>NC_089648.1:109282400-110027400 GCF_037042795.1 Molothrus aeneus | reverse complement strand
TTCCCCTGAACATTTACATCCCACACTGGCAGAGATTCCTGCCATTCCCCTGAACCCTTACATCCCATAAAGGCAGAGATTCCTGCCATTCCCCATAACATTTACATCCCATTTTGACAGAGATTCCTTCCATTTCCCCTGAACCTTTACATCCCATACTGGCACAGATTCCTGTCATTCCCCCTGAATCTTTACATCCCATTTTGGCAGAAATTCCTGCCATTCCCTGAACCTTTACATCATCCCCTGAACCTTTACATCCCATATTGCCAGAGATTCCTGCAATTCCCCTGAACCTTTACATCCCATAGTGGCAGAAATTCCTGCCATTCCCCCTGAACATTTACATCCCATATTGACAGAGATACCTGCAATTCCCCTGAACATTTACATCTCATTTTGACAGAGATTCCTGCCATTCCCCTGAATATTTACACCCCATTTTGGCAGAAATTCCTGCCATTCCCCCTGAACCTTTACATCCCATGTTAAAAATAGGTCAGAAAGTGTTGTAGAATAGTTGATAGATGGTTAAGCATGTACTGTTAGTTTGGTTATTATATTTTAAAAGGGGTTTAAAAGGGTAGTTAGAAGAAATATGGTACTCAAAGTACCATAATACACCTAAGTAAAGTGCACCACGAGCCTGCGTGGACGGAACTATAATGGGCCAATTAAGTGCCCTAAACCTTCCTGCAAATGAAGGATCCAAAAAGAAACCGAGCCAAAGGGACAAAAAACAGGATAAAAAGGGGCTTCTGACCCAGGGAAGCTGTGCCACTCCATCTCCTGCTCGGCCCGAGGGTCCCCTTGCTTTAGGCCTTGCTTTTTCTTATAATAAATGCTGAAATCACTTGAGAGGAATAGCTGATTTGTGTTTACAAACAAGCTGTGTGTCTGCTGGTAGATAAAACTGGCACTGAGAGATAAAAGAAACAATAGGAAATATTCCACTGATTGATGAATGGAAAAAGATATTTGCTTTTGCAAAGAAACTTTGGGTTTGCTGTTAAATGAAATTGGACATTGAAAGGTGAAAGAGACAATGGGGAAACCCCTTAAATTCAGTAAGAATTAAAAATTAAAAGGGAAGATTATACATTAGAGGGAAATCTTTGGTATCAGGTGTATCGGGAAGTTTGTACCTCTCAAGTACCTCAGCCAATGGGGAAAGAGAGAAGGGAAATGTGCCCGGGAAATTGGGATAAAAAGGAGGCTGCATCCTCCAAAAATTTGAGCAATCCAAGAGAATGCCCCATAGCCTCTCCCTTTATTTGAATAAAGCCACAAAGGACTCCTCTGTCTCCTTTTTGGACATAAACCTCTGGTGTTTGTGGATTAATCTTCCTAACACCAGGAAAATTTTTAATTTTCCTAACACCGGGAAAATTTTAGTCCTGGGAGCTTGCTCTCGTTTTATTGTCCCAACCTGGCAGAAATTCCTGCCATTCCCTCTGCTCCCCTTGGCAATCACTCTGGGAGACCGGGGCGAGCCCCCAAGGCATCCTGAGCTGGCCAGACCTTCCCAAATCCTGCCCAGGCAGCCCAACATCCTCTGGCTGGTGCCAGGGAGGGGTGGCAGACTACCACAGCAGCAGGAGCATCTTTGAGTGAAAATGTGAAAAAACGGGCAATTCTCAGCAGTGGGGGCTGGGGCAGGGAATTTTTTGAGTGCTGCAGGAGGACCTCGGATGCAACGCCGGTGCTGGGGCTGCTCAGCAGCGATGGCCCCGATGGAGTGGCGCAGGTTCAGTGGGTCAGAAGCCCCTTTTTATCCTGGTTTTTTGTCCCTTTGGATCGGTTTCTTTTCGGATCCTTCACTTACACTTGATTGGCCCATTACAGTTCTGTCCGGGCTGGCTCGTTTCGCTGGGGGGTGATGCACTTTACTTAGGTGTATTATGGTACTTTGAGTATTTCTTATATTTCTTATAACTACCCTTTGAAACCCCTTTTGCAATATAATAACCAAACTAACAGCACATGCTTAACGATCTATCAACTATTCTACAACACTTTCTGACCTATTTTTAACATGGAATGCAAAGGTTCAGGGGGAATTGCAGGAATCTCTGCCAATATGGGATGTAAAGGTTCAGGAGGGGATGTAAAGGTTCAGGGAAATGACAGGAATCCCTGCCAATATGGGATGTAAATGTTCAGGGGGGGTTGCAGGAGTCTCTGCCTTTATGGGATGTAAGGGTTCAGGGGAATGGCAGGAATCCCTGCCAATATGGGATGTAAATGTTCAGGGGGGGCTGCAGGAGTCTCTGCCTTTATGGGATGTAAGGGTTCAGGGGAATGGCAGGAATCCCTGCCAATATGGGATGTAAAGGTTCAGGGGGGGGATGTAAAGGATCTCTAGGACAAGCCTGAATCCTGAGGTCATATCCCTTGCCTGGCTTCTTCAGAAATTCCTTCGGAATTAGGAATTACTCCTTAGGAAAAGGAGTAAAATTGTCCCTTACAGGTAAGGGGGAAACCTGAATCTTCTGTTCCCCAGCCAGCTCTGCCCAGAGGGGCTGAGAAGAGCAAATCTGCTCCCTCCAAAATCCAGGAGAGCAAAAAGTGAGGGTTTGAGGGAGGTGCCAGCAGCAAACAAAGGCTCCCTGAGCACCCCCGAGCCATGCCACGATCCACTCAGTGGTTCTGCTGAAGGCTGTAAAGCTGGCTCTGCCTAAAGATAAGCTGAGCCTGCAGGCTGGGCTGGCTGGAGCCCAGACCAGCACAAAGAGGGCTTTGTGCGAGCGGGATGCTCAAGGGGATGGGGCAGAGCTGCTCCAGGCGGGTATTGAGAGCCCGGAGACAAAACGGGGAGAAACTGAAAGGGGACCTTTCTTTCTTTGCTGTCCGGGAGATGGGAGGGAGCTGCACACGGGGATGAAAGAGCCGCAGGTGATCAAAGCCCCGCGGTGCAAGGGGAACAAAGCAGCGCAGGGGGGAGCGGGAGAGGCAGAGTCAACATTCCACTGATGGGATCTGATGGGAAAGAAAGGAGCTGCGATGTGACCGTGTTCACAGGGGTCCCAGGATGAGGGAAGAGACGAGGATCTGACTCCAGGTTTCAGAAGGCTCGATTTATTATTTTATGATATATATTACATTAAAACTATACTAAAAGAATAGAAGAAAGGATTTCATCAGAAGGCTGGTTAAGAATAGCAAAAGAAAGAATGATAACAAAGGTTTGTGTCTTGGACCCTCTGTCCAAGCCAGCTCACTGTGACTGGCCATTAATTAGAAACAACCACATGAGACCAATCACAGATGCACCTGTTGCATTCCACAGCAGCAGATAACCATTGTTTGCATTTTGTTCCTGAGGCCTCTCAGCTTCTCAGGAGGAAAAATCCTAAGGAAAGGATTTTTCATCAAAGATGTCAGTGACACTGCGAGGCTGAGCTGGAGATCATTAAAAGCCGTGTTTCATCTGGGCTGTGATGCCAGGGGTGAGGTGATGAAGGGTGAGAGGAAGGCAGGGTGACATCCAGGAAAAGCACATCCCTGTCTCCTGTACGGGCTGGGATGGGCACACACACACTCAGGGGGATCTGGGGTGTGCAGAGGGCCCATCTGAAATCCCCACGAGCAGCAGCTGAAGGATTGCAGCTGAACTTCTGGCAAGGGCAAGAGCTTGGCTTCGGGTCAGAGTCAGGTTTGGATTGGAAGGGACACTGGAGGTCACCTAGCCTGAGGTTTCCCTAGAGCAGGTTACTCAGGGTTGTGTCCAGATGGCTTTTAAAAATCTCCAGGGAAGGATAAATCCAGAAGCACAGAATGGTTTGGGTTGGAAGGGAGATGAAAGTTCATCCCATTCTGTCCCAGGAAGTTCCACCATCCCAGGTTGCTCCAAGCCCTGTCCAACCTGGCCTTGGACACTTTCAGGGATCCAGCAGCAGCCTCAGCTTCTCTGGGCGGCCAGTGCCAGGGCCTCACCAACCTCACACTGAAGATTTTCTTCCTAAAATCTAATCTAAATATCCCCTCTTCTAGTTTAGAACGGTTCCCATTGTCCTGTATCTCTCTGCCCATATAGAAAGTTGCTCATCCTCTTTTTTATAATCCCATTTAGGCACTGGAGGGGGCTCTGAGCTCTCCCTGGATCCTTCTCCAGGTGAGCACCCCCAGCTCTCCCAGCCTGGCTCCAGAGCAGAGGGGCTCCAGCCCTTGGAGCATCTCTGTGGCCTCCTCTGGACTCTCTCCAGGAGCTCCATGTCCTTATCAGATACTCCAGGTGTGGATTCAGTGCTCCAGGCTGGATGAGTAGAGGGAGGGAGCCCTTGGTCAGTCCTGTCCACACCCACCAGAGTGTTTGACCTGCTGCTCATAAAGAAAAAGGAGCGGAGGACAATTGGGGTCAGGGGTGGCAGGTGGGGCTCTCAGAGCTGTGAAATAACTGAACTTGCACCTGGAGAGGCTTGAGAAGCTCTTGGCTGTGGAGTTGAGATTTCAGGAGAGTTGATTGCAGCTTTTTGGGCAACTCTGAGGTTGCTATGAAGGGGAGAAGGTGTCCAAGACAGCTGGCTGATTTATTTTTAAAGAAAACTCATTCAGAGCTTGGGAACAAACCCTGCCTTTGCTCATGAAAATCAGGAATTTCAGCACAAAGCCTCCTTGGCTAATTAAGACACTTCTTAGTGAGCTGAGCTGTTAAAAGGGAGCATACAAGAAATGGAAATAAGGAGGGGAAATGAAAGAAGAGTGCAAATGCAAGGCTGGGCTACTTAGGGATGAAAGCTGGAGGGCTGAGGACCAGCTGGAGCAGAAAGTGGCCAGGGATGCTGAGAGTGACAAAAAAAGAGGGTTGTAAGTGCTTTAACAGCACACTTCAGGGAAAATGTGCGTGGGTTGTTGGATGGGGGGACAGCCTCACAAAGGGTGATTATGGCAAAGGTTGGATTCCCTTCTTTTCCTCAGTTTCTATAGGCCAGACTTGCTCCAAGATTCTGCACAGGACAGCAATGTTTGGGAGGGAGAATAACCAGCAGCCAGGGAAATAAAATTTTAGGGGCTGTTTAGTGGAATTAAATCTATTTACATCCATGGGACTGGATGAGAGTGCTCTAATGGAACTCTGTGGTGGAATTGTGGGGCTGCTGCCTCTCAACTACAAAAAAACTCCTGGTGTCTGATCTCTGCCCACCCTCAGGTGCCTCCAAGATTTATACACACCTTAAAAAAGGAATAAAGGAGGATTTGGAGAGCTCTGGAGGTCAGCCCCACCTTAGACCCTGGAAAAATCATGGAGCATGTCCCCTGGGAATTAATTTCTGGACATGAGAAGACCAAAACTCACAGATTCCAAATTCAGTTCTCTGTAGGCTGGTGCATAAGGTGCTCTGCAGAAATGGAATTCCAGGTGAGAGGAAGCACACAAAGCAATCAACCTTTCTTCTTCCTCTGTGCCAAGAGCTTTGAACTGGGCTCAGGAGGAAGGCTGGCATTTTGAGCGTGTGAAGAAATCCCTTAGGAGTCAAATCCTGGTGCTAAATCCTTTCCTTCCCTGCCAGAACTGGAAAGAAATCATGAACAACGAGGCAAATTTCACCTCACCCTGTGGCACGTGGTAAATCTCAAGATTTTTGCACCAACATCACTCCCTGCCCTTGCTTGTCCTGCAGGTGGGATGGGAAAATAGTAAAAAACTCCAAAAAGGGCTTTTCCCAGGAAATATGGCTGGGTATATACAGCCAGCCCCAAGCTTGAAATGTTCCTTTTAGCTCAGGGCAGGGGCTCAGCCTGGCTCTTGTGTGACACCCTGGCTTTTCCCACCCAGGAAGATTTTTTGGTGGCTGGATTTTTCACCCAAAGGAAGGATTTCCAGGAGCACCACAACTTGTGATCCTTCACAGAGGTGCTGGAGACTGAAGCTCCTCCCTGTAGAGCCCCTGGGACATCCTTCCTCTGCCATCCTCTCCTCCTGCATGGCAAGGAGCTCTCTGATAAATAATTCCCTTTATTTTTTTCTTTGTTTTTGGCTGATTGCATGCTGTTACTAGGAAACCTCCTGGCATCCCTGGGACTGTAACTCAGAGCAGGCTGGCAGCTAATGGAGATAATTAAGATTTTATAGCCACCTTTCTGAAGGAGCTGGCCAGTGGGGGTCTCAGAGGGCTGGGGTCCTCTGTCTGTTCTTGGAAGAGACCCAGGGAAAAGAAAATAACTTCTTCAGGGCTTTGCTGGAGCTGCACTGGGGCTGGGAGCAAACCAAAAGCTGAGGAGCATTTCCAGGTGCTGGATTTCAATGGTCATCCCAGTCTCTGGCATGGGTTAGGCACAGGACAACAACTCCCAGGCAAAATTTGGGAGCTTTCATGGATCAGGGACATTCCTAAGATGTGGTTTGGTGTGGCTGCTGTTTTGTAATTAATAATATGGGCTTGATCAGACTGGGGACTTGGCTTCAGGCCAGAGGATGGGTCCTGGTTGTTGGTGAAGACACAGCTCCTGCTGTTCCCATCCAAATGAGTGATTCCACTGCTGGGGGAGAGGTTTGTGTGTCACAAGTCAAGAAAACTTCTCCCCTACAGCCTTGGCTTAAAAATGCACTGGGGAATTGTCCCTTTGCACTGGAATTGTCCCTTTGCAAGATCCCTGAGAGGTTTGTGTGTCACAAGCCAAGAAAACCTCGCCTCTACAGCCTTGGCTTAAAAATGCACTGGAATTGTCCCTTTGCACTGGAATTGTCCCTTTGCAAGATCCCTGAGTCCTCAGTGATTGCTCTCTGTAGGAAAGGATTCTTGAACTCTGTCCTGGCTGGGATTCCTTGGCTCTCTGGGTGAACTGAACAGCACCAGGGTCAGTCCTGTGCCCAGGATTCCAGCTGGTGCAGCCCACACAGGTTGATATTGTGACAGATGAGTATTGTGATGATTGACTCTCACAATTAATGGGCAAATATCGTGTATATAGGTTAAATAAAGTTTTACAGATTTATAGTTATGCTGTATTCCCCTCACATGGTTATCAAGGGACAGCTGGGGTTGGGACATCTGGGAGGGCTGGCTTGTCACTTTGGTGACATCTGACCTCCAATCAGGGTTTAGGAAGAGATCTCCACCACTGGACAGCAAAGAAGGGGTTGATGGACAGAACTTTGGGAGGGGTTAAAGGGTTAAAAAGGGAAAACCTCCATTGTGAGGGACCTGAGCACATGGCGGGGAAAATCTTTTGCTCCCAGCACTGTAACCTTTTGTCTTTATTGAGTCTTCTGTTGTATTTTTGATAAGGTTTAATAAACCTTCCTAAACTATGAAAAGTGAGCAGCTATTTCTCACAATATGGTTAAACCCTCATGCCCCCAAAGAGGGTAGAGAACCCAGGCTGGCAGTTTGGCATGATCCCTGGTTCCTCCAACTCCTGAACACATCCTGCTGGTTGGGCTGGACCCACACCATGCCAGGAACCTCATGGGGCAGGCAGAGCCCACCCTTGGCAAGGCATTCAAGGCACCAAATCTTGGGCTGGAATTGGCAGCCTGGGAAGGGAGCAGCACACTCTGAAAAGCTGCTGCCTTCACAGGACGAGTCTGAGAGAACTGAGAACTTGAGCCCTCTGATCTGGTTAGAAGCCTTGCAACAGGCTTTCAGTTATAATTCACCTGCAGGACAAGATTTTCTCCAAAGCCCCAGTCCCAGCAGCTCCCAGGGTGGTGCAGGATGTGCTGAGCTTGCCAAGGTGTTCACACCTGGGAGCCCAGGAGGGGCTCAGCTGCATCTCCAGCTGAGCACCCACAGCAGGGGCCACCCCATGTCAGGACCCAGAACATCCCTCTGGCTGTCCTGAGCAGCCAAGACCCCTGCCAGGGGGCTCAGAGACCCTGGCACAGAGCCCAAAATGCCTCTGGTTTTGATTATGACCCATGGAGCAAGTTACCAACCTTAGATGAAGATTATGTAGAATGATAACGAATTTATCGCAAGGTGAAAAAGTAGATTTTGGGGTTTTTAGAATGGGTGTTCAGGGGGGCAAGATGGAGGGATCTGGGCATGTCCAGCCTTTCTCCTTCTTCTTCTTGGCTTCCATCTTCTGCTGTGATGGTGGCACTTTTGGATTGGTTTAGAGTAGAAGCTCACTGTCTAACATAGGTGATAGGTATTGGGAAGTGATTGTAAATATTGTACACGTAATTTTTAGTATAAAGACATAACACCACCCTGGGAGCAGACAGAGTGCCTGGACTGACTTGCAGGATGGACCTTGGCTGGACAGGAGAAAGAATTTTATAGATAAAGAACAATAAACAACCTTGAGAACAAGAAATCAAGAGCTCTGACTCCTTCGAGCATCGGGCTGGGAAAAGAGACTTTTGAACTCTTCTCGGGGTCACTCTGACAAGCCAGAGATCCCAACAACCCCACATCTCATTTCCCACCTTATACTCACAGGATAATCCCTCCAGTCCTCTGCCTGGAGCTGACCTTTGCAGATCTCCATGGGGCACTGTCAGCAGCATTCCTGCTTCCCCCTGAGCTGCCTCCTTGGCTACCCAGGCCGGGAGCTGAAACAGTCGAGGGCAACTCCCTCTGTGCCCCCCCTGAGCAATCCCCATCCAGGAGAGATCCCCTCAGAGCACATGGCATTTCTGGAGCAGCTCCTTCCTGCCCCCATTGTTCCTGGGAAAGGCTGACAATGATCTAAGAATGCAAAACTCCTGAAACCCCTCCAGAAAGCCGAAATTTATGAGCGGCCTGTTCCAACTGGCAGAGGGAAGCTGTCAGTGGAACAAAAACATTGTGTAATAACCTCCCTCCTCCCCCTCATCCCCCTCTGGGGGGAGCTGAGACAGCCACAAGGGAGAGGGGGGGTCGGGGAAGGAGCAGTGGTGAAGCCCTGATCATTCCTCACTGAGAATGGACTGGGTTGGGAGAGAAAATAAAGATTATCTCATTCCAACCTCCACCTTCCACCATCCCAGGTTGCTCCAAGCCCTGTCCAGCCTGGCCTTGGACATTTCCAGGGATGGGACAGCCACAACTTTGGCACTGCAGACCCCTCTCAGTGGCTGCCCCAGAGCATTTTAAAGCACATTTAGGTGCTGATGGCAACAGTGACCAGAATGGTTTGTCTGACCACAGGAGCTCTGTAATATCCACCTTTTCCAAGGATGGAGCCAGTCCAGGTCTTGGCTGCTCTGAATGATGGGTGAATGAAGGTGGTTTCTCGATCCTTCTCCATAAAATAGATTGAAAAGATGAAAGGCTGAAAGCAGGAGTTTGGCCCAAATTCAATTGTTGCTTACCTTAAATTCCACATTTAACTTCCCAACCATTGGAACCTGGGGCTCCCAGGAGTGAGTGTGGTCACCCAGGAGTGTCCCAAGGAGTGTCATCAGGAGAGTCCTGAGCCTGCAGAGGGGAGGGAAGTGCTGCCCTCAGCCTCCCAGATCTCCCAGGTCACATGGAGATGAGTGAGGATTTTTGGAGTGGTTTGCACGTCTTTGGGTGCTGCATCTGGTTTGTGAGTGATGCCAGAGGGGTGGTTCCTGCTGGTTTTTGGGATGTCTCACTCGCATCCCCTCAGACACAGCACTTGGTTGTAAAACGTGCAGCAGGGGAAGCGAGCCTGGCTCCGGTCCTGGTGTGGAGCCTGCCACCTCCTCCTTGCAATCCCTTGTTTTTGCCTTCCCCCTCCTCCTGTCTGCCTTGATCTGAAGGAAAACCCACTCAGCAGAGAGTGCCAGGCTGTGAAATAAACCCACGAGGTGCTGGGAATACTCCAGCTGGGATTTGTTCCCATATGTATCCATATCTATATCATCTACATCTATAAAAAAGGCTAAACTGTGACAGTTGAAATCCTGTGTAGCAGAGCCAGTCTGAAAATTGAGTCTTTAAATCCTTAAATGTGTCATTCCTTGGCTTTCCTGGTGAAAGGGGACCCAGTGTGGCTTTCTGTGACAGAGTCTCCACTGAATTTAATTAAGGTTTTATGGGGGTAATTGTGAGAGACCCTGGATCACTCACTGATTATGAGAAAACACTTCTCATGCCAAAAGAGTGAGGAATGAGACACTTTCCTGGGAACAATGACCCTTTTAATCATTTCTGCTTTGGGGCTGTGGCAGAGGAGCAAGGTCCTGTCCATTACCAGGTCGTGGCAGCTCATGCCAGGGACAGCAGCCAGCTGAGAGTGAAGTAAAATGTGTAAAATTGCTTTGTGCTTCCTCTTAATTGACCCAAAGGAAGTAAAAAGAAAAAAGAAACCCGGGGCAATTAATTTTTAACTGATTTTTTTTATGGTGAGAAATGTAGAGCTTTGGACTGACTAAAACGTCAGGGACTGGATCTAGTTAAGAAAGAGAAAGTGGAAAAGTTTTATTAAGGCTCCTTCAAGGAAAATTTTTTAACATTTAACAGCAAACCAATGTTTGAATGAAAATGAAGTGTTAATGTCTCAGCTGTAATTTAAAATTTTTAGAACTATTTTTGCAGAATCCCAGAATGGTTTGAGTTGGAAGGGACCTTAAAGTTCATCCAGTTCCAGCACCCTGCCATGGTCAGGGACACCTCCCACTATCCCAGGCTGCTCCAAACCCCATCCAGCCTGGCCTTGGACACTTCCAGGGATCCAGGGACAGCCACAGCTGCTCTGGGCACCCTGTGCCAGGGCCTGCCCACCCTCACAGGAAACAACTTCCTCCTAAGCAAAGAATTTTAAGTGATGCATTTGAGTTTTGAGTAACAGCAAAGTTTATCTCATTAAAATGCTAGACCGATTCCTCCCCTTTAAAATTTGCGTTGAGATTTTAGGGGCAAGCAAAAATAATCTGAAATTTTATCTTCCAGTTAGCCTGGAGAAATCCATGGTCCTCCAGCCTGGCCACCTAAATTAAAACTGCAGTTAATTATTCCCATGGATTAATTCTCAAACTGGCTCTTCCATTTCATGAGCAACGTGTCTCACTGCTGGGTGGCTGAGGACAGCACTGGAATCAGTGCCCAGAAGATTCCTGCTTCCAAGAAATGGGGCAGCAGCCACTGGTGCTCCAGATGGAGATGGAGCTTTGATTTGTTGGTCTACAGAGAAGCATTTTTTGGATGGACTTCAGCAGAACCAACCTTGATTTCCACCAGCTTTTCTGTCCAGGCATCTGGGAAAGGGAATGTGGCTCTAAGACACAGGAGAGGAACCAGCACTCGAGGGTTTGAATCATCCCATTGTGAACAGATGAGACCTGCAGGCTCCTGTCTGGGAATTTTGTGGTGGGAGCAATGACCTGTCCTCATGTTTCTCAAATCTGACCCAAAAATTGGGTGACTTTTAATTTTAAATAAAATTTAGCAAAAATCAGACCTATTTCTATTTATTTTTTCCTCCCTAGCCTGATATATTTGAAGTGCCTGGACCCACTTTTCACTCAGTAGCTAACATAAAACATAACTTTTTCTTTTTTTGCTTTCTTTCCCATAGGTTTTTGTCCAAACACACCATATGTGCTCCAACCTTATTTTCCTCCCATCTCTCCTGGACTGCCAGGTGGAGCTGATGGGCTTGAATGGATACAAAAACCTGCCAGGAAAAAGCCTGGCACACCTGTAACCCTGGAACACACCATCTTGGTGCTTCCCCAACGCAGTGAGAGACCAGAGGCAGAAATCAATACAGACAGAGGTTTTATAATTAAAAAATTGTGCATTTTGACAAACAGCTGGCAGTTACACTCATTCCTCTTCCCCCTTAATGCAGAAAATAAATGTCTGGAACCCAGACGTCTGATTTTCTACTGCCACGTGTAATGATCCACTAAGACTGTGCTTGAATTAACCCCTGCTTTTGGCTACCAGACAAGAGCCCAAAGGCAGGCCCACGCTGTACTCCACTCCATTTGAACCTAGAGAGAACCAATCCCCCTTTCCAAGGCATTATTTTAATGGAAAAACCATAATGTCTTTCTTCTGATTGAAAACGCCTCTGAAAATCAACATGTGGGACACAAAACTGATTTATTTTTATGAAAAAAGTAAACAAAGAAGAATTTTAATGAGGTGGGTATTTTTTTTTTTTTCCAAGATGTCCATGGGGAAGTAAGGCTGTTCCTAGTAAACTGAATGGCACCGTGGCTGGTTGTCTTGTCCAGAGGCCAAGTGACAGTCTGGTCACAGCCCAAAATAAACCTTCCTCACCCGGGGAGCACAAGAATCAGCACCCAGGCGTGGTGCTGATGGTATAGATAAAGCTCTGGTGCCTAAAACTCCTTCTTCCTTAGCAGAAAGAAGAGATACTCAGGGAGTTTTGGGGTGGCTGGTTGTCTTGTCCAGAGGCCAAGTGACAGATTGGTCACAACCCAAAATAAACCTTCCTCACCTGGGGAGCACAAGAATCAGCACCCAGGCATGGTGCTGATAAAGCTCTGGTGCCTAAAATTCCTTCTTCCTTAGCAGAAAGAAAAGATACTCAGGGAGCTTTGGGGTGGATGGGGAGGCACCACCCAGGGTTTGTGGGGATGGAGGACTCAGCTCAGAGCCCACAGCCCCACACGTCTGTGAACCCCTTAATTCATCCCTACTGTGCAGACCTGTGGAGGAACACAAATTATCTGTCCTCTCTGCACCAATCTAGAGCTCTTTGTGGAGCTCCAGGTGTGAAAACCTCCTTGCATCCCCTCAGGCACGTCGGATCCTCGCTGGATCGTGGTTCCCGTCGCGTCGCGTTTCAGAACAAAGGCGTGAACCCAGCCCGGAGCCTCCCGGGAGAGGCATCCTGTGGGCTCAGATGGACACACAGCAACTGACACACACACACACAGAGCTCACAGACAGCTACAGGCACATTGACACAGCCACAGCTTCCAGAGCAGTGGGGTTGCTCCTCCTGCTCCTCCCCAGGCCTTGGGCACAGCCAGGTCTGCTCAGCCAAGAGCTGCTCCTGCTCGGGCACATGGGGAGGAGCAGAGTTGGGCTGAGATCCTAGAATGGTTTGGGTTGGACAGGACCATAAAGATCATCTGATTCCAACCCTCCTGCCATGGGTATGGGCACCATGAACAGGATTGTTCCACTCTGACAGGGTCAGGAGCAGGGTGGGCACAGGAGGGAGAACCTGATGGCATCCACGCTTGATTTGCACTGTCTTGGGTGCCAGGTGTCCCAAAATTGCCATGGCAAGACCTCTGGAGTCCCTTGCTGGGCAGCACCAGAGGTCTCTGCCCCCTGTGCCAGGTACAGGCAGCTGTGTGCACTGAAAGGCAAGAAAACACAGCATCCATCTCACATTCTGCTGGGCAGGGAGGGAACCCCCTGTGTTGCTGAAGGTCCAAAGCTCATCACAGCAATTTCTCCCTTTAATTTTAAGTCCCATTTTGAGTTTGTTACCCAAAAGTCACCTTTCTCCTCTTGAAGTCCCTCTCTCAGATGGATGGGTGCTGCTACAGAGGATCCAGGGTTTGCTGGTGCTGCTGTTGGGGGGCGTCAGCCTGGGGATTTCTCTGACAGGAAACATCTTGGGTACAACATTTCCTTGTTTGCAGGGTGAACCGCAGCGTGCCTTGGGGGTGACAACAGGATCCAACAGGATCAATAACGTGTATTGCTCTGGGTATGACTTCCAGAGCACACAGGAGACTTCTGGTCAGCTGGAATCTCTGAATGTGCCCATGGTGAGTCCATCATCGATACCACAGGCAAAATGAAGCTCTAGTGCCCTGGACTCTATGGAGCAATCCAACAAAACATCTTCTCACCACTTCTTGAGGCTGGTACCATTTAACCCACAGTCCTCTGCTTGATGGGAGGGCTCCTTCCCACTGGAAATCAACTTCCCATCTGAAACAGCCCCATGGATCCCACACTTGGAGCAGCAGAGGCTGAGGGCTGGTGCCCAAGGGGACATCCATGGAGGAGAGCAATGTTGCTCCAGCCTGGGAGGAGGGGAAGGGGAAGGGAAGAGGGATTTTGTTTTGTGGCTGATTTTTGACCCCTCCTTGGATTTTTGAGCACAACCACCCACACTGGGCTGCGTCCTGTGGGAGGAAGAGGAGGAGAAGGGGCTTGGCAAAGGAGCTGAGTGCGTGTGTTGGGTCTGGATGCTCTCCAGGCTTCTTCCACGCAGGTCCTGCCTTCCCCACGAGCATCCCCAGGACGTTCCAGTGCCAATCTCCACTCTGCCACCAAGACCAGCTGCAGCTTCCCAGGGAAGCTCTCTCCTCATTGGCCTCTCCTCACCCAGCCATGAGGCAGAGAGAGCCCTCTCCCCTTTCCCATCCTTCCCTCTCCTTCCCCCTCCCCGTTCAGCACAGCGAGAATCGGCGGGAGTTGATGTTCATCTTGGTGACCCCGATGAGCTTGAGGGGCGTGGAGAGGCTGAAGGAGCTGACGAGGGGGAAGTCACAGAAGAGGTCGGCGAGCTCATCCCTCTCCTCCAGCTCGAAGGTGGCATCGTTGAGCATGCGCTGGTGCAGGTGGCACGTCTGCTCAATCTTCAGCTTGTTGATGTCGCTGCGCAGCCGCATCAGCTGCCTGGCCAGCTGCTGGTCCTGCAGGCGCATTTCTGCCTGGAAAGGGGAGGGGAGAGGAGTTTTAGTGGAGAATTTGCTGCCTCCCTGCTTGAGGCTTGTGCCAGATTGCAAGGCAATGTTGGAATATTACCAATATAGCTGGATGGGACGTGCTAGAACTTGTCTGGCCCTTGGTGCTGAACCAAATAGTGGCACTGTGGTGTTTTCACCCCAGAGACACTTTTGGCTAGCTGGATGTGTGGTGTTTTCACCCCAGAGACACTTTTGGCTAGCTGGATGCTGCAGCTGGGTGCATGGAGACAAGTCCAGGTTTGCAGGAGCTCTGGTGGTGGTGGGATGGAGCCTCCTCCCTTAAGAGGGGCCACTCCTCAGGTTTACCTCTGACAGAGAAGCTTTAAGGTGATGGTGAAGGAAAGGAGTCGGTTCTGATGGAGGGTTTGGATCCAGAGCTTTATTCTGGCCCACAGGCCTCTGAATCCAGCAACAGCTCCAACAGAACTCCCCGAACTGAATGGTTGCTGTTCCTTTTAACCCCGGACAGAAGGGGAGGGAAGGGTAGGAAGCCACCAACCAGGTAGAGGAGAGGATGTCTCAAGGGACAAAGGACACCTGGATGGCCCAATGGCCCCCCAGGGGTAGAGGGCATCCTTTGAATCTGCCAATCACTCGACGCCCTTCTGGAATTCCAGGATTGACAGACAGTGCTCAGCAGGGGCCAGGGAGGGAAAGGAGAGATGGCTGACACACCTGGGAGGGAATTATCAGGGGAGTGACCCGGTTTCTGAGGTAAACCCTAAAATCACACTGCAACAAGGCAAGATGTGTTCTATTTGCCATCTGTATGGCAGTTGTGTTTTGTTCATTGGGTAGTTTTCCTTATCTCTTCCACAATCACTCCTCTCTCAGGAAGGGACATGTGCTGATAACAGCTATTGAATGTCACTGCACAATTGATAAGAACTACAGCATCCCATTGGGAGATGTTCCGCCCAAAGGGAGGAGCCAAGCATTCCTACCCAGATATAATCTGGAGATTCTGGAACACCAGCACAGCTTCTCCACTGGATTTCCCAGAGGAACAGCAGCTGCCTCTTTCTTCCACTGGATTTTCAGAGGAAACCTACACCCTTTTACAGGATCCATGCTCCAGCAGAACCACACCTGACACTGCAGGGCTGCAGCCACATTTCCAATGAGACTGCTACCAACACCCTGACCAACAGGGTGTCAGGTTGGGTTCTGACTCTGGCAGTGTTGTTTTAGTTTACTGCATTATTTTTTTTATCCTTTTATTTTCTTCCCTATTAAAGAACTGTTATTCCTGCTCCCATATTTTTTGCCTGAGAGCCCCTTAATTTAAAATTTATAGCAACTCGGAGGTGGGGGGTTCACATTTTCCATTTTAGGGGAGGCTCCTGCCTGCCTTAGCAGGCCCCTGTCTTTCCAAACCAAGACAAGACTGCACAGGATTGTGGAGAATGGAAGGATGTTGAGGTGCTTGAATGTGTCCAGAAAAGGGTGACAAGGTTGGTGAAGAGTCTGGAGCACAAGCCCCTATAAGGAGGAGCTGAGGGGGGCTCAGCCTGGAGAAAAGGAGGCTCAGGGGAGACCTCATCACTCTGCACAACTCCCTAACAGAAGGTGCAGCCAGGTGGGGGTCGGGTTCTTCTCCCAGGGAACTGGCAACAGGATGAGGGAACACAGCCTTAAGCTGCTCCAGAGGAAGTTTAGGCTGGACAGTAGGAAAAAGTTCTTCACAGAAAGAGTGATTGGGCATGGAATGGGCTGCCCAGGGTGGTGAGAGTCACCATCCTGGAGGTGTTTAAAAAAAATGTGCCATGGTCTGGTTGACAAGGCGGTTTTAGGTGTTAGGCTGGACTCAGTCTCAAAGGTCTTTTCCAGCCTAGCTGATTCTGTGAACTCATCTAGAGGTGCTGGATCTGTGAGGGAGACAGGCATCTTCCAAGCCAGCAATGTATCCCAAAAAATACCAGCTCAGGAGGGGGAATTTTTAACAATTGAGAAATTCTGTGCCTGCTCATGTTTTCAGGAGCACCGGGAAAATGGAATTAAAGCTGTGCCAAGGCTGTTGGCTTGGGTATCTGTCAGGCTTCAGAGCCTCCATCTCAACATTAAACAAAGCCCAAATTAATTTTGCTCATAAGGCAGCAGCCACAGGGAGACAGAGCAATTAGAGGTGGAAAGGACCAATTAAAAGAACACCAAATAACTGATCCCCAAATACTCAGCCTGGGTTTCCAGCCTGAATAAATCAGAGCTGGCCCATGACAGAGTCCACTTCCCCTGTGATTTATTTTATCTCAGTGATTTGAAGTGGCTCTCAGGATGGGATCTCCATAGTTTCCCACAGGACAGAGAACTACAACCTCCAAGCTAATGACCTAAGTGTTTTGGAGGTATTTTTTTCCTCCCCTGGCACCTGGCTTGGGAAGGTGGAAGATTCAGAGGTAATGAAGGAAAAAAGGTCTTTTATTAAAAAAAGAAATTCTAGCTCATAATTAAGAAAATTCATTGCCACAGGATGCTGTAGGTAGAGAAGGAAAGAGTGAACACTTGGTGTGGGAATCAGCCTGGCAAACAGGGGAAGGCAGGGCTGGAAAAGCAAAACAAGACAATTCCCACTTCCCACCCCAATTCCCCCCTCACAGAAAAGCAACAAACCCACAAAAGCTACAAAGAAAAGAAGATGTGAAAGAAGCCAAACAGGCTCACCAGAAGGGGCTGGAACAGGATGATCTCAAAGGTCCCTTCCAATTCAGCCAGTTCTAGGACTCTGTGATTCTACATTTTGGGATAAATTTCCCTTTCCTGGATTTTAGCAGCATGGATGTGATCAGACCATATCAGTTTCCCTCCAGGCCTGGAAATGAGCTGCTCAGTTTGTGGGTGCAGATGCAGCTCTGGGGAAAGGGAGTGAATTATTCCTGGCCTGGTGGGTTGTGCATGAAGATGCAGAAGGGAAGCGAGGAAGGAAAATTCCCCTTGAGAGACCTCACAAAGACTCTGATATTCCCACATGAGACCTTTCCATGACCCTTTTCCAAGGGCTGCTGCAAGGATGGTGTGAACCAAAGCAGCCTCAGGGTTGCTTTAGCTTTTGCCATGATCCCTCTTCCTCCAAGCAAGCAGAGAATCCCAGAATGGTTTGGGTTGGAAGAGACCTTAAATCTCATCCAATCCCACCCCCTGCCATGGGCAGGGACACCTTCCACTATCCCAGGCTGCTCCAGGCCCCATCCAGCCTGGCCTTGGACACTTCCAGGGATGAGAACCTGTGCCAGGGCCTCACCACTCTCACAGGGAAGAATTCTTTTCTAAGTTCTAAATCCCTTCAAACCATCAATCCCCCCCAAACCATTCTGTGATTCTCTGACGCTACAGAGGTATCCTGGAGGACCTTGCCTGATGAAATAAGACTCCAGCTTGGCTGTCTGGAGAGGATTAAGTCACCTTTGTACCAATCTCTGAGTGAATCTCTCTCTCTCTCTCTCTCAGGAAATCTCTCTCAAATTGTTGTCATTTACCTTTATCAAAAAACCCCCACTATTTCCTCTCAGACCTCATAACCTGTGCCCCCAGCAGAGCAATGCCACTTGGCAGTTTTTATTCTTCCACCTGAGTTACAATAAAAAAAACAAACCTATTCTGTTGATATTTTGCCCTGTCTCACAACAAATGCTGACATTTTATCAGGAGGGGATCACAGGTGTTATTGAAGTGACCCTGGGTCATTCTTTCTTCTTGGTGTATCAAGTTACCTAAGAAATGCCAACAAAGGCTTTCATTGAATATTTGGAAGAATGTGGGATTAAAAAAGCCTCTGCTGCCAAAAGGCCATTGTGCAGAGAGCTGTGATTTATAGGTGCTTTTTTTTCTCTTGCAAACCAGCTTTACATTTTTTGACTGGCTCTTGTTTTCCCTCTTTTGAGGAATCCATTTGATTTCACACAAGCTGGAAGGCAAAGCCCTCTAGAACATAAAGAGATAAAGAACAAAGCCTGGCAGTGGTTGACTAAAACCATGTGGATGTGGCACTTGGGGACATGGTTTAGTGGCAGCCTTGGCAGTGCTGGGTTAAGAGCTGGACTCAACGATCTTTGAGGGCTTTTCCTTAAGAATTCCATGTTTCTATGAGGGGATGATGTGCACAAGGAGGGGATGGAAGATGGGATGGGGGCTGGCACTGCCTGGGCTCCTTGGAAGGCTGCCTTGTCTTCCCAAGGGCTTGGGAGTTCCTTGCTTGGTGACAGGTCCTGTGGAGGCAGCTGGGCAGAGGGTGGAGCACCAAAGTGGAGCTGCTCTGCAGGGCATGAACTCTCACTCCCCACACTCATCCCTGGGGCTTGGCTTGAGATACAAACCCCCTTCCTGCACCCATGTCCCATTAAACACTGCTCTGTTCAAACCCCCCCCAGAATATTTAGAGGAATTTCAGCCAGAACCAAGAAATCCTCATTCTCCTTCCCTTTCCCACAGGCTCTGCATAAATACTAAAGCCATTCTCCCCATCCCATGCTGAGGACCAAACAATCACTGGAAAGGATGAGTGATGTCCCTGTAAAAGGAGCAAAGTTGTCAGGCCAGCAGAGCTCCACAAAGCTGCCTGGCAATGAATAATGGGATTACAGGGGCCGCACCACGGGGAGCTGTGGGGTTTTTGGTTTGCAGAGTTCACCCAGGAGGTAACTCCACACTCCAGTTTATCCATGTGAGGCAGCAGCAGGATCCCACACATGGGTGCAGCATCCTGGAGAAACCCATGGGGAGCATCCAGCAGAAGCCAGGCTTTGGATTTCCTTTGATCCTCTCATGGCCAGGGCAGGAAGAGCCTTAGGTGTGTCTTGCTGATGAAAACCAACATTTTAACACATTCTGCCCCTCTCTGCACACCCAGCTGTTTCTCACCAGCATGGGTGGGGAATGTTGTTGGAATGGACAGAATGCCAGGTTGAACTTCCCAGGATGGAAGGGGAACCAAACTCAGGTTCTCCCTGGCAGGAAAGCAATTGCTGGATTTAAATACAAAGCTGGACCACCAGATCTTAGGAGCCTAGGGAGGATTTTCTGCTTGGATTGAGCCTCAGAATCTCCCAGGGATGTTTAACAGGGGTAAGGGAGAGAAAGCTCTGGATGTATTCTTTCCTGATTTCCAGTCTAGGTGGCTCATCCTAAATAGCTACAAGCAATTGCCTTCAATTTTGCCTTCAGCAGACAGGAAGAGCAGTAATTTTCCCATTTCCAGCAGCCCATCTTTTCTCTGCATTGCTTTTGGGAGATTTTCAGCAGGTAGCACCTCGAGGCATGGAGATGAGGAGCTCTTTGAGATTTCCCTCTCTTCCCAAAAGAGAAGAATCCCATGGATAATCCCAGTCCCAGCCTGGTCCATGAAGCTCAGGGGGATGGTCTGTGGAGAGGCAGCTGCTCCCACAGGGCCAGCCCTTTTTTATTTCCAAAAGATCAAAAGAAACTGAAATGTCAATTGGCACTTTCCTGAGTGCAAAGGAAAGCACAAAGAAGCACAGGCCACTTGTCAGATCCTTGCCAAACCCTTCAGACACGTCCACGTTGTCTGTGTTTTGGTCTGGGGCTTCTTCAGAGTGCTCAGATGCCACCCTGTCATGGCTAATTTTAGGTGCTCACACCCTTGTGGTGCAACCCACAGCCCCAGATGAGTTATCCCAGCTCTTTCTGGAGTGCCTGGGAGTTCTCCACCACCACCAGGAGAGCTTTCTTTGCCAGCTGGACCATGTTGTGGGTCCCAAATCTCACTCTTTCTCACTGCTGGCTCCCTCTCTCCCCAAAACAGAGTGGCTGCACCCAAACTGACCCTTGGGGACGGTCCTGTTCATAATAATAAATCCTAAACTCTTCCCTAGTTTCAGCAATTTAACAGTAGAGGTCACAGAGTCACACAATGGTTTGGGTGAGAAAGGACCTTAAAACTCATCCTGTTCCACCCCCTGACATGGGCAGGGACACCTCCCACTATCCCAGGTTGCACCAAGCCCTGTCCAGACTGGCCTTGGACACTTCCAGGGGTGGGGACACCACAGCTTCTCTGGGCACCCTGTGCCCTGCCCTCCCCATCCTCATAATGAGGAAATTTGGTGCTGCATTGTTGTTTAAATTCACTCAAGCACTTGTTCAGCCAATATGAGTATCCCAAATGGAAATAACAGCACTTAATATTTAATTTTTAAAAATCTGACCAACAGGACACAGATGCTTTATGATTTCCCAGACATCTGTGTTCCTTTTCAGGTCTTTCCTGCATTCTGGCTCACGCCCCTCAGATTTCACTGCCAAACTGGTGAATTTGAGCTAGAAAACTGATTTTTCCTAAAAGGACAAAGTTAGAACTGTTCTGTCTCTGTTCACAGGGTTGTAATTTAGCCATACTTAGGAGGGAGAGGACTTTGAATGCTTAATTTTATAACTTGTAAAACCTGGAAAATTTCAAAAGCAAAGAGCAAAGTGTGACCCCTCCAGCCCTCGAGTCTGTCACCATCCCTGGGCTGGTGATGGTTTTGCTCTCAGCACAGACGAGGAGCTGCCACACTTGACAGTGCAAAGGCAAACACAAGGGCAGAGAAGAGGCAGGAGGAGCTGGGGAGGGAAATGCTCCAGCCCCGGGGCAGCTCAGCACATGCTGAGAGCTGCAATTTGCTCCTACACCTCCACAGAGCCTCTCAGCACAAAAAACAAGAGCAGTTTGCATGTCTGAATAAATCAGCTTCTCGGGGGCAGGTTCCCAGCAGGGCCCAGCTGAGGCTCTGTGGGTTTGTGTCAGTCCTACAAACCTGGGTCTGGCACGGGTCACCTGAGGTGACAGGCCCAGAAAAGCAGACTTTTGGGTTTGTTCTTGCTGGAATGGCTCTTGAGGTATTAAAAAGTCTTTTTTTCTCAGCTTTGTGCTTGAAGAAGATGTCGGGATTCTCCAGCTCTGGTTTTTAAGGTTGTTTATTTTCTCTTATCTCATACATTTTCTTTTGGACTTGTGGAGGTCTGTCCATCAGGTCAGGTTGAGGCACACTGACTGCTCTCAGGGTGGTGTTATCTTTTTATACTAAAAACTACATGTACTTTATTTACAATAATTTTTTTAGTACTTATTACCAAAGTTAGACAGTTTGTCTTTATCTTAAACTAATTTAAAAGTGTTACTATCACAGCAGAAGATGGAGGACAAGAAGAAGAAAGACAGGACATGCTTAGATTCTTTGATTTTGCTTTTTGAACTTCTATTCTAAAAACTTTAAAATTTTACTTTTTCACTTTGTGATAAATTTACTATCATTTTATTCAAATTTTTATGGCTTGCAACTTTTCCCATAAAGTTGGTAATTGTTTCTATGGGTTAAAATCAAAGGCACAGCTGTCTTTGACTCCATGCCAAGTTTTCTGAGCCCCCTGCCAGGGTTTCAAGCCTTTTAGGGCAGTTAGAGGAATGTCTTGGGTTCTGACAGCAGATGGACAATAAAACCTTGGGTTTTGTCTTTTGCTTCACTTCTCAACATGACCAGCCTGAACCTGGCTGAAGTCAAAGCAGATCAGACCCAGAAGACACAGAGGAAAATTCCTTGCAGTGTCAGATGATGGCTTTTGTGTGGATGGGGAGTGATGAGAGATAGGGCAAGAGGAAATGGCCTCAAATTGCACCGAGGGAGGTTTAAATTGGGTATTAGGAAAACATTTCTTCAGCAAAAGGATTGTCCAGGGCAGTGGAGGAATCCCCATCCCTGGAGGGATTTGAAAGCTGTGGGGATGTGGCTTGGTGACATGGTTTAGCGCTGGCCTTGGCAGCACTGGGGAATGGCTGGACTCAACCTTAAAGGTCTTTCACAACCTAAACCCTTCTATGATAACACCAAATTTACTCTCCTGCCTCTGCTGCTTTTGGCTGGGATAGAGTTAAATCCAAAACTGGGTGGTCCTGTACCAGCTGCCTGATGGGAACAGTCATCAGCATGTGCAAACTCCTGAAGCTCCAAGTGCTTGGCAGGAGCTCCCTGGGACAAGCCAGAACCATTCCAGGGTGAAGCTGTTGAAACAACCCAGCCTGAACAGGCTGGGAGCTGTGCTGAGGGCTGATGGAGCTGCACACTCTGCATTTCACTCCCTAAGGACAGGGCTGCTGCTCTTCCCTGCATGGGAAGAATCTCCACATTCACCAGCTTTTGCCTCTTCATTGGATAGGTGAATCCTACAGAGCCCAAGTAACCACTTTGTGGGATCACAGGATCATGGAAAGGTTTGGGTGGGAATAGACCTTAAAGCTCATCCAGTCCCACCTCCTGCCATGGGCAGGGACACCTTCCACTATCCCAGGCCACTCCAAGCCCTGTCCAGCCTGGCCTTGGACACTTCCAGGGATCCAGGGGCAGCCACAGCTTCTCTGGGTGCCCTCCTCACCCTCACAGGAGGGAATTCCTTCCCAATATCCCATCTAACCCTGACCTCTGGCAGTGGGCAGCCACTGCCCCTTGTCCTGTCCCTCCAGGTCCTTGTCTAAAGTCCCTCTCCATCTTTCTTGTAGGCTCCTTCAGGAACTGGAAGGCCACAATCAGCTCATCCCAAAGCCTTCTCCAGGCTGAACAATCCCAATTCTCTCAGCCTTTCCTCCCAGCAGAGCTGCTCCATCCCTCTGCTCATCCTGGTGCCTCCTCTGGACTCTCTCCAGCAGCTCCAGGTCCTTCCTGTGCTGGGTCAGCTCTGCAGGTGGGGTCTCACCTGAGAGGGGCAGAGAGGCAGAATTCCCCCTCCCCTGCTGCCCACACTGTGGGATCAGCCCAGGATCTGGTTGTTTTCTGGGCTTCACGCTGCTGTGGAGCCTCCCTGATGGCTCTGCTACCACAACATGAGGAAAAAATCTTGTCTTTGTTGGGATCTTTGGAAGCTTGTTCCTTTATTTGACAAGAAACTGCATTTCACTCTTGAAATGTAATGTGAAATGCACCTTTTGGTTCCAGCACCATGTGATGGGATGGCCTGGCTGTGCTCCCTCTGCCTGCTGGCAGCTCTTGCCCACACTCGTGCCTCCAGCTCAGCTATTTCACCCTGTGGTCAGTCAAAAAATTGCTCTGTCTTTTGGGGAAATTGGTCTAAATTACCAGTCACATCCAGATGATACCAGACTGGTATAATTAAGTGGCTGGGAAATGGAAAGTGAGGAACAATTAGGGTTTGCTTGGCCTTTTCTCATCTTTAATTCAAACTTTCAGTTTTTGACAGATGGTGGTTTAGATACCACACCCCAGTCTAAGGGGTAGAGTCAGATTCTGAGACAATTTGTACTTCCATCATGGGCAGAGATTGAAAGAAAACCCCAAATCTTTTAAAATCCAGGGTTCTGAGAAGGAAAATCTGTTTCTTACTCTCTTTGATCATCTTGAGATTCGGGGTTTCCATCAAGTGTGAATTTAAGATTAGACCCAGATTCGGGTCACAGATCTGGAGCTGAGGTTCTCCAGAGCACTGAGGAGTTGTAGGGGATCATCTCAAAGCTGTTCCTAATAGTCCTGAATTCCTTAAATCATGATCCTGAGAAACCAAGTCACCAAAGTGTAATATCCAGAACCACCTCTGTAAATAAATCCTCAGGGGACCAGTGGAGTTGGGAGAATGCAGCAACAGAAAGTTGACAAATCAACATTATCTGAAGCAAAAGCCACAGAGAAATCTTTAAAACTGTTTTTCTTTTTTGTCAGAAGCTTTCCTCAAAGATTTCAGTGCTTCTCAAAAACAAAGTGTCTGCACAGGAACATTTTCACAAGTGTTGGCCACAAGTGATGTCCCAGCCCCTGCTGCAAATATTCCTGCTGGGACTCACAGGCAAAATTCCAACTGGGCAAGAGAAACAAAGCCACATGTCATGAGTCACTTCCAGTGATTTGGGCCAAATAATAAAGAATTTTCATGCCAGTGAAGAGAAGGGAAGTGTGGTTTTGGTGTCTGATTGCTTCTACTCTTGTGAAGAGCACCTGAGCTCAGACTCCAGCTCTGACTTCAGCTGCCCTGACAGGGACATACCCATCTTATCAACCTCCAGAGAATCACAGAACACCCTAAAAGGGAAGGGACCCACAAGGATCATCAAGTCCAACTCCTGGCCCTGCACAAGACAACCCCAAAATCACTGGATGTGCCTGAGAGTGTTTTCCAAACAATTGAGCTCTGTCAGGATTGGTGCATCCACCTGGGAATTATCCCCAGGCTGTGCTGACTCCTGAGCTCAGCTGGGAGCTGGGTCAGGCCCAGGATAAATTTGTGCCAAAAATCAGGATAGCAAAGTGACAGAGAAAAGGTGAATTCCAGCCCTGACTCTGTGGATTTTCCTAGCACAGATTCCTAGAAAAAACAAAGGATTTTTGTCCTCTCCTTCTCTGTGAAATATCCAGCACATAAAAACCAGAAATAAACAGATGTGTGAGACAGGGCCCAGGGCTGGGCTGGGGGGATGACTGAAATGTGGACTGGGTTTGAATCAAGAAATAACAACAGAGGATGGGCCTGGAAGAGCCAGGTGTGGAAAACAAAATGAGTGATGGAAAATTCAACAAGTGATGGAAAACACAATGAGTGACTGTTGCCTTTCCACCTGGGGCTGAAGGCAGGTAGCAACAAGGAGTTTCCCCACTCTTTCATTTTTATGCCTCTTGAAAATTTGTGCTAACAGGGACAGGCAATCACTCACCAGCTCCTTCCTGAGCCACGTCAGAGCTTCGTCGATGCTCTCAAAGCCACCTATCCTCCCCGAGGTGACAGTCCCCTTGTCCTGGGCAGGGCTCCCATTGAGGTGCAGCTGCACCTTCCTCATGGGCACAGTCTCCCCTGGGCTCTTTTTGGCCTTGGTGGCCTCGTCCTCCCTGTCTCCCTCGGCCTGGGGGCTCTTCCAAGCCTGCTCCTCCAGCTTTGCCTTCCATTCCAAGTAGGAAGGGCGCCTGGTCTCCAGTCTCAGCTTCTCTGTCAATGCCTTGAGGGTTCTCAGGTGATCATCTGGAGGAGGAACCCCCCCAGAGCCAGCATCCATGCTGTCCAGAGCCTCTTCTATTTGGATTTGGGGCACAGCCATCCTCTCTGGCAGTCCAAAGGCATAGAGGTGGGCTGGGAAGGACCAGGGATGGAGATGAGAACCCTCAAGGTTTGACCGGGGTGTCACGAGGTGTTCAGCACAGCTCCCTGGAGGACAGCTGAGGTGTGGGCCCCTCCTCAAGCACCAAACCAGCCTTGGATGAACACCTAGAAGAAAAAAAAAGGATTAGTTTTGAGAAGGAAAAGGGAGTGAGGAAAGAGAGACAGCTCCTGTGAGGGTTTTGGGAGAGGCTCAGTGCCAAGGTGCTGCAGGGGAGGGTGACCTCACCTCGGTTATCTGAGTGCTCTGGGGCAGGAACAGACAGGCTCTGGCTTTTAGCAAAGCTCTGGTTACCTACACCTCCAATCTTAACTCAAGGGGCTACAGAAGGGTGGCCAAGGAGGCCAGGACACATTCCCAGAGCCCAAAGTCCTCTGGAGACAGCAGTGGCTGCTGCTGGATGTTGGGATGTCTGGTTTTGCTGATTTTCTGCCTGGCAAACCCACATTTCCCCATCTGGGCAAATCAGGTCCAGATGAAATAGGACAACCTGAAAGAGGGGAAGTTTGGATTAAATATTAGGGAGAAATCCTTCCCTGTGAGGGTGGGGAGGGCCTGGCACAGGTTGCCCAGAGAAGCTGTGGCTGCCCCTGGATCCCTGGCAGTGTCCAAGGTCAGGCTGGATGAGGCTTGGAGCAACCTGGGATAGTGGGAGGTGTCCCTGCCCATGACAGGGGGTGGAATCTTTAAGGTCCCTTCCAACACAAACCATTCTGGAAACCCAAACTTCTCCCAAGAGTTTGAGTCAAAAGGAGAACTGGGAAAAGGGATTTATTCTTCCCCACACCACACTTTAAGATCCAGTTTAAGATCTGGGTTTGCCAAAGCTGCAGCCTGAGGACTCAGTCCCATCCTGGCCCAGTGGCTCCAGTCAGGAACGTGGTCCCCGCCAGGTGAGGAACTAACCTGGGGTGCTGGCATGGTCTGGGCTCAGATACCCAGGGAGGCTTGGACTTGTGGTTTCCATCATTGGCCATGTCCAGTTTGTCCAGTGGGAATGGTCCCTTGTAAACACCCTTAGGAGCAGCAGCACAGAGAAGCCAGGAGCTTCCTCCCCGCTTCTCCTCCTGTCATGGGAGCTGTGCCCAAAGCTGGTCTGACAAACCCTGGGACCTGGAGGGGCAGAGAACTCCTCAAGAGTTAAGCTCAGGCAGCTTCTGTACTCATTTGCCAGCAGGATCAGATAGGAGACATTCTCAAGGTCGTGTGCTCATCTATAGCTGAGCTAGGAATAGATCCAGAGCTCTCCTCTGAACGTCAGGCACAAAACAAAATACTTCTCTGCCTGCCTGGTGAGGTGCCTGGAAAACCAGGCAGGATGTGTGCAGCTTCCTAGAGTTACTCAGCCATTCTTGTCCCTGCCATTCCCCCAGAGGCACGTGCAGCTCTGAAATCCAGACCATAATTACGCCTCTCCAGCCTTTTCAGTGAGAAGATTCAATTTGAAATAAACACTGAGTGAGAGCAAGACTTATCCCAACAATTGTGTGGGGGGGCACATGAGCTGAAGGAGGAGTTGAGAGCGTACACACAGACAGTGTGGGGGTGGAGGATTACTCATGTTGTGGTCTCCTTCCTGCTCTTATTTATGTTAATGAGAGTTTTACAGGGAGAGGGAGCACACACAGACACTCTGGCAGGTTGGAGCCAACAGCTCTCGTGCCTGGAACAGCAACAATTTTCCTTTTTTCTGTTGAAAAAGAGAGGGGAGAGCAGTGAGCTGCCCTGGTGGAAGAGTTCTCTGCAGGGCTCAGAGCATGTCGATGAATTTACCTTTCCTCCTGCTCCAGCCTCCCCAAATCAATAAAGAAAAACAAGTAATGACTCTAAAGACCTCATTTCTGAGCTTTTTTCTCCATCCTATGAGACCTCTGTGCAGATTGCTGAGGGTGGCCCAAACCCAGCAGCCCCAGAATCTGCTGCAGTTCCACACTGGATTTGCTAATCCCCAGCAAAGATCATATTTTTATCATTTTCTGAATGCCACAGCTCCAAAACAGAGCCCCACACAAACTCTTTTGTCCTGTTTTTCAGCGTGTATGGAATCCTCAGGGTGGCAATGGCCCCTGGTATTTGAGCCCTGGGCACAGCTCAGTTAACATTTAGAGCACTGGACCATGAAAACAGAACAGCAGCTTGGAGCATCCCCTTTGTCACAACCCTGCTGCCATCTCCCCCTCCCTGTCACCACAACTCCCAGAAGTTTTGGAGGGGATTTGGTTTTTCTGCCCTAAAAGCAGCATTGATTCAGCCCATCCTTCACTTTCTCTCTGGTGTAACATGAAAAGTCTCAATCCCTCTGCAGGGACACCCCCTAAATTGTCAGCATTCCCCAGCCTGTCCAAACTCCAAAGTGACAGAAGGGAGCCACCTCTAATTTCCTATCAATACCTTGGACTTGGATCAAAGACCTGCTGTGGAGAAAGAGAGCTGAAAGTTGTAAGTGTGAGAAAAATGCCCTTGTGCTGTAACACAAACCCTGAGAGTTACCAAATTCCCAGGAACAAACCTGCCTCTGGCTCAAATCCACATCCTCCCAGTCTCCCTGCCCTAGGCTTGGCTCCCCCTGGGCTGGCCTGTGAGAGGGGATTTAAGTGTTTAATCCTTGATTTGTCTTATTATCACACCTGCCACAGGGAGTTTGTGCCACTCTTAATTAGGGGTAAAGAGTTCAGCCCCAAAACAGGGGGAGGATGTGCTCACACCTCACTAAGAACTTCTGCTCAAGGATGAATCCTGAAAGCACAGAGCACAACAGGCCACTGAGACAATAACAAAAAACCCCTTTAACTTCATTCTGGTGTTAGATTTCTACTGGAGAAATCAACTGACCTACCCCAAGGGATCAGCAGAAGAACCAGCCTGGGATGGAGAAATAACAGGAATGTTAAAGTGGGACTTCAACAATTAGCCAAGGAGGAGCTGTGGAAAGCAAATTATTCTTCTTCCTTCGCTGTTCCTGGTGGACTGTGGATTCTTGTAACACCATTTCTTATTGCAGAGGAGCAGCAGTGGCTGCAGGAGTCTGTGTTAGAGGAATTCTGCTCCTCTGGAGGCTGGGAGGACAAAAAAGCCTCGATAGGAGACAAAACCTCAGCTGACAGAAGCCCTTTTGTCACACACACACCACGGGTGACACTTCTGGCATGGAGCAAACAGGGCAGAGGCAATGCTTCAGCCTGTGAATGACCCTCAAAAAGCACCTCAGCCCCTCTGTGCCTCAGTTTCCTTCTCACTGGGAAGTCAGTCTGTGCAACTGGCCTTCAGGAAAAATGCTCTGAGGGTTTTCAGAGATGTACAGAATTCACCTCTGATTTATCCAGGTCTCACCTGGGTGCTCATGCTCTCGCTCCAGTGGGTGCAGGGACACCCCCCCATGATCCATGGAGTTTGGGATGTGCTTCCCCTGGCCATTTGCTCTGAAGGTTTGCACACGGATCACCCAGATAAGCCCTGGAGTAAATCTGAGCTGCCAGCATGACCATCCAGCTCTGCAGCTCCCAGCAGCAGAGGAGGACCCTGAGCCTGGAAAGGTGGGGTGGAGGAACACTGAGGTGGAGTGAGAGGTGGGGGACAGTGCCTGGTGTGCAGGGAGAGCTGTGTTTGCCTCCCTCCATGCACAGCAATGACACAGGGATGGGGTGGGGGTGACTGACCCCCCTGGGGGTCTCTGACCCCTCCCTGGGTTTCTGCTGCAGGTTGGGAGAGGGGCAGAGAGGAGGAGATGCCTGTGAGAAGGGGTTGCCATAGCAATGGAGTATGGCTGAGGGAGGATGGATGTTCCAGAGCATCCTCAGGGCAGTAGAGACTCAGAGGCCTCAGGAATGGGGTGAGGGAAGGAGAGACCCATCAGGATCAACACTGCAGCTCCCTGGAGCTGCTGGATCCCTTTCAGGGTGGTTGCACATCACTCATTCCCTTCCCCATGCCAGAATGAGCTCTGTCAGGAGAGGAGCTGCTGTGCTGTGTGGATTTGGTGAGCTGGGGGCTTCCTCACCCTGCCAGAGCCCCCCCATCCTGCTGGCTCTGCCCAAGGGCCCTGCAGAGGTGGAGAACAAATCCCTGGGCCCCCCACTGACCCCGAGGAGAGCTGTTTTCCTTGGATTTTATTATTCAGTGTTTACCCACCCAATCCTTTTCTGTAGCAGCTGAAATCCTCTCCTGCAGAAAAGCAGCCTGATCCCAAAGTGACCTTCAGCTTCCCTCCCTTCCAAAGGACAAAACCCCAGCACTGTCTGAAAAGCTGTCTGATCCTGAGGAGCCAGGACATGCTCTAGGGCTGGAATTGGTGCTGTCAGGATCAGATGCTCTCTGCCTGCTCAGGATGGTTGGGACAGGATGGAAAGGGCTCTGCCCATGCTGGAGGAGCCATGGCAGAGCCCTCAGTGACACTGAGCATGGTGCCCATGGAGACCTTCTGGCCACGCTCCTGTCTGTGAGCTTGTTTCTTTCTCCATGGAAAAATGACAGCACTGATGGGACCAAAATGGGCATTACAAGCATAATGTGGACATGGAATTCACAGAAAAATGGGGAAAAGGGAAAAAGAGAAAAAGAGGGGCTTTCCATTCACATATGACCTGGAGCAAGATGAGGGTTTGCTCCAGCACATCCTTCTGCCCAAATGGCCTCCAGAAAGAGCCCTGAACACTGCAAGGGAGGAGGGGAGGGCAGTGGGGGCTGCAGAAAATCCATCAGAGGAGTGGAGGGATGCAGAGATGGCTGCCCCAGCCCTGGCATTGTCCAAGGCCAGGCTGGACAGGGCTTGGAGCAACCTGGCATAGTAGAAGGTGGATGAGCTTTATGGAAGGGACCTCCCTCCCAGCCCAAACCATTTTGTGATTCTGTGAGATTAGAGGGGACCAGTTTGCACTCCCTGCCCCAAGGCACTTCTCCCTGGCTGATTTCCAGCATCACAGGCAGAGTCAGAACCTGTTTCAGTAAACACATCTGCACCTTCCTGCCTGACTCCACCTCATCCCTCCTGCGTCCCCCACACAGCTTCTAGCAGGGTCCTGGTGAGGCAGCAGGGCTGAGGCTGCTGCCTGCTTCAGAGGGACCCTTGCAGCTCCATTTTCAGACCGGTTAGGCTCCCCTGGATCAGCAGATTTCCAGGCTTTGTGTGGAAATCCTTGGCATTCCAGCAAACCAGTCTTCCAGTCGGCTGGAAGTGGCTGCAAACCGGGGAGCTGAACGGGGTCAGTGCTTACAACCCACCAGCCCAAACCAGGTGGGATTCCTCTCAGGAGGACAAGGATTAAGGAGCAGAAGCAAAGGCAAGTTTTCAGGCTCTTGGTGAAGTCACCATGTCCACCTTCAGTGTGTTCTGAGCTCTGTAGAGCCATGGATTATGGGCAAGGGTTTCATCTCCATTCTCTGCCCCAGGCTGCAGGCAGGTTTTGGAGCTAAATTTGGAGGTGGCACAGCCACCCTGTTCCCAGAGGTGCCCCCAAAGGATCTGTGGCTTGGCACAGCTGGTTGTTCCCCCTTTTTCCCCACTGCCACCCCAGGCACGGCCACGTTTCATTACCCTGCCCCTGTGCCCAGGGTTATGAAAGGGGCTGGGATTCCTTGGGAATGAGCCAGGGCAGGCTGAGAAATGCTCTCTTCCCAGGAGACTAGCACGGGGAGCTATTTTTCCCCCAGATGCAGCATGCGAGGGTGTGTTTTCAGAAAGAAAAAAAAAACCAACCCAACCTTTTTGTTTTGTTTTGTTGAGCTCCAATCTGCTCAGCACCCAGCTCAGCCCCTGCAGGGACAACACCAGGGTCACTGGAGACCCCCAGGCTCCAAGTTAACACGATCAGGGGAGTGGGGTCAGCCCCTCGGTGACCCCCTAATCCCCTTTACATGCCCCCTGTCCCATCCAATTATCCAAACCATGATCATCCAACCCCTGTCCCCAGACCTGTCTTCTCCCAGTGCTGAGCTGCTCTGTAGCATTTAATACCATTCAAGATCAGCTGGTTGCAAACAGACCCTCCTCTCCCTCCCCCCAGAAGGGCTACGCTGCTCTGAGGCTGATTATTTTTATTTATTTTTTTTTCTCTCTTTTTCCCTGCAGTGTCTCTGCTACATTTGCAAACACCTAATGGCTGCGGGGCTGTTGCAAGCCCAGAGCCCGGCAGAAGCCGGATTCCTCCCGTTCTGGTGGATTTTTGTGGTGTACAGACCCCCCCCCCCCCCCCCATGAAGGATAGGGGGTGGAATTTAATGGGCATTCGAAAGCAGAGAAGCGCTGGGATGCAAAAACCCAGCAGCATCTCCCGTGTGCTGAAATGATGGCTGGCACAGTGCAAACTCACGGCAGCCAAAACAAGCTCGTTCCCGCTGGAAAGTGGGGAATTCCTGGGGTACAGGGGACGAGCAGACAAAGCCAGAGGGATCGGGCTCCTCGCTGGAAGCCAGGAACTTGCTTTCCATCCATTCCCACCTCCCCTCCCGCCTCTGCTGAGATCTCCGATGTAGGAAAGCTCCGGATTGTGGAATAACAGGGGGAGCATCGCAGGGAAACAGGGAGGGATGTCCTTAAAGAGGTGCCTGTGGTGGGAGAGCCCTGTGGCTGTGGGATGGGGATGCTGCACACCCCGGGGTGTTCGGGCACAAACACTCGTGCTGCAAGCTGGCGCTATTATTTTAACAATTAGCCCCAGGCTGTTATAAAGGGCTCTGAAGAAGTTCTGTCTGTTATTTTGTTGGGTTTTTTTCCCCCTTCTCGGTGTAAACGTGAGCTGCGAGGGCCAGACCCGAGCAGGTGGAAACCTGCTCTGCTCAGCACAGAGGTTTTTTTGTTTTTTTTGATTCAAAAACCAGAGGTAACAGGGTTTTTTTTTGGTTTTTTTTTTTTTTTTGATTCAAAAAACCAGAGGTAGCTACGCCCTGCGAGGCTCATCCCACCATGTCTGCACTGCACAACCCCACCAACCTTTCCAGGTTCGGGAAGGTTTCCAGGGCTCCCGAACATCTCAGGCTGGGGGCAGAGGGAGCAACAGGTGATGGTCCCGAAACCCGGGCAGCCTCTCCCCTGTCACACCTCACCCAGCGAGGAAAAATCCTCCTGGAGAGGGTGAGGAGCCCCACGCTGCTCCCAGCTGAGAGAAAAGCCACAAACAGCACGGGGAAAGGAGGATTCAGACATTCCCAGTCAATGGGGAGCCATCTCCAGGGAATGTCGGCGGGGCAGGGGGGGACGCTTTGCAAACCCCCCAGCAGAACCGGCTCGCCAGACCCCGCTGCGGTCCCCATCGCCCCTCTCTGCTGCTCCTGGGGTCCCCCGCAGCCCCCGTGCTGGGTTCCCCAGGGTGGCTCTGTCCCCCCCAAGCCACCACCAGCACCAAAACTTACCGGGGCTGGAGTCAGGCTGGGGATTATTGCACGGACATCTCGGCTCCCTCCTTGCACCTCGGGTCCCCAACTTGGTGTTTGCAGAGCGGTGTCACCAGTGCCTCCTCCTGGAGTCTGTCTCATCCTCCTCCTCCTCTGTGTCTCGCTCCAGCAATCTGTGCGTGTGGTGGTTGGTTTGTTGTTTTTTGCCTTTTTTTTTTTTTTTCATTTAGGGGATTCTTTTTTTTTTTTTCTTCCTTTTTTTTTTCTTTCCCCAGCGGTTGCGTCAGGGCTGTTGCCTGGAGACAGGCGAGCTATTCCAGTTTGAGCTTTTCAGCGCCGATTTCCTCTCTCTCTCTCTCTTTCATTCATACCACCAAGCCCTGAACCTACCTCCCACCAAGCAATAACCCTGGAGAGACCTGGAAGGGAGGAGGAGCTGCACAGCCCGGGTCCTAAACATCCTCCGGCACCCAGGAGAGGGAGGAACATCCGCGATGCTTTCGGCGTGGAGAGCAGGGATGGAGCGGTCCAGAGGAGGGCAGGTACCCTCAAGGCTTGCAGGAGATGCCCGAAGGAATCTGTGGCTCTTCCCGACACCAACCTGCTGCTGTCCCCATGCTGATGGTGTTTCTTAGCATGGATATCAGCCCCACCACAAAGAGTTTGGGGTCTTCTGGCATTCGGGAGAGCTTTGGGATGACGTTTTCCAGGTTCCGACAGGGATTTTGCAAGGATACATCAGCATCTCTGGGAAGCCCCAGGGAGGTGCTTCCTTGGCTGGTACCATCCATCCCCAGGCAGAAACAAGCTTAGGAACCAGCCTGTGCCTGAATTTTGTGCTGGGGAAGCTCCTGTTGCTTCCGCAGCTGCCCCAGAGGGGCTGGGAACAATTTTAGCTGCTTCTGAGGAGGGACAGAGAGAGGCAGTGCCCCGGGACAGAGGGGGTTTCCTTCCTTCCTTCCTTCCTTCCTTCCTTCCTTCCTTCCTTCCTTCCTTCCTTCCTTCCTTCCTTCCTTCCTTCCTTCCTTCCTTCCTTCCTTCCTTCCTTCCTTCCTTCCTTCCTTCCTTCCTTCCTTCCTTCCGCCACTTCCGCCACTTCCGCCACTTCCGCCACTTCCGCCACTTCCGCCACTTCCTTCCTTCCGCCACTTCCTTCCGCCACTTCCTTCCGCCACTTCCTTCCTTCCACCACTTCCTTCCTTCCTTCCACCTTGGCCATCAACCCCCAACCACCCAGGCCCCTTCCCCCATTCCCAGATTCAGCTTTTTTTCTGAGAGAAACCCCTTCACAGCCTTTTTATTCCTTTTTCTTTACCCTTCCCTTCTCCTGCCTGATCCATCCTCCCTGTCCCCCGAGGGCAACAGGGAGATTTACAGCCCCCTCCTGAGCTCCAGCATGGGAGGGCTGGGATTTCCCACCTCCCTTTGAATGCCAGGGGTACTCCAGACCCCCACAGGAATTTAGAGGCTGTGCCTGCACAGGATTTGGAAATGTGGAGTGCAGAGAAGGGGGTTGTCCTGGATGCAGCAATGCATATTCGGAATGAACAGCAGCATTTCCACATTTCTGATGAAAATGCAAATTTTTTTCAATTTTTTTTTTTTTTTTTTGCTTTGCCAGCATCTATTTTTTGTCAGATTTCAGATCTGCATATGCAAAGTCAGCCTGGTGATCAGCTCTCACTGTGCTGCAGGGAGGCACCTGAAGGCTGATGATGATGGAGAGGCACCAAGGGAGATGGAAGAGCTCTTGGCTGCCTGTTAAAACTGTCTGATAAAGACCTGCAGGAGCTTTTAGCAGCAAAAGGAATCCCAGAATCCCAAGAGGGGTCAGGTTGGAAGGGATCACAGTGGGTCAGCTGGTCCAGCTTCCCCATCCCAGGGCACAGGGTTGTGTCCAGATCATTCTGGAATATCCTCATTGAGGAGACTCCACTCCCCCTCTGGACTATTTGTCCAGTGCTCAGTCACTGCCCAGAAAAGTTATTCCTCATGTCCAGGTGGAACTTCCTGGGCATCAGTTCCTGCCCATTCCTGTTTTCCTGTTGCTGAGGCCCACAGAGCAGAGCCTGGTCCATCAGGCAGATGGAGGTTCAACATTTTCAGCAAGATCTCATCCAAATCAAAACTGAGTCTGTGCCCATGAACCAAGCAGCACCAGGGAACAGACAGGCACAGGGTGGAACAGCCCCTGGCCTGGTTTTGGTGTGGGATGAGCAATCCCAGGACATGGCTTGGGAATGACCACAACTGGGGCCCCTTCCTGACAAACAAGTTGGATTCAGCCACCCAGATTTGATAGCCAGGAGCTTTGAATCACAGGGACATGGCCAGACAGGGTCAGCTGGCCTCAGGGCCAGCAGGTCTAGCAGGGGGAGTTCACAGCAGAGGTGTTGCTCCCAGGGCTGGATGTCTGTCTGTCTGTCTCCTCACAGGAACAGACCACACACTGTCACCCGCTCCCTCTTCTGTAAATGTTTATTTTTAATTCAGTTGCGTAATGGATTTCAAATGAGCTGCCATAAGATAGCAGTGAAAGGCTGCAGCCACATCCCTCTGAAGCCAGTCCATGGCTTTGAATGTTTTTTGGCCTGGATGTATCTTGGATAAATTGTCTTCATCCAAAAAACACCGGTGGGGAGCTGCTGAAGAAGAGTGGTGCTCACACTGGTGATGCTCTAACACCAACCACCTGCAATGGACACCTGAAATTAGTCAAAATAAACCTGTGAAATACCACTGCTGTCCACACCTATGGCTCAGCATTTTCTCAGACACAAGGAATCCTTTCTGCTGCCCACAAGGATTCTGATTCCCACAAGGAATCCTTTCTGCTCCAGAGACTGTCAATTCCAACAGCATCCCTGGGCACAGGAGCTTTCCCAGAGGACTCCTGAATCCTTGGGAACACACAGATCCAAGCCTCAGGTTTTGCTGGGATGAGGTTTTGCAAAGCCCAGGCTGGAAATTCCTTGCTGTAGTAGTAGTTTGTAGAATCATGGAAGGGTTTAGGTTGGAAGGGACCTTAAAAATCCTCTCATTCCACCCCCTGCCATGGGCAGGGACACCTTCCACTGTCCCAGGTTGCTCCAAGCCCCATCCAACCTGGCCTGGGACACTTCCAGGGATGGGGCAGCCAGACTTCCTTGGGATGCCCTGTGCTGATCTGAACAGCACAAACTCTGTAAGGTGCCTTAGAGCCCCCTAAATCTTACCTGAACTTTCTGAGCTACCTCTTACCACCCAAAATGAGCAGAAATGGCCATTCCTTTATCACAACAGCAGCAGCTCAACTCAGTTTGGATTTGAACCTTCTGCTTCTTGCCCTTTCTGCTGGATTTGGGTGGTTTCTCCCTGCAGGTATCCTGCCAACAAAGCATGGAGGAGCTGGATCTCCTGGCAGGGTTGTGTGGCCATTCTGTGGGACCAGAGCTGGAATCTTGGAGAAGCATCAATGGTTTCTCCTCAGCTGGTCCCCCAATAAATGCTTTTTCTCTAAAGCAAAGTCCCTGTAGGGAAAAGTTCCTGAAGTACATAGGGAACATATAGGATAGCTGGGACAAGAACATGGAGTAACAGGACAAAGGGGAAAGGGTTCAAACTGGGAGAGAGTGTCTTTAGATAAGATATTGGGAAGATACTAAGGGTGGGAAGGCCCTGACACAGGTGCCCAGAGAAGCTGTGGCTGCCCCTGGATCCCTGGAAGTGTCCAAGGCCAGGTTGGACAGGGCTTGGAGCAACCCTGGGATAGTGGGAGGTGTCCTTGCCCATGGCAAGGGGTGGAATGAGGTAATCTTTAAAGTCCTTTCCAACCCAAACCAATCTGTGATCCTACAGTTCCCTGGGACTCAGCTTTCCAAGCATGGGAAGAGGAGGCTGTGGTGCTCCCAACCATCATCATCCCATCCTGGGCAGGAGCAGCCTCCACGTTCTCCACAGGGACTGGCACCAGGAAAGCCCTCTGGCATGGCTGGAGGATCACCTGGGAGCAAATCAACCTGGAAACGTGGCAGAGGCACCTCCAGAGGGCAGCAGGTCCCCAGGTGATGCTGTCCCCTGGTGTCCCCAGGGGCTGCAGAGGTCAGCTGTGGTCACCTGGCCGCTCATCTCTACGGATCACTGAGGGACCTGGCACTGGCCTGGGTCAGTCTTCACAGAATTGGTGAATGGTTTGGGTTGGAAGGGACCTTAAAAATCATCTAATTCCAGTCCCCTGCCATGTGCAGGGACACTTTCCACTAGATCAGGGTCCTTCCTTGGGTATCTACTTTATTTTCTCTATGGTGAGCCAAACATCAAAGACCTGACAAAGGACAATTGTGCCTGAAATCCTATCAAAATCATGGTGGGAATTTTCAGCCCATTTGGTTTTTTTCAAAGGTAAAAGTAAATCCATTTGGTGATTCCATAACTAACTTTAAGTGTGTGTATTACTGAATCATTTCTCCCTCAAGTCAAAAAAGTTTCCCCAAGACCTGAAGAACTAGAAATAATTTCCAAATAAAAGCAAGACCTGTTCCAAAGATTTTGAATGATTTGTGATGGCTTTCCTTTGATAAACCTACTAACCCAATTCATTACAGCAATTCATAAATAAAAAGCTTTTAAAAATCTCAGAACTGATATATGTTTTTTCCACCTCTCTTCCTTGCTGGAAAAAAAAAAAAAGGGATTTCAGTTCTACTTTCACTCAAAATATTTCTTGTAAATTAATTCCAAGAGTGCTAATGAATAAAAATTCCTTTTTCAGTTTTACCTGTCCACCTAGTAAGGCTTCATCACCAGAACCCACAGGACTGGAGGGGTCTTTAAAAAGGCTGTGATTGCCCTGAACTTGTATCCTAGGCTTTGGGAGGAAGGGAAAGGTAAGAAAAGCCCATCTCAGACTCTTGCTTTAAGCTGGGGTGAATGAAGGGTGGAGTCCAAGCTGCAGCCTCCCTCCCTTGTCACCCCAGGATCACTTCCTGCAGCAAGAGCTGGGATGAATTCCCTGGATTTGGAACTGATGGTCAGGGAACACAGTTCTACTTCAGCAACTGGTGGCTTGACAAACAGAATCTGGACAATCTCCTCAACCCAGGACAATAAAATAAAAGACCAATAAATGGATTTTTTTTTCTCTCACCCCAGCTGTTGGAATTTTTTTCTATTTCTAAATAAAACTGAGTATTTTGGGGACCTTAAAATGTGAACAGCACTTGAAATGTGTTTGCCTGTTGGATTCCTCTGCTTTGCTGTTTGTTCAGAATGATGAATGAGCCATGAAATCAAATGTTTGCAACACTCCCAATGTCCACTATTCCAGAGAGAGCCATACTTTGGAATTTGCCTGCAGACAACTTCCTCTGCAAAAATTCATCACAAGAAGGGTGTTATCTCAGCCTGTGGTGATCCTTGAAACTGCAGGACCAAGAGTGAAGATCCAACCTTCTCTTAAAGAATATTTTCATCCCTCATCTGAAAAAAAAAAAAAGCTGATAAACCTCCCATTGCTCAGCCAGTCTCAGACAGGATCCTGTTGTTCTGTTTGATGAGGCTCTGGCTGGTTTTCCTTTCTCCTTGTCTCAATGAGAAGGGGTGTCACAGACATCTTTTATGAAAAATCCTTTCTTTAGGATTTTTTCTCCTGAGAAACTGAGAGGCCTCAGGAACAAAATGTAAACAATGATTATCTGCTGCTGTGGCAACAGGTGGATCTGTGATTGGTCTCATGTGGTTGTTTCTAATTAATGGCCAATCACAGTCCAGCTGTCCCAGACTCTCTGTCCAAGACACAAGCCTTTGTTATTCCATTCCTTTTCTATTCTTAGCCAGCCTTCTGATGAAATCCTTTCTTCTATTCTTTTAGTATAGTTTTAATATAATATATATATATATATATAAAATAAAATAATAAATCAAGCCTTCTGAAACATGGAGTCAGATCCTCGTCTCTTCCCTCATCCTAAGACCCCTGTGAACACGGTCACACAGGGGCTTTATCCAGAATCCAGCAGGATCAGGAGGTGATACTCAACATCTTCCTGGCCTTCAAATGAGTTGGTGGGTCTGGAACCCTGGGCTGGGGGAGGAAATGGGGATGATGGAGCTTCACAGCAACAGGAAGGATCTGGAGTGATTCCAGAGGAGGCCACAGAGATGCTCCAAGGGCTGGAGCCCCTCTGCTCTGGAGCCAGGCTGGGAGAAGCTCCTGGGGGTGCTCACCTGGAGAAGAGAAGGATCCAGGGAGAGCTCAGAACCCCTTCCAGAGCCTAAAGGGGCTCCAGGAGAGCTGGAGAGGGACTGGGGACAAGGGATGGAGGGACAGGACACAGGGAATGGCTTCCCACTGCCAGAGGGCAGGGATAGATGGGATGTTGGGAAGGAATTCTTGGCTGTGAGGGTGGGGAGGCCATGGCACAGGTTTCCCAGAGAAGCTGTGGCAGCCCCTGGATCCCAGGCAGTGTCCAAGGCCAGGTTGGACAGGGCTTGGAGCAACCTGGGACAGTGGGAGGTGTCCCTGCCCATGGCATGGTGGAACATGATGATTACTTTCCCTTCCCACCCAAACCATTCTGTGATTCTCTGGTGCTCTCCTTGGGAATGGAAGGCACTGAAATGCCCCAGAGCAGTGAGATTTGACCTGGGCTTCACCCACAGCAGCTCCAGATGTGCTCTGGGTGCTCAGCACAGGCAGAGCTTTGTGCAGTACCACAGTTAATGGCACAAAACAGAGGGAGGGCAGATCTCACAAAATCTCTCACACAAGCAGTAGAGAGATACCAGGATGTGCTGTCAGCTGTCTCCTGTGCTCTTCCCCCTGTGCCCTAAATGGCATCAGCTGTCTTGTACTCGTTGAAGAAAGGAGGAAGAACATGACCTGTCTCTTTAGGTGAGATCTGAAGCAGAAACAGAACCTCAAATGGAAAGTGAGTGAGGTTACAGCCCGTAACCCAGCTGATTACAAAAAAAGAAACTTCTCAGACTCGAACCTGACTGGTGATAAGCTCTCTGAAAGTCAAGTGCAATAAATAACCCCACCCCTTCCATTGGCTCAGACTGCTCTGAGCTGTGAATGGGCCAATTTACACAACCCTAGACCCATATTTCTCCTCCCATTTTCACGCCAGCTTTACACCCTGAGGCTCCAGGGCTTGACTTTCACATCACTCCAGCCTGAATGAGGGCAGCTCAGGGCCCTGTTTGCAGCAGGACTGCACTTCTTTCAGCCTGAGGAGCCTTTGTGGGTTCTTCTAAGGTAGACCCCATTCTAATATTAGTAGGGTGTGAGAAGTGTGGTCACACTGCCAGCCCTCCACTGCTCTAAGTGTAACAAACCAGCTCCATTTGTCATTCAGCTGTTGGCAACAGGAAACCACCAACAGCAACTCAACACACGACAACAAGAAGAATTAGGGTTTTCTCTTTCTTCATGCTCCAAGGATTGAAAATCACCAGAAGGAGCTGATGGTCCCAAGCTGATGGTCTGGAAGGGGGTTTTTCAACTCTGGTGGACAGCTAAGATTGAGTGGGATATGATTTAATCTGAACACAGGACTCTCAAGGTAAGTGCAAAGGATTTTCCTAGCAGTTTTCCTTCCTTCCTGCTGTCTGTTTGTTGTCTGGTGCTCCACTGGGCATATTCCTTTAGGATATTTAAAAATTTGGCCCAGTAATTAAAGCCTTTAGGGTGGGATGTCCAATGAGCCAAACTGCTGCTGTGGACCAGGATAGGGGGTGTGTCTGTCTTTCCTTCTGGCAGCTTCCCAGTGCTGGAGTTGGGAATGCTCTGAGGTGGGGCTGATGCTCCGAGTCGGAGGTTCACCCAGTGGGTTCTCTCTCAGGCACGGGTCAACCTTCTTCCTCTTAAAAATAGTGAAAGTAGATGATAGCCAGGAGTGAATGAGTTTCATCCAACTGAATTTCTTGGAAATGAGAGTGGCAGGAGAAGGTGAGATCAGGGACCCAGCTCTGAAGTTGAGCGGAGGTGGAAATTTGGGCACTCGGCTTCCAACACAGCAACCTCTGGGTGCTGCAGTCAGTGTGGGGAAGGGTCAAATCTTTAATTCCCCATTTGTGGAGTTGCACATTTGGGATTTTTGAGAGTTTTTGCTTTCTTCCACCCCACAGATGGTTTAAATGGTCTCACTGGATGCAATATTTCGTTTTCACCAGCTCCTCCGCTGAAGCTGGTAAAACCTCTGCAAAGTTAACGCTGGTTGTAGACAAATCTTCTGGCAAAGCTGGAAATCTCCAGCAGAGCTGTAGGAAGAATGGACTTGCTGCTTCTACCCTGGTCATTTCCCAGAACCTGCACTAGGCCTATAACTTTCATTCCTGATTGAAATTTAGGTCAGGCTTAAAATTGCAGAGCTCTAAGTTGGAGCATGGATATTTCAGGATATCTGTGCTTGCTGTGGCACTTTTGGGAGGGAACAGCACTTGCTGTGTTGTGGGGTATTTGCATCTCAGACCTCCTCAGGTGTTTCCTCAGGGCTTTGTGGCCAATGATGCCCCACTGAACGCTCTTCAAAGTGTTTTAGTTACCCCATTCATGATTTGGGGCTATTTCTTGCCTCTCGTGATGGGCTGCTCTGATATTTAATTGATTATGAATCTTTAACAGTGCAAAACCAGGGCACTGCCAGCAGTGAGGGTTCCTGCTGCATGCAGAGCACACGCACATGGTCCCGGCTCGGGGACGTGCTTGAGATGGAGAAGGCAGATGGAAATGAGGAATAAGAAAAGAAAAGCTGCAGGGCAGCCCAGGCACCCTCATTAATATGCTCAGTCGGTCATTCTATCAAGGTTTAAGTCATTTTTATCAGAAGATTTGGGGGCTGCAGAGCTTGTGGTTTCTCGTTCATATTCTGCTCTCTTCTCCCAGACCTCCTGCAGCATTTTCATTGTATTGGTACCCAAAAGTCAGTGAAAAAACCCTTCTGGCCCATTCTTGTTTTGTTCTGCCAATACAGGGCTATTGTGAGGATTGCAAAGTCAAACTCGAATTTTCTGTTGGAGGAGGAAACACCCAAGGCATATTTAAGTGAAAATTTTGCAAAAGTGCTGCTGGTTATTCTTCATTTTCTCTTCCAACAAATTCCCATGTTTGATTTAATCAGCATGGAGTGTTCTGTGATGCTGTTATACCCTGGGCTTTCAGCTGAGATGGTGTGCTCCCAGCTCCTCATAACTAAACCCACAATATCCCAGGATGGGCATCCCCCTCCCTCATCATTTGGCCTGTGTGTCCCTTTCAAACACAGCTATCAGCTCCTTTATTTCTGATTTGTGGCTTTCTTCCTGACCCATATTTCAACCTTTAATTCTCTGTGGCACCTTGATGGGCATATCAGCATCCGAAAATGACCTTGAGGATATTTTCAGAAACAGCCCAGGCTTTTTGTCATCTAAAGCAGGTGTGGAAAGGGGGGATTCACATGGATGGATTTCACAGGGATCACAGGGATGTGCTGAGCAGAGCAGGAGCTCCTGGGCACGCTGTTACTTCATCATTATTTGCCGTCCTTCCTTCCTTCCCCTCATTCTTTCCATTCCATCTGTGTTAAAAAAGGAGTTTCTTCACCGCTCCTCCACGGTTCACGAGCCTCTGGAGGCACCCAAGCATTGCCTCCATGTGGGTGAGCTCCCTTGTAGCCAATCATTTCCTGCAGGGGTTCTATCACAGACAGAAAAATCTTGCAGGGCACCTGGGGCTAAATCCTGCTGGAATCCTTGCAAGCCCCAAAGTTTCCATCCATGTCTTAATTCCATGTGGTGCAAGTCAGCTTTTTTCATTAGGCTGACCCCACATTGCAAGATTAGAAGTAGCTGGGGGGGGGGGGGGTAAAAAAGGATGAAATTCCCACTTGCAGAGGTCTTGGCAACAAATTACAGCCCCAGGGTCCTGATGCTGCTTATGGAAGGAGCAGTTGCATCTATGGACATCAAAAAACAGGCTGTGCAGGGTTATGGTTGTTGCTTAAACATAAATAGGAATGTAAACCAGAATTCCAATATTTCATGCTGGACAAGATATTTACTTCTCACAGGTCAGCCTGTTTTCCATACCAGGTCTAAATCCATCACAATATCCAACCAAAAATATCTCCCCCACCACCAAAAACCAAGCTCAAACCACAGCAGCTCCTTGTGTTGAAGTAAAATAATGGGTTTCAATTATAATTTTTTTCCAAGAAAAAGCTGCAACTGAGCAGGAGAACAATGTTCCCGTGGTTTTACAGAGCAATTTTGTCTTTGTTAATGCTGGTCAGTTTTAATTTCAAAAAAGTTGTGGCCTTGCCTATTCAAACGTCCAAATCCAGTGATAAATGCCTGGAGGAGAGGGACACGGTTGAGCAAAGGTATGGGAAGTGTGAACTGTGTGGAATTACTGCAAGAAATGATGTTGCCTCATTTGCTGGAGACACAGCAAAGAGGGAGGGAATAAACTTGCAGTCCACCATGGAGTCATGTAATGGTTTGTGTTGGAAAGGAACCTTGAGGGTCAGCTCATTCCAACTCCCTGCAATGGGCAGGGACACCTTCTACTATCCCAAGTTTTTCCAAGCAATGTCCAACCTGACCTTGGACATTTCCAGGGATGGGACATCCACCATGGGCAGGACAGGCAGTTGTCAGTCTTTCAGTGAAGGAAATTAGTGGTGGTAGTTAGGAAGTCATTTTAAGGCTTTGGGAATTGGAGGGCTGGGATAGACTGATAGGAAGCAGTGGCAATTTCCATCACTGAAAGCTTTGAAGTACAAGTTAGGGGGTCTCTGAAATTAATGACCTTCATGGTGCCAGTCCCACATTTCTGCCATCCTGTGGAATACATGTGGCTTCTGAACTGAAATGAACTTTTCAAAATAACCCCCCTGCATTTCTCCCTCTTTATTTATTTATTTATTTACTTACTTACAAAATAATTTTCCAAACTTGACCCAATCTCTCTGATGATTTCTGCTCCTCTGGAAGCCGTGGAATGCGTTACTGATCAAAAAACAGCGAGCGGCACCCCTGGGGTCCTGTGTGTCAGGCACGTAGGAGACACAGCAGAAATAATAAACACATGGCTCACAAATGAATTCCTTGCTACTTAATGAGCAGAGAAGAATGAAAAATTTACTCAGTGTCCTCCAGGATGTCTGGTCTGCCTCGGTGATGGCAGAATCAGGAATGGTTTTGGTGGATGAAGGTTGGGTGAAAAACTCTTTGTCGCTTGATAAAGGGACCTTCCAGCCAAGAGGTAAAAGAGGTGCTTGGCCCCATGCCCAGGTCCCCATGGTCCCAATTTACTACAGGATGGTGTTTCCTCATTTATGGATAGTCTCTCTTCTCCATGAAACCTGGGGTGGGAAAGAAAAACTGTAACAAAATGCTTGTGCAGAGGAACTGCCGGACTTCTTTCAGCCCAGACAGATCCTTGCCCAACACCTGAGCCTTGGTGGCATCCAAGGTTATATGAACAACTTGGGACCATGAAATCTGGGGCAGAACCTCTCAAAACGTGTCTGTGGGAGGATGATGATTGAGAAGTGGGCTTTGAATAGAGGTTAAATTCGACCTGCGGAAAAATCAAGGCGTCACCAGTAATGCATGATGGAAAGAGGGAGAAGTGATGCCAATCTAAGCAGGCAGAGAAATTGATAGAAAAGCTTTAAATTGACTTTTATCTCGACTTTTTTTCCTGGCTGTCTCTTGCATATTTGGCCTTGACCATTTTAGAAGCAGAGGAAGAAGAGCACAGCTGCTTGAGACAGTAATGCAGCAGACTTGCACAATTATTATTCTTTTTTTCCAGTGAAAGGTGCCAATATTCATGGGGTTTCTGTGACAGAACCTTTTGAGAGGTGGTGATTTCCCATGGAATGCTTTTTTTTCCCCCTGAAAATTGTGGCAAAAAAAGTTGGAAAAAGCATTCTGAAAGTCACTGAGTGGTCTGCCAAGGAATAATAACTGTGAGTGGAAGGGAATTGTGAATGTGGGACTCTGTACAGGACTGGTCCTAACCAGGTGAGAAGAAATCCTGGTTTAGTGCAGTACTGCTGGTGCCAGGCCGAGGATGGGCACTGGAAAAGCAAGAAACTTTAGGAAATAAAATTTCTTCCATCTCTGAGACAATAAATTCAGGCCAGATCAAATGTGAGGTGACCTGAGAGTGGATCAGCCCCATCAATTCAGTGCCATAAATAATGACTTTCTGTAACAAACCTGGTTGTGAGGTTTGGCTTTGTTCTGTCACATTTCTGTCTCCTTTGAGCACCATAAGGATGTTTCAATATTATTTTAATTCTGAAAATCAAGTTAATCTTCTAATTTCGGGTAAGGGATTAAAAAGTAATGGATTTCTTCTTTCTTTACCAGCATCAGAAAGGAAATAATATTGAGACAAGGTCTTGGCTGCTGCAAGTAGTCAAGAATAGTCATGTTGTGAGTGTAGGACAAGCTTGGCAGGGAGGACTGACCTGGGCAGGAGTCACTTTCTCTTTCCAAAAAGGCTTTTCCTCATGGGATCCAGACAAAATCTCTTTGTGGCAATTACTAGCAGAATATCTCCCAATTGCCATCAAGCTCAACCTGCATTTTCACCCCAGTCCCTGGACATATCCCTGAAAAACCAATGGGATTTAATAATAAATAGTGGTAGTGAAACAAGATGGAGCCCTTTTTCACCCTGCACTCAGGGTGGTGAAGGGTACCTGGTGCCTGTGTCTGAGTGTTATCCCAAACACAGGGATGGAATCAGGGAAAATCCTGTTTTCCTTCAAATCAGGGAAAAAGGGATAGCCTGTCTCTTGCAAAGTAGAGATCCAACAGGAGGGCCGGTGGAATCAGGATAGACTTTAAATAATCATAATAAACATACATGGATATTTATAATCTAGGGGCCACCACAACTCCTGTAGAATGGGGATCACCAGGGGTTTGGATGCAGCCACCAAATTTTTAAGAGGAGGAGGAACCCCAATATTGCCTGTTTTAGTAGTTGAGATGCTGCCTCAGAGTTCAAAAAGTCCTCGGAAAGCTCTGAAAATGAACTCTCAAAATGGAGTCTGGTGGGTTGGTTATAACACATCAGCAGTCTTCCAAGACACTGTAAATAAGTGTCCTGCTGCTAGAGGAGTGGGAACAGGGAGGTTCTGATGGTAAAGGAGACTACTCATTCCTAAAAGGGAAGAGAAAAGCTTGGCCAGCCCATGAAAACAAAGTCTAGAGGAAATGAGCTGCCCATTTGCAGCAGAAGCATGGGGAAGCAGTCCTGGGAGCCAGCTGGGAAAGCAGAGGGACCTTCATCCTCTCAGTTCAAAGCTGGAGATGCCTCTGCAGCAGAAATCCCAACAAGAATGCCTTTGGTTCATTGTGAAATGGATAAAATGCCATGAGATGGGCACTGCTGCACAAGGAGGCCGTGCAGGGGCCACCATTACATGAGTCTGGCTGTGGGGTCATCCTGGTGAGCTGTGGGGTCATCCTGGTGGGCTCTGGAGTCATCTGCAGGGAGGCTTTCCCAGGAATGGCTTAAAACTGACAGAGAATAGGTTTAGGTTGGATATTAGGGAGAAATTCTTCCCTGTGAGGGTGGGGAGGCCCTGGCACAGGGTGCCCAGAGAAGCTGTGGCTGCCCCTGGACCTCTGGAAGTGTCCAAGGTGAGGTTGGATGGGACTTGGAGCAACCTGGGATGGTGGAAGGTGTCCATGTCCACGGGAGGGAGTGGCACTGGATGATTTTTAAGGTCCCTTCCAACCCAAACTGTTTTGTGATTTTATAATTCCATGATTTCACACTTGTGTCAGGGCCTGCAAAGACACTGGAGAACATCTGGGGACTGACTTATGAGAACAGGGTGGAAGCCACCACCAGAAGGACCCTGCTTGGCTGGGTGAGATCCCAGCCTGTGCTTTCAGGTCGGGGGAACAGGGACAGATGGAGCCCATCTGGAGTGACTGGGAGCTGCAAATGAGAGACTTTTTCCCTTTTTAGTGCCCTTTTTCACAAGCTTTCTCAGGGTTCCCCCTCCAGCTGCTTTCAGAGGACATCCCTGGGCTGAGGATGCAAATTTTCTGGGCTTCTGGATTCCAGAAACTCCATCTCATGGCTATGAGATCCCAGACTGGAAGAAACAGAGGAGGCCCAAGGATGAAGGGATGTGCTCCAGGTGACATGCAGGACACCTTAGATACCAGAAAAACCTCCCTGGGATGCAGCAGGGCAAACCACACCACATCCACTCCTTTTTATTTTGAATTCTTGCTTTTGAGCTGCGGCCATCCCTGGGAGAGCCTCTGCAGCAGGCGGCTGCAGCTGCCGGGTTTCCCCACTGTCAGCAGTGGGAATGTGTGTCAGAGCAGAGGCAGGTTTCTGTCTGGAGCTGCCACGCTGTCACCCTGCTCCCAGGATGACTTGGCAGACACTACAGCAGAGCTCAGCCTCTGCTGCACCTCGTGGTAGCTACTCCTTCCCACCTCAGCGGTGGATGACAGCAGCTTTCTAAAAGAGCAACTTCCCTTTTCATAGGGATAGGAAGTGAGGCTCATTTAGCAAAGAGAGGTCGCCCACCAAATGCTGAGGGCCTGTCCTAAAGCTCAAAGCACTCCAGACCCAAACCTGAGGAGCTCCACCTCCATCCCCTGCCCTTAGCTGGAGGAGAATTGGGAAGGGAAAATGGGAATTGGCAAGGGGGAAGTTTGGCAAATCTGCAAGGGCTTCCTCATTTCTGTGTCTCCAAGAGCAGGCACACCTGGCTGAGGCCTGCTGGGCTGGGTGTCTGTCCTGGTTGTCTTCAGTGTCACCCAGGCTTGGAGGGTGTCAGAGGATAGTGCCAGGCTCTTTTCAGTGGTGCCCAGCCACAGGATGAGCAGAAATGGACATAAAATAAACCACAAGAAGCTCCACCTCAACCATGATGAAGGAATTCTTTATGTGAAGAGTGTCAGAGCACTGAAACAGCTGCCCAGGGAGGGCGTGGGGTTTCTTCTTTGGAGACATTCCAAACCCACCTGGTCGTGTTCCTGTGTCACCTGTTACAGGTGATCCTGCCTTAGCAAGAGGGTTGGACTGGGTGATCTCCAGAGGCCCCTTCCAATCCCAAACTATTCTGGGATTCTGGGATTCTGGGATTCTGGGATTCTAGGACTCTAGGATTCTGGGATTCTGGTATTTAGAGATTCTGAGATTCTGTGCTGACCCACCAGGGTGATGGGCTCAGTGTGACCCCCCCAAAGGACCTGCAGACCCCTGTGTGTGGCCCAGATAGCCTTGCAGCCCTCCATGGGGTTGTCTTCCTTTGTCAGGAGCACAGCTGCAGAGCCAAGGCTGATTCCCATCCCATGTTTCCAGAGGGGGCACCAGCCACGTGAACCCTGGAGCAGCTGCCCCCACCTCACACATCATCGTGTCCTCAGCCACCCTCTTGTCCCTGTGTCCCGTGGCTGGTAAAGGTCCTCTGCCATGACCTCAGCTCAGATCTGCCCCGTGGAGCTTTTCCTCCTGTAAACACCATCACCAGCGTGGGGTGACCTTTAGCTTGTGCATCACTCCTGGCAGATGTTGGCTCGTGTTTGTCCTGCTCAGTGGGGGCACTGAAGTGTAAACGATGTGAGGTCACCCCAGCCTCGAGCTGGCTGAGACCAAGTGTCATTTTCCCCCCTGCTGCCTCTTACAACTCAAAGATGACGCCATGCAATTACCCACAGAGGTGTACATGGTGGTTTTTTGGGGGCCTTGTGTTTGCAACAGCTTAAAAAAAATACACTGAAAACACCACAGACGAGCCAAAATTACACATCCACCATGGGAAGCCTCTGTAGAAACAAATCCTGCTTCTTATACAACATTTATCTCCCAGGACAGAGTTTCAATCTCTCAATTGAACATGTTGAGGCAAAGTGAGAAAGTCACTTCCTCAGAGCCACCCAGAAGTCCCTGACCAGGTCTTAATTCGTTAGACCACGCTGCTATGGTCGAGTAGGTTCATAGAGGGATGGAGCTGGCTGGAACAAGATGTGTTTCATCAGTAAAAGGTCTTTTTTTTAGTGACAGAAAGGAAAGATCATTGCAAAGCCAGTTTGTTGGGTTGTTTCCTAAAATTTGGTGGTTTGCATAGTGGAATTACAATCCATTCACAGTCATTTTCACTGCTTTTAACGACAGCTGTTAATAGCTGTGGCATTTGCTGGGGTTTGTGTCTGGATTCGCTTTGTGTTTCTCGCCTTCCTCATTGTTATTTTCATTGGCCAGGTTGCCTGGGAAGTGCAACTCCCACCCCCTCCCAGGTGATCATTTTTATAAGCAAAATAGAGCAAAGAATCCTTAGGGGGGGAGAAAAGAGTCAGTTCTGACACAAAGACCTGATTAAAAAAAGAAATCCCATTAAAAGCATTTGCAAAAAACCAGGCTGCTCCTGCGGTCCGGGGGTGTAAAGCTGTTGGTCTCATGGATGGTGTGGATGTGGTGGAAGCCAGAGGCCTCTGAAAGAAAAATTTGGGAAGGGCCTTCAGCCCCATGGAGCATCTGTCATGGGTCCGGCCAGCGGCTCGCGCGTCCTCGGATCGTGTCCCCAGGAGCAGCAGCGTGGGAAGCAGGCAAGTCAGGAACATCCCACCCCCATCCACCTTCCCCTGAGGGTTTTTCTCTGTCTTCATCCACCCTCCCATCCCTCCTTGCCCTATTTTCTCTCCCCACAATCTGTGGGTTAAAGACATGATGGAGGCACTTCCCAGCTCCTGCTGGATCCGGCGCCGAGGGATGGTTTGCAGGGATGTTGTTCCCTCTGTCTGCTGCAAAAGAGGGGAGGACAAAGAAGTGCCAGGTGTGCACATCCTGGCACTCCCATCCCCCACATTCTCCCAGGGCCTGGAGGGGAAGAAAGGATTTTTGTGTGGGGAAGGCTGACAGGAGCTGGACACGGCTGTGATGAGTAGGGAAGTGCTCTGGCATCCCATTGCTATTCCTGACACGCAGCTGGAGGTGTTCAGGTGGGGAATTGGAGATATTCATCTCATGATGGAGGTGAACATCCTTCCCTACAGCCCTTTGCCTCTGCTGAGTGTGGTGGGAGGGAGCCTCATTCCCTCTGAGACTCAATCCAAGGAACTGAATTCCTGAGCTCCAGCCTGCCACCAGGTTCATTTCTCCTCCTGTCCTATAAAATGTTTTCTTCTTCCTAGGAAAAGTCATCCTCTGGGATGTAGGGCCTCCAGGAAGGGCCTTTCCCAGGGCAGAAGTTTTGGTGGTCTAATACAAAGGTGTAGAGCCCATCCATCTCCTCATGTTCTCTGGGCTGGGAGGACCAGGACCTCCCTACATCCCTACAGATTCCTGTGATGTGTCCTCCAAGTGCTGTGGAATGGAGCATCAGGAATTCTGGCCAAGGGACCATGGCCTGTGCCCACTTCCATAGGGTTTGGATGTCAGATAGGGGTGGCCTGCAGAGGGGATTTCTCCCTGCTGTGCCCCTGCTCACCCAGGACCCATCCACAATTTGGCCAACAACAACATTGGGCAGAGAGAGGTTTGAGTCAAAATTTGGATTGCAATTCCAGGCTCTGCAGGAAGTGCTGTTGGGCAGTGCAGTTTTGTCATTAAACCCGTCCCTCCTGAAGAACCCCAGAGTGGCTGCAGGTACCCAGAGGGATGTGCCTCATCCTCCTGGACCCATCCTCCTCCTTGCCCACTCCCACTGCCCCCAAGTCCTGCAGAGACATTCCCAGCAGAATCCCACCTTGCTGCCTGGGCTGAGCTCATGAGGGAAGCACGAAGGGAGGTGGGATAAGCAGTCTGCCCTCCTGCTTTTCCCCTCTCCAAGACCCTGATCCCTGGCTCTGTTTCCTGGCCCACAGCCTCCTGCAGCACAGCCGAGCATCCGTCGGCCTCCAGCGGGATGCAAAGCTCAATGTAAGCAGCCATTTTTCCTCCAGACAGATGTTTTGATTAGGGAATGACCACTCTGGCAACAGGAGGCTGTTTTCTTCTTCTGGAATGAGCAAGAAGCTTTTATTATCTTCTTCTCTTTATTTTTTTTTTAATTCCCTGTCAAAAGACTTTCTGCATCTGCTTAAGCTCAAGGTTCTGGAAATCTGTGCTCTCCCACAGCCCCCCAGCCTCACAAAGCCTTCTCCCAGAGATTGTCTCAGCTCTTCAGAAAGGCCTGCAACAGATGGATTTTCTGCTTGTTTCGCTTGCTTGGGCCAGGTTCACCTGCAAATCATGGCCTAAGAAAAATGGTAGATTTTGTGCAGATATAAATTGTAATAGAAATGGAAAGCTGGCTTGGATTGTGGCAGGAGATCCTAAAATAAGCCAGTGGGCTCCAGTCTCTTTCCTGAAATGTGTACCCCTCACTTAGGGATAAATCACAGGACCACAAAGATCCTGGATTTGTTCATCTGCCCTGGGCTGCTAGGGAACAGATATTTCCAAGGCAATTTGGCCACACTGGCTGTGCTCAAGTCTAGGGCCTGGACAGAATTCAAGCCAGGGAGATGGGATGCACTGGAATGGGGAAGGAGGAGGATGGGGCCAAGAGAAGGAGGCAGCTGTAGCTGCTTTGGGGTTCTTTGGGTGTGTGAGGTTTTATGATGGCTCAGCCCCAGCATCAGCACCTCACCTCAGCGGGAGAGCCCGGCTGCTCCTGGGTGTTCTTCACCTTCCCTTCAAGGACCTTTGGCATGGACCAGAGTGTTTGACAGAGTCCTCATTGCACAAATAAAACCAGGTATCCATCAAAGATCAGGACTGGAATGGGGTCTGAACACTGTCAATAGGATATTCCCAGTTCTCCAGTGAGGATGCAACATGGAAACCCCACATCTGCTTCACTCCCCAGCAAGAACCAGGATGCTTCTTGCTCTGGGCTCTCCAGATCTTCATGGGGACTTCCTGCAGTGCTGGAATCATGGAATCACAGAATGGCTTTGCTTGAATTGGGAAGGACCTTAAAACCATGGGAAGGGACACCTTCCACTACCCCAGGCTGCTCCAAGACCCATCCACCCTGGCCTTGAACACTTCCAGAGATGGGGCAGCCAGATTTTGGCCACCACACCACAGAGGATGGCTGTAGCCTCCACCTTCTGCCTCTGAGAAAGACCTTGCTCCTGGTTTCAGTGCTCCTTATAGCACAGCACGTTGGTTCAGAGTTGTCTTCTTACCTTCTCTTAGCAATGAAGCTGCAAATTATTTCAAAATATGAGCTAAAAAGGACTTGACTAAAACCCAGCAGAAGTAGAAAATGATCACGGCAAAAACTGCTTCAGTAGCAAATCTTCCTTCTTATTTAAGGAGCTGATCCATCAAGATCTTCAGTAATTCTTCAATTTTATGTCTTGCAAAGCAATCTGAGGGTGCCAGGTCAGGAAATGTTCTGAAGAGCTATTTTATTGAAGGGAAAGAGAATTGAATACATCTGTGATGTGCGGAGAACTGGAGGAAAATTTTTTTACTGAACTTTTTCACTCCTCGCTGATGCAAAAATGCAAATCTGGAATACTTAAATTATTGCATCTGAAGTGAATTGATTTCAGCAATTCTTTCAGGAGAGGGGAGGACTTGCAAAGAGAAATCCATCATTTAAAACCCTCCATAATAGGCTAGATCTGCATTTTCAAAGTAATTTTTTTAGGGTTTTTGAACCCATTTCCTTTTTAAAATGTGTTCTTTAAAAAACAGACATTCGTAAGTTTTAAAATGAATTAACATATCTGATCTTGCTGAACTGTTAAAACACTTTGTTGCGCCCACCACAGAATTTGGATGGAAAGGGGGCTCATTTTGTGATTTCAGTAGGCTTAGGGGGTTTTTTTTGGAGCTGCCCTCAGAGTGAAACTCTATTGGCTTACTTGGGTATTAACCTCTTTTTCCATGGCAGTTTCATGGGGTTGAGGCAAATGATGAGCCAAGACTTCTGCTTTTCTGCTCAGTTTGGTCTTGTTTCCTTTCCTATACCCGCCCATGCAATCCCAAGGCTGCCTGTCAGTGTCCTCCACATCCCTCTTGCAGAAGGTGCTGGATTCTCATCAGAACTTACTTTAGATCTCTTTTGCCCTGGTAGAGCAAAGCAGCAAATGGCAGTAGGTGGTGCGGGGCTGCCCACTGTAAAATGAGATGGGCAAAGCTTTGAAATGACAGAACGTGAGGCAATGGTGTGAAGGTGGGTCCAGGGAGGTTTGGGTTGGATATTAAGGAAATTTCTTCCCTCAGAGGGTGGTCAGGCACTGGAACAGCTCCCCAGGGAATGGCCAAGGCTGCCAGAGCTCCAGGAGTGTTTGGACAATGCTCTCAGGGATGCACAGGGTGGGTTTGTTGGGGTGTCTTGGGTAGGGCCAGGAGCTGGCTCAATGATCCTTGTGGGTTCCTTCCAACTTAGGATATTCTGTGATTCCATGATCTTCAAAGAGCTCCCTTTGACTCATTCCTGCGGAAACACTTGAACCTGCACCCACCTCTCTGTAGCCAAAATGCCACCTCAGCTATCTCTGTGAAGGCTGCTAAAATTGCATTCTATCATTCACCCAGCTTGAACCCCAGTTTTAGAGGTTCTGCTCATACACCCAGTGCTCCTGTGACCTGCATGTCTGTCCCACAAATTCAGGGCTGGCTGCACCACAGAGCTCATTGTCCTGGTGTCTAATGGCTTCTTCAGCTTGGCTCTTCCAGGAACATCTAACATTCTTTACTCATGACCTAGCAGCAGCTAAGCTGGACTCCTAAAATTGTAGAATATCCTGAGTTGTAAGGGGCCCATAAGGATCATCGAGTCCAGCTCCTGGACCTGCACAGGCCCGCCCCAACAATTCCATTGTTCTGTTTCTGAAGCTGTTTTTTGCTAAATGTTTTTATGCATATAGAATCATAAAATCCCGGAATGGTTTGGGTGGGAAGGGACCTTAAAGACCATCCTATTCCTCCCCTTGCCATGGGCAGGGACACCTTCCACTATCCCAGGTTGCTCCAAGCCCCATCCAGCCCAGCCTTGGACACTTCCAGAGTTCCAGGGGCAGCCACAGCTTCTCTGGGCACCCTGAGCCAGGGCCTGCTCACCCTCACAGGGAAGAATTTCTTCCATATATCAGACCTAAATTTCCCCTCCTTCAGTTTAAATTACTCCTTGTCCTATCACTCCATTCCCTGATGAAGAGCGATATGGAAAAAACTTCGTGTTGCCTTAAAACTTTTTATTCTGCTTGTTCCGCTTTGAATTTTGGTCACTTTAAAAATAACTTGTTTTGGAAGCTTGAAGAAAAAAAGTTTCCCCGCACATAGTTATTAAATAAAACTCACATTTTTAGATGAGAAACACTATAAATTCACAAAAGGAAATTTCTATGATTTTCTTAGTTATTGTGCCCTCCCCAACACTCCTTTCCACTGGAAAAAAAAGTAAAAACAGGGTGGGACAACTACTCTAAGTAGCTTTTCTCATTTGTTTTTTCTTGTGAAGATAATTCTAAAAGCATTAATCAGAAGTGAAACACATTGTCATGACAGTCACTCAACTCAGCCGCTTTTATTTTTGAAAATAAAATTACTTTTTACCAATCCAAGGTTCCACCAGCTGTGAAATAGGAACCAGCAGCTCGCTGTATCCAGCAATATTTGCCTGCTATTTTGGGTTTTGTAAAACACATTTTGGGACTATTTTGGGTTTTGTAAAACGCCTGTTGGCCCAAAGGATGGTGGCGTTGGCTGCCAAAGGTGTTGGAGGCAACTGGGAGAGTGGCACCAGTGGATTTTGTAGGGACTGTTGAATCCCCAGAGCTGTTCAAACCCCTTCTGTGTGTGGGTGGGAGAGAGTGACCTTTGTGGGAGGCTTGACTCGAGGTGGGCTGTGTTGTTCCCCTCTCTGAGCTGCTTTTGCACGGCTGTGTCTCCAACACGTGCGTGGGGACAGAGCTGAGCCTGTGCAAGGCTGCAGAGAGGTGTTTCCATTCTCAGCAGGGTGCAGAACGGGCTGCAATGTCCCCATGGGGGTGCACAGGTGGTCCCCACTCCTCTCAAGCCCTGCCAGAGGAGCTGGGATGGCCCCAAGCCCCTGGCTGGACTTGCTGACGTTGATGTTCCTCCAGGCCTTTCCCGTTCTGCCCCATCAGTGCCACCACTGGGTACCAGAGTGGTAAAAGATTCTTGGCCCAGGGGGAGAAGTAGCACACAAGACTGGTGTGGATGTTTATGATTAGATTTATAAATAATACGACAAATATTGCCAATGGATATCTAAATAGTAGCTCCATCATCTCCTGCAGTGGTTATGGTGTCACCAGGTAGTTTCTCCTGTTGAACCATGAGACCTCCTCACTTTCTAAACTGCTCAAAGAAATCTAACTGTGGCTCACTCCACTTAGTGTCAGATTTGGCCAACAGCCTGTGACTAAAGCACCACAGTCTAAGCAAGCTCAGCTAGAAATGTACAGATTTTCAGTCTTTGGCCCTGCAGAATTCACAATTGCAAAGCACCTATGGAGCTACTTCAGGATTTATCTCTGTATTTGACCAGAACTGAGAGCTTTTACTCACTCACCCAAAAGTTCCCCATCTTTGGGCTGGATGTGCTGCAGGTGTCCCTGCCAGGGTGAAGACCCATCCAGAAGCTGCCTTCCCTCTTGGAAGATCAGTTGGTCCAGAGGGTCCAATCTCCAACAGTATTTTATACCCTTTTTCAGGCCCCCAAATCATTGCAAACATTTATTATTATTATTATTATTATTATTATTATTATTATTATTATTATTATTATTATTATTATTATTATTATTATTATTATTATTATTATTAATAATAATAATAATAATAATAATAATAATAATAATAATAATAATAATAATAATAATAATAATAATAAAAAATTTTGTGAGCACTTGGTGTTCCTATGATTGGACAAATCACATTGACTGACACAGAGCGGAAGGGGAGAGGGAGGATGTGTGTGGGAGGATATATTTGATGGCCAAAATATCTTTCATTGCCATCACACATTGAGAGCAACTGAAAACCCCAAAAGCAGCATCCATGATCCTGTAGATGGTCTGTCAATCCTCCCATAAGATCATCATTGTGACACAACTGGCAGTCAAACGAATTGCTGACTCGTGCTGCATCTCACATTCTCTAAATCTGCCAAAAAATATATGGCAGTTGCATGAATTATCTCTCATTTGGGAGCAGAGTATATCAGAGATCCCAGGATTTTCCAGGGAGACCATAACAAGGACAACAAATCAATGCCAAATATGTAGGTGGATTTTCTGTCTTTCACAGTTGGTAATGAGTGGTAGCTGAAACTTATCCATCGTCCAGCCTTGACTGTAAATGATACTTTGCTCTTTCCTGATGCTGGAATTAAAAAAAAGGGAAAAAAAAGAAAATTCCAGCCACTCTCGTGGCAGAAAACCCCCATGATCCAGAATCTGAAATCCTGGCACAAAGTTGAGAGTGGAAAAGCAGGAAAAGTTCCCCTAATAAATCATGTGCCATTGCACCACCAGATCTGCTAAGCAGAGCAAAGCTCTGGGTACAACCTGGAGGCTGCCAAATGAAAATGAAATTGCTGCAGGAACTGCTCTGGTTGATTTAATAGGTGAAACTCCCCCTCCAACTGTGCTGTCAGTGCCTGGAGCGGAGCTGAGGCCTGGGGACAGATGGATGGGCCATCTGTAAACCCAGGTCAAAGGAAATCTCAGAGATGAAAACTTTTGGATGGAGGGGGGGAAGTGTGCATCAGGCTATCCTGAAATATTTCACCAATTCCTTCTATTTTGCACACCTTATCAGTAATAATAAAAAACAAAGCAGAAGGGAGAAGACATTTAAAAATTAAAATATTGTGGTGGATCCATTAGAAACCTCATTTTAGAGTCCCAGATTTTGAAATATTAGATCTGTGCTAGAAAGCAAAAGAAAAAAAGTTGCTTTTACTGGAATATTTTTCCCTGTGAGTCTGGCTGGCTGGGAGCTTTTCTGAACACACTGGTTGGAATCTGACTATCAAAAAACAGTGCCAGACTGACATTTGGGGGTGTCCCTGGACCTGTGGTCCCTGATCCTCCAAGATCACTGCAGATCTTAGATATTTTGGCAGAAATAGGAGTCACTGTGTCTCTACACAGCTAAGAGTATTCAGGGTTTAATTTTGGGGGGTTTTGGGCATGTAGCCCACACCTTCCAAAGCCTTTGGTTCAAAGTAGGAGTGGGGCAGACTTTGGCACTGGATGTTGCACTTCAGCAATGCTGGCTTCATCTGCTCCTTCATTTTTGAGGCTCCAAGAAGAGTTTGGCCACTTTGGCTATCCAGACCCATTATTATCCTTGAATTCCAGACTGGAGCTGAAATTGCATTTCTAGGATGAAAGTCAAACAGTCCTCAAGCCCATGTTTGGAAACCTTAATGCAGACCAGATGATGATCCATGGAAAGGGTTTGATTCATTTGTGTCTAGTGACCCTTGGGGTGTCCAGGAGGTCTGAGACATCCATAGGGTGTAGGGAAACCTAATCCATGATTTCTGGAAGAGCCACACCTTGTGAGGACCCAGAGCACATCAAAAAGTGCCAGAGTGCTGCAGATGGATGAGACGAGCCCTCAGCTTGTCTTTACAGGCAGGATGGATGCAAGCTGCACCACATTCCTTGAACTTCTTGCAGTATTCCAAAGGGCCAGAGAGGTCCTGTGGCTTCCTGGACAACCCAAGTGTGAGCCTGAGCTGCTGAAACGTGAGGAGCAGCGGGCCTGGTTCCGTGCATGGCGCGGCCACATCCGCGCGCTGGCCCTGCTGCGTGGGAGGGACAGGAGCTGCAGAAAGCCCTGAGCTTCCTGAGGTGACTCCTTCTCAGGCCAGGGACCCTGTGACTCTCCTGAGGCCCTGGTGCAGCTGAACAGCTCAGCACAGGGCTGTTGATAAATCCATCTTCATCCCTCTGGCATCACCCAGCTCTGGGTGTTCGATATCAGATGGAAATCTCTGAGTTGGAGAGGGGACATGTCCGAAGCAGTCACTTGAGCCTCTTTTTCTTGTGTTTCTGGTGACTTGAAGTGTCTGTTTGAACCTCATATGCAAAGTGTGAAACACCAGAGTCATGTGGGAACAGAAACCATGGGGTTCACAAGGTCCAAGGCAGCAGAGGGCTGTAGACAGGATGGTTTTCGACTCCTCTCTTCACTGTCCCATCGTCCTGCATTCTGATCCTCTCCAGCTTGTTCTAAATGAATGGAAAGACTTTGTGCCTCAGTGCCTGCACCTTTCCCCAAAAGCTGTCTCATTAAAGACGATTTCTGCTCTTCCTTCCAGAATGGGGTTGTTTGGCAGCAAAAATCAGCTGATGCCCAATGAGAAACACACTTCTGGAGGCAACCCAAAAACCAAGGGCAAACCTCCTCCTGCCCCACCCAAGGTAAGCCTGCAGTTTTCTGTCCTTTTGGGATCCCTCCACAGCTCAGTTGGTATCTGGGGTGATGCAGGCAATATTTAGAGTCATTTAATCACAGAATTATTTGTGTTGGAAAGAACCTGAAAGCCCATCCAGTTCCACCCCCTGCCATGGGCAGGGTCACCTTCCTTTATCCCAGGTTGCTCCAAGCCCTGTCCAACCTGGCCTTGGACATTTCCAGGGATCCAGGGGCAGCCACAGCTTCTCTGGGAAACCTGGTCCTCCCAGCTGATCCCTTTTGGACAGGGGTGGGAAGGGCTCCGAGGAACCTCTGTATATTTCAAACCCCTAAAATAGTGTGTATTGAAATATCTTCTCATCAGCACTTTGAAACCCAAGCTGATATTGCTGACTTGCAAGATGGGTCAGATTCAGGCTAAGATTCAGAGTTGCAAACCACAGTGGAAACTTCATCACTGCGAGTCCTCAGCGTGTTCAGTGAAGAGGGTCTGCAGCCAGTCTGTGTTGGGCTGAGCTGAAAATCAGAAATCCTGGGCCCTTTGCATTCCCTCAGCCTCTGCTGGCATGGACACAGAACAGGAAGAAACTGGGGAAGGATTTAGGAGACCTCAAATGACAAACTTGTTTAAACTTTGTAAGTCACTTCGCCTCTGTTGCTGTCCAAAGGAGGTGAAGTTGTTTTGTCTTTCCTTGCCCCTGCCAGCACTGCAGCCAGCACAAGAGAAACTCGAGGTGCAGCTCTCATGTGAAGACCATCTCGAGCCCTGGGAGAGGGGAGGAATTGCAAATCATTGCTTTTTATGACAGCTGGAGATGTTTTTCACTCCTTTACTTTCATTTCTGAGTTCTCCCACGGCTATTCAGTCCAGTTTTCATGACAGCAGATGTCAGATTGACCAAGAAGGTGTTATTTTCCTAAATTTCATCCTCTCCAGCTCACTGGAGAGGAGCCACTATCAGTATAAATACAGTATCACTGGCCACCTTCTGCCATTCATTATTTTTTGCCATAGGCACTCAGCTCTCACATGTCAGGGGAAATCCAAATTTCTTCCACTTAAATGAGAAATGGCAGCAGATGAGCAGCTCTCCCACCCCACACTGCTGCTGAGCTGGGGTGAAAGGATAGTGCAGGCAGAAAACACGAGGTGTTTTTAGTTCTGTTGTCTGTATTTCACCACTTTTGCACGTGTATAAAAATACCCAGTGTGGTCAAACACCCACCATGGGAGCTGTGAGGTGGGTGAAGGCCAGTTTCAAACTGTTATCCCCCAAAACAAGGTGGTTCCATCCCAGCTCGCTTGGAATGATCTATGGACAATTTGCCAGTTCCAGCAGCAGGGCCAAACCAAACCAGGAGCAAAGTAAACATTTTAAAATTGTGCCCAGATGAGCTGCAGCAACTTGTTGCTATTTAATTTCACAGTCTGCAATTTCCCCCTGAGGGACAGTGGAGGGGCAGCTGCAATCTCTGCTCCCTGTGACCAGTGACAGGACCCAAAGGAACAGCTGGAGCTGTGTCAGAGGAGATTTAGTCCCAGTTGGGATTTGGGACTAATTCCCAAATTGGGATTTTTTCCCAGTTTGGATATTGGGAAAAGGTTCTTCCCCAGAGGGTGTTGGGCACTGAGCAGGGTCCCCAGGGAATCTCCCAAGGCTGCTAGAGCTCCAGGAGCATTTGGACAATGTTCCAAGGCACAGGGTGGGATTTTTGGGGTCTCTCTGCAGGGCCCAGAGCTGGATCAATGATCCTTGTGGGCCCCTTCCATCTCAGGAATCATGGAATCATTGGATCATAGGACATCCTGAGTGGATATCCACAAGGACCATCGAATATTCTATGATTTCTACAGTTCTCTGATTAATTAGCTGTTGCAGCCACTGCCTCTGCTTTTTTAATGTAATCTTGAGCAAAAGATATCGTATACCCATGATCCTGGGGACAATTATGGCAGAGTGTCTCTGGTTTTCTGCTTCAAACAACTCTGCAATTGCCATTTCTCAATTGGACCATTCATCTCTCACCCCTCACTGATCCTAAATCTGGCATCAGTGGACAGGGGTTGGATGGAGCAGGCTCCAAATGAGGGGGCAGCAGATTTCTGCTTTAACTCAGAGGGAAGCCAAGGCTTATTGCAGCTTTTCTGTGAAGACAGCTGTGAACACCTCACGGCAAAAATGTGCTAAAGCCATCACAGCTGTGCAGCCAGGCACAGGGGCTGCAGTGGTCTCTGGACCAGACTCCCACTCGTCTGTGAAGCTGAAATCAGTTCTTCCTGAAACACAGCAAAGTGATAAATATCTCCTTTTTCCTTTCTATTTCTATCACAGGGGAGACAAGTTATCAACAGCCCTCATCTAAACCAAGCCTCTGCACAAGGTAAGGCTCTGTTTTCTTTGCCTCCCCATGGGGTTTTGCAGGGTGGTGGTCCCCAAATGTCAGGGTTTGAGGACGAGCCATCACTTCACATCACAGGCGTGTGGTTTCTGTATTTGCAGCCGTGCCAGGCAGGGAGTTTATCAGAGTGGTTCAGAAAACTCAGTTTACATCACCAAGTCCTTGCAGCTGCCAATTTTCCCCTTGCTCATCAAAGAAATCCAGAGGGAAAAGCACTCCCTCTCCTTCGGAAGCCAGGTGATCTTTAAGGTCTCTTCCAATCCTGTGATTCCACGATTGCTGGAGCAAAGGGAGATCTGAGCCTGGAGCTGCGTGAGATTTCTCTGCCCTGTCTGCAGTGTGACAAGTCATGGATGCTTTATCCAGCCAGCTGAAAATTTCAGAGGAAATAGCAGGCATCAGAGAGCCCAGAGAGGCTACAAAGAGAAGAAGAAGAAAGGGAAGAGAATAAAATAAGGATACACAGAGCCCCTGCCTGGAGATGGGCTGTTGGCTTCATCCACCTCTGCAATTATCTGTGGGTCACAGATGGTGTTTGGAGATTATTGCCTTTTATCAGGGAGCCCTCAGCTCCCTCTGCCCAGCCTCCAGCACCAGCTCATGTGTGTTTTTGTCAAAGAAATTCTGCAGATTAAGGACAGAGGGAGAGATAATTAGAAGAGGGGGGTGAAATAGAGGAAGCTTGGAAGAGGGCAGTTAGCAAAACGTGAAAGTTCTACTTGTGGATGAAAGGGTAGGATTAGGGGAGATGGTGTGAGGGAAGAGAAAAGGGGGATGGTGAATAAATGGGATGGGTGGAATGACAGTGTTAGGTCTTTTTAGGTCTTATGGATGGTGATGGAGGGTCCCTACCATGGGCCAAGCACAGGAACTCCTGCAACATCAAAATGTCCTTCAAATTTGGCTTTTGTTATGGAGATCAAATTTGTGGGAGGTGAATATCTTCAACCACGTGATCTGGGGTGTGTTTTCATGGAAATGCCATTTTTCCAGAGACTGTTTTCTTTTGCAGAATTGTTTTCATGGCACGTTTCCAAGTGGCCATGCTCTCCCACCTCCCCAACTGAGCAGGGACTGACAGTTTGTCACACAATTTTTATCACAGAGTTTTTTTTCACAGGGTTTTTATCACAGGATTTTTATCACAAGGTTTTTTCCACTCTGGTCAGAGTCAGAGCAGAAATTGTGATCAAGGAGGCGGATTTTACTTCTCCTTCACGCCCAAAGGCAGAAGTTGAAAGATGCTAAAAAATGGATTAAGTACAATATTAGCCATTTTCAGCTCTCAAAACTAATTTTGTTCATTAGATTCAGTTCCAGTTCTGGAAGAATATTCACACTGACAGTCTGGAAAACTTCCTATTTTTCTCTGCCAGTGTCTGAGTTTCCTGAAATGATGGTACATCTGACTGTGCCCTGTATGGCAAAACAGGCTGATAAGAACCAAGCAAGATGTTTGAGATACCAGAGATCTTCTCCTAAGTGACAGAAATTCAAGTAAATTGAAAGAGAAAGCACAAAATCCAGGCACTCACATCATATAAAAAAATTAAATTCAGAGACATAAATTAAATCCTGTGGGAGCACTTTAAATTCAATCAGGGAAAATTATTGGCTATGGTAGTGTGGCGCATGATGTAAAATCAACCCTTTCTTTTCCTGTTTTTTTTTTTTTTTAATTTTTGTGAGTTTTTTGGTTTTGCTCTCCTTGAGTTTTGAATGATTTTTGTTGGGTTTTTTTTCTGATCTGAGTTGTTGAAATTGTCTCACACTTTCCAGCTTTCACACCTCTGTCTCAGAAATAATTTCTTTATTTATTTTTAACAAAAACCTAATTCCTCCTGACATTATTTATCCTCATGGAAATAACACAAAGGCAAGCAAGGGGTGCAGATCTCTGGATTCAATGTGGTGCATGTGGCATCACCAATCCTTTTTTCACTTTGGGTGATTCTCCCATGGTGTGAGTTTCCCATTCATTTTAACACCATTCCCTGAACAATCACAAAGTTTTTAAGGCTGGTTTTAAGTCTCTGTGGAGTCAAAATTTTAATTCTGAGCCCCCAAAGCCCCCAACACTGCAAAGTCCTGGCCCCTGGTGGGCCCCAAATCTAAGAATCCCATGGTAGGGCTGCTGTCTGCTTGCATTGGATGGATAAGACATAAAAAATGGGAAGAATAACTCCTGCCCTTGCCCTGCCAGCTGCTCACAGCTGGATTTAAATCCCACTGATGGAAAGGGCTGGTGGGTTTGGTGCTTGTCCTCAGGCATTTTAATAACCTGCAACATCCCGAGGAGTCGAAGTCCCTGCAAGGTCATTTCTTCTGGTGAGGAACCACCACTTCTTCCACCTCTTCACTTGCTTCTTGCTGACCAAAATATGAACAGGACTGAGTTTCAGGGTGTGGAAGTTTAGCATGCTCTGGAACTTGAGGTCTTCAGTGGCGTCTCAAAGTTAATGCCGAAATTCTTGGTTGTTTTTGTTGTTGTTACTTGAATGTGGATTTGAGTTTGAAAAGAATGCTGTCAGAAACGTGAGTTTGAGCTGAAGTGGGAAAAGGAAGGGTTGTTTCTACTGGAAAAAAAAGGGCTGAGTTTTCAGTGAGAAATTAAAAAACTTCTAACCAAAAATGTTTGCGTTGATGTGGAGCATGTCTGAGGAGAGAAGGCTGAGGGAGCTGGGGGACTCAGCCAGGAGAAAAGGAGGCTCATGGGGACCTTCTGGCTCTGCACAACTCCCTGAAAACAAATTGTGGCCAGGTAGGGGTTGGGCTCTTCTTCCTGGTAAAAAAATGAAAGGACAAGAGGAGATGGCCTAAAGTTGCACCAGGGGAGGGTTAAATTGGATACTAGGAAAGAAATTTTCACAAAAAGTGTTACCAATCTTCAGATCAGGCTGCCCAGGCAATGGAATCACCATCCCTGGAGGGATTTAAAAGCCACAGGAATGTGGCACTTGGGGACATAGTTTAGGGGTTGCCTTGGCAGTGCTGCATTAAATGGTTGAACTGGATGACTTTAGAGATCTTTTCCCAGTTTAGGATTCAGTGATTCCAACCAGCCCATGCCAGGCTGAAACAGAAAGCTGAGCTCATTTCCAGTAGCAGTAAGCCATACTGGAACTCAGTGTACCCAGCTGGTCAATGTGTCCTGCAAGTTGTCACTCACACCCTGACCATCCCAAAATGGCCCCAAACCAATGGATGATCCTGTGGGACACCCTGGCACTGTCTCAGCCCTGCTTTAGGGCTGCCTTGGCAGTACTGGGTTGATGGTTGGACTTGATGACTTTAGAGATCTTTTCCCAGTTTAGGATTCAGTGATTCCAACCAGCCCATGCCAGGCTGAAACAGAAAGCTGAGCTCATTTCCAGTAGCAGCAAACCATAGTTCAGTGTACCCAGCTGGCCAACGTGTCCTGCAAGTTGTCACTCACACCATGACCATCCCAAAATGGCCCCAGACCAATGGATGATCCTGTGGGACACCCTGGCACAGTCTAAGCCCTGCTTTGTGGCCATGAGGTGGTTGCAAAGACTTTCCATTCAGGACAAGCCAGCAGTGGGAGGACGGGTTGAATCATTCCTATTGAGCCACCAAACTGGCACTGAGCCTCTGCAAACCCTGCTGGTATCAGAGTTTGCTGACAGCAGCTCTGAGCCAGGATGTGTTTGGCTCCCAATCAAAGTCCTGGGGCTGGCAGCTTTATCTGAGAGCTCCTCACAGCCCCAATGAGCCTTTCGTGGCCTGAGTGGATCAAACTGGTCCAAGGCAGTGTAATCCACGTGTTTCTCATGGGGTGCTGGACTCAGGGACAGGAAGAGCCCCTTTCATCATGAGATGGCAAATCCTGCTAGCTCGGGCAGAGAGAGCTTTTCTTCTGGCTCATTTCAGTGTGCCTGTTGTGGGATAAGAGGTGATAAAGTATTTTTTCAGCATACAAACCCTTTTTGTCCTTGCTGTATTCTCTCTTTTTAATTTCACTTATTTTCACTTATGTCAGTCTCTTCGAGATCAAAACTCCATTTTCATTTTCTGGAGTTCACAGCCACTCTGGGCTTGGATATATTTACACACTTGCTCCTATTTTTCTGAGCACAAGTGTGATCGCTGCATTATTTCCCTTTCAAAAGGACCAGGAGGGTGTGTGTGTGGATGGCAGGCTGGTTGTGGACACCTCATGCCCCAAACCCTTTCATGTCTGAGCAGATGTGTGATAACAACTTTCTCAAGGAGGCAGACAGAGTTTGGGTGCATTGCTAATTCGAGCTGCCTCAAGGGGAAGCCCCCAACCGTGCCAGCTATTTTCAGACTTCAAAGCATTCTCCCTCCTGACTGATCATCCTTTTCCCATCCTGGGAGAGAGGCTCTGCTGGAACCTCTCATGGATCTCCGATTTCCTTCTCAAAAGCCTGAAGGGAGCTGCTCAGGGCTCTGCTTTCCAAAGCTGCCTTTCCTCCCACGCTGACCCTTTCTCCTCCCTAACAAATTGCCATCGGAGCAGCAGCCAGCCTTGCACAGACACAAACCCCAAGTCACCCCAGAGACACGGTTATCTTGCAGTGACAAAGGGCCAGTCTGGCTCTCTTGCTGGTGGCATTATTTGAAAAGGTCACCCAAAGACAGTGGCTTGACAGGCTGTTTTGAAAAATGCTAATAATAGGCTGTCCATCGGTCTCAGCACATTAATTAGGCTGAGAACAAGCTGAAGCCTTCCTGCAGCACAGTTAAAATTCTCTTTTTTTCTTTTTCTTTTTCTTTTTCTTTTTCTTTTTCTTTTTCTTTTTCTTTTTCTTTTTCATTTTCTTTAAAATTTTCTTAAAATTTTTCTTTAAATTTTTCTTTTTCTTTTCCTTTTTATTTAAATTTTTCTTTTTCTTTAAACTTTTATTTAAACTTTTATTTAAATTTTTATTTATCTTTACATTTTTCTTTTTCTTTTCATTTTCTTTTCCTTTTTCTTTTCCTTTTTATTTTTATTTAATTTTTTCTTTTATTTAAATGTTTATTTAAATTTTTCTTTTTCTTTTAACTTTTATTTAAATTTTTATTTAAATTTTTATTTATCTTTACATTTTTCTTTTTCTTTTTCTTCTTCTTCTTCTTTTTTCTTTAAGCTTTTCTTCCAATTTTTCTTCCAATTTTCCTTTAAATTTTTCTTTTTTTTCTTTTTCTTTAAATTTTTGTTTCTCTTTAAATTTTTATTTTTCTTAATTTTTTAAATTCTGTTTTTGCCCTTCTCCTTCTTCTTCTTCTTCTCCTCCTTTCCCTCCTTCTCCTTTCTTTTTCTTTTTCACCCTGGAGTTTTGGTTTGATTTCTGTGATCCTGCGCATGTGCTGATTCTTTTTATAAACTTTGATTTGCCCCAGAATAGCTGCTCTTTTCTGCTTCAGCAGCTCTGAGCGTGCAGAGCACAGGGGAAAGGTTGCAGCGCTTCCCCGAGAGCAGCCCCGGCACCTCTGGGGTTTGCAAACCAAGAGATTCAGCTCCAGCACACAGGGATCAGCCTGGGCTGGACCAGAGCATGGTGGCACGTGGACAGGGCTCATAAAAATGAGAGAGAGAGGGATTTTTTATACGGGCAGAAAGTGACAGCACAAGGGGCAGCATTTTAAACTGGCACAACTCAGGTTTGGGTAAGATGTGAGGAAGGAATTGTTCCTTGTGAGGGTGGGGAGGCCCTGGCACAGGGTGCCCAGAGAAGCTGTGGGTGCCCCTTGGAAGTGTCCAAGGCCAGGTTGGAAAGGGCTTGGACCAACCTGGGATAGTGGAAGGTGTCCCTGTCCGTGGCAGAGGGTGGCACTGGATGAGTTTTAAGGTCCCTCTCAACCCAAACCATTCTGTGATTCATTCACTCCAAGGAAAAGTGTTCAGGAGGGAGGGATGACAAGATATCAGATGAGCTCAAAGCACAGGCCATGAGCCCAAGGAGGGCTAAATCCTAGAAACAGCCTCAACAGAAACTCCAATGACTTTATGCTTTTTTCAATTGAAGAACCCCACATCATTTTGAGTCAAATTCCACAGCTGCCATGAGAAATGTTGCAGTTTTCATTTACCACTGTGTAAAACTCAGGCTGAACTCTGACAGGTTATTTATAACCCTTCTAATTCCACACAAACCCCTTTTTCTTGTTGACAGTCTGGGTTTTGTGGACTGGGGGGTGTTTTAAAAATACATACACAGGAAATGCTTTGTTGAATCAGTGTTAATCCCTGAGCAGAGGTTGTGTTGAGCAGGAAAGCTGGATTGGTGGAAAGGTTGGATTTGGGGGTGGAAGGATGACAGAGCCCCATGTTTAGGGGCTGAAATGCCCCACCATACACCCAGGTGTGCATCAAGCCACTCAAGGAACAGTCTGGATGCAAAGGAGTTAATTCTTCTTTCAGATCACTTGTTTGTGGTTGCACTGTACGATTTTCCTGCCTCAAGTGACCGTGACCTGGAGCTGGTCAAAGGGGAGAAACTCCAGGTCCTCTCCAAGTAAGTGACCCAGGAGGAAGTTCAAAGATGAGCACAGGGAGGCTGGGAAAGGGGAAACCTTGGGGTCAGCCACCACTTTGCAGCTGACCAGAGCTGATCCTGTGCCTTGGCTGTGCTCCAGAGCGTGGCTGTGGGTACCCTCTTCTCTCTGCAGGGTGACATTTCCGTGGGTCACAGATACTCTGGGGCTGGGGACTGTCCCTGCCTGGGTGGTACTGGGACCCTCTTTGCTGTCAGTGCCTGTGGGTGCAGAAGTAGCATAAATAACAACAACAACAACAACAACAAAAACAAAAAAACAAACAAAACCCAAAAAAAACCCCGCTCCTGTCCTGTGTTTGTGCTGATTCTGCTTCTGCAAAGGATGTGGGTTGGGTGTAGTCAGAGGAAAGGACAGAACTGAGCCAGACATTTGTGAGGTTTCATTTCAACTTCTCAAAGTCACCACAGAAGAGGCCCAGTCCATAACAGGGCAGAGGTGAGCTTGGGGCCCCCAGGCCTTGGAGGGCTGCTCCATCCTTGACTGCTGGAGGTTTGAGGTGGCCCCCAGAGGTGACATTTCTCACCCACATGCCAGGGGCTGGGACCTGTGGGACAAGGAAGTGGAGAACCCCCTACATGGGGATGGCTTTGGGTCATGGCTGGTGGCTCAGTCAGCAGTGGGACAGCAAGGTGGGGTGTCTGGAACACAAAGGAAGGAGCAGAAAGGACCCCAATGCATTGTTCAGGAGACAAAATAAACCCCGTGACCACTCGAGGTGTGTGGCAAAGATTTGGGTCTGTGGTTGCTCCACATTCATGGGAAGAGATTGTCACCTCCACAAGTCCCTGAAACACCAACAGCCACCAACCTGGTTTTGGTGCTTGGGAACAAAGAGGGAACTGCAGAGTGGATTATGGACTCCTGGTCCATCTGCAGTGCTCAAACCCCACAATCCACATCCCCACAGCCTCAGCTTGTCACAAAACCTCCTCTGAGCACTCACACCTTCTCCTCTGCTCCCTTTGCAGAGAGGGGGACTGGTGGCTGGCAAAGTCCCTCAGCACTGGGAGGAAAGGATACATCCCCAGCAACTTCGTGGCACAAGTGGACAGTTTGGAAGAGGAAAAGTAAGTGGGAAAGCTTTTGAGAGGTCAGCATGGATGCTGCGCCCTGGATCTCAATGAGCTCCAGGAGGAGCTTTATTGATGGCAGGAAGATGTCACTGCTGGGCTGGATGGCAGGAGGTCTTTCCTCATGTCGAACAATGCTGCCCAAAAGTTCAGGACAAGCTTTTGATCATCATATTGGTGTGGAAAGGGAGGATGAGGTTGTTTTGGGGAAAGTGGGCAAAGGTTCTTGTCCCATTGATTGCGCCCACTGTGGAAAACAAGGATTTGGGGAGAAAGGTTATGGTGGCAGTGCCAGGGACCATCCTCTGGTCCCACTAGGTCAGTCCACCCACACAAATGGCTTCAAACCTCTTCACCTTCCACGAGAATATCCATAAGTAAACTGGGAATCTCTGGATGGGGTGCACTGATCCAGGTCTTGGATCTGCCAGGGACCACACCAACAATTGAACAAGACAGAAACCTGGGTGCCAGCACCCAGACCCACAGAGCTGTTTTTCACATGAGCCCAGATGCAACCTCCCTGAAAGCAAAATTGAATGAAAGACTGGAGTCCAAAGAGTTTATTTTGCTATAATACAAACAGGAGGAGATTTTTTTTCCATGAGTTATCCTCCTCTATGGCATTCAGCTCTAAATGATCAGTCCTGCCTGCAATCTCTTCTTGGAGGGACACAACCATCACTGAGTTCAGCAAATATTTAGCAGGGCACAGAAATGTGGCTGAGACATAAAGGCTCTTTGTGTGGGATACTGCACATCCCATCTACTCCCCACACTATCCGAATTTCCAGGCTGTGAAACAAGTCCAAAGTGATCCAAATCTGGTGTTAATCTACCCAAAACAGTCTATTACTGCCACTTTCCAGTAGATAAAAAGCTACTTGCTAATAAAAACAACCCTCAGTTTCACAGTGTAATGATTAATTAAAAAAAAAAAAAAAAGAACTAACTGGAAAGAATTCCATTTTTTGTAGAGCTTTTCCTTTTCAAGCCATGCTTTTGCCTTTTCTGTCTCCCAGGTGGTATTTTAGAACTCTGAGCAGAAAAGATGCTGAACGGCTGCTGCTGTCTTCTGGGAACAAAGTTGGCTCTTTCCTCGTCAGGGAGAGTGAAACCACCAAAGGTGAGATCCATGGAGAACAGGTAATTCCTCATTGTTGCCCAGGCTTGGAAAACCTTCATCAGGGCTCTAGGAGTGAGCTGGGGGTTTGGAGGGCAAAGATTTGCTCATGATCTACTCATTTGTGCAGTTCTGGCTGTGGTAAGAGTGGCTCTTCCACCAGAGGTCATGGCAGAGACACAAGAACACAAATAAGCGGATTTTCTAAAATAGTTTAGGGGTTTTTTTCCTTTTCTTCCCAAGGAAATGTCTCTCTCTCTCTCTCTCTTTTTTTTTTTTTTTTTTTTTTTAAGATATTTCTACACACTCTTGAAGGAATATTTCTCCTGTTTGCAACAGAAACTTGCACAGTTTGGAAAAAAACCATTTTCCTAGGGAAACGTGAAACATGTTTTTTCTGATAGTCTGATAGGGGAACTCATACAAACCAGAACTTTTGGAAGGAGAGTGACTGGAGCAGGATAGATGGATTTCATCCACTTTCCTTCCATATGAACACGTCTGATTTTTGAAGAAATTATTCAGTGAGGATGGAAAGGCCAGAGAATGCTCCAACTCCTCTTGGGCAGTGGATATAGTTATTAATATAACCATAAATAACAAAAAAAACCATGCAATTTCAATTTCTTTGTTCCATGCTATTAATTGATAGAGTCTGGAAGTTAGTTTAGGTTTTCCCATGGGAATTCCTTATTGTTTCTTTCCTACTTTTTTCTCCATGCTTCCTCTGGGCCATCATGTGTGTTTACATCATGGAGATGCTCATGGTTCTGCTCTGAACCAGATCCATGGAGTAGTTCAGGAAAGTGTTTCAGTCTTGTTGTCATTTGGTTCATTTCCTTCCAAATGGATGCAGGAGTCTTTCCTTAACATGTGGGAAAAGGTGCTTTGTGTCTTCCCAATAGAATCAAGGAATTGTTTAGGTTGGAAATCCTCTAAGGTCGTGATGTCCAACTGTGACATGATCAGTAGAGAGTTGGAGCATCCATCTGAAATCATATGGAACCTTCTTTTCCTTGACCTGTTTCCCAAACACTTCCAAAGTCCCAGGGCAAACAGTAAGAGAGGGAACAGTCTGGTTCCTCCATCCTACAAATGACTCTTGCCTACTGCAACATCTCCTTCTTCCTTCCTTGTCTCTTTTTTTCTTGTATTCGCAAGGGAGATCTCCAAGCCAGCATCTGTTCCTTCCACCATGGAGATGGTCCTTCCACCATTGCCAGAAAATCAAACAGTGCCAGGGTCTGGATGCAGCAGCTGGAATCTCATCCTCCTGTAGCTGTCTCCCTCAGCCCCCAGGCAGTGGGGCTGTGTCAGACTGTAACATCCTACTCTGAATTTCCCCCTCTGCCCCATGCCTGGACTCACCTCCACACATCCCTGCTGAGCTGATGCTAAGCAGGAGGGCCGCTATCCATAAGGATTTTCAACTTCCAGAATTTTTAGGGAACATTCAGCTCAGGAAACATTTCAGATACTTGTTTCTAAGCATTTCACTTTATAAGTCACTTTTTCTGCCGTATATCAGTTTCCCTCCTACTTTTGTGGTGCTTTTGCAGTGATCAGGCTTGGACTTAGAACCACGTGCTGCTCTTCTGTTTATCCCATTCCCACTCTCCCTTTGTTTGTTGGGATATTTGGGGTGTTCATTGCACCCAGGAAGGGCAGGGAGCACCACAAAGCAGACACTCATGTGCTGAAGCTCTGTCCACACATGATCCTGGTCTTTGTGGCATCTCTAGGTGCCACACATGCATGGGATCAGACCTTTCCCTACACTTGTTCAGGACAATTGTCCCCAACTTCTGCAACTATCTGGAGTGTGGGTGGGTCTTGGTCACACAGGTCACAGCAGAGGTGCTGGAGTCCTGAAATCCAAGGAGAAATCACCAGATCCTCAGTTCCCTGTCTCTGCTGTCAGAAGAAGAATGACGTGTGGGATATCCTGTATTAGCAGATGTGGGTTCCACTCCATGGAAGCCCCATGTGAGTCCCAAATGCTCAGATGTGTCTCTGCCCTGTGACTTTTCTGATATTTAGGATAAAATATTATTCCTTCGAACACCCCATCCTCTGAATCATCCAGCTGCTGCCTGAGCACTCTGTGCTTTGGGCTGCCTGAATGGCCACGTTAGATCCATCTTAGCCACAGCTTCCTCCTCCCTAAAGAGAAAGGGAAAAGACAAAGCCAGGCGTCTCCAAATGTGCCATGAGGCTGAATTCCCTGATGTAAAGCACCCTGTGGCTCACCAAGAGATGTGCAGAGCAATGCCATGGAATTAACCCTGCCCTTAGAGCCCCACTGTTTTTTCCTGGTTTTCCATCCCCATGACGTGTGTTTTCATTCACTTGGCACATCACCAGCAAAATTTGACCATCAGGGACAAATTTTAGTCACTGGGCTGAGCTAAATCCCATTAATGACTTAATCTGGGGGGTGGTTGCCTCATACTGGGATGTCTCAGGCACAGTGGGATGGGTTCTGCACCCTGACTTGGAGCAGCACCTATTCCCAACCCATCCTGAGAAGAGTCTCATTTTCCTCATGGTTTGAGATGCAGAAATTCTGCAAATCTTCAGAGCCAATATTTCTCAGAGTCCCCAAAAGGCACATTCAGCATCCTGAGAAGATGGGGACAGTGTGGGAAGCACTGAAATCATCGAGAGAGCACTGTCCTTGCTGAAGCTGCTGCAAATAAACAAAGTCCCCCTGAAGTACCAATCATTCCAAAAGCTGCAGGAGCACATTTCCCCAGCTGTGCTGAGCCACGGGCTCCTGGCTCCCAGCAGCATTCCTGCATCTCTGCTGCCAGCAGGAGGGACCTCACTGAGCTCAGCCTCTGCATCCAGCTCAGCTCCTTGGGAAGGATTTAAGGGGCTGGTGAGAGCTGTAGGAGCAGGAAATGGACTAAACACATGTCCCCAGGTGCCACATCTACGTGGCTTTCAAACCCTTCCAGGGATGGGGGCTCCGTCACTGCCCTGCAGCTGTGCCAGGACTGGCCAAATTTTGATGAGGAAATCGTTCCATAAATTTTGTACTCTGGACTCTTTACCAGTCCAGGTGTGTGCCAGGATGCAGAACAGGTGAATGTCCCTTGAGGCTGAGGAGCAAGAACTCCTTTTGGCTATCCTGGATATCATCAGAGGGAATTAGCAGCCAATGATTTTTATTTTCTGCTGTCACTGGGAGCAGGGACCAGGTTGGATGGGGCTTGGAGCAACCTGGTTTAGTGGAAGGTGTCTCTGTCCATGGAACAAGATGAGTTCTAAGGACCCTTGCAACCCAAACCATTCTGTGATTCTGTGAAGGAAGAATTGAATCTTTCCCTTCAGTGCCCTTGCCTCTGCACAGCAGCTCCCAAGGGAGGAGGACAGGGAAGCTCCACCACGCTCCCTGCAGCAAATTAAACTGTGGCTGGGGCTGAGATGCAGTCATGAGCTTAATGACAGGGTAAGAATTAACTCTGGCAGCTGAGAGATTGGCCCTGACTCTGTCTGAAAAATGTAGGAGAGTTTAAAGGGTTGGTGGGGCCTGGAAAGGAGATCCTGTGGGAGAAAAGTGTTTTGGGTGCAACCACTGGCAAACAGGGCAGGTCTCCATTCCCTGCTGACTCTCAGCCCCCAGACACCCCCTTGCAGAGGTGTTTGTCATCAATTCCTGGATTTCCTTCTGCAGAATCATTTGGCCTCAGTGCAGCTGCCTTCACACCAAGTTTGGCTCCTTCCTTGAGCAGTCCTCACCCTGTAAAAATCCCACACAAACCCTAAGCTGTGTCCCAGGCACACCAAACACCCTCCTGGTGCCACATGAGCCCAACTCTCCTGGGCTGCAGCCTGGCCTGGGCAGTATTTCAGTCTCTTTGAAATTAAAACAATGTCATCACCCTCAACAGCAATAATGAAAGATAATAACAGTTAATAGCAATAATAGCAATAATAGCAATAATAGCAATAATAGCAATAATAGCAATAATAATAATAATAATAATAATAATAATAATAATAATAATAATAGTAGTGTTGTGTGGTCATCAATGTCATATTCTTCTTCACAGAATCACAGAATCATTTAGGTTAAAAAAGACGTCTTAAGATTATCAGGTCCAGCCTTGGGCCTTGATGTTTATTATCATTATTTTGGAAGTTAGGGCCACATGGGTACCACAGAGGAGCCAGCAGAGCCATTTCTTTGCTTTTCCCTCGAGGTTTTATTGCCCCACTGAAGGTGTTTCAGGGCTGTTTCTCAGCTGTTCAGCTGCAGGACTGATCAAATCAAAAAGGCTTGTTAATTTGTCTTCTGCCTGACATTCATGGTGAAGGAAAGAAAACCAGAAGAGCTTCCTCTGCTGGGGAGGCCACCACGTCAAATTGAGGTTCTCTGGCTCTGCATTTAAACCACCAGGTTTTTCCATGAATTTTACACCATCAGATGTGGTCTCTGCAGGAAGGGAGTCCCCTCAAAATGATTGCTGGCACTTGGGAAAACTTCAGACTCTTCCAAACTCTGCTTGTAAAGATTTATGATCGCTCCAACAGAGCAAATATCCACAGAAGTGGGGAGTTTTTGCTGCTTTTTATAAATGCAAATGGGTTTCAGGCACAGTGTAGGGAAAACTGCTGGTGCTGGGATGGAGAAACACCAGGCAGTGAGGATTTAATGTTAATAAATTTTCCCCTCACGTGCAGGATTAGGGTTTCAGAGTTGCCGTTGCTTCTTTTTATGATCCTGCATGAACAGATACACCCTTTTAAACATGCATAGCCTTGCCTTTTCATTAAAAAAAAAATCAAAAATGGGCAGTTTATCAGACCAGGTGATATATTAGACTTAGAACAGCCCAGCAGGCTTGTAACAACTCACTCCAGAAATACAATCCAGACAAAGGGGGGGAAACACCACTGCTAAGCTGCCTTGAACCACACTGACACAGGCTGGAAGTTCTGCTCTGCAGCAACATCTAGTGATGCTTTTGTGCACTGAAAACCAGCCTTGGTTTAGATTCTCATGGAGGGAATAGCAGGTTGGAGTGGTGGAGGGCTGAGCAGCTCCCTTGAGGCCCAAAAGGGACAAGATTCTAGATGGGAATTCCTGGATCTGGTTTAGCCATGGTCACAAGTTTGTGGCTGAACAAGACAATTCTCCTGAACTCACTTTCTGTTCTCCTCCTCAGCTGAACCACTGACCTTGGCACAAGGTTTAATAATGTTTAATCCAGAGGAAAAAGGCTTTAAATGGCTTTAAATTAAAAGAGGGCAGGTTTAGATTGGATGTTAGGAAGAAATTCTTCACTGTGAGGGTGAAGTCCTGGCACAGGGTGCCCAGAGAAGCTGTGGCTGCCCCTGAATCCCTGGAAGTGTCCAAGGCCAGGCTGGACAGGGCTTGGAGCAACCTGGGATGGTGGAAGATGTCCCTGCTCATGGATGGGCAGGGCTGGATGAAATTTATGTTCCTTTCCAACACAAACCATTCTGATTTCATGATGCTGAGGTTGGCAGAGCTCAGATGGGAACATGGAGCTGTGGAAAAACCATCCTGACCTGGGGAACATCTGACTGCTCTGCCTGCAGAGGTGCTACTGGTCCCCACAGGGCTTCCAGGGGGCTGTTGGCCACAGCACAGGCAGGTGTTACTCCTGGAAACTTCACTGGATCAATTGAGCTTTGATGAACTTTTATCCTGTCCCCTTGCCTTGGAGAGAGGGAAGCTGTAAATTCTGGGGGACGTGCCCTGGAAAGGCACCAGCCAGGGCTGGTTTGGAGCTGTTGATGGAAAGAGGAGGCAGCTGGTCCCTGGCTGGGGTGCAATTTGTCCTCACAGCTCCTTCTGCTCCTTCTCCAGATGCCTATTCCCTGTCTGTGAGGGACAACAACTCTGCTCATGGGGACATCATCAAACACTACAGGATCCGCTCCCTGGATGGAGGGGGGTACTACATCTCCCCCAGGATGACTTTCTCCAGCCTGCCAGAGCTCATCCATCATTACAGCCGTGAGTTGTCCGCCTTCCCTCGTGGGTTTGTGCCCTGGAAGAGGGTGGGGACAGAGGGAGGATAGGTCTGGGGGACACCACAGCTGCTCACAGGGCAGATCCTACAGCCAGAACCCATGCCCTGGTTTCCATCTTAGAGAATTGCAAGGGTGAGCTCTGCCCCCAGCCCTAAAGTCAGGGAGTGTCTCCCATCAGGAAAGGAAGGAGGTGAATGTTGCCAGGATATGCAGGAGGGGTGCATGGGAAGCAAGGTTTGGAATAACTGGGCAGGATAATTTGTTCCTCTATGGCTCCCTTTGAGCTTTCCTCTTTGACTGGGGCCATTCTGGATGCCTTGATCCCTGTGGCTGAAGCTTTTCATGAAATCATAGAATTATAAACATTGGAAAAGCCCTCTAAGAGCACTGAATTCCCCCTGAACTGCCAAGGCCACCACTAACCCATGTCCCCAGGTGCCACATCCACACAGCTTTTACACCCCTCCAGGGCTGGGGGCTCCACCACTTCCCTGTGTGGTTGTGGAGGTTTCCATGGGTTGATTTCTCCTGGATGGAGGAGGAGGAGGTTTTCTCTGCCATCCCACTGAACTCTCCTGTGCTTTGTCCTCCTCCAGAGAAAGGGGATGGGCTGTGCCAGCGCCTCACAGCTCCCTGCACATCCCTGGTTCCCCAGAGACCCTGGGCCCGGGACGAGTGGGAGATCCCTCGGGAGGCCCTGAAGCTTGTCAAGAAGCTGGGCAGTGGGCAGTTTGGGGAAGTGTGGATGGGTAAGTGGAATTCCTTCCATTCCAGGAAAAAAAGACATAAAGAGAGGAGATGGAAAACCCTTTTATTTCCCTGAGGCAAGACTATTCCAGGAGTGGGGATCCTTAAGGACAAACACATGTTTATGGACACACACACTCACACAGGATTCCTGGGAAGGACTGGACAGCTCATATTTGCAAAGATCAGGGATTGAGCAAGGGTTTCACAGGGGATGGGTGTCGAATTCATTATTTACTCATCTCTTGGGATATGCACTCATTCTTCCTGGGAATCCTGGGCACAGCTGCAGTGATGCCAGTGATCCTAAGTCACACCCAGTAAGGTACCTGGGTGACATTTTCCCACTTTTTCTGCCTCTCTGTTCCACTTTTCAGCCCAGATCTCCATCCCTGATGCCCTCCCACCTACTGCTAATCAGCAGGAGAGGAAGTGGGGGGAGCTCAGCTTCCTTTGCCACCCTCTTTGTGGTTGCTGGTTGCCTTGGAAATGGAGATTGTGGACAGGACCAGGCTGAGTTCATGTGCTGACTTCCCAGTCCTGCCTTTTTGGCTGCATTTGGGTGATTTGAGAGCCCAGCTGGTGGGAGGCCCCAGGGGTTTCACCCAGAAAGGGTCTGGGAGGGCTGTGTGAGGATGGGCTCACTGCAAGGACCATCCCTGATGCAGCCTCATGGGTGACAGCTGTGACACGAGCGTCCCTTCTTCTCTCACACCTGCCGGCACTGGGATTTGCCACATGTTCCTTCATGAGGGATTCAAGCTGTTCCTGTGGTTTTCTGCCCCATAGAGCCTGCAGATAGCCCAAAATTCCTCAAAACACCATCATCTCCCTGCAGGCTACTACAAGAATAACATCAAGGTGGCTGTAAAGACCATGAAGGAGGGCAGCATGGATCCTGATGCCTTCCTGGCAGAGGCAAACCTGATGAAGAAGCTGCAGCACAACAAACTGGTCCGGCTGTACGCCGTGGTCACCAAGCAGCCCATCTACATTGTGACAGAGTACATGGCCAATGGTAAAAACCCTCCTGGAGCTCTGTGCTGGGCTTCTGCACAACCAATTTGGTGGTCTGGCCCGTGCTCCTGTGCAGAATGAGGGTGGGCAGGAGGGGTTGTACCAAATCTGCAAGCAAGTGACCCAAAAGTTTGATTCTAATACAGAAAGAGACTTTCTGGGTGATGAAAAAACTATGGTGATGCTCCATTTGATGAGTGTTTAAAGTTCTCCTCCCCACTGTTCTCGCTGGAAGTTTCTTTCAGGTTTTTACTCCCCTCATGGTGAAATTATCCTTTCTTTTGTCCCCTCTTGTTTGTAACAGTTCAAACTATGAATGCCGAGCAGTTTGCAACAGATCTGTGCAAAAAAATGAAGGGAATTTGGGCTGTTTGGGAGCTTTCCTAATGAAAGATACTCCAGTGGACACCCATTCTGGCTCCTCAGATTTCCCTTAGCATGGAGGCAGATTTGTTGCATATATTCAGAGAAGCACCAGGGAAAACAAATTTGTAAATTATTCAGAAGAGTGACAGCAGTCTCTCCTCTCCTCTCCTGCAGGGTGTTTGCTGGATTTCCTGAAGACAGAAGAAGGAAGCCAACTGAATCTCCCCAAACTCATTGATATCTCTGCTCAGGTCAGTGAACATTCAGTGGGAAAAGGATCCAAGTTATTTGTTATAACTCAGTGAAATACCTGCAAGTCTGCAGTCAGTCAGAGCAAAGGTTTCCTGGAGAAGAACAGCTCCTCCTGCTGTGCTCTCTTAGGGATTCTCTTCATCCTTCTCTGTCCATGTGCATATCAGTTCTGTCCTTAGGGCAGCACTCTGATAACTTAGTGCAGAGCTAGAGATCTGGAGTTCAGGGTTTTTTGGGGGGTGGTTGGATTTGTTTTGGTCTGATTTTTTTTTTTTTTTTTTTTTTTTTTTTTTTTCTTTTCTTCCTTGCTGAGCAGGAAAAAAAATGTTTCTTTATCTTTTTACCAAAAAAGGAGAAAAAGCTCAACAAAGAGATTTCCAATGCGGGACCAGCAGTTCTGCCCTTCTGAGGATGAGGCATAAAGGATGTTCTGATCCTCAAATCTGGGAATATTGCTCTTTAGGAAAACAAACTTTTAGCCTTTAAGCATCTCCAGGCTGCAAATCCTCATAGCTGCAGCTGCAGCTTAAAATTTTAGTCCAGAAGTGCCTCTAAACACAAATAGGGCAAAATTAGGGAAACCACATGAAGAATGAGAATGGCTAAATCACTGCACTTTGGTCCCAGACAGCTGTTGACAGAATTTGGCTCATCCAGAGCAGAGTCAGGCTAATTAGGAAATATTAGCAAAAAAACCAAAATACCCTGAAGCATGAGGCTGAATATGGGATTTATCCATAAAATCACTCAGCTTCTCTTGTCAAAGTGGACTTGAGGAAACAATGTGCAAAGTTTGCTGGTTCCAGCCCTTATATAGAGTTGCTTTTTAATAAATTAACCATTGGAAAATCTTAATATTTGAGGGGATGGTTTATTATAGTGAAATATTTTAATTCTTGCTTTAACCAGAATGAAAAGATTTAAACGCTTTAAAGCAGTGCCACCTTCTGTCATTTTTGTTTTGAACTTTCCATAGAGGTGCAGAGGAACCTCTTTCTGTTCCTTCCCTCTTCACTACTGATAAATTTTCCATATCTGCAGCTTCATCATTGATGTCTGTGAGATGTTATGGAGACAAATGCACGCTCCCTGTTTAGGGTATTTGACTTAATTACTTCCCTCCTTCCCTCCTCTCCTGAAAGCTCCACTTCCCTCCCTCCATCTTTCATTGTTTCATTCCCTTTCTTGGAAATTACAGGCTGTGATTTGTGTTACATTCCTGACGATAAGGAATTAATTAATTCATTTAATTAATTAATTAATTCCTTACTCCAATTAATCCATAGTACAGAGCCCTTGGGGTTGGTGGGAGCATTCCCCAGAAATTGGCAAGATGCGTTTCTGTGCAGGACCAGAACGATCTCTGGGTGACTCAGAGCAAAGATTTTTAACCAATGTTAAGATTTTAACCAATGTTACAGAGTCATGGAATCATGGAATGGGTTGGGTGGGGAGGACCTGAGAAATCATCTCATTCCAACCCCCTGCCATGGGCAGGGACACCTCCCACCATCCCAGGTTGCTCCAAGCCCTGTCCAACCTGGCCTTGGACACTGCCAGGGGTGGTGGGGCAGCCACAGCTTCTCTGGGCAAATTTCACCACACAGCAGGACCAGGATGATTGAACACAGACCAAACCCCCACACCCCAATCATGCAAAACCCACAGAAATCACCCTCAGCACGGGGTAGAAAGGATTTTACCCATCCCTGAGGCATTGGCATCACCTGGAAGAACAACTTTCAATCCTTCCCTCTCCCAGCCCAGCACCACCTCCCCAGGGCAGGCACTCAGACATTCCCTGGGTATCTCTGGGAGGAGCAGCAGGAGGGAAGGGCAGTCTCTTGAGCTGTTTTGCAATCTGCTTATCTGTGGTGTTGGGGTGACATCACAGCTCAGCAGGCGCCCAACCCTCTGGAGCGCAATTTTTGATCCAATGACATCCGTATGAGTTAAAATTAGAACAGTCTGGGCTGATACGCTCGGTCCTGTGGTCAGTCTTGAGGGTAAATGCTTGAAAACACTCTGGGCTGGAACAGGCTGAGCACCAGGTCCTATCTCATTAACATCAGGACAGGAAATTACATCAATTCTTCCATTTTCCACTGCAGAAATCAGCCCTTGCACTAGAGGGGTGTTGACACAGGTTAGAAATGCAGCATTGGAAAGTATGTGTGAGTATCCTGTTTGAAACCACATGTGAGTGCAGAGGCTCATGTGAATCTGCATGGAGTGGAAAATTGCTCTGCCCTCACCCACAGGCACTTAAAAGCTTTAATATTTGCTACCCCTTGCTGGCAGGGGCTGCACACATCCACTCACCTTCCCAATAAATGCCCAGTCCAAATCTGAGACTCAACCTGGCAACCTCTGTCTTCTATCAATCTCCCTTTTCAACCCCCAGCACTCATCAGTGAAATATTGCTGCTGTCATTGAAAGAGGCTCATCACGCACCAGCTGCCTCAATTAGATTTTAGGAATAAATTCTTCCCTGTGAGGCTGGGGAGGCCCTGGCACAGGGTGCCCAGAGAAGCTGTGGCTGCCCCTGGATCCCTGGAAGTGTCCAAGGCCAGGTTGGGTGGGGTTTGGAGCAACCTGGGATAGTGGAAGGTGTCCCTGCCTATAGCAGGAGGTTGGAATGAGAAGATCTTTAAGGTCCTAAGGTCTCTTCCAACCATTCTATAATTCTGTGATTTGCTAGTTTGATTTTTTGTGAGTTTTTTTTCCTTTTCTTAATTCACATATTTAATGGAATGTTTATGACTAAAATGCCCACTGGAGAAGAGAGACTTTGTGGCAGAAACTGGGAATCCAGTGATGTGGTTTCAGCTCTCGCTGCAGACACGACTCAGGGCAAAACAGAGAGTGGTGCTTCTGTTCTGCTTCACTTGGCTGCTCAGGATGGTAAAGCTGAATATCTGCACCTGTATAAGTGCAGTATCTATTTATTTACCTGTCTGCTGATCCACCTGTCCATCCATCCATCCATCCATGAGCAACGTAGGCACATCCATGCTCACAGAGAGACAACAGCAACCCTGTAAAAATGCTGTGCTTTGTGAAGGTGGGTGAAAACCACCCAAGATCCCATGGGGAGGTGATGATGAAGGTGGGCTCTTCCTCCCCTCCCAGGTGGCAGAGGGCATGGCCTACATCGAGCGCATGAACTTCATCCACCGGGACCTGAGGGCCGCCAACATCCTCGTGTCAGAGACGCTCTGCTGCAAAATCGCCGATTTCGGCCTGGCCAGGCTCATCGAGAACGAGTACCTGGCACAGGAAGGTGGGTGTCCCTCCCAACACTGCCCTTATCTTCCACCCTGCTACTGAAGGGCTTTCTGGTGTTGAGATGGCCCCGACGTGTCAGAAAGTCTCTTTTTCCCAGCCCCAAGACTGAAGAAGAAGGCAGAATTCCTTGGCTCTGGTTCTCAAGGTTGTTTATTTACTCTTAGCTAATACATTCTTTCTCTGACCTGCTGAGATTTGTCCAGCAGGTTGGTTCATGGCACACTGACCACCTTCGGGTATGTTATCTTTTTATACTAAAAACTACGTGTACATTATTTACAATAACTTCCCAATGCCTATCACCTATGTTAGACAGTGAGCTTCTACTCTAAACCAATCCAAAAGTGCCACCATCACAGCAGAAGATGGAGGCCAAGAAGAAGAAGGAGAAAGGCTGGACACGCTCAGATTCCTCCATCTTGCCCCCTGAATCCCCATTCTAAAAACCCCAAAAATCTATTTTTCACCCCGTGACAAACTAACTACTGTTCTACTTAAACTCTCTTGACTTGTAATTCTTCATATAAAGGTGGTAATTGTTTTTTCCATGGGTCAAGATCAAAGGCACAGGGGTCTTGGGCTCTGTGCCAAGGTTTCTGAGCCCTTTGGCAGTGTCTCAAGTCCCCCAGGGCAGCCAGAGGAATTTCCTGGGTTCCGACAAATACCTATCACCTCTGTTAGACAGTTCCTCTCTACTCTAAACCAATCCAAAAGTGCCACCATCACAGCAGAAGATGGAGGCCAAGAAGAAGAAGGAGAAAGACAGGACACACCCAGATTCCTCCATCTTGCCTCCCGAACACCCATTCTAAAAACCCCAAAATTCTACTTTTTCACCCTGTGACAAATTCACGAACATTCTATTCAAACTCTTGTGGCTTGTAACTCCTTGCACAAAGTTGGTAATTGTTTCCATGGGGTAAAATCGAAGGCACAGGTGTCTTTGACTCCATGCCAAGGTCTCTGAGGCCCCTGTCAGAGTCTCAAGTCCTCCAGGGCAGCCAGAGGAATATCCGGTATTCCAACATCCTACTTCCAGGAATGCCAGGATACAAGGCTGGCATCAGGCAGAGGGCACGAGAAACAAAAACACCCAAACATCCAGTCCTGGGAGAGGCAGCAAGGCTTGGGGGCTATAAAACCAACTGAAAACTGCAGGGGGAAATGGGAAAAAACTCTTTCTATTCTCTTTGGGGGAGTCTGCTGCCCCTCCAGAGGAGAAATTTGACCTCTGCTAATGAAGGCTGCTGCCTGTGGCCAGGTTTTTGCAGGGATTCAGTCCAGAGGGAAGGATACAACAGAGCTGGAGCCACAAATCTGGATCCAGCAGCAGCTTCCAGGTGTGCCAGGCAAACCAAGCCCTGACCACATCAGGTCCCTTCCACAGCAGAGGGACCACATAGAAAACAATAAATCACAGAATCTTTTGGTTTGGAAAAGACTTCTGAGATCGTCCCCGTACTGAGCTCTGAGCCCGAGGTCAGGCATGAGATCAAATCATTCAGATTGCAAAGGGACTCCACAGAGCATCAGGAAAAGTGACTGAAATGAAACAATTCAGTCAGGCATAAGTGGCACTTACCAGAACATTTTCAAATTTTGGAAACCTGTCCACTTCTAGAGTTGGGATGAGATAAAATTCCCCTTAAAATATACTCTGAGGAAAGGAAATTTAATAGTTTTTATGGGTTTTTTTTAATAAGATAAGAAACATTTCTTTCAATTTCCTGTCCCCAAAATCCTTTTTGATACAAATCGTACCCATTTCAACATGCAGAACTCTTTCAGAGTAGTAAAAATCCCAAATGTAATTTGGAAACTGCCATGAAGGGGAATTTTGACTTTTCTGCAAAATTTTAAGGCAGTTTTATCCTTAAGAGAAGCTTTGATGAAATCAGTATAATTCTGTTAATAACCAAAGGAGCTGCTTCCCCAGCAGAAAGCAGCTCCCATCAGCCTTTTTCCAGCTAGCTTTGCTCTGGAATAACACCTCCCCTCTATCTGCTTTGAACAATTCTCACTTCATATATTGCATTTCCCAGCCTTGTCACTCAGAGTGTGATGTGCAACAACTGAGGTGCTTATTTCACACCCTGCAGTTGGATTTCCAGTCCTGGGAGGATGTGTATAAATAAAAATGTGGTTTCCTCTGCAGTGTAACATGATCAGTTCCCACTTATCAAGGTGGTTTTGCTGTTGGTTTTTTGGGGCTTTTTTTTAGCTAAACTGAAATTGCAACCTTTTGGTCATTGCTGTCTACAGTGGGTTAAGCAAGAACTTGGTGGACAAAATAAAAAGGGACTTATTTTGGTTTTAATAAAACTATGCAGCTTTAAGGACTGGGGAATTTATATTTGCTGTTATATTTATGCACTTTTGCTAAAACAACCCCCTTCTAATAAATGATTTCACAGAATCACAGAGTACCACATTGGAAAGAGACCTCAAGGATCATCTGGTACAATTTTCCTTGGCAAAAGCCAAAGAAATTTTATACAGAATAAAATCCTACTGTTGTTGTCCCATAATAAATCTGCCAAATTGGTTTTGAATATTCCATCCAGCTCTGGGATGGAGCAGGTGCAGAGGAGGACATGCAGATAATCAAAGGGCTGGAGCCCCTCTCCTAGGAAGAACCACAGAATGATAATCAAGAGCCCAAAGGAACCAGGGCTCAGTCTGGGGGGATTCTTGTGCCTGTGACAGGTGAGGGAGATGCTCTAACTCCAGGACTTATTTCCCTTTGTTTCCTTTGGGACAGGTGCCAAATTTCCCATCAAATGGACAGCTCCAGAGGCCATTAACTATGGGGTTTTCACCATCAAATCTGACGTGTGGTCATTTGGGATCCTCCTGACAGAGATCATCACCTTTGGCAGGATCCCTTATCCAGGTACAGGATCCCTTTCCTGGGTACAGGATTATTTATCCAGATACAGGGTCCCTTTTCTGTGATCAGGATCCCTTATCTAAGTACAGGATTATTTATCCAGGTATATGATCCCTTATCCAGGCAAGATCCCTTTTCTGGGTACAGGATTATTTATCCAGGTATAGGATCCCTTATCCAGGTACAGGATCCCTTTTCTGGGTACAGGATCCCTTATCCAGGTACAGGATCCCTTATCTACATACAGGATTATTTATCCAGTCAGGATCCCTTATCCAGGTACAGGATCTCTTATCCAGGTACAGGATCCCTTATTCAGGTATGGGATCCCTTATCCAGATACAGGATTATTTATCCAGATACAGCATTCCTTATCCAGGTACAGGATTATTTATCCATGTACAGGATTCCTTATCCAAGTACAGGCTCCCTTATCCAAGCACAGGCTCCCTTATCCAAGCACAGGCTCCCTTATCCAACTATGGGATCCCTTATCCAGGTACAGGATCCTTTATCCAGGTACAGGATCCCTTATCCAGGTACAGGATCCCTTATATAGCTGCAGGGTGCTGGGAATGCAGGATGAGTGTCCAGGCACTTCCACACCCAGCTGTCTCTCTGATCACAGAATTAAGTTGCAAAGGCCTCTAAATTGAATTAACCCAGCACTGCCAAGGCCACCACTGCCCCACGTCCCCAAGTGCCACATTTACACATCTGGTAAATCCCTGCAGGGATGGGGACTCCACCACTGCTCTGGGCAGCTGTGCCAGGGCTGGACAGCCTTTTCCATTAAGAAATTGTTTTTAATACCTGATCAAAATATCCCTTGGTACAACTTGAGGTCATTTCCTCTTGTTATCTGAGAGAAGACCCCAAGGCCCCTGGCTGTCCCCTCCTGTCAGGGAGTTGTGCAGAGCCACAAGGGCCCCCCCAAGCCTCCTTTTCTCCAGGCTGAGCCCCTTCCCCAGCTCCCTCAGCCCCTCCTGGTGCTCCAGCCCCTTCCCCAGCTCTGTTCCCTTCCCTGGACACCCTCCAGCCTCTCAATGTCCCTCTTGCCACAAGAGCTCCTTCAAGCTGGCTTTCCTTCCCTCAGTTATCCCTGCGCAAAACCAAACTCAGAGAGGGGAATCAGGGAGGGGACAGAGGCATGGAGAGGAAGCAAACCCTGAAGAAAAGTTTCCAGAATTCAGGAATTCCAGATTCAGGAACCACCTCAGCCCCTCCAGCCCTGCCTGGGTGTGAACTTCGGGAAGCACCGACCTTCCCCCACCCCGGGTGCTGAATAACTCCTGCTGGGCTCTGTTTCTCCCCCAGGAATGACCAACCCCGAGGTGATTCGCAACCTGGAGCGGGGTTACCGCATGCCCTGCCCGGAGTCGTGTCCCGGGGAGCTCTACAGCATCATCCTCAAGTGCTGGCGCAGCAACCCCGAGGAGCGCCCCACCTTCGAGTACCTGCAGTCGGTGCTCGAGGATTTCTACACCTCCACGGAGAAGCAGTACGAGCCCGAGCCGCAGCAGTGAGCAGCCCCTGCGGGGACAGCGCTGCGCGACAGCCACCACCCGCCGGTGGCTCGGTGGCTCGGGTTTCCCTTCCTCCCATCCGCGCGTGGAGATGGGGAATGAGGAGAGACGGGAGGGAGGAGGATGCTGCCGGCTCTGTGGCTGTCGCAAAGACTGAAGAGGTGGCTGAGAGGTGGCACAGCTGTGCCCACCTGGCAGGCATCGCCTCTGGCACTAAGGACAGAAAATTCCTTTGTGACCCTCCTGGATAGAGAAAAGCCCCTCAGCCCCACAGCTGCAGCTCTGGGAAGAGGGGTCCGTGGCCAGGGTGGTGTTCTGGGGGTGAAGAATCACTGCTGGTGATGCTGCACCCCCTCCGTGCTGCGGGCAGGGCTGCGAGCGTGTCCTGTCCGCACCTCCTCGGGCCACACCTGCAGGGTGATGCCCCCTCCCTGCCTCAAATCGGTAATAAACAACTGGATACGAGGATTTCCCACTTCTTTATTGAAGAGTCAGGCTGGTGGTTTGGGGGTGAAGAATCACTGCCCTACTCTGCTGGAGATGCTGCACCCCCTCCGTGCTGCGGGTGTCCTGTCTGCACCTCCTCAGGCCACACCTGCTGGGTGATGCCCCCTCTCTGCCTCAAATCAGTAATAAACAACTGGATACGAGGATTTCCCATTTCTTTATTGAGGTGTCAGGGTGTGAGCGAGCCCCTGGAGGAGGAGGCAGATGCCGGGACCTCTCCGGGCAGAGCGGGGTGATGCTGGGGTGGTACCCGGGGAGGGAATGCGGGGATGCCCAAGGAGAGATGTTCGTGGTGTGGCCACGAGATGTCCCTCCTTCCCAGCGAATCTGGGCGGCTCTTGGGAAGTAAAAACTCATGTTAAAAAAAAAAAAAAAAACCAAAAACTTCAGAAATCAAATCCTTCCTCGCTTGGCTGAGCCTTCGCTGCACAAGCTCCCGGTGCAAGAGCACGGCAGGTGCCACTCCACACCCAGCCCGAGAGGGTTCAAATGCCATTTCCCCGGTTTCTGGTGAATCTCCAACCCGGGGGGATGCCCAAAAGAAGCTCCAGTCTGGTCTCCAGTCCGGAGTTTCACTGGGCTGAGGTGTGGAGGGCAAAGAAAAAGGGCACAGGTGGCACATGGGAGGAGTGTGAGTGGCGCAGGAGTGAGCTCCAGGCTGGGGCACGGGGGAATGCTCCAGAACCATCTCCCCAGGGAGTTTCATCTGCTGTTCTCTCCTCCACAAAGCAGATTTTGAGTCCAGCTGCAGAGGGTGCATTTCACAGTGGAAAAGGGAAGATATGGGAAAGAAACAGCAGAGATGGAAAAAGAAATCTTAAAATACTCAAATGGTGTTTGTAAGAAAGATAGGGACAGACTTTTTACCAGGATCTGTTGTGACAGAACAAGAGGTGATTTTTCTAAACTAAAATAGGGTAGATTTAGACCAGATATAAGGAAGATTTTAGAATGAAGGTGGTGAGGCCCTGGCACAGGTTGCCCAGAGAAGCTGTGGCTGCCCCTGGATCCCTGGAAATGTCCCAGGCCAGACTGGACAGGGCTTGGAGCAGCCTGGGATAGTGGAAGCTGTCCCTGCCCATGGCAGGGGGCTTAGAATGAGATGATCCTTAAGATCCCTTCCAACCTAAACCATTCCATGATTCTATGTCATGTGTGTCAGAAAAAGCACCCAACCAAGCCCAAGCCATGACACAGAATTATTGTTCATGCCACTGCTGCACAAGGGCCTAGGAGAAAAAGGAGTTGTCCTCCTGAGTGGGAAAGGAGGATTTAATAACAATTTTAAATGATCTCCCAGACTGAGAAAGAAGGCAACTGGCTAAGATGAGCCAGTCTCAGAAATGTTAGTTCTAGTGCAGAAACCCTAAGATATCTGGGATTTTTCCATAGGGATGATGGATGGAGGTCTATGGAAGACCTGCATCCCTCTAGGACTACACTGGACCTGGGTGGAAAACCTTGGGCTGTGGAAAAGATCTCCATCCTCCCAACCTGAACCCTGTGAACTCAAGGCCAGTGAGGCCTAGAAACAATTTAAGATTAATCAGGGTCGGTCCAGTTCCTTTGTGGTTCCCAAGGGACAAGTCACATGTGCTATAATTACAAAATATCCCTTTTTAAACCACAGGGGGGAAAAAGCCATTTATTCAATAACTTCATTGGAGTTGAAGTAAAAGTCTTTCCCCTTGTTTGAACTCCAGCTTGGTCTCTACCAGATACCAGGAACTCCATGCAGAACCAACAGATTCCTGTTAATGAGATGATAGTCAGGAAATAAATACAGATGAAAGCTGTTGGACTCCTTGGCTGTTAATATTTTATTGAAGTGAATACTGTGGATTATTTGTGCTGGAGCAAAGCAGGAAGAAGGGCTGTAGGGTGTCTGCTGAGCACTTGTACATTGCATTATCGCCCAAGGCCAAAGTGTCAAGTGTTGTGGCTCAAATTAGAAAGGAAATGGATATTTTTATGGCCAGTTGCAGCACGTGGCCAAGCCCAGGGTGAACATAACAAGAGGCTGTGGGCTGAGCTTCCTCTGCACTGGACACCACGGTCCTTTTTGTTCCTGCTGAACAATCAGGTTAAATTTGTTCCCTGGGGCAGACCTGGCTCCATGAAGCCACTGGAAACTCTTCCCTTGTTTTGGGGAGCAGGCTGGGGCTTGTGACACCAAGCTGAGCCTCTCCAGGGGATGGAGGGAGAGCATGAGCTCCATGAGCAGCCATGGTTTTACAAAACATCCATAGTTTTACAAAACACCCACCAAAACCTCTGGGAAATGGGTCCTGCAGCTCCTCCACCACTGCTGGGCAGAAAAGGACCAGAATGGACATCAGGGGGTGCAGCCACAATCCCAGGTGAGGAGTGGGGTGCTGTTATCTCTGACCTCCAGCCCAGGATGTCTCCAGTGTCATCAGAAAGCTCTGGAAAAACCCTTTCACCCCCATACCAACCTGGCTGCCTAAGTGGTGCCTCTTCACATGGGTGAACTCCAGCCAGAGGCTCAAAGGGGAGTCCTGGAGCAGGAGAAAGGTGATAAAAGTGATCCAGGCTGTCAAACTCAACCTGCCCAAGAACTTGTCGGGCTGTGCAAAGGTATTTCACAAGACATGAGTCAACTCCTGCCACAGACAGAGCATGAACCCCTGAATGGCCCAAAGATTAAAAGTGTTATCAAGCGATGTGCATCCTGCATAATATCCAAGATCATAATATCCAAGATCATCCTTTCATGTCTTCCCTGGGTGCCACTGGAATAGTATTTCCAACTCTCACACTGAAAGATTCAGGCCTCCACTGTTGGTCTTTGCTTTCCTGTGCAGCCTTGGTCCTGTCACTGCATCCCCACCTTCCGTCTGAAATTTCATCTGTGTGGGTAATGTCTGGTCTTGTGCTGAGTTCCTTGTCATTAACACCCTGTTTGCAAGTGGTTTGAGGCTTTGGAGAGAAGGTTTTTGTGGTATTTCTCAGTTCTTCACCTTGCAGATGTAGAAATAGCTCTGGCTGCAATGTAAAACCTTCCCCATGCAATGGCTGTGCCCTGTGGCACCTTGGCAAAGTGGGGAGTGCATCTGGAAACTCGGAACCAGGGCCAGCAGGGGAGATTGGCATGGAAAAATCAGCAGGTGCTGAGGGGAGAGAGGAGGGAGAGCAAAGGAAAAGCAGTGAGAGGGCAGGGCTGTGGGGAGCTGCAGCACTGGGTGGTTTTGCTGCTGTCTGTATGAAAGGTGTGAGCCCCAGCTTTCCCCAGAACCTGGGCACTCCCAGCAGTGTGGATTTTCTCATGTCTAATCAAAGATTCAGCACAGCAAACACTCCATCTGCAGCTGAACCCTGGAGCTGTGAGATGGGCTTGGTCAGCTGGGGTAAAACAAGAGCAAAGCAGCATCAAAGTCATGTCACAGAGCCATGGAATCACAGAATGCTTTGGGATGGAGGGAACCTTAAAGTTAATCTTGATCCAACCCCCTGCCATGGGCAGGGACACCTTCCACTATCCCAGGCTGCTCCCAGCCCTCTCCAACCTGGCCTTGGACACTTCCAGGGATGCAGGGGCAGCCACAGCTTCTTCACAGACAAGAATTTCTTCCTAATACCTAATTGAAATCTATCCTCCTTCAGCTTAAAGCCATTGTCCCACCTCCTGAGAAATGGGATTTTATTTCAATGCCATCCCATGCTGGGCTCTTGTTTGGAGCAGGACAGCACTGGCTGCTCACCCACAGGCACACTGCCACATTCCAGGAGCTCTCCCAAGGGAATAAAAGGAGGATCCAAGTGTCTCCACCTGCTCTGTGCAGAGCAGGCTGCCTGGAACTTGCCTTGCTGGCAATTGGAGGCTGCCAGGGAGGGGAGGTGGTGAGGAGCCCTCACCTTGCTCTGTTTTACCTCCACCCACACACAGCAGGGTAAATATTCCCTGGCAAACACTGCAGAGCAAACAAGGGCATCAGTGCCCTGCCAGGCTGGGCTCTGGGCTCTGAGCTGCTCCACCAAAGGGAACAAGGATCACTTTTTCCACAAGGGCCCCCTCCCTGGCCAGGCTGCTCAGTAGCCAAGGGAGAATTTGCTGAGCTTGCTTCTCTGAGGGGTCTTTGGTTCAGAGCATCCCCAAGGGTGGTGACACTCCAGGTTGGCTGTGAAAAGCATTTGTGCCCATCCCTGACCAAGGAGAAGCTGGGTCTGTGTGCCACAGCCAGGCTGTGAGGGTGGCAGAGAGCACACAGATGTGTTCCTGGTGGGAAGCAGAGACAGAACCTGCAACAAATCAGCCCAAGGAAAGTCCTCTCCATCGCCACTGGCTGCTCAGGGCAACATTCCATCTCTGCCAGCAGCCAGGAAATCCCTCCAGGGACAACAGGGCTCATTTTCCTTGGTCACTCATCTGCCCCAAAGAGGTTTGTGTTGGGTTGCAGGCAGAGGGCTGGGGCTGTTTCTGGAGGATTGCTCATCTCTCAGGGGGCTGAGCCAAGTGTTACAGCACCATCCCTGGCTTGGAAAATCTCTGAACCACTGATTTCCTTGTTCTGCTCTCCCAGGTCTCAAGCTGCACCCTTCCCCATGATGTTTGGGGTTGCCCACCACTGCAGACAGGCTGTGACCTGCCGTGGGTTCTCCTTTCCTAGGCTGCTTCCAGACCTCCTTTCTCCAGGGTTTCCTCCTCCCTTAATCTGTCCAAGGTCACTCCCAGCTAAAATTAGCAGTTTGTGTTCTCTCCAACAATCCAGTGTTGGAGAGAAGGGAAGGCCAGCTGCTCTGGCCTGCTCACCATCCTGGGAGCTGGCAACAGGACATCCAGCTCTGACTCCCCTTGGAGGTGAGGATGGCCTTGCCATCCTCATGGTCACCAAAAAAAGATTTGTAGCCAGCTTGTCCTCTTGCCTTAAACCTGAGCTACAGGTCTCTGCCAGCAAAGCAGGAGGAAGGAAGATCTCCCTGGAGCCACCAATCTCTGCCACCATCCTCTAAATGCCAGATGTCACCCTGATTGTACCAGAGCCAGACATCATTGTCTCTGTGAGAGATTCCCCAGGAATCTCTGTGAGAGATTCCCCTCAGCCTTTCAAGTGTATATTTAACTCATCCTCACCTGAACCTTCTTTCTGACCTTATCTTTCCTCTTTTCTTTCAAGGGCAGGCTGAAGCCACAGGGTGGAGACAGTGGGAAGGCAGCTGTGGCAGGGTGGTGGGAGTTTTCTGTGGTCAGCCCACTGCCCTGGGCTGGGGGTGCTCAGGATCATGATCAGAAATGGGAGTTTAAACCATCTTGATGTCTGGGAATGAGGACACTGCTGGAAATGAGGTAACAGCCTGCCCAGGGCAGCGGCTGAATCACCAACCCTGGAGGGATGAAAAGCCATGTGGATGTGGCACTTGGGGACATGGGTGAGTGGTGGCCTTGGCAGTGCTGAGGGATGGTTGGACTTGATGATCCCAGAGGGCTTTTCCAGCCTGAATGATTCCATAACCACAGGGAGCCTCCAAGCCTTGACTGGGGATTGTGCTCTGGCAAGCAGGGGGGATCTTCAGCTGCTTTGAACAGGTGAATGTGAGAGGCTTTACCCCTGGTTTCTTATCCAGATCAAACCTCCAGAACAACTGGTCTGTCCCATCCAGGAGATCAGAAATTAATATTTAATTAAGGCTTGGAGGCTTCCTTGACTCTCCCATCTGCATCTGACCAACTTCCATAAAATCACAGAATCACAGAATGGTTTGGGTTGGAAGACCAAAAGATCCTAAAGATCATCCAGTTCCATCCTCCCTAGAGAGGGACACCTTCACTAGACCTTGTCACCTTCAAACAAAGATCTTAGAGGCCTTCCTTTGGCAGGACAAACACTGCCAAGGCTGCTCTGGCTGGTGTTGACCATTCAGTACCTTAAACTTTGGCACTTGGTACAGCTATGCTTGTAAACAAAAAATCACCAGTTCTTTCCCCTGGTCCTGAGGCCAGTTGGTCTGCTCTGGCCATGTCCATGCTATTAAACTCTCTTAACCATCCAAAACAGTGTGGACAGATCCAAAATATATTCTGGGAGTTGTTCTTGATGCGTGCTGTCCCCAGTCTGATGCCCAGGGATTGTTTGGGTTTTTAATACTTTCTGTGAGGAACAGGTTAAGAGTTTAGCAGTGCAGATGTTCAGATTCCTGGCTGGGTTGAATTTAATACCCCAGACACAACCAATAAACACAAATTTGCCTGAAATCACCAGCGCTGTTGGACAGAGCCACCTCTCTCCATGGGCCAACCCCACAGAGGACGTCAATCAACCCAACTGGTCAGACTGGAAAAAGCCACCTCTGCCATCCATGGGCTGGCAAATGTTTATCCCAGGTGTTTAGATGCTCCTGTAGGTCCCCAGCCCTGTCTCTACACGGCCCAGGAGCCCTCTGTATCTGCAGATCTCCTCCCCTTGGGCTGTGCAGCATCTCCCCACAGCTCCCCTGGCACCGTAGGTGGTCCTCCAGCCCCACCGCACGGTCGCTTCCCCCTGATAACTCCAGGGTCTCCAGGGTCACCCCAAGGGCACTGAGGGGACATGTATCAACCAGCCCCGACACGCTGCACTCCAGGAGTAGCTGTGTTTAGAGCCAGGGACTCTCTGATCTTCAATAACCTGGCAGCAGCTTGTAAACAGAGCGTTTGACGTGATAGCATCCTCCGCGAGCAATTTACACCCTCCCCCCCAGCCCCCTGCCCTCTCCTCACTCCCACTTTGGCTCCCAAATTGCAGGGAGAGGCTCAGCCTGTGGCTGAGTGTTGGATGCAGTGGGCTGGGGAGTCAGGGAAGGCTGCAGGAGTGGGAGCGCTGGTTTGTGTGTGTGCTCACCATGCACAGTTTGGGTGTGTGGTGCTGCAGAAGGTGTGTCTAAAATATTGCCTGGCTTTGTCTCTTATGGATTTGAGCTAAAAAGAGTGGGACACTGGAACACTGCAAAGCCTTTGGTATGGACCAACAACATCCCAGCCCCAAGTGTGGCATGAAAATGTAAAGCCATTTGTTGGGAATAAAGCAGCACCCAGCAGGCTCGTGATCTAAATTCACCTCCAGTTTCATAGAATACTTGAATGGTTTGGATTGGAAAAGACCATAAAGATCAACTTGTTCCCCTGTCCCAGGTTGCTCCAAGGAACCAACCTGGCCTTGGACATTTCCAGGGATCCAGAGGCAGCCACAGCTTCTCTGGGCACCCTGTGCCAGGGCCTCACCAGCCTCACAGGGAACAATTCCTTCGCAATATCCCATCTATCCCTGCCCTCTGGCAGCGGGAAGCCATTCCCTGTGTCCTGCCCCTCCATGTCTTGCCCTAAGCTCCTCTCCAGCTTCTCACCCTCAGCTCCTTGTACAGAAGTAAGGAAGGCCTGAGCCCTGGGGATGGACTTTGTTTTACTCAGAGGGGCTCTCTTGGCCTTGTCCCACTTGGATGCAAAAGGAAGGAACATTGGGATAATTCATTTCAGGGGAAATACCCAACCAATGTCTGCTCTGAAGCAGGAGGAGGCCAAAAAGATGGATGAAGGGAAAGGGGATGACCCCATTTCTCTGTCTCTCCTAGAAACATGGAAAAACCCCTTTGAAGTTCTGTCTCCAAACTCTCCATCCTGCTTAGTCTGGCACAGGTCTGGCTTGGCCTGGGTAGCACTGATCAAGGTGAGTCCCAGGCACAGTTTTGGGATTTTTATGAGCCAGACAACCATTCCTAAATTCCCAATAATCATTTTGAGCATTGCCAATAATCATTGTGAGCCTGGCCATCCTTTCCTGAAGGTGAAGAGAGCCTAACAGGATGGACCCATCCCATGCTGCAGGACCAGAGGGTCCTTCCATCTGGGGAGAAAACAAAATATGAAAGCAGGAGAAACCAAAGAGCTCTACAGCACATCTCTCCTCTCTTCTTCCCCTGGCAAAGCAGCAGGTGAAGGCCATGGGACAGAACCCAGCTGCCTCCTCCTCCTCCTCCTCCTCCTCTTGCTTGGAGCAGGACAGCAAAACAACCCTGCCGCATCCCTGCTGGCCGTGGAGCCTCTCAAGGTGACAGTCCCTGCACATCTGTGCCTGTCCCCCCGGGCACCCCTGGCCTCCCTGGGGAATGTTCTGTCCCCAGCAGCAGCGGGAGCGTCACGGGGGAGCGCCTGCGTCAGGCTCTGCTGCCACCAAGGCCTTGACTCCTGCTGGGAACAGGAAGGGCTGTGCTGGCAGAGCACTGTGGAATAACGGGGTTTGTTGGGGGAGATGAAACAGGGAAGCTTTATATTATTTATATTATTTGTATTATCTATATTATTTCTATTATTTCTATTATATATATTATTATATTATTTATATTATTTATATTTGTTGGGGAAGATGAAACAGGAAAACTTTATATTATTTCTATTATTTTTATTATTTTTATTATTTCTATTATTTCTATTATCTATATTGTTTATATTTATATTATTTATATTATTTATATTATTTATATTATTTATATTATTTATATTATTTAAATTATTTATATTATTTATATTTGTTGGGGAAGATGAAACAGGAAAGCTTTATAAATATGATTGCCTGGCAAATGATTTTGAGAATATAGAAACTATAAGTGAAATTGAAATGAAAGCAAGCTTTGAGAAACCTCAGTTACTGAACAACTGGAAAACAATGGTGTGGCCAGCTGAAGGTGATCCCCTTTTGATGGAACAATTCCCTCTGCTTGCAGACACACCCAAGGGTCAGAACAGACCCTACTAGCTTGGCAGAAGGGGTCCAAAGAGGAGTTTTTAGGGTTCAAAATGTAACACAGTATGGTATGTAATGATTCTTATAGGCTGTATGTAAATGCCATAGGATTTGTATCTTGTACTAGATTGGCTAGTGAGAATTAGAATATTCAGCACAGAAGAAGATTTATTGTATTATTACGGGAACTTTGCTCTCTTTACTCTTCCTTGCTCTCTTATCCTCTTTACCACACTTTTGCCTTCTCTCTCTTTACCACTCTCTTTACTCCTCTCAGGCCTGCTCCAAGCTGTGGCTGGCAGCTCCCAGCAGGACCCTGCACCCAGGCCCTTTGCAATAAACCCCAGATTCCACCACCTGGCTTCAGAGATCTCTCATCTCCTTCCCAACTGTCCTACCCCCTTCACTCCTACAGGGGTTGGGGTACGGGATGCTCCAGTCCATGTCCCTGAGCTGGTGGCTCCAGGGTGGAGCAGGACCTTGGTGGCAGGACCTTGGTGGTCACCAAGAGAAATCTGAGCCTCCCAAAACCCCTCAGTGCCCTGTGCATCCAGCAGAGGAAAGGTCCAAACCCACCTACAAACACCCCACATCTGACAGTCAGCCCTCTAAGGCTCTTCACACAACCCCCAACCCACACTCAGCAAGAAAACAACAGAATTTGGGTGAAATGCAAAGTCCAGTCTGCCCAGAAATATTTCTTCCTGCTTCAACAGAAAGTGCTGGATACCCCCAGCAGCAGGCTGAACACCTCCCATGGGATATTTTTTAGATCCCATTCCCCATGTCCCTGAGAAGAAAACTCAGCACCAGAAAGTGCCACAAGATCTCAAAGATAAGGTGATGCCATTTTGGTTTTTTGCCTTTTTTTCCTTTATATATTTTCTGTGTTCTTTTCACATATTTTAATGTGGCAGGACCTTGGTGGTCACCAAGACAAATCTGAGCCTCCCAAAATCCCTCGCTGCATTGTGCATCCATCCAGAAAGTAGAGGTCCAAACCCTCTAAGGCTCTTCACACAACATCCAGCCCACAATCAGCAAGAAAACAACAGAATTTGGGTGAAATGCAAAGTCCAGTCTGCCCAGAAATGTTTCTTCCTGCTCCTTCACCTCCTCCTGCTGTTTCAGGAGACATCTCCATATCTGTCTGGTTTTTAGCTGCCTTTTTTCAGCACAAGCCAAGAGCAAGAGAGGTTGGCTGCCACTCATCTGCTGCTGCTGAGGAGATTTGGGTAGGCAAGAAACTGTTTGGCACCAGGGTTGACATGAACAGCTCAGGCTATTTAAAAAGGGTGATTTAATCAGCAGAGGTATTTCTGCCCAGCTCCCTGCACAGTACATTTGGCATTTTGCTGGAATCAGACCAAGGTGCTTTATCAGGAGCAGCGAGGAAGGGAAGGAAAGGGCAAAGCAGATGTGGGTGCAGGTGAAGGAAAAAAGAGAGGCTTCCAAGGCTCTTCCATAAAGAAAAGCAAGGAAGAGAAAACAGAGTTAAAAATAATATCATGGCATGTTCTGGGCAGAGATACCAGCATCCTAGGAAAAATATACGCCTTTATTTTTTTGCCAAGAGGGAAATAAAAGGGAGGATGAGGGAGGATGCTGAGGCTGTTCTTTGATTTGAAAACGAAACAAGGCCAAGGAGTAGAGACAGTCACTGGCATTTGTCAACAGAATCTGCATTTCACTGCTAAATCTAAAGCAAACTGGGCTTGAAACATGCCAGGTGCAGGAATTTGCTCAGAGGAAAAAGGATCAGACCCAATCCTGTGCCACTAAACGTTGCCTTCACAGTCCTGTAGGAAATCTGTGCAAAGCCTTGGATAGGGTGAATGGAATTAATGTGAATTCTGCTTTTTGCTTTCAGTGGTTGTTGGTTCAGTCCCTCCTGCTGTCAAGAACAGCCATCATCATCTAAGCATGAAGGGCCAAAGTCATCCAAGAATTAAGTAGTGACTCTCCATCATTTGAGAGGGAGTTAGGTACATGCATTCCTTTAAGGAGCTAACCATAAAGGCTTGTCTGGAAAGACTTTTGCACCATTTTAACTTTATCTCTTCAAGACAGCTCTGGGTTTTGTCTCAGCTGGCTGAAATTTTTCATGACCATCATTAATTCACTCAAAAATGCAGGTTTTGGCAGATCAAGTCTCTTTGCAAGTTCAGGCCAAATTTGGCAAGTTCAGCCAAAAAAAAAAAAAAAAAAAAAACCAAAAACGGAGAAAACTTTGATGGATTTTGCCCTGGGTTTCAAAATTACTGAACAATGCCAATAATCTCAGCCTTTCTTCTAATGATTTTCATGGCTTCCCATTTCTTTCCCACTGCAATCATAGGAGGAAGCATTGCAGCCAGAACAGCTAAAACTCTGGCTCTATATCCCACTGCCATGTAGAAAACAGGGAACACAGAGCATTTCTCTCTCTGCTTGGCAGCTTCTCCCCAAGCAGCTCTTTGGAAGAGGGGTCCCATTTTCTGGTGCCTTTCCCAGATTGAACTTCCTCATTATGGCTTTGAAAACGAGGAACAAGTACAGGCATGGACTGAATAGCACAGCTTGGAGAAGCTGAAAGTCTCTGAAAATCTGGGAGAAATGAGCAGAGCAGGCATGCAAGGTAACTTCTGGTTTGGCCCAGAATAAGAAATAAAGGATGTGGCTGCACCACAACTAAAGACAACATTTGAAAATTTCTTCAGGAGAAGTTGTAACAAATATTTCTTTCCCTGGTGAATTGGATCACTCAGCTCAGTTCACTGATACAACATTGGCTCCCATTGTAAAATCCCAATTTGGGAAGTGCTGAGCCACTGGGGTCTGCACAAACTACTGGCTGTCTTTCAAGAAAACCTGCACACCCTGAGGTCCTAAATAGCTGCAGAAATTAGGGAAAAGCCATTAAAGGTGGTCCCACAGGGATTCTTCATTAATTTCAGCCTTCAATAGCTATGTGGACAGCCCCATATCAGGTCTTTGGTCCATAAATGTTGATTCTGGTCCATTCTCAAGCATCCTTTGCTGCAGAGACACAAAAGCTGCCACGCCAGCTCATGGATCTACATGAATTTTCAGAGTGCTCCTCCAAAGGATGATCAGAAGACAGGCTGGGTCACATGAATGGGCTTTGTTGGACAGCACAAATATCACTCCCAGATAAATGGGAGCGCAGCACTCAGCACGCAGCATCAGAGCCAAAGGATCCCAAGAAATTATCAAAAATGTTTTTAGGCATCTGAATTCATTGTAGTCCCCAGGATCCACAGTCAGAGGAGCTTGGAGAGCTGGATGGAGGTGTCTAACATGAGCTGAACCCTTCCAGGGTCTGCTGAGGGTCTGGGTGACACCTCCAGTGACCATCACAGGACATATTCGACAGCCAAAAAGAAGCTGAAAAATCACTTTGCCGAGATATTTTCCAAAAGCAATAAATGATTAAATCTTATCTTTTGGCTGGAGTCTGATCTGGAGGAGGTGTTGAGATGTGTAGGAGCCTTGAGATTTGAGAGAATCTTTGCAGCACTGGGTTTCACTTGGAGGAAATGGAAAACCCTGGTGGAAGTTTCTGTGCTCATTACATGGTTGTGGCATAGAACAACTTGTGACAACACAGAAACAAAAATCCCTGCTGAAATCTTCACCTTTTGTTCCCTCCACCCTGCAAACTCTAATTCTAACTGCCACAGGGTTTGGGGAGAATTCCTTGGTTTGGGTGGATTTCTGTGCTCCAGGAGGGTTAAAGCGACAATCAGCTCCTGGTTTGCTCTGGAGAAGCAGCATCCATTGCAATCAACCCTCGGTCACAAGACACAGGAAGAGCACTGAACCCTGGGGTAAATGAGGGAAATTTGGATGTTAAAAATGCAGAGGGACTGCCAGGAAACACTGGGAGGATATCTGAAAGGCGACAGGGGAAATGAGATGGAAGCAAGGTCTAATTTAGGGATAAACTCTCCAATTTGCATTTATTATCCTCATCCCCCACCCTGCCTTTGCTTTGGCCATTTTTAGATCCAGAACCTTTTTTTAGGCTCCCAGATATTCAAGATTACTTTCATATTTACTCCAGCCATGCAGAGGTAAATGATCCTGTGGGATTTGCTGCCTGTCCAGACACCAGAGGTAAATGAAATCTGCACAACAGATACATACACAGCTCCATTGCTTCCAAATCCACACCTGGGGACTTCCTCCAGCTGGGGGACAGCTGACTTTCTCCTGACATTTCAGATCTTCTCCCTGGATCAAATTCCCAAGAGCAAGGAATCTGCAAAACACACAGTTGAGCCCAAAAAATGATTTTCAAGATGTTTTTTTAAGATGTTCCTTCAGGTCAGGATTTGCTAATCACAAATACCTTGCACGAGTGGTGACAAAATTTTAGTAGGGCCAGTTGCGATGTAGAGTGATGATTTTAAACTAAAAGAGACTGTGTTTTGACTAGACATAAGGAAGAAACTTTTTACAGTGAGGGTGGTGAGGCCCTGGCACAGGGTGTCCAGAGAAGCTGTGGCTGCCCCTGGATCCCTGGAAGTGCCCAAGGCCAGGCTGGACAAGGCTTGGAGCAACCTGGGAGAGTGGAAGGTGTCCCAGTTTACTGCAAGCAGACTGGACTAGCTGACCATTAAATGTCCCTTCCAACCCAAACTTTTCCATGATTCTTTGTGCAAATCCCAGAAGATCACAAGAGAGGGGAGTCTGTGCCTATAAATCAGACTCCAGCTCCATCCCCACCCTGTCACTGCATCAAGGCAAAAGCAGAGACAGCACAGCCACCTGTGCAGGGGAGCAGCCTGAGGATGAAAGCCACAGCCTTCCCTCCCCTCCATTACCTTCACGCTCTGCAAGTCACTTATTTTTTGTTACAGACTCAGCCACCTTCAGCAAGAGGGCTGAAGGGAAGGTCATGGCTCCTCTCTGGAAGCCAGATGATTTCAGTTTCATTTTCCTGAGCCTGAGAGAGGCTGTGAGCTGAAATCTTTTCTTTTCTCCTGAAAAACTCAACCATGAGGCTCCCCTGCCCCTTCCCTGCGGTGTCACAGTGAGGGTGTCCACACTGGGACATGGCAGGGATGGGGACCCAAACCTCTCTCATTAGGAAGTCCCTCAGTTGCGTTTCTAGAGGGAATGTGTCCACTTGCAACCAAACCATGAAGGATTTACATTTTTCAGCCACTCCTTCTGGTGGTAGTCATTTCTACTGCAAAAGAAAGCATAAGAAGACATACCACAAAAAAAGTATTAAGCAGAAGAGCATTAGGAGGAAAACTAAATTCTCAGTCCCTCACTCCTTTTCCCCTTTCAAACACATTTCAAGTAAATAATTTCTGACTGCTGCCACTGCAGTGCCATGGGCAGAGTGAATGGAAGCAGCTGAGTCCGGCCAACTCAGTGCATGCAGGATTCCAGTTGGGAAGAACCACTGGGCACTGGGTCACAGATCCCTGATCACTCATCAGCAGGCCCTGAAAAGAGATGCAAGTCACTGCAAAGAGTTCCACTGACTGGGGGGGGCAGGGGATGGGGCCAAATCAGTGTTTTCTCATAAATCTAGACAACGTGTATATCACTCTAATTGATGTCAAACTTTCAGCTTGACATGCTTTATAAACCCTGGGCAGCTTTGATCTCCTTGTCTTTGCCTATAAATGCAAGGATTACAAAAACATTCCGAAAAAAACCGTCACCAAAAAATGTCTTTCACCGAGGTACTTTGCTCCAGCAGATAAGGCTAATAAGCAAAGAAACCCCAGGTATTAGGAAACGAGGCTTTTCAGGAACATACTCTGGAGTGGAGAGAGAGGGTGGGGGGGGAGAAGCAGCTGAAGGATATTGATGCTTATGCTCCCCCTGTCATTATTCCAGGATATTGTTTATATCCCTGGGATGTGGATAAAGGTAGCTGTCACTTCTGGCACCGCTCTCCCCCCGGGAGATTACAGCGAACTGTGGCTGACACTGCCCAAGGTTGCTCTGACTGACAGCCCCCGTGGCATGGTTACTGTCAGAGCCCTCCCAGGGCTGGGGGTGCCCGGCTCTGAGAGCCATGGAAAAGGGAAGGGGGGTTTCCATGGAGGAATGGGCTCTGCTCAGCCTCCGGCACATCCCCAGGCAGGAGGAGACAGCTCCTCTCCAGGCAAAGCTCAGCAGAGAGAGGGGAGTTGAGGGAAGGTGTTTTAGCATCCCTTTCCTCTGCACAAGGCTCAAATCCCAAGGGTTGGGGTCCCTCTCAGGTGTTCAGTGCTCTGCTCCCGGGGGATGCTCAGGGATGGAGAGGGAAGGGGTTCTGCAATGCCTCCACGGAGCAGGGAAAGGGGAAAAGTGATGGGAGTGGAGAAGGGAGATGCGAAACAGCAAGGGAGGCTGTGAGACTTGGCATGGCAAGTCAGGACTTGGTTGTGGATTAAGACTAATAAATTTCTCCAGGTCAGTGTCTTTGAGTGATCTGGATGTCTCAATTCCCTTTATATTCCCTTTATTCCCTTAGATATGATTCAGTTGGCCAAACAGAGGCACTGGGAAAGTCTGAAAGCACCTGAGATGTCAACAGAAGGCCAAATGGCAGCAGGACCTCTGACTAAAATGACCTGAGACACCTCTGTGGCACCCAAATCCCACCCCAGTACTGATGGAGCCACCACAGCTCCTCTCTCCCCTCAGCAGCAGAACCCCAGGCTTGGCCAGGTGGATGTGGACACCAAAATGTGGATGTCTAAGATCTGCCTTCCCCAGCCTCCTTTCATAATGGGAACTCCTCTCCCCAACCTCTGGGAAGCTGGGAAGTGTCTGAACCATCGGGAAGCTCCGTGTGGTTAGGGCATTATCTTTGACGTCAGCTCTGGAGTTATCTCCTTGGTGCTGGGAAGGTCTCATCTGGAGCACTGGGCCCCCCTCCAGGCTCCAAGGGAAAGAGGGCTCAGACTGGGGACAGCCCAAAAAAATGCCAAGAGAATGAGAAAAGGAGCAGGAAAGTCAGATTAAGGCAGGAGCAGTGAAATTGGTTAGTCTGCAGGGACACTTGAGGAGTGACATTCCTTCATGAGCGGTAAAAGAGGAGAGGGAAGGGACTTGGAATGGCAAGGACAGGGAAGTGTGGGAAGGAGAAACTGCCTGGGAAACTCAGCATCATTCAGAACAGGCCCTGGCAAGGGTAAGCAGGGTGGTACTGACTCCTTGGGGCAGCAGGAGGGGGGAGATGCACTCAAGGAGCCCCTTCACTCCTGGGATTCTTTGATCCTTGGCTGGGGCTGTGGCAGCTGCCATGGGATGGGACTTGCCCCAAGCATCTTGTGACTTTTGGAACAAGACCTATTTCTGGAGGCACCCACAGAAGTGTTTGGCTGCAGGGTCACCCCCTGTGTGCCTGCATCTGTCAAAGGAGCTGATTAAAACCTCAGGAAAAGCAAAACCCAGGGGCTGGGACTGGTTTGTGATGGCATTACTTGGGTCACATGGGGTGAACTCCAGGAGATTCCATCAATGAAAAAGGGAGCAGGGATTTCCAGCCCTGGCTGTACCATTCCAGTCTTGGATATATTTCTCCTGGACATTTTTCCCTTTCTCGCTTTGTAGGCTTTTATTTGTACAAACAACCCCCCTACAAGGTAGATTTCCTTTCCATCAGGCTAAGGAATGCAACTGAACTGACTACATGATGGGTTTTGATGGCAATATGGGGGAAAAAAAAGGGAATCAGGCATTTCTATGAATTAAATGACATTGTTAATTAACATGATTTAAGATGGCAGGACGTGTAGAACACACATTAACTCTCCTGCTTTGGGGTTGAAAGCAAACTCCACTTTTTGCAAGTCCAGATAAGTCTTCTTTGAGAAATGGGAATTTGGCTCCTAAATCAATTAGGCCTGGCAGCTCTACAAAGGGGAATTTAAAATAGAGCACAGAATTAACCCTTGGACTTTGCAAACTGTCAGAGCTGCTGGGCTCTGCCTCTCGCCTCTTCCCCTGCCAAAGTTGCACGGCCCAAAGAGAGAAATTACTTTGCAGTAGTGCTGTCAGAGACCAAAGCAAATCTGATGCTCCCAGACATGTGGAGGGCACAGGCCTTGACCTGGGACTGCAACCCTCTGCAAAAAACAAAAGGATTCACCCCTCTGAGCACGGGAGGAAGCCAAGGCGTGCGGCATCACCGGTTTTCCATGGAATGCCTCTTGGCTGGACCTCAGTTGGGTGTGTGAGGAGCCCTGGAAAAGTCCAGGGTTTTTCTAAGATCCACCAGCACTGTCCTGAACTCAGCTCCACACACATAAAAACATTGAATGGTTTGGGTTGGAAGGGACTTTAAAGCTCATCTTGCTCCAACCCCCTGCCATGGGACACCTTTCATTTGCCCAGGTTGCTCCAAGCCCCGTGGACCAGCCTGGCCCACACCATCCATCCATCTTCATGAAAGGTACAGTTGGGACCCTTCAAGGAAGCGAGCTTCACCACTTTGTCTGTCAGACATCATGAGCACAAAGACTGATGAAGGTGGAGTTCATGCCTAAACAATCTTGTAAATATGACTTTGAGTTTGTTTTAAAGGATTTGGTGATCTCTCTTTTACAACAAACAGGTCACTCAACAGAAATCGTGGATCGCCAGTCAATCTGACCCCAAGCCTGACTTTGGTGCCACTTCTTAACCTGCTCTAGTGGGAGGTCTCCCTACTTATGGCAGGAGGATTGGAATGGATGATTTTAAGGTCCCTTCCAACCCAGATCATTATATGATTCCTTGATTCTTCACAACTCTCAGTACAAGACATGGCCCCTCAATAAGGCCAGAGCCCGAGTCATCCTCAGTGACTTTGTCAGATTGATCCATTGCCCATTGATCCAAGTGCCATTTTAGATGCCCTCATCCTCCAAGACCTGCACAGGCCTCCCAACAGATCTGTTGTCACATCTGTGTGACGCTTGATAAATGTAAACATCCTGAGGAAAAAACGCCTTGGAGCTGGCACTAGATGGTTTTTAAGGTCCCTTCCATCCCAAGCCATTCTGTGATTCTGTGATTCCAACCCAAACCATTCTATTCTTCCCTTCCAGTCACTCCAGGCCTGAATCATTTGACCTCTTTCAGATCCTGCCTTAGCCTGACTCAATTGTCCCTCAGAGAGTGCGTGTCTCACTTACACTGACTACAAAGTGAGCTCGGGGTGATTAGCTCAGCTCTGGATGTTTACAGTGCATGCAGCAAAATTTGACTAGCAGACTCTCACCCTCAGGCCTTTGCTGCTCTGTGTAGCCCAGTGTCCCTTCCAAAGCTGAGTTTCCACCAGAAAAAAGGAAAAATGAAAACCAATGGGGCCCTCCCACTCTGACTCTGCTTACGTCGTCCTTACACTAAATGGAGAGGATCCTAATAGGATATTTAGAAGAGGTTAACTCTTCAGAAGCCTCCGGCCCTGCCCTACATCCTGGACGCCTGCCAGAGCAAAGCCAAGGATAACAAACCAGCTTTCGTTCAAGTATTCTGAGCCAATTAAAAAAGACAAATTAGTTTGGCCTTATCTCTTCCCTCCTCCTCCCCCTTCCCACCCGAGAGACAAGAGGGGATTCGCGGAGGAATGTTCCTCCTCTGTGATGGCTCTGCCTCGCTGAACTCTTCAAGGTCTGTGATGGATGAAAGCTCTCTCTTCCATTACGCTTCCGACAGCCCATGGGTCCTAATGGGACGGGGGGCGGGGGCAGTGCTGGGGGGACCAGAGTGGCAAAGTGGGGGGAAAGCTTTACATGGAAAATCAAGGAGAAGGAGCTAATGGACATCTCCTCCCCATCCAAGCTCAGCCTGAGGATCTCTGCAACCTTGCAAGCCCCAGTGCAAGATAAACAAGAGCTGCCTTGTGCAATCTGCCCTTTTATTCTGTAGTTCTTTATTCCTTGCAATTTTTTTGACATGCAACTGCTGCACTTTCTACGTGCTGCAAGCAGAAACTCTGGCATGACCTGAGTATGGCAGGAATGGAAAAAAAGAACTGGCAAAGAAGGCTTTTGAGAAGAGCTATCTGGTTCAGCTCTGGGCTTTTTAAAGATATCCTGTGCTGGTTTGACCTCTGCCATGGTCTAAGCTCATCTGCATGAAAAGCAGGGCAGAAACATCTGAGCAGCCGCACAGAGTCAGAGCAGAGCCCTATCTGCTCATGGGCTCTTTCCCAACCCTGGCCACTTGCAAATGTTTATGTAAAGGGTCTAAGAAGCAGCACAAGAGGAGTGATGCATCAACAGGCTCAGCTGTGCTTTGCCACATGCTCCTTGCACCCAGAGGGGGTTCATACAGAGCACCCCAAAAGACTGGATGTTCCGCCAGGATTTTGTCTGGGTGAAGCAGCATCCCTGTGCTCTGCCCTGTGCAGATTTAGGGTGGCTGGCTAGAGCCAAAACTGTGCCAAGCACTGTGTCAACGACAGAGACAATCAAGTTCCACTGTCTGTGTTTGGCACTGATTTATTTATTAGTGGAGCTGTGTCCTGTGACGGAAAAGATCATCTCATCCCCAAGATTAGAAATCCACTTGTTATTTGTGATAACACAGAGCTCTCTTCATCCCACTCTTGCACTGCCTCTGTCTCACAGCTGGGGAGAAGCATGATGAGACACTCGAGGAGGAGAGTTTAAATCCCACCTCACTTCCCAGACCATCACTCTACCCAGTGGAGAACTAAATCTGTCTCACTTGGGAAACAACACACACACTGGACAACCCTAAGATACTCTGTCCCCACTTCGTGGACCTTGGGATGAGGAAAGCCAAAACATCCAAGCAATTCTGGTGAACAAGACTCTTCAATTTCCATCCAGTCTCAGTCTCCCAGAATCTTCAGGGATTTTGCAACATCCTGCTTTTGCAATCCAAGAGAAACACTCCAGGATGACTTCACTGAAACGCTGTGTCCTTACAGAAGGAGCAGAAAGGACTTCATAGGAAGGCCAATCCCCTTTGTGAAATACCTGTTGGGAAGGAGTTGCATTCACTTGACTTTATTGTCCAGTGGTTGGGAATGTGGAGAAACAGCAGCAGGCTGGGATGCATGGGGACAGCCAGAGGATGGCTCCCAGAGACAGAAACAGAATGGAAATCCCAGCTCCTTCAGATGGATGTCACAGGTCCACAGAGAGAAGATGCTGCTCATTTGTGCTTTGATATTTCTGTGTGATTTAGGCTGAAAGTTGGGTTCAAAAGGCTGGGAAAGCAGCATGAAGTGATGTCCTCCCTTCTCCCTATTTAATCCTCCTGACCAGATATTGCTGTCAACTACCAGGACACCAAAAAGGCCCAGATTTCCTAAAGCACAGGCACCTCCCAGACACTAAAAGTGCAGGATTTGTCTTCTCAACCCATCCCTTGCCTCTTCCCCACCAGCACTCCTGCTCTGGTAGGAGATCATTGCAGGGAGGGTGGCTCCTGATCTGCGACCCAACATCTGCCCTGGCACGGGCAAAACCTCTGCTGAGGAAAAGGGTTCCTGGATTCTCTAGGAAGTGGTAGGAATAGAGCTCCTGGAAACAGGAGAGGTGCACAACTGGGCAGAGAATCACCGAACCATTCAGGCTGGAAAAGCCAGCCACAAACCCAGCACTGCCAAGCCCAGCACTAAACCATGTCTCTAAGCCATAATGTGAATTTTTTAAGGACCTAGTCTCTATGAATAGTGTCTGCAGCAGCAGGGACTTTGCAGAGACACAGGCCAGCACCAGCACAGTGACTGTAGCCCATGGGCAAAGTGCCAGGAGGGTTTTCTAGGAACCACTTAGAGGACCTGCAGGGCCTGAGGTCAACGCTGCGGCACTTTCACGCCAGTCCCGGGGCAGAGGGTATAAAAGAGGCACAAGAGCAGCCCCTCAGAGGGGCTCTGGCCAGGCTATAAAAGGAGCTGGTCTCTCCTGAATTCCACAGGGAGGGAACGTGCTGTAATTACACTGGTGCTGTCTCGATCGACAGTGGCACAAACCAGAACCTTCCAGTTCTGCGGTGAAACAACAGCCGCAAAAAACGCCGGGTGCCCTTGAGAGAGGGAGCGTGCAAATTAAAGTTTAGTCTGAAGCTTCACTCCTCTGCAGGCTCAGCCCTGGCCTTGGGAAGGGGGTGTGCATGTGGGCTGCTGGGAGAGAGAGAAACAGTGGGAGAAAAAGCAGGAAAGGGAGAGGTGGACGGGGGAGACACGAAAAGGAGAAAAGAAAGATTTAGGATAAACATATCTCAGCTGATAAGCAATCAGGGTCAAGAAGGGAGGGGCTGGAAAACCTGCTCAGAATGAATGGAAAGGGTTTTTTTTTTTTCCTCTCCTGCCATGCAATGAAAGGTATTAGGGCCTTGCTCTGTATGAGAGGCTGCAGCCCCTCCCTGCTGGGCTGAGGGCTGTGTACACAGGGGATGAAATCCTTGATGCCCCAGGGGGTTGGGAGCCCACCTCATCTCACATGGATGGGACTGGTCTGGCCTCCCAAAGGTTTGGATCACCACTGGTTCTGTGGGAGTGTGGGAAATTTGTCAGGAAGAGAGCACAGTGTCCCCATATTGGTACAAAAACCCCTGAAAGCAGAATGTTTGTAAGACTACGGGGTAATCTCCATGAACAAAATTTTGTGGGGAAAAGGTGGATTTAGGAAAGAGATCCTGCATGCAATAGGATGGGATTGCTGGTGACCAACCACAAGGCAGCAGAGCAGGAGCAGAAGGGGATCTGCATTGCCGATCAGAGGCTGAGCATCAATCAGCTGGAGCAAAGGGCTTTTATTCCACACTGAGATGCTTAAATTGGTCCAAAACCTGGGACTGAGGTGGTCCAGCTCAGGCACCACATGGAGCTACAGGAGGAAGCGGGGGAAATGCAGGAAACAGCAACAAGGATGAGGAGAAGAGTGAAAAACACAGACAATGAGGAGCAGCTGAAGGACATGGAGTGTTCAGTTCTAGATAAGGCATGGGGTAAATGTGATATGCCCCTCATTTCCCTGTCTGGGGAGAGAGGAAGAACAGTGTCTCCATCACCAGTGGTTTACAAGAACAGGCTGCACAAGGAGGAAAGGTTATAAAGGTTTGATCCAGTGTTTGGACTGAGTTTTTCAAGGTCCCCTACCTGTCATAATATCCTTCAGTCCTGTTCACTTTTTATTCCTCCACTGCTGAAGATTTGCTCAGAATTCACTGAAGAAACCTTCTTGACGCTCACACCTTGCAGCCTGTGGTCTAAAAGGGGTTTTTAGACCCTTTTTAGCTGCTGCTGGCTCTCCCCAACAGAGACCCCTGCTCAGAATGGCAGGCAGAACTCAGGAAAAGCATTTCTCCAGCAACATATTTGTTGAAAGTCTCTCCTGTAAATTCTGCCCAGTGAGAAAATTGAACACTGATAGTGAAGCAGCTGGGAGTGAAATATGCCATCAAAAAGAAAAACAGACGACCAAAAGAAGGAGGAACAGGAGAAGTATTAAAGAAAGGACAACTCCATTTTGAAGAAGTGAAGTACTAAATCCATCAGCCTCCCTGTTTGCTTATGACCTGCACACCCAGAAGGACAAAGGGTGTAAAAACACCAGCAGAAAATCACAAAAAACATAGAGTGAGAGAATTATTTGGGTTGGAAAGGATCTTACATGTCACCTAGTTCCAACCCTCTGCCATGGGCAGGGACACCTGCCACTACCCCAGGTTGCTCCAAGCCCTGTCCAGCCTGGCCTTGGACATTTCCAGGGATCCAGGGGCAGCCACAGCTTCTCTGGGCACCCTGTGCCAGGGCCTCACCACCCTCACAGGGAAGGATTCCAATATCCCATCTATCCCTGCCCTCTGGCCACTGGAAACCATTTCCCCTTATCCCGTGTTCCAGGCCCTTGCTCAAAGTCTCTCTCCAGCTCTCCTGGAGCCCCTTTAGGCCCTGGAAGGGGCTCTGAGGTCTCTCCTAGAGTCTTTTCTTCTCCAGGCAGAACACCCACAGCTCTCCCAGCATGTCTTTATAAGCAGAAACATTTCCTGGACTACTCCAGGATTTCCCAGTGGAAATTCTAATTGATTGAAAGTCTCTTCCAACCCTGATGATTCCATGATTCTTGCTCTGGTTTCCCCATCCCCTTGATTTGCTGAGCCATTGCCTTACCCCAGTCAGAAGCTCTGGGGCAGGAATAAGGGCTGTGTCCTCAAACCAGGAAGAAATCTCATAACTCTCATAAACCAGTAAGCAAGGAGGTGCCATATCTCCCTTTGCAGTCCTTCCAGAGCTGCTGAAGCTAATCCAGCTGGAATCTCCACCCATCAGAGCTCATCCCATCTCTTTTCAGCACTGTCAGTGTGATATTCAGGTGCAGCTCCTGCCTGTTACTCAGCAGTTTGCACCTGACTGAAGCTTTGCTTCCAGGAACACATCTGCTCCCAGTTTAGATATCCAAGGGTGAAGAACCTGGGTTAACCAAGTGTTTAATTTCCCATTGCAGCAACCACAATCCTGTGTGGTTTGGCTCAGCTTTGCAGCCAAGGAAGGCCTTTTTTTGCTAGATTAACGACTCTTTTATCACCAGGTATTTTTTCTCCCCGAGAAGTTCTTCTCCGGTTACTTCTCCATCTCCTTTTCTGACAAGCCAACCAAACCAAGCTTTCTGAGTCTGCCATGCCAAGGTTTCCTCTTCACTCTTCAGATAATGTCTGCAGCACTTTTTCCACACCCTTTCTCACTTTTCAGGATCTTCTCTAAAGCAGCATTGTGGCTTTCTCAGTGCCTAACCACAAGGTAACTATCGCAGCATCCACTGAGAGATGATCCTTCTGGTCTCAGCCATGTGGCCTGGTTAGAAATTACAGGAAAAGAGTCAGGGTGTTTTCTAAAGGTAAAGAAATAAGGATGTTTTCATCTTTCCTTTCTACATCCTGGGATTTGGCCTCTTCTCCCAGGAAACAAGAGACAGGACAAGGGGAAATGGCCTCAGGCTATGTTAGGAGATGTACAGGTTGGTTATCAGGAAAAATTTCTTTGCTGAAAGAGAGGTAAAGTGTTGGAACAGGTTGCCCAGGGAAGTGATGGAGTCACCATCCCTGGAAATGTTCAAAAAACAAGCAGACATGACCCTTCATGACATGATTCAGTGGGCATAGTGGTGTTGGGTGACAGGTTGAACTTGGTGATGCTTGAGGTCTTTTCCAACCTTAATTATTCTATGTTCTGTTCCTTTCTATTTACAGTGAAAGTTGGTAATAAAAAAATCATTGCAGAATCCGTACTTGGGGAAACTCATCTATCTGAGATGTGTGGGTGTGTCTTGTTTTTCACCTTCATTTTCTGAAAAGAGAGGGAAAGTTTCAGAACTGGGATCACCCCCTGCAGATTCTTGTCTTTGCCCCAGTCAGGGAAATGGGGCAGGAACAGCCACTGGCCCTGACCCACATCACCCACACCAGTGACACCAAATCTTTGCCACCGGCCTTTGCCCTTGGCCAACCTGCAGATGAGTTCCCCAAAAAGCAGCTGAGCTTCCCATGACCTGACTCCTACCTGGAAGACACAACCAAGCCCACAGCAGTGCTGGCTCTGGGCTGCAGGGATCTCTGAAAATCGGGCTCCTAGGAAAAGCTGGCTAATTATCAGGAGAGCCAAAGTGCAGCACTGCTGGGTGGTGGGGAGAGGTGAAGGAGAGGGAGGGGTGCTCAGATGGTGTGGGTGTTTCAGGGCAGCCTTCTTTACAGGTACTAAATACTCCTACCCTAACCAGGTCCAGGAAGGACCAGGATGACCTGGCTTAGAAGCAGAATTCCACTGAATGTTGGATGTGGGATCCAACATTGGTTTGGAACAGCAAATGTGAAACGTCACCGGAGGTTAAGGAGTGCTGGGCTTCACGGGCAGAGCTTTGCCCCATCTTGTTCTAGAGGTGAAACAGAACCCGTGGAGTGCACAGAGATGAGCGTCCCACCTCTCCTTCAGGAATGCCATGAAGAAATACAAAATGAGGGCAAGGACAGAGCAATGTTTCCCCAACACCCTCTTCCAGCTTTAGCGCGTTCCTGCCCCGTGACATCCTGAGCTGGATAAGATGATCTTATGTTTAATCACCTTCAATAGAACATTTTTCCTCCACCCAACTGTCCAGTTGCTTTCCTGAACCCTCATGAACCTCCAGCTTGGCCTGGAGTTGATCCCGTGCCCCGGTGTCAGGAGGCCAAGCTCCTTGCAGACAAGTTTGAGGACGCAGTGGGAGCCAGAGGAGCCCTATCAGCCTTACCCACTGCTGAACTCCTGCTGACTCTGAGAGGAGCCAGCCAGACTCCCCGGGATGCTGAGCACATCCCAAACAAACAGGAGGGGAAAGGCAGAAATTGGCCCGTGTGAAAAATGAGAGGGGGAAATAAGGGGAGAAGCGAGAAGGGAAACGTCTGATTCATTATGCACTTGTTTTTGCTTTTGTCTTCTCCAAGGAGGAAGAGGATGGAGCGCCGTCATCGAAGACAGAGACAGAAGGATGTTTCCTGGCCTGGCCTGGCCTGGGAGAGGATCAGATAATGGGCAGATTACAATAGAAAATGATGACTGAGACGAAACTGCAGCCACTTGCTGTGCAGAGAGAGCAGCCGGCCCACCTCGGGCAGGGGAGGCTGAGGAGGAAGAGGCAAGAGCAAAACAGCTTCAGTGCCTGAGGTGGCTGGTCCAGGTAGGAGCTCTGCAAGCTCAGACCCTCCAGGACTTGTTTACCCCATTGCATGAACCTTTCCACACATTTATTTGAGGTCTGAGGATGCAGCAGTCCCACAAATGTGGCTGGGGATGGGCAGTAACCATTTATCATGATTCTGCCCACCACAGTTTCTGTTTCTACTCCTGCTGTCCTTTCAACAGCACTTCAGAGCTGCCACCCAAGCACTCCAACTGAACTCTGTTGAGTCCCCATCATGTGGGATTCTCACTAATCTGATGGGTGCAGAGGAAGAAGAGCAGTAAATGAAGGAGCAAGAAGTGAAATTAGCTCTGGAGGTCATCTCAGAAAGGCCTGTTTTAGTTTCTCTGCTGCAAATAAAACATATTGTGGTCTTCACTCATCTCCAGGGCTCAACATGCAAATAGTCCCCAGGATATGCAAACACTGATGCAAAAGTGCTGGTAGGCAAACACCAAAGCCCAGGCTGTAGGAGATGGATGAAAACTCCAATTGTTCCTCCAGCACTGTCAGGGCCACCACTAACCCATGTCCCCAAGTTCCTCATCCACAGGGCTTTTAAATCCCTCCAGGAATGTGACTCCAGCACCACCTGGGCAGCTCATGTAGGTACCACCCACCCTCTCCTCTGGGGAGAGCAGACAGGATGAACCTCACATGTGTACATGGGATTTTCCTGAGGCTCTTATTTGCAGTACTGTAAATTCCTTTGGTTTCAAGGATGAATTTTGAAGGGATGCAGATGGGTCCTGATTGGCTTTTTGGGCTCCATGGACCCCAGAAAAGCCTGAAGTCTGATTGTTGCTATTAAACAACAATGTAGGGACCTTTAGCAAGACATGTGATTGCTTGTTCTTCCACATCAAACAAACCTGCTGAACTCACCAGAGCTACCAGGGAGATGGATTTGCAGCAGACACCTGTCTAGAGCCACAAAATACAGCCTCTCATCCACAGTGAGCCACCCAGCAGCTGAACCCAAAGTCCATAATCAACGTTATCCTCTGCTTGGTCACCCTGTGAATTGGGCACCAATGAAACAGCAAAGTAGGAGTCAGACTGGGTCATTATAAATGACACAGTGGCAAAGAGGAGGCTCTAGAGAGACCTTTAAAGGGTTTATGAAAAAGAGAAAGAGGGATTTTTCTATGGGCAGATAGTGATGGGCCAAGGGGGAATGGGTTTACCTGAGAGAGGACAGGTTTAGATTAGAAATCAGGAAGAAATTCTTTACTCACAGGGTGGGGAAGTCCTGGCACAGGTTTTCCAGAGAAGCTGTGGCTGCCCCATCCCTGGAAGTGTTCAAGGACAGGTTGGGTGGGCTTGGAGGAACCTGGAGTAGTGAAAGGTGTCCCTGGCCATGGCAGGGGGTTGGAATAAGATGATTTTTAAAGTCCCTTTCCACCCAAACCATTCTGTGATTCTGTGATTCTAATTCACATATGGCTTCTACAAGTGGCTCTATGCACTTTATGAGGGGGTGCCTTGGCAGCAGCATCTTTACCAGGCCACTGGGTTTGAGTGGAGAGAAATAAGAAATTAATAACTTCATTAAAAGAACAGGAAACATCAAAACATCTTCTGGTCCTACCTTCACACACAGAGCCAGGAGGAAAGGACAAGCATGAAATCCCAACAAGGAAGGAGCAGAGAGTACCTGATGAGGCCCAACCCCCTCCCACCAGAGCCTGCTCCAAGAGGGAGTCACAGTGGGCTTGAAAATACTGATTTTGGTCCGAATTTGTTGCTGCTGACTTTGGCCAAAGCATGGGTGCCACATGGGCTGGGGGAACTGAGTGAAACCAGGCCATGATGGTCACAGAGGATGCTCAGATATTCTGTGCCCTGCCTTGACAACCTCATTGCTGCTCTTTCCAGTGCTGAATAAGCCAAATCTGACATTTGATCCTACCTGGCCATAAACCTCATGTTGCTGCAGTAACAGAAATCCAATGTGCTCCTCTCTTCCTGTGTAACACCTGAAGTGACTCTGTCCCTGCTGCTGTCATGGAGGCGAGTTCTGAGGGCTTAAAATTAAAATATCCTGAGTTGGAAAGGACCCACAAGGATCACCAGGAAGCAAAGCTGATGAGGCCACACCATTATGTTATTACTTCATGCATGAGGATTCATTTGTCCTTTCCATTTAACCCCAGATTTTTTTTTAAGTCATTTTAAGGATGCTCAGTTGCTGGTGGAATTTTGAAAATTGGTGTTTAGAGATGTAAAAAATCTGGGGGGGGAAAGGGCCCTAAGTGTAACAGCCAGTGAAAACCTGCATAGGAAAATGCTGATATGGGATGACCCATACTACAGGACATGACAGGGCTCAAGCTGCCACCAGCAGCTGGGCCAGTCCTGCTGCAGAAAACCAGGTCTGCACCTCCTGGGGCTTGCAGAAGGACAATTAAAAATATTGTCTGGATGGGAGGAGCAGGAATTATGCTCATTAAATTGCTGCTTGGAAAAAAAAAAAAAAAAAAGTCTGCTCAATTTGGGCTGGTAGCCCCCCTTCACCACCCAGCCAGCCCTCCCTCCCTGCTCCATGCAGGAGAAGGGCTCCTATCTCCTGAGAATCCCGATAAACCCTCCTCTCGCACCCTCCCCTTCCCCCTCGAAATAAAAGTGAGCTGTCTTAGTGCTAGGATGCAGAAACCACTTCCAAGCCAGCATTACATCAACATTGCAGCTGATAAAGGGATGCACAATGGAGTGTTAGACTAATAGAAAAACACAGCTCAGATAAGGCAGGCTCCTGATAGCCTGGGCTGATGTAAAATGCCATTGTCTCCCTTTCTGTCAGCTGAGTCACTGCAGCGATAGGGAATTCCAGTGGCAACGGGCAAGTCAGGGGTCAGAAACCACAAACCCTGGGCATGGCAAAGCCCCTGGTGTGGGCACTGCTGGGCAGATGGAGCTGGGGGTGCAGCTGCTGCCAAATTCCCCATGGCTGAAGGGACTGGGAGGAGGATGAAGGATGGAAAGGGTCCAGCCTGCAGGACTGTGCCAGGCTCTGTGTGCAACAGAGATCCCTCAGCACCACCACTCCTGGCATGGGACCCACGGCTTTCCATGGTTTTTCCTTGCTGTTTCACCTCCCTCCTACTGCCTCACCCATCTCCTGTGTTTTCTGAAGTCAAGGGAGAGTGGGAAATCCGCTGGAGAATGCAGGGGAGGGGATGCTGGTGGCACTGCAGCCTCTTTTGGGTCCAGAACATCCCTTCCACGGCACAAGAGGAGCCAAATCTTGTCTCCAGCTGCTGTCCCACACTGGTCTGAAAGATAAAGTGGGAGAGGCACGGAGAAGGACAGCCTGCCCGCACCCAGCTGGTGCCAGAGGATGTCTGTCTGTCTGTCTGTCTGTCCCCATCCCTCCTGTGAACGGGAACTCCCAGAGCCCGCCAGGGGCTGTGATAGTGCCCTGCCTGCAGGGTGAGGGTGTTTTTCCCTCTGTGGGCTCTGCTCTCCTTTTCCTGTGCTGCCCTTTGATCTCCTCTCACACAGCCCCAGCTCGAGGCTGCCCCAGAGGAGGAACTCCAGATTACGTGGTGAGGTTATGTCATTTTTCCAGCGGACGTGCTGGCCTGGCTCACGGTGGAGAAAAGCTTTTTTTAGTGCCAGTGCTGCACTCAGTGGGAAGGCAGGTCCTAGAGAAAGGCTGGAGTGGGGATGCTGCAAAGGCAGCAGGGAAAATCTGGGACCCAGCCCAGGCTCAGGAACCAGCCCTGCTCTGTGTGTGCTTGCTCACTCCTCAGTGGGAACATGAAGAGTTCAGAGCCTGCCACAAGGCAGTGAGTGCAAGATCAGGCCTGGCTGAAAATTCAGTGTAAAGGCAGGAAATGGGTTTTATGTTGGGAAATGGGTGATGTTTTTACCCAGATCCTCAGAGGTGGAGCAGATCTATGAGGACATTGTACATTACAGGGGTAGAAAGCACGAAACTCCACTGATGTAGAATGAAATCTGGCTGAAAAGCTTCAAAGATTGCTCTTCTGCTCCATCAGAAGTAAAGACTTACAAACAATAAAAATAAATTATTTTTTCTACAACGCTTTCTTACATGTTTTTCTTCTGAAAAACTTCTGAGTAAGACCCCTCTCTTTTTCCCAAACTAGTGGACTTTGTCACACAACTTGGGGACCATTTTCTTATTATACAAAGATAGAAGCAAACACCAAAATGTTGAAGAGTGCAAAATAAGAGGATGGAAGCCCATCATTTATATTTGTGAAGAAGCCAAGTTGCCCAGGGAAAGCTGCTGAAGGTGGAAATTTGTGGAGGAGGCCCTGACACGTAAGAAGCTCTGACCCTTGCATCTCCATCTCTGCTCTCTTTGTTTCAATAAACTGATGCTGACCAGAAATACCCCATGACAATCCAAATGAAGCTCTTGTGGGTGTGGAAGGAGATCCAGTCTGGATCTGGTTTCTAACACCAGCTAAATGGTTGGAGTGCAATTTCTTGTCATAATGCCTGGATTTAGTGCTGAGGTGGACCAGGAAGGAGAGAAGGTTGTCTCTGTTTGGAAAAAGGCAGGGATGAAGGCTCAAACCCCCATGCTCATCAGGACTTCTGGGGGTACAGTTTGTGCCCTGGGTTGCATTGGTTTGTACAGGTCTCTGGATCATAGAACCATGGAAAAGTTTGTGTTGGAAGAGACCTTGAAAATCCTCTCATTGCACCCCCCTGATATGGACAGAGACTTTCTTCTAGACCAGGCTGCTCCAAGCCCCATCCAACCTGGCCTCGAGGCAATCAATATTTCAGAGGTTGACCTCTGTTTTCTCAGTATCCTGCTGGAAATCCCCATTCCCTGAGGGAATTGCCTGAGGCAGTCATGGGCCACACTCTGCACACACAGGCATGGATGAGGGATTGCAGTCTGCCTGCACTGATCAGCTCTGGGACAGAGCAGGAGGAGAGGACTGGGTTTGCATGGAAACCCCAGGGAGATGCTCATGGGAGAAATTCATTTTCTGCTCTGGGACACCAATGAGCACCTCAGTTCCCATAGGAAATCTTTAATGACCACAGATTGTGACATTTTCTAAGGAGAAAACACCATTCCACATGATGAAATGCATCATTTCTTCAGGAGAGAAGGAATCCCTGGAAAAGCCACTCCCTTCCAGAAGAATCCATGATCCCTTTGACTCAAAACTACTTGAAGAAGAGCTCTACAGTGTTAAAGTACAGACCACAAGAGGAGGGTGATCAAAGCTGCTCGAGGATTAAAAATCCAGTTTATAAAACCTCAGTGCTGGCCCATTTCCCTCTCTACCTTCCTGGTTCTTAGATCTGGCTCTGAAAGGTGGAAGTTGTGTTGTGTTAACTGGAGAAGTGGTTGGGGAAGAGGCTTCAGAAGCTCAGGGAGAAGGGATGTGTGAGGTAGATTTGGGGTTTCAGGGAGGAGAAGAGCCTGGGCCTGGTCTCAAATTCCTTCAGATGTCTCATGGTTGTCTTTTTTCATGGAAACACAGAACCAGTAAGGTTTGGAAAAGACCTCCAAGATCAATAAGTCCCACCTTCCATTTTGATGGGAATAGTAACAAAACACAAGAGTCTCCAGACCAGACCCTCAAGGACCTTCTGACACCAGTGGGATTTCCTAATTGATGTGGCTGTGGGGATATTGGGGTCCTCATGAAACACCCTTTACCTCCCACAGTACAAAACCTCTGGGGAGACTCTTTAACGTAGTCAAATGCACATTTTTTTCTCTTCCTGGATTTTTCATCCTAAAATGTTGGGACAGGATTCAACTGCAAGTCCCAGGAGCCTAAACTCAGGGTTTAAGAAGGTTTTCCTCACTGTTAATGCACCAGAGCAGTCAAGATGCCCTCATGGGGCTGGGAAGCAAAGGGAACACAAGTGACTCACACTTTTCTGTCCAGCAACTGGAGATTGAGTGGAATATGGACTTAATGATCCCTGTCTCTTCCAACATGGAATATTCCACGATTCCATGATGCCCTGAGGCTGGGAAATGTGTTGTGAGAGGAGCTACGAGGATAAACCCCGGAGAGGGCAGCTGGGCTGCTGCAGACAGTTTGGATCTGGAGAGGGAGGATCCCACCCTTATGGGATCCTCACTCTTTTCCAGGAGAGACAGAGACTGCTGAGTTTCTGCTGGGGAAGAAAAATACAGTCTGGCACTGAACCCTTGAAAGGTTTCCGGCCCTTGGATTAGATGACCTCAGTATGCCTTTTCCATATCTGCTACCTCAGATATAAGGCTTACTTGAGTCTGCTGGGAATTCTTGGACAGAACTGCTCTCTTTTTTCTTTTTTCTTTTTTTTTACCAGGGAAAACCTATTTGTTTAGTTATTATTATTGTTATTGTTGTTGTTGTTGTTGCTACTCATTTCTATGGAAACGTACTCATTGCAGTGAATCCTGTAAAAATTATCAGTGCTAAATGGAATTTCTGCTAAAAATTATCACGTTTCTCATCCAATAGCTTTGAAGACATTTACAGTCCCAATCGGGCATTTAATTCTCTGTTTCTCAGTACAGGATCAGTTTTGACTCTTTGGACATCTCATTTTAGTGTTTCTCCATGACAATCCAGGGTTAGGCACAGGGTTTGTGGCTTGCTGCTTATAATCAGATGTTAAATTATCTTGTCTCCTTTCTCCAAACCCTTTGTAGATCAGTGGTCCTGTGCACCACCACAGCCTCTGAAGGAGATATGGGGAAAGGAGGACAGCTGTGGTTTGGATCTGGTGTGATCCCAACCTCTCTCCTCAGTGATTTAAAAATGATTCAGATGTGAATCAATTTTCTTCAGGGCAAAGGTGCTGTGACTTGCAGGTGGTTCCTTTCCATGAGTTCTGCCTGCTTGGGTGGGAACACAGGTCTGTTGTGATGCTCTGCAATGTCAGAAGGGCTCCATAATATTTGTGAAATCTGGAATTGGATATGGAAAACAGGCTGGCTTAAAAAGCTGACTTTTTTTGGAAGTGATCAGCTTGGCATGCCCTGAAAACATCTTGCTTTCATACAGTGCCAAACACATTCCTGGAATTGCGGAATCATGGAATGGTTTGGGTTGGAAGGAAACTTAAAGCTCATCCCATTTCACCCCATGCCATAGGCAGGGACACTTTCCACTATCCCAGGTTGCTCCAAGCCCTGTCCAACCCGGCCTTGAACATTTCCAGGGATGGGGCAGCCACAGCTTCTCTGGGCAACCTGTGCCAGGGCCTCACCACCCCCATCATAAAATATTATTTCTTATATGTAAGCTAAATCAGCCCTCCTTTAGTTTAAAACCATTAACCCTGATTCTACCTCCTGCTCTGAGACTGGAAAATTGTAAATTATAAAGTGGCCTGGAGTCCAATCTTCCCAAAACCATTACCAAATGTCTTGGCTCATCTCAAGAAACTGATTTTCCTGAAGGAGACACCTCCTGGTCTAATTATTGCCACCACCAACCTCCAGAGAGCAGCTGAGGGGTTAGGAGAGATGTCAGCAACCAGAAATCTACTTTTTGGCCCCAAACTGTGGCATGGAAAAATCCTCCATGCATCAACACTGCCACTAAGAATACACCCTTGTGAAAGCAGGTGTGCAAGGATGCCAGTGTTGTATCTGAACCAGCAGATTGGAAGGTCCAGGCTGATTCAGTTTGTTTTGCTTCTCAGGGAAGGGAAAGGAGTTTCGTTTTCAATTGTGTCTTCATGCCAAAGTTTGGACTTGCAATTACCATATGGGGCTTGAATCAATTTGCAACTGGGGGAAAAGGAAATTTTTCAGCTAAAGAAATTCTGAATCAGGTGTGTTTGTTTTATAAATGTATTTTGAAGAAAAGCAATGACTCTCAGAGCATCTTTCCGTGAGAGCAGAAGAGTTTGTATGCTCTTGGGAAATACTACTGCTGAATTCCCCTTTTTTGGTCCCGAAAATTCCATCCCCAACACATAATAAAACCAGGGGGACACAGGATGGGACAACTACAGATTCATTTTGGGTTGCTCCATCACCCTAATGGGAATATCATCCTCCCCTTCCCAGGCTACCCATGGGAAAGGGTCCCAGAGCTGGAGGTCCTGGCATGGAATGAGACCAGGGCAAGCACGAAAAAGGAGGGGGGATGAGGATGGAAAGGGCAAAATAAGGAGGAATGGGGATGAAAAGGGCAAGGGGAGAGGTGAGTTGTATCGATTGGTGTGTGAAAGGCTTCCCGGGAGCCCCGTTGCTGAGAGACAGCCCTGGGAGATGCAAGGCTGGAATTAATAACTGCTCCATTGGGGCCCTGTTTGCTCTCCTTGCCCAGAGCCCGAGGACTTTGGTCGCAGCTTATCGCCCCGCCGAAAGCCCCAGGAATGCAGTCACAGGCAAATGTGCTCGTTCACACGACATCTATTAATCAAACGACTCCCCCACCCTTTAACCCTTCGCAGCTCAGGCAGGGGGAGAAGGTGAGCATGGCCCTGCTTTGTCCAAAATCAGGGTCCCAGGAGTCTCTTCAGAGATAGGGGTAAGTTACTCCAGTTAGGATACCGTCCCCTTACTCTACATCCAGGGTTTTCCCGAATTCTTATGGGATTTGTTTTGGTGCTTGCACCTGAAGACATCCTATTCCAGCTGGTGGCCAAGCACCTAACTACTTTAAAATACCTTGAAAGCCCCAAATGTTGTCACTGAAAAACTACCCCAGACTTTTCTTCCTCTTCACTCTGTTTCACACTTCAGGTGCTGCTGGCACTCACGCCACGGTGGTTCTGCAGCTCTCCTGAACTGGGGCTCCTCTGCAGCTGTGCACATCTGCACTGGGATTCTCTCTGCTCTGAGCAGCACAGAGCCCATCAGACACACCCTGGGGACACAAAACCACACAGGCAAATGCCTCTGCTGCTGCTTGGAATGGGTAGGATTTACCCCAACCTCACAGAATCATAGAATATCCTGAGATGGAGCTTGGCGCCTCCCTGGCAACACCAACCAGCCTGGAATTACGGAATCATGGAATCATTAAGGTTGGAGAAGATCTCTGAGATCACGGAGTCCAAGCTTTAGCCCAGCAAGGCCAGGTACACCTCTAAACCATGTCCTGAAGTGCTGTGTCCCTCTTGTCTTGCTGCTGGGTGTTTTAGGCTCTGAAATGTGCAGAGAACACATTCCTGCCTTCAGATTAAGGAAGCTTTTCAGGTTCTTGACCTGTAAGCAGTCATTTAGCCAGTTCAATTAACCAGAGAGGCTCTGTAGGCCCTCCATGGTGAGGGAAGAGGCAGTGGCACCTCCTGAGGACAATTCAGCACACCAAAATTAGGCTCCTGCTCTGTAACACCCCCTGGAAATCATCACCTGCTGCATGAAGTGTTGTAAACCGGCCAGGATGAACATTGCTGCATTGGTTACCCTGAGATGTCACCTCATCCTTGTCCACACCCTGAAATCCATGAGTTGGGTCAACAAGTCAATCAAAAACACCCTTCAGGAAGATAGCAGGGATACCCCAGTGCTGTAAGACACCTGTGAGCCTGGGAAATGCCACTTGGGCACTAGGAGACGGCTCCTACAGAGGCTCTGGAATGACATCCCAGGAGGAGCAGCTGGGACAAGAATCCCACCCATCCTACCAATGGACTCTGAGCAGCCTCTGGCGTGGTGACCCGGAGTGGAGGCTGATGCTGCTCCTCCCTGTCCTCTGTCCCCTGTTCCTGGATAAACAGAGCCCAGTGATAAGGTCACCATTTGTGAAAGGGGTGGGGACTCAGCAGCCTCAACAAGCCTGCTCAGTTCCCCAGCACCTCAAGTTTTCCACCCTGGCTGGCATCTCCTTGCCCAGTGCCACCCCAGGAGCCCTGATGGGTGACAGGGTGAGGCCCTGGCTTTTGCCCCAGGCCAGACCAGGCTGGAGGATGGGGTGGGTGACTTTCAGCCTTCCCACACCAGGAAGGAAGGATGGATTTTTTTGTGCGTCATGTCCTGAGAAGTTTTTAGCTCTGGGTCCCGTCTTGTTGGCCTCGTGTCAAGGAGGAGGAGCCACGAGCTCCAGGAATTTGAAGGAAGGCAGAAGGCGCCATGCCAGAGGTGGGATCTGGGGCATTTTTACCTGCTTTTGGGTTCTTTGCCTGATTAATGAAATCTCACAAGGTGAAGGTGCCAGCATCCCAACCTCCTTCTTGTCAGGGCAGGTTTCCCCTGTTCATGACAGTAAAAGAGAAAGGACATTTTTATTATCTGGCACTTTCAGGCATGCAAAGTTTGGGGTTTTTTTTTCTAGCTGTCAAAGAATGAAGCACATCCTTTGGGATTGAACCAGTTCATTTTTGAAGCATCACCACAGTCCAACCTCTGCTTTGAGCCTTCAACATTTTCCCCTCCAGATCCAACTGTGCCTGAAATCACAGATTTCTTTTGGATTAAATCAATCCAAAAGATGCACTACAGCTCACCATGGATCAGTTTTCTATGGGATCAGATTAAACCACTTCTGAACCATCTGCACTGGGGACATCACATGCTCAAGGCCAGTATTTTGTCTGCTTTGTCCTACTTCTACATGGCCACCTTTCCTTCTGCTTTTCCACAAGTTATTGAGTAGGATTTGCCACATGTCTGTGCAGCAAAGGGACCTGGTGGGATCCCTGCACGAAAGACAAGCACTAATCAGAACTAACTGATTCCTCATCCCATTCCCTATTTCTGATGGCTCAATGAACAGACAAAAAGAAATATAAGCAGGTAAAATAAAATTATTATGAGTTCTGCAGCTCAAACAACCTGCAGCAAACCAGGTATTGAGAGGGAAGAGGGAGAAAAATAACACACAAAGCAATTTGACACTTTTACCTGTAAATAATTATTTATCCAAACTCCAGTGATAAGGACATGACACTCTCCAAGCAGATTAGGACCTCACTGGAGAGGAAAACCCTTCTTGTTCCCCCTCTTCCCATATTGTTCCCAAAGAGTTAACAGCAAAGCAGGTCTGCAATTACCCGGGAATAATGGGGTGTGATTGGGGCACTAAAGAGGTGGAATTGATTTTTTTTTTTTTTTCCCCAGGCTTTCAGGTCTAGAAGCCCCTCCCTGACTTCCTGGTAACTCATGACCAGCAGGGTCAATAGAGCAGAAATCCTTCTAAAGGGCCAATCTGTATTTGAATTATTTAAACAATGTAGTACAGCCAAGTTAAATGGGGCTTATCAAACGTTACACCTCTCCAGGCACAATTGGAGACAGAAGGATATTAACTGCTGAACACTCCACCGATGGCATGGAGAGAGCTGGAAAAAAAAGGGGAGAAAAAATGGGGAAGAAAGGGGGACCAAGGCAGGCTGATTTAAGCAAGGGGGAGAAGCAGGTGCCTGCCCAGAGATCCAATTTTCTGGTCTTTTCTCCCATTTGGAGACCCTCCATTCCTAACCTGGAGATTGGCTTTACCATCCTAATATACCCCCCAGTTTGGGGGAATTTAACTCCTTGACCTGCATCATCTCCTCCCCTTAGGATGAGAGCAGCTGGAGGGATCTGGAGGATACAGGTCTTTTCTTCACCCTTCTGGAAAGGAAAATAAGGAAGGAGTTGTTTCCATGTCACATAGGTTGGCGTTTATTATCCCCAAGTGTGAACTTTGCCTGGGGAGGGCTGGGACATGGAGCTGCCTGCAGGGCACAGTGGAAAAAGAAACAGAAAAATAGTAATAGTAATAGTAATAGTAGTAGTAGTAGTAGTAGTAATAACAGCAATAGTAATAATAGTAATAATCATAATAGCAGTAGTAATAATAATTATAATACATATATAATTACAATTACAATACATATATAATAATACATTATATTTTATATTGAATATCTTATATAATATGTAGTATCTATTACATTATTATTATTATTATTATTATTATTATTATTATTATTATTATTATTATTATTATTATTATTATTATTATTATATTTTTTTATTTTATTTTCCTGCAAATTTGAGAGCCAGACAACAAAATTTTGTCAGCTGAGAGAAGTTAAGGACCTTGCCCAGCAGCCCCAAAAGGTGGCTGAGAGTATTTTTTTTCCCATAAAAATATTGAGTTTGCTTAGGTTTGGGAGCTGAGAATACATCCACAAAAACACCTTTTGATTTTCTTATGAATGTGAAAGTAAACAAGAATCCACCTGGGTGTTTTCTTGGCCATTTGTCCTGCTTTACTCAAAAAATTTCTTGGTGTTTCAGGTGACCGGATGTGCATTGGGAAGCTCAGGGGGTCCCAGGTGGGATGCAGGGGGTAAATAGTTCACAGGTAATTCATGCACTGACATTTTCACATGACTTATTTGACCTGGAGAGAAAACAAATGTGTTTGCAAGTAAGAAACAAACTGCAAACAGACCCCAAAGGAGCCTAAATTCACCAGATGATGTATGGATGGGTGAGAAATAATTCACCCACATACAGCTCTGTGGTAAGGATAGAGGGGGAAAGGATTTGTAAGGATTCATGGATCAAAAATGCATAAATATTGGTTAAGTGAGCCACAAAGGTTTCAGCAGAAAGCCTCAAGTTTAAAGCATTGAAAAAAGAGGGGGAAAAAAAGATTAATAACGCTGGCTTAAGGACACGCATCCTTCACTTACACAGCTACTGTGCTGCCTCTGAGCTAATTAACCCCGTTAATTAATGGGGGTTCAGGTATCAACCCCCTGAGAGTGGATTTTTGTGGGGTTAGGGGATCTTTGCCCACCCTGATCTGAGCTGTCATGCCCAGGCTGGACCTTCAGCTGGAACGTGCAGCCAGAGCTGGCCAGGAAAACCCAGAGGGAAACATTTCCTGCTGTGAAAGGCTCTCCCATCCAAACTGGAACATTTCAGGAGACGTTGCTGATTTCACTGAGGTTGGGTTTTTTTGGTTTTTTTTTAAAGAAAAATAATGAGGGGAAGGAGAGGAAAGTTTTCCTGACTCTGTTCCATCCTTTTTATCAGAAGTTAGGACTATAAGAAGGTGCCTCGCGGCTCAAATCCAGGCCGGTGCTATCTCACTATTTGACATTATTTGTCATTTGGGGAAGAATTTCAAAATGTTTAGATTTCGCTACGGTTCAAAATGAAGCCCCAAACTCGACTTTTCCTCCCCCTCCTCACCAAGCAGCATTTGCCACCCTTCCCCAGCCGCATTTTCAGGGAATGCAAAAATCCCCAAAACGGGTTTTTTTTGGGGACAACGTCTGAAACGCAACCAGGCGCTGCGTTTGCTCACTCGGCTCTGTCGGATCCAGCCCCAGGCAGCCTCTGCCTCCCCTCCACGGGGGAGTCCTGTCCCTGCCAGCCCTGGACGTCACATCTCCAGCGGGTTCTTCCACCTTGGACGTTTTGCTGAAGGTCAGCATGGCCAGCAGCCCCTGCTTTCGCACGCTGCCTTCGCCGCGCGATGCTGGGAGGGGACGGGATGGTCACAATATTGGGAAAGCTCAGCCCAAGCAAGAGCAGGGTTTATAAACTCCTGGCCTACCCTGCAGGCTTGCAAGGTCGCCCCTTATCTGAGTTTGCAGAGGGTTTGCAAAGTGCTGGCGGCCCTCCAAATATGTTTGGGAGTTTTTTTTTTTACTCGAACCTAAGGCTGCCGGACTCCCACGTTTGACATTTTCCAAGTGCCGCGGGACGGGCGAGGGAACAATGTGTGATTCTGGCAGCTGGCTGGGATCTGCAGAGCTGCTGGCTGAGGCTTTCCTAGAGCCAGAGCAAGTGTGAAGGATCAGCAGCCCTGCAGGAGCCACCTTCCTCAGGGATGCTGCAGGATGGGCAAAGCCAGTGCTCACCCCTTGGAAGCCTTTAAATTGCAGATGGAATAATGAAGTTTTGCAGAGGGGGGGGGAAATATCTTTATCTCTGCCTGGTTACCTCTGGTTTTCCTGCACTGTCCTGTTGTAAGACCTACAAGACCTCATGTGCTGCCCAGCCCTATTTCACAAAGAAATGAGACAAAAAGTGGCCACATGGATGATCTGGAGTCCTAAAGGAGCTCATGGACTCGAACCAGGGTTTCTCCAGGTCTACTTTAACCCCTGCATTGACTCTTTTTCCCTTTTGTGTCTTAATTTATCTATTAGTAGCAAGGGCTCACCATAATTAAAGAGCTGGATTCACTAATGGATTGTGGTCAATATTGCACAATAATTTAAATGAGCTGAGGTGCCCTAATTCTCAGCTAGGAATATTTCCATTATTTGAGGGGGAAAAGGGAAGAGAGGAAAACCACACTGAAGACAGATAAAAATACAAACTCACTTGTTGTTTTATTTCCCCTTTTTCTTCCTTTTATCTCGCTGGAAAACTCAGTGTGCAGGACAGGGAGTAAAAGAAAACAAAAGAAAGAGGAAGGAAAACCAAAAAACAAAAGTGAGTGTTTCTCCTTCTTTCTCAAGAAAACAAGTCCAGTAAACTTCTTCCAAAACTGTTTTTCACCCAACGGCCGCTTGCACTGAAAAATAACTTTTTTTTGGAGGAGGAATGAAAGGAGAGGAATGGCTGGAAAGAAATGGGATGTGCTTAAATACAAATTGCACTGGAAGTGCAAAGGGGGTTATTAGTCAGATAGGGAGGATTATTTTACATCTCAACCACCTCCACAACCACGCGTGCAAGCGCTGCATGAAATGTTGCCTTAATCATCCTGGTCAAAGTCCTTTGGCTACAAGCAGGGCCTTGTTGTACTGGGGATTAACAGCAGGGAGAAATAATAAGGGATTCTATATATACAATTTTCTGGCTTTGGTTGGAAACCCCAGGGTCAGAGCAAAGCTCTGATTTCAAACAACAGTATTTTGAGTGATCCTGTTTATCCCAAGTGTCTGCTGAGGCTTTGACTCTGAGCTATTAATACAAAATAAATAATTTTCACATGAGCTGTTTTTACCTCCCTTGCCAGAAAAACGAAGCAGAAGGGACACGTGTGAACAGCACAGAGGCAGAGGTGGGGCCTTGGGCTTCTGGGATTTTTTTTTTGGCTGCTGGATGACACATGGAGCACTGCTGGCTGAGGATGCTGAGGAAGACCATCAGCCAGCCCAGTTAAAGACGCTTCTGCAGCACACATGGGATGGCTGGGGGTTCCCAAGGTGTTTTATGGCATTTTAACTGCTGCTGTTTGAGGGCAGGTCTGACCTGATCCTCTGTGTGCAGTGTGTGAGCCCAGATGATGCAGATGTGCTGGTACAATGCCTGGGGGTGTTGCAGATGCATCCACAGGACTGTCTTTCTGTCGGGCTCAGTGAAAATTTGGTTTTTTTGGGAAGCAGCATCCCTCCACAGGGATCCCTTGAAGAGTCTCATTACCTGTGGTGTGGGATCCAGGCTGGCTGGAATGCACTTGGACCCAGTGCATTTGGATGCTCAGGGCAGGGAGCAGGAGGTCAAGAGATAAAGGCAGCAGCAAATCCCTGCTCAGCTGTGTTCCCAGCAGATGCCAGGGATGAGCTGTATTTGCACACCTGGGGCTGAGCCCCCTCCCAAGCCAATGGCTGTGCAATCACTGCCCATTTCCCTTCTCCAGCAGTTTCCCTGCTCCCCTTTTTCCAGGTTGATGTCTTGAGCTCACCAGGTCCCTGCACCTTGGTGCATGATTTCAGGCCTGGTGATGGAGTGAAATGGGAGGGAAGTTCAAATGGTGCCAGGCACTCCAGGAATGAGGGCCTCAGGGACAGGAAATAATCCTGCCAAGCCTCTGCAGAGGCCACTTGGCTTCCTGAGCTGTACCTGAAGGGCAGTCTCCAGCTATTGTTCTCCAAAAAGCACTTTAAAGTCTTTACCACTTGTTGTGCACTTTGTAATGAAGGGGCTCCATGAGGGTTTAGGGGTTCAGAAGTGAGGGTGGGCTTGGGGGCACCAGCGAGGTGAGGAGAAAGCAGCTGGTGAACGTGCCAAGCGATTGCCTTTCAAAATTCCAGCCCTCAAGAACAAATTCTTCCCTGTGAGGGTGGTCAGGCCCTGGCACAGGTTGCACAGAGAAGCTGTGGCTGCCCCTGGATCCCTGGAATTGTCCAAAGGCCAGGCTGGATGGGGTTTGGAGCAACCTGGAACAGTGAGAGTTGTCCCTGCCCAAAGCAGGGGGTTGAAACTGGGTGACCTTTAAGTCCCTCCCAGCCCAAACCATTCCGTGATTAACCCCTGAATTCCATGTCAGGAATTCAAATCAGCCTGGGAAAAGAGGGAATCCCTGCTCCCACCATGGCCCCTCCACCCAAATAAGCACCAGATCTCTCCCATCCCTGCTGGATGTGGGTCAGGCAGGGATGCAGCCGACCCCGGGGTGTTTTCCATGCTCAGACTCACACAGGTACAAGGAAAGATCTTCAAAGCTGCTGCCCCAAGGACCTGGAGCCCAAGGCTCCCTGCAGGGCAGGCGGGGAAGTGGCTGCTGCAGGGACTGGGGAGGCACTCGCTGGAGTCTGGGAGTCCGCAGGGAGAGCAGGCAGCTGGAAAAGTGCCTGGCATTCATGTCTGAGCCCTTTGGTGCTGGGTTTGAAGGATCTATTGAACTCTGGACTGATCAACAGAGAAAACTGTTAATTATCAGGTTATAGAAATAAATTATCAGGTTATAGAAATTAAATTATCAGGTTATAGACTTTTTTTTTCTAAGCTGTAAGGTCTCCAAGACAGGATTGTGTCCCACAGTGGTGTAAAATCTCTGTTTATCTACTGGGATGCAGAAGCACTCAAGGCTTTAGATACCCAGGTGCTTCTTAAGGGAAAAAAAATTGAAGATAAGGATTTAAACACATCCATGTTGATTCTGGTTCTGGATATCCATTGCTTGTAATCTTCCATATTCTTTTATATTCTTATATATAAGTATATATATATTATATTCTTATATATAAATATAAGAATATAATCTTTTATATTCTTTCAGATAAATCTATTATATTTATAAATCACTGCAAGATCAACTCCATCTCATCTTTTTCCACCAATACCTCTTTCCAGTTTGGAGGAAGGAAGTGTGAGCACAGTTCATCACTGTCACAAGTTACACATTTCAGTTTTCCATGTTTGGCAAAGTCAGGGCTCAGCTTAACCCTAGTGCAAAGCACCAGCTTGATTTCATTGTCACCCTTGGAGATCCCAGCTGCCATGTTAATAAAGCCTGGATCTCAAACACAGCAACTGGACACATTGTAATGTAATTAAATATCAATAAAAACGTGTGGATCCTGCCCATCATTCCTGACACAGCTCAGGATTTCCAAAGGAAACTTAGGAATAACCCAAATCTGTGGTCCCACCAGTGCCCAGGCAGGAGAGCAGAGGGGCCAGCTGGCTTTCCATGAGCCACAGGCATCCATTAACAACCAGCTCTTGGGCTCTTCTAAGTGTGCTCAGCCTGACTTGGTTTTATTGGCATCACCCATCTCCCAGTAAATGTGATAAGAGAGGCTGATTAGCCATGGCCATCAGACTGGGCTCAGAACAAGTCTCCAGCTGGGCTGTCCTGGCCACATGTGCTTTCCTTGCTACGCTTCCAGGCCCAGGAGGCTCCAATGAAGATTGTCCCTAGACCTCATTGTTTACTTTTAGGCCAGCATCAGAATTAAGACCAATTTAGCTGCCCCTTCTTTTCCTTTTGTTTCTCCTCCCGGCTCAGTCTAAACATGCATCTTCAGAAAGAGACTTTTTTTATTGCCAAGACAATGTGTGATAAGGAAAGATCATCTGTCTGCAGGAAAATGACTTCTGTGGGGTTCAGAAAGTGGTCCCAAGGGGCTGATTCCAGCACAGGAACAGCCCCTGGGGGACTTTAAGGAATTAAAACCCTCATGATAAGGCACTTTTCTTTTATAGTTTTTTATTTCATAGCAATAGTCACAGCTTAAAGATAAGGGCAACATACATTTGGTTTAACTAGGCTCTTGTTCCTTGGTGTGGGGCTCAGAGTGAACTGGCATCCATCAAACTCTTTTGTGATTTACATGAATACCTGATTCTTCTGATAACAGAAAGTGTAAGTCAACATAGTTCTGTTGTAATTGGGTGTTACCTGTGCAGATACCGAGCTGCTATCTCGGCATCAGCTCACAGCCAGCTCCACTTTACCTTTCCTTGCTAGGTGCTCAGAGAATGCCTCCTGCTTCTGCACTGGCCCCAGGTGTTGCAAGAAGCTGCCCTGGGTGCTTTCAGTCTCATCCACAGGATGCTGGGGATGCTAAAAGTCCATGAGCATTCAAACAGTGACCAGAAAAAATGACAGAATTAAAATCCCCATTTAAACCCCAAATCCCCACTTCTGGTTCAGCACAACCCTTGGCACCTCTCTGTGTGTTCTACCAAAGATGTGCTACCATATTCTTATTTTTCTGATATAATTGTTTACCTTAGTGAGCAATATTTCATGTTTATGGTACAAAATAAATATTCCTAAAGTTTGTATGACTGCAGCAATCTCTGCCCCTCAGCATACCAGGACTCCTTTGCAGTAGATGATAGGGATACTAAGACAACTCAAATCTTGAGAAGTTTGCAGCCTAAAATCAAACCAGAAACAGAACCCAATAAAGGATTTGATGGCTTCCACAAGCCAGGACTTCTCAAAGGAGAGATTGTAGCTCCTGCTACCTTTATGAGATGTCAGTGCCCCAGGAGAAAACTGCTTTACTTCTAAAAGCACCTGGACTTCCATAGCAAGAATAACTTGAAACAAAAAAAAACAAGGAAGGAAAGACCACAATCAGCCTGAATCGGAGCCTCTGAGGACCAGAGGATTAAAGAAATTAAACGTAAATCACTAATCAAACCCACTCATTTTGGATGACGAACGACCCAGGGTTTTCTTTCTGCCTGACATCTTCAGGAGAGCTGAGCTCAGGAACCTGAAATGGAGAAACAGAGTGGAATTTGGCCAGGTTTAAATACCAGCCTGCCGCAATTCTGATCTCCCTGGCTTAAGTGACACAAAGCTGCAAGGTCCTCTCAGCAGCTGCTGGTGGAGGAGTCAGGAAACCACATCCCAGTGAGATGCACACTGGGAAGACCCCCAAGGGATATGGATATGGCATATGGGAATGGATATTTGGATATATCTCCCTCCTCAAATCCAAAAATGAATTGGAGCAATTTGCCAGCTCTGAGCTGGGACAATACAGGAACACCCAAAGGTTTTTTATTAAACCAAATTATCCTCTTGATGTGGCATCACCTCCTTGCCATGAATGGGCTGCTCATGGCAGATGTCCCCAAATCCCAGGGATATTCCTTCTGCTGATCCTTCATGGTAGATCTCCCAAAACCCCAGGGATATTCCTTGTGCTGTGCAGGATTTTATGGCAGTACTGAGAAAGGCAGATGTGTAGACATGCATTTATACAAAATGCATATTTAATATGTTAATATGCAAGTTTAAGAGGCAATTTCCTGGCTTAGTCTAATTCCCCTATTAGATGTTTTTCTTCACACTCCACCTTCATGGCAAATGTCCCCAAACCCCACTGACATCCCTGTGTCAATCCTACACCACTGCCCACATGGAAGAAATGTTGTTGTCTGCCAGCAAACACTCAGGGCTGGAAAAATGAGAGCAGAGGCAGAGCAGATGCGGCCTTCTTCTTCCCTGATGTGGTATCCAGGTCTCCAACAAGAGTCAGACTCAAAGCCTGATCCCTCCTCAGCCTCCCCAAAAGCTTCTGCTCAGTGCAAAGCCTTGGTGGTGCCTCCTCATTTGGGGTATGCATCACTTGAAACACCATTGTGGCCACACCTGGAGCTGAAAATGGGTTGGGTGGGCACCTCTGGGCAAGGGGAGATCATGGCTCTGTTGGCTTCAGGTGCCCTCGGAGGCTGGGAATATTTGAAACTGGGAGAAACCTGGAAAAATGCTCCAGCCCATGTGGTTGAAAAGGCTGTGTTGGCTTGGGTTTATGAGTTTAAAAGAATTTCTCAGCCACTTTGCTAAGAGCAGGGTTTTATGGTGGTTCTGAGAAAGGCAGATGTGTAGATATGTATTTATATAAAATGCTGACTGTGCCAGCACAGGAGAGCTCAGGTTTAAGAGGCAATTTCCTGGCTTAGTCTAATTCTCCTATTAGATGCTTTCCTTCACACTAAGTGAAATTCTGACTGAATTAAAGACCTGCTTTTCCTCTTATCTGCTGCTGCTCTTATCTAACTCTGAGGAAAGGCTGGGAGCAGAGACAGCCTGGGCTTGCCATTTTACAGCTCTCCTTCCCACTTTTCCCCTGGGCTCACATCAAATGCCTGGAAGATTTGTTAAAAACCAGCCTGTTATGCTCAACACAACCATACAAAGGGAACAGCAATGGAAAAGCCACAAAGTAGATCCATTTCCTGAATATATATATATTTATTTTTTTTCCCTAGGGGGATCTCCCAAAATCTCCTACAAACCCCAGTGAAATTGTCTCCTTGGAGCAGGGACCATCCTTTAATTAAAAGATCCAGGTATATTCAGTTGTGTGAGTCTCCAAGGGTGCCATGAAAAGGGAAAGAGAAAAAAAAAAATCAATCCTGCTCATTATTTATTGTCACTACTCCTTTCTGGGTCCTGAGCCAGGTGAGTACAACCAGCAGGAGCTGAGACACCTCAGCCCCCTCCCTGACTCCACCACTGACTCAATGCTTAGCCCTGGGCAAGTCCCTTCACTTATTTCCATAAAATCACAAAATAATTTGGGTGTGAAGGGACTTCTTAGAGGTTTTACCTCTTTCTCAGCAAAGTCTCTGCCTTGGTTACAGAGTTTGTCAGCTTTAAGGGAGCAGGATTTGTTGGTCCAGCACCAAACTGCTTCCAGCTGATCCTCTTCATGCCATGGTGAAGCAATGCTAAGAACCACTTGTCCCACTGTGTTTGAGTTTTATCCAATTTTTCTCTAAGCCCTCCCTTGTACCAAGCCTCTGCCACCCTCTGTGTTTGAGTGTCCCAGACTTTGCAATGGAGTTGGCTCTGCCAAGAGCTGCACTTCTCACTCAGCCCAGCTTTATCAGGGCCACATTTCCACCCTGTGATATCTCTGTTCCCTAAATTCCCAGCACACTTCCAAGCACAGAGGTGTTTAGAGCCCTTGAAACCAAATTAGCCACTCTCCATTTTGCTCACATGCAGGGGTTTTTTTTATATTTATATATATATATAAATATATAAATTTTTATATTTATAATTCAGGGCACTGACAGCCCAACTCCCTGCAGCATCCTGCTGTCTCTGGCAACATCAAACAGAAAAAAAAAAGCCCAAAATGGGTCCTTTCTCACTGGATTTGGGCATCCTTCCAGGAAGGGCCCTGCTCTGTGGTCAGCTGGGAATTGCAGCAATCTTTGGAAGAGAAGGCCCTGGGGAGAGCTCAGAGCCCCTTCCAGAGCCTAAAGGGGCTCCAGGAGATCTGGAGAGGGACTTGGAACAAGGAATGGAGGGACAGGACACAGGGAATGGAGTGATTGGATATTCTGCTTGTCCTCCCAGCCTCTTCCCTCATCTCTTGACAAATTTTGGGAAAGTATCCTGCTTTGATTACCCCCCCCCCCCATAAAACCCAAGAGAAATCTGCTTCCCCTGAGACTGCAGTGAAAAGGGATGTACAACATGATGAAATGATGGCTGCTGGATGGACATGCCTCTTCCCACTTGGAACAGATACAGATCTGGCCCAAAAAGTCCACACGCAAAAAATAAAAAAAAGAAAAAGGCTGAATATCTTTAATACACTGGTCTGATTTAAAAAGCAACAGAAACCTGGAGTCAAAAAGCAGGTGGGTTTTATCACCTCTTTCATTATATAATTTGGCTGGAATGTCCTTCTCTTTTAAGATGAATGAACTTTCTTGCTGATAGCAACTCCCTTACTTTCTGCTTGCAAACCAAAATTGATGGGATTTTAGGGGGTTTTCTTCTAGGGAAAAAATAAAACACCTTCCTCATTGGAAAGGGTGCTCACCTGAGGTTATGAAAAGCTCTGGAAAACCAGAATACCCTTCTGGGGAAGCTACACCATTTTGAGTAGAATCATGGAATAGGTTGGACTGGAAAAGAGCTTAAAGATCATTTTGTTCCAATCTCCTGCCAGGAGCAGGGACACCTTCCACACTTCCACCTTCCAGGTTCCTCAGAGCTCCACCCAAAATGGCCTTGAACACTTCCAGGGATGGGGCATCCACAGCCCAGGACATTTCTGGTGTCTCCTGCTCCAGGTTTGGATAGCCAGTCCCTACAAATTGGGTCATCCAAAGGACATTTTTAGGGGTCCTGGGATCAGGTGAGCATCCCTGCAGCTACATCAGGACTTGGACCTCTTCAAAGTTCAGATGGATCAGATTTTGGGCACTTTGGTCAGTGCCACCCAAGTGTGCATGAGTCCCATGTTGGATCATCACAAGCATCACTTCAGTGACAGCTGAGCAGGGATAAACCTCTGGATTCCTGGTATTTGCTTAGTAAAGTTCTTCTTTCAGCAGGAAATTTGTGGCCTAACCCCTACACAAATATCCTTCCAAGAACAGGTATGAGGGCTCAAAGTCCTCCATCCAGCACAGCATAAACTAGAGATCTTTAGAACTTTCCTGAACAACCATAGATTCTTTTATTAGAAAATAAAATTTCATTTCTTCTACTTCATCACATGGGCCTGAATAAAAATACAGAAGCCAGCTACATATTTTCTTTAGACAAGGCTTATCCCAGACAGCTGGAGCCTGGACTTTGCTTCTTCCCATCCTGTGGATTACGAAGGTTTTTTCTTGCTCCAGCAATAGAGTGTGCTGCTAGAAGCCACCTCTGCATTTCAAGGGCTCTGCCAAGAGGACGGGAAATTAATGAAGTTTAAATGAAGAGCTGCTCCCTCTTCCAGCCGTTTGATCCTTTCTTGTGATTCAGTAAAACCCTGGCAGAGGACTCCTGATCTAATCACGGGAGCTTGCACTTGGTGATCCAATTACTGCCAAGTTTCTGGACATTTGTTTCTCCTCTGATGAGAACATTTAAAGGTGTGAACTTTTCAGGGGCTGTCTGGGCTCTGGGATCTCATTTGGGAAAGGCAGGAATAAAATGCTGTGATTTTCTACAGATTTGAGCTGTCTTCAGCCAGTCTGTGAACCCTGATAGCCAGTGCTTATTTCTGCTCTTACCTACACATCTCCACCCCTCTGCCAAGCCTGGCTTGAATGAATCACTCAATGCAAATCTCATCTGGAGGGACGTGCAGCCAGCAAATTCACCCAACGTCATTTTTAAAGGGCAGGCTACAGACAGATAACACAGAGACTCTTTTCCAACAGCCCTTCTCTAGCCCAGATATGTACAAGTTTAAAAGAAGCAGTGGCCATAAACTAAAATACAAGAAGTTCCATCTCAATATGAGGAAGAAATTCTTCATGTTGAGGGTGGGAGAGCACAGAAACCGCTGCCCAAAGAGGGTGTGGACTCTCCCTCTCTGGTCACGTTCCTGTGTTGCCTGCTCCAGGTGACCCTGCCCTGGCTGGGTGTTGGACTAATGATCTCCAGAGGTCTCTTCCAAACCTAAAAATTCTGTGTTTCTCTGCAAGATGGGCTGAGAACTGATGATTTCTCTTCATGAGAGAGTGCAAGACTTCTGCTCTGCCCACTGATTTCCCAGCATTGCTGCCCAAACACTCTCACATTGCACCCTCAGTCTTTCATGTCCGAAGGTTGCCGCAGTCACTGATCCCTCTTTTTAGGGGAAAGAGGCTCCCAGGGTCTGCCCTGTGAGATAACATCACCCCAGTGACTCCCAGAGTCTTTCTTGAGGTGCCACTGCCCAGTGTTTGCTCATGTCCTGCATTGTCCCCAGCCCTGATAACTCCTCTGGTCAAGGCTATCAACTCATCAGCGCAGCGGCATCAGCCCCCCACGCTTGGACACCAAACCCTCTCTGCTGATAGACTTATCCCTAATCCCGTTCAGGACCTTTTTGATCAATGGATAAATCTCTGTTTGTGTGGCCAAATCCCTCCTGCCTTGTCTGTGGGCTGGGTGTGGGGATAAATGTCCTCAATGTCCCCCTGGGCTCGTGCCACCCCAGATCCTGACGATGTGGAGAGCACGTCGCAGTCGAGGCTTAACCCCATGGGGCTTTTTTACCTTTATTTGAGCAGATGGACAGCTGAGGTCCCAAAAAGGGTGATGTGGCCTCTGCAGAATCCCAGGACAATTAAAAGTGATCTGGGAATCCCCAAAGTTTAAGGACATCCTTCTCTTCCAACAGCACTGCACCAACTCAGGGTGTTTTTGTGCTGGCAGTTGAACACAGAAGCCTTGGCCAGAGACACTTTTCCATCTAAATTCCCGATATCTTTTTAAAGATGTGACCATTTTCTAAGCTTTATTTGCCCGGCAGCCCTCTTCCAGTCACTGGGGAGGAGATAAGGACGTATGAGGAGACTTTGATCAGATCAGGACCCACCTGAGAGGACAACAATGGGGTGGAAAAGAAGAAAGAACAAAAAAGTAAAAATAAAAGCTCTTGATGATCCAGGCTCAAAGAGAGGCCAAATCTGAAGGGAAGAGTTCTCCCTTAAATAATTCTCTTTTATTTCTTTCACAAATGTCAGTATAAGGCATTTGGCCTCCAGCATCAAACCAGCAGCAGAGAGAAAAAAAAAATCAGAGAAGGGGGAAAGAGAAATCAGAAAAAAAAAAAAAGGAAAAAATCTATATACATTTTCCTTCCTTTTTTAACCCAAAATGAAATTGGCCCAGAATTGCAAAAAAAAATGTCCCATCACCAACCGAAGATGTTTTCACCACATGGTCAATATTGGTGGTCAACTACAAGGGAAGGAGACGAAGAGCATTTCACAAAAGGTTCTGCCCTGGAGGCTCAGCTGGACCCTCTTCAGATGCTTCCCAGTGGTGTCCAAATCATTGTCAGTAACTGGGGGAGAGGGACAATCCTTGGACAACCCAAGGAATGACTGGATGTGGCACTCAGTGCTCTGGGCTGCTGACAAGGTGGGGATCAGTCACAGGTTGGACTTGATGGTCTTGGAGGTCTTTTCCAGCCTGAATGATCCTGTGATTCCGTGATCCTCTGATGTGAACTCATGGAAATGTAACTCCCATCACCTCTGATCTGGTGATGAAATCCCACGGACAGACAAAGGGCAGGAAATGAGGCAGGTGCAGATGAGGCCCAAAGATGTTCTTCACACAACCAACCACTGGGAAATGGAGGATTCTGGGGTGTCATAAAAAAACCCCTGTGATTTGATCCAAATGGGATATGAAATGTGGAAATCCAAGAACCACAGAGCCATGAAATCATAGAATGGTCTGGGTTGGAAGGGACCTCAAAATTCATTCAGTCCCACCCCAGCCATGGGCAGGGACACCTTCCACCATCCCAGGCTTCTCCAGGCCCCAACCTGGCCTTGGACACTTCCAGGGAGCAAATCCCCTGTTCTTCCTAAGAGTTCCTTGCCTGCAACCTCAAGGAACAATGCGACCCCTCTGTGATGCTGGGATTTGCTCAAAGAAGAGGTGAGTACAAGAAATATCTGCAAGGGGTGATGGTAGAAACAGGAATGTGATGCCAAAATAAAAAAAAAAGCATTGGGGACTTTTTATATATCCCGGTGTTTGTAGTGGAGGTCTGTGATTTTCATATTTTTAATTTTCCATGTAAGAGGAAAAGCGAGGAAGAAAGAGTTAAACACAAACAGCCCCGTTGTTTTTTGGCTTTTTTTTCCCTTTGTGTATTTTGGTTTTGCTTGAAATTATATAAAATGTAACAACTTTTGCCCCTGATGTGGTTTTCCCACTGCACACTGTGAACAGTCAAGGCTTTTTTAAGGTTGAATTCTGAAAATGTTCTTTATTCTCTCTACAAACCACCCTCCCCCAAAACAACAAGCAGAAGAATTCAGATTTTTTCATCTATAATTAGTAAAATTATTAGAGACATTTAAACTTCTTCCTTAGAGCAGTTCAAGCCCAGCTTTTCTTTTTATTGAGTTGAAACAGCAATTCATCCAGAAGGGTCTTAGAATTTTCTTAAAACAAGCAAACCAAACAAAAAAAGCCCAAAGTGAAAGTAAAATTCAATTAAATTAAAAAGAAAATTTTAAAAACCCAACTATTAAACTTTGGAATTTTGTCCAGCCAGAAACAACCAATATTGAGCATTCCAGTTTGTGCTTTTGTATTTCCAGCTCTTCCAGATGGAACACAAATAACATTTTCTTTGATTTTGGGAGGATTTTCCACTAAAAACAACAACAACAACAACAACAACAACAACAACAACAACAACAACAACAACAACCAAACCCCCCCCCAAAAAAAAAGGTGTTCCTTAATGAGTTCTACTTCTTTCAGCAAGAGCAGACATTTTGGGAAGGAGCCCTCTGTGGGATGCCTGCAACCATTTATCCATGCAGGTTTAGGTATCTTTGGGTGCTAACAACTGGAATATGCTCCAATGCCTCCAGTGTCCTGCTGGAATTACAGTGAGATTTCACAGCTGTTCTGCCAAAAGTCCATAATCCTGCGAAAAGGCACGGGACTAAGTGCTCTGGGAGGGACAGGTCCTGTCCTGGATCTGCTGTCCCCCACAAGGCCTTTAATCCCCCTTCCCCTTGTCTTCCCAGATAATAAGATCCACCCACCCTGCAGTGCTGTTGGGAGGCTTCACGTGGTAATTTTTATAAAGTGCCATGGGATCCTTTGGAAAAGAGAAAATAAAAAGGAAATAAGAAAATTGTAGGATCCAGCCCGATTTTGGTGTCACACAGCAAGGAGTGACTCCCAGGGAGATACAGATGATCTGTAAGTCCCCTTCCAACCCAAACCATTCTGCGATTCCATGGTTTTGTGGCAAAGGCAAGCTCAGGATCAGTTATCACTGCAGAGCCCAGCAGCCACCCTTCATTTATCTCCTGGCTGCCAGCGAGGGTGACACTGCAGGGACATTTCTCCAGCCCATGGAAAGAGCTGCCCCTTTGAGGTGTCTTTGCCTTTCTGCACTGAACCAAATCTGCTTTGTCCACCTTGTCCCTGGTGGGTAGGACAGGATGGAGCCAAGCCCAAGTTGCTCTGTCATGCAAGCCAAAAGACAATTTCTGGAGAAAGGAATTCTCTGGGGAGATCTTAGAACACCTTCCAGAAGCTAAAGCAGCTCCAGGAGAGCTGGAGAGGGACTTGGGACAAGGGATGGAAGGACAGGACACAGGGAATGGCTTCCCACTGCCAGGCAGGGATAGATGGGATATTGGGAACGAATTTTTGGCTAGGAGGGTGGTGAGGCCCTGGCACAGGTTGCCCAGAGAAGCTGTGGTTGTCTCTGGATCCCTGGAAGTGTCCAAGGCCAGGCTGGACGGGGTTTGGAGCAGCCTGGGACAGTGGAAGGTGTACCTGCCCATGGCCAGGGTGTGGAACTGGATGATCTTTAAGGTCCCTCCCAGTCCAAACCTTTCCATGATTCCCTGATTTTGTACAAGAGCCAGAACTACACATTCAAGCCCAAAATCCTCCTGTCTCTGATTGGTTTGATGGAATTTTTGTTTATTTGAACCAAAACCCTCCTAAATTTAAACCATTGTCTGGGATTCCACCTCTCTCCTGCTGTGCTGCAAGTCTTGGAATCACATCATTCCTGACTTGTTCAGTGCATGAAAACTCAGAGGTGCATCAGCTGCCCAACAGATACCACAGTTTATTAATTATATCAACACTACAATAATGATCCAAGAACGAGGGATAATTACACATAAATTTGGCAACATGCCTGAGTATTCTTTCCCCATATACTGCACTGGAGTTTTGCCTGATGTTATTATCATTTTCTGATAAAATGAACTTTCATGTCATTGTGCCTTTTACACATGACAGCCTGCGGTGTATTTTCTTGCTTTTCCCCATGGATGACAAAATGCCAGCTTCACCCAGGGTTTCCCATCCTGGACAGCATTCCTAGGTGGGTGTGAAGCTGCAGGATGGGTCCAAAAGCCAAAGGCAGACTGGATCTCAGCAGATTTAAGGGAGCGTCAACTCTGCTTCTCTCTGGTAGCACTGGTGCATCAAAAATATTACACCAGTGGTATTTTTCTTCACAAACCCAAAAGAGAAGAAGAAGGAGCAGGATATTCCTGATGGTAGAAGGAAACTGGGATCTTTATTTGTGCAGCCATAAGAATCCCAGTGGCATAGTCTGAATTCCTGCTGCCCTGAGTGATGCTGGGGAGGGCTGCAATGTTCACTTGGCTGGAGAACAGCAGTGCAAAGGGGATTTTGGTGGGATATTTCTGGAAAAGTGGGTGGATGTTAACTAGGAAATGAAAAAAAATCCCAAGTTGCTGCCTCAGCTCCAGAAATTGTTGTGTAGATGACGTGGAAATTAAATATAATCTGAAGGAACTCTGGCATCACTTAACAGATCCATGGAATTGCTTAGGTCGGAAAAGCCCTCTAAGATCACTGAGTCCAACCACTCCCCCAAAACTGCCAAGGCCACCACTGAACCCTGTCCCAGAGTTCCCCACCCACACACCTTTTAAATCCCTCCTGGGATGGAGATGCCACCACTGTCCTGGGCAGCTGTGCCAGGGCTGGGCAGCCCTTTGAGTCCTCCTTTCCTTTGCAAAGTTGAGGGGATCTGGGAGAGGCTGAATTCCAGCTCAGTGTCCAAAGTTCAGGGAATTCATCTTCTCAGGAAATTCAACCATTTGCAAATCTAGGTGAAGAGAGGAAGATTCCCAGAAATTCCCATCTGTCTCCAGTGTCCCTTGCTGGAGGACGTTGCCAACCTCAGGTTACAAATTCACCCTGCACCAGGGAATTTTTTCCTTTATGGAAAAGACCAGACATTTTTTCCACCTTTTTTTTTCAAACTTTCCTTTTAAAATTGTCAATATTTTGGTTTTTTTGGACTGGCATCTTGTCCAAGGTCAAATCATCCTCCTGCTTTACCACTCAGTCCCGCCAGCACTGCCTGCTTGTCCTTTGCTCATGTGAGCGCATTTCACATGGATTTGGGCTTGGAAATTCAGTGCTTGGACTTTTTGGCGTGAAAAACTATTCTGGCTTTGTGGCTTTAATTTTATGTGAAATCTACCTCTTTTATTTTTGCTTTCCTCTCCAGAATAAATGAATTAATTCAACCACTGTGCAATTCAACAACCATCGGTGCAGAGAAAGAAACAATTTTTTTTCAGTGCAGAAAGAACTTAGCCACAAAACCTCTTTCCTCACCCAGAGGGCATAAGATTTGGGTCAGGACTGGCTTTTTTTTTATTTTTCCATCACCACATCCAACCTCGGCGCTGCATCTCCCGGCATGGGGTGCGCGATGCTCGGAGGGAGCGCAGGGGCATCGGAGGGAGCGCAGGGGCATCGGGCTCCGGCCCTGCAGCCCTTCCCTTCCCTTGCTTTCCCTTCCCTTCCCGGCGGCGCTGCCCGGGGCACTGACCCCAGCGCCGGGGAGTCTGGAGCGGAGCCGGCGGCCGCCGCTCGCCGCCGTCAGCCCACACCTCATCAATAGGGGCTGACAGCCCCGGCCCCGCCGCCCCGACGGCACCGCCGCCGGCACGGCACGGCTTGGCACGGCCCGGAGCGCGGGCTGCGAGCAGGGAGAGCCCCCAAGGTGGGGTTGGAGGCAGCGCCGTGAAGCCGGGATGTATCTGGGGAGAGAAGTCGGGGTGCAGAACCTCACGGGGGTCAGGCTGCAGCAACCCCACAGGATTATCCAGGGATCCCGGCATTCCCGCCATGGGTTTGGGATAGACGCAGCATCATTGTGAGGGGCTACGAACATCCCAGTGGGGCAGATTGAGGGGATCAAGGGAGCTGGAAGGGGGGTGCAGGGGTGTAGGGGACCCCACAGTGACAGGTAAGGGCACTCAGTGAGTGGTACAGGCGAGTAGGAACATAAAACACATTGGTGAGAGAGATACAGACACGTGGATAAATAGATGGATGAAAAAATGGATGTTCTGGCAAGGCAGATGGGTACAAAAAAGCAAATAAGACGTAGGAATGAGTTACAGAGATGTATGGATATAGGGATATATGGCTAGATGATGGATATAGGGATATATAGATAAATGATGGATAAACGGAAGTATGGAGAGATAATTAATAAATGGATATACAGATAGATTAGGGATATAGGGATATAGAGATAAATGATAGACAAATGGATATATGAATAGATGATGAATAAATGGATATACGGACAGATTAGGGATATAGGGATATAGAGATATATGGATAGATGATGGATATAGGGATATATGGATAGATGATGGATAAATGGATGTATGGATAGATGATGGATATAGGGATATATGCATAGATGATGGATATAGAGATATATAGATAATGGATAAATGGATTTATGGATAGATGATGGATAAATGGATATAGATAAATGATGGATAAATGGATTTATGGCTAGATGATGGGTGGTGATGCTGGCTGGGATTCGGCATTCCCAGGGCTCCATCCCAGGCACTTCCAGGCACAGCAGCCTTCCCCGCCTGACGCAGGAGCCTTTTCCAGCCTCCCCAGGAACGGGAAGGGGTTTTTCATCACCGCTGCTGCTCCTGCCAGACCCGCGGGTCTCTGCCGGGGCCGGTCAGTGCCCGGCAGCCGGGATGTCACAGCAGGTGCGCTCCGCACGGGTGGTTTCGCTGTCACTGCGTCAAAGGGCGGTGACAATGATGACAGCAGAAACCACGCGTGTGCAGGGCGCTGCGAGTGGGCGACAGGAGCCCGGCTGGGGGGTGACGCTCGCCCTTCGTCCCCAGAGGGTTCCCCGACACCGCAGGTGATGTTTCCCCGTGCTGGTGGCCCCGGGGGATCCCCCATCCGCGGCTGACGTGTGTCCGCAGATGCCACGCACAGCGCCGTGGCACAGCCCCTGTCCCCGCGGGGAAGGTCCCTCTGAGCTGGGCTTTCACGTCTCGCCACCAATCCAGAGAATCCCAGACTGGGAAATTCAAAGCCCTGACGTTTTAGGCTCAATTCACTCGGTTTTGGCAGTAAAACTGACGGGAATGCAGCGCACTGATCCACGGTGAATTTTCAGTGTTCTCGGGGACACATCTGCGCCCCCCACGCACACACAGGGGCACAGACACGCAGGGCATCACAAGTCCTGTGCTTCCCGTATCCTAGAGATCCCCGTTTCCTAAAAATCCCCGTTCCAGGTGGATTTTGGATTTTGTCTGTCCCCCGATTTCCACAGCACTGACTCTCACTTCTCAGCCTCTCCCCTCCTGCTGCACCAGAGCACGGATCGCTGCTCCACGCACCTCTGCATCCCAGAAATTTGTCCCTGAGGAAGTCACCTGTACTTATTTCTTATTTCTACTGGGGGTAAAAAAAGGGGGGGAAAAACAGGAAAAAGCGATAATATAGCATAGAGGGTAGAGGGAGTCGTCAGAAAAGATTTAGAAATTCCCCCGAAGCTCCGCTGAGCCGCGATGATGCTCGGCCACCCTCCTGCGAAGGGCAGTACCTGGCCTTTGGGATGGGGGAGGAGGAGGTGGAGGGGTTTGGTGGCATTTTGGGACCACTGCCGTGCCGTAAACAGACGTGACGTTTGTTTGGGAAAATGTCTCTGAAAGAGCTTCGGTTCAGCCGGGGCGGGGGTGGCAGCCACAGCGGGGTCCCCCTGTGCGGGGCTGTCCCTCTGTCCTTCCAGCTGAGCTCTCCACAGCGTCCCGTGGATTTTCCTTGCGCTGGGGTGTCCTGAGAGGTGTCTGCGGGCAGGGGGGCGCGGAGGGGTCCCAGAGAGGGGACTCCAAGGCTCCCCAGAGAGGAGGGTCCAGGATCTGCCCCTCAGGAGGGTGGGGGATCCATCCGTCCCCCCGCACAGCTCCAGGAGGGGCTGGCGCTCGGCATTTCCCCCCTTTTGCTGGATCTGGAGAGGGCTGGAGGGGCAGCACCCCCCTGTCCATCCCCAGCCCCCCCAGACGGGTGGGACGGGGGCGGGAGGAGGCGATGCCGTCCCGAGACGTCTCCTGGCTCGCAGGGAGCCTCGTCCCCCACTCCCGGCCATCCCTGACTCCCAAACCACCCCGGTCCTGCCGCACAGCCCCAAAAATTCGGGGGTACAGCCGTGCCTTGCCCCCACTTTCCCTTCCCAGTGGCACCGGCTGCTCTAACACAAGCCAGGGACAGCCTAGAGACACCCACAGATAGATACCTACGGATAGATACCTATCGATACCTATAGATAGATACCTACAGCTGATCCATACCGCCCGCAGATGCCATCCCAGCACGGGATTTTTTGGAGCCGATTTTTCCCCTCTCCGCTGTCCCGGGGTGGCCGATCCTCTCCCAGAGTCTGTAACTCTCAGATTCTCCCCAGCCCCCTCCTCCAGACCCTTCCCGGCTGCAGCCAAAGCAAGGAATAAATAAAAGAATTAACGTAATACTAATAAAAAACCCAAATAATCCCAAATGTCCAATAGGCAGAAGCCGCCGGACCCATTTATCCCTTTTGCTCTGCTAAAATCACATTTCCCCCGTGGTTTTTTCCCCTTATTTTTAACCACTTTTCTTCATGATTGTTTTAAAATTTCAACTTTTAGCACAGATAAAAATTTAAATTAATTTTCTCCCCTCTTCCCCTCTGCCCCCTGCCCCCCTCCAGTTCCTAAGGTGGTTTTGAGTGATTTTTTTTGTTTGTTTGGTTGGTTTTTTTTGGAGGAGAAGTTTGGTTTTTTTCCCTCATGCATCAGACCGGGAGCTTTAACTCTAAAACCACGGTGGAACTAAGTTTGATACGGGAAAACAAAAAAAAAAAGCAAAACAAAAAAACCTTAAAAAATAGGCATCGTATAGATTTTTTTCCTGGCTGGGGCAGAACTGGAGGCTTGAAAGGAGAGGAGCAAGGCCAAAATTTGCTCCCCTGGGTTATTTTCATACAGATTTCGTTAATCGCAAGGTAAAAAATAAGCTCCGCCGCGTGCAGAACAGATTTTGGGTTTGGTTTAGGGTTTTTTTTGTTTTCGGTTTTTTTGGGGAGTTTTTTGGGGTTTTTTTTGTTTTGGTTTTATTTGGGTTTTTTTGTTTGTTTGTTTGTTTTTTGTCGCTGCTCTTTGCTGTGTCCCATCTGCTTTTTCCAGGAGAAATTGTGTCCTAAATGCTGTTGGGTCACGCCAGGCTGGGCTCGGTGCAGTTCCTCACCTCTCCGAATTTCGGGATGAGAGTTCCCGCGATTCCCGGCTCCGCCGACCGATAATTCCCCGAAAAAACAGAAAGAGGCTGGATCCGGCCGCACGCACGGGAAACAACCCATGGGAATTGCTTTCGTACCTTTTTTCCTGCAAGTAGCAAAGCCAAAACACGTCCTTGAAATCTTCTCTGCTCCTGGTATTGCTGCTTTGCTGCTTGGGCGGGTTTAATCAGTTTAAATTGCATTTTCGCTTTTTGTGAGTTTTTAAAAAATGTTTTTATTTCTTATTTAGTAAGGAAAGAGCTTGCTTTCTGTAGGAATTCAACGAATCTTTAGGAAATCTCTGCTTTGGGAGAGAAAACCGTCAGGGATTTTGCAAAGGAAGGAAAGATGAGTGTCCCGAACCTGGCACATCTGAATAGGCACTGCTTCGGAGAACGGGTATCAAAAGAGACATCAATATATTTAATTCTCTTTTCATTCCCTGCTAGTGTTCATAAGTGTATTTTTATATATATTTTTAAATATACGCATTTACATGTTTATATATTATATATGAGTTATTAAACATTGTAGTTTATACGTCATATGTCTATTTTTAATATATTTCATAATTTACATATATACAAAAACAATACCACAGGGCGTTATAAATTATAAACAATAAATTATTTTGGTATGACAGTACACCTATGTTTGCATGTAACACACATTCCTGTGAATTATAACATATATTAAGTCCCGTTTACACTTAATTTTTCTATAGATCTGCATAAAATTACACACCTCTTATTAATTACATATTTACCCCCGTGTGCTGAAATTACAAATATGCACAGAGACACTGTTGCTGATGTTAAATTCTTATGCATTTCTGTGCCTATAATTTGATTTCTATACGGGACTATAAATATTTTCATCCCGATATTTGGGGTTATCTCCAGCTGCGTTTTCTCATTTTTGGCGATTTGGGGAGTCCCTGTGCCCCCTGGGTATTGCAGAATAACGTGAGGGCAGAGGATGAGAGGAGCCCACATCCCCGGGGATTCATTCCCAACCCTGAAGCACCCCCCAAGTGCTCTCCTCACCTTCCATCCCCCTTCAATAAATCGATTTCCCCATTCCCTCTTCCCCCCCATCCCGTGTCTTTCATACGGAGATTTGAAATTTTAATTCAATATTTTTATTTCCAAGCACCAAAATCCGCTGACATCTCCCCCCCCACACACACACAGACTTAGGGTAGGAACCCCAAATTTCCACGGGAAGCTCCGGAGTGTGGGAAATGTTAACGGTGTGAGAGTTATCCCCGGGAAACAGGGCAGTGGGACCCCCGGATGTCTGGAGAGGGCGAAAGGAGCCCCTGGGGAGGGGGGGCTGTGGATGTGGGGTTGAACTCCACGTGGGGCTGGGACCCCAAATTGCAGAGGGGTGCAGCACCCCCGCTGCACTTCATCATTAACCTTAAACCCATCAGAGCATGGAGGGACAGGAAAGGGGTGTCCAGTTTGGAGGGAGCACCCCAAAACTGGCTGGAACATAGAGGAGAGCAGCTGCCACCTCCCCTCTCTACAATTTGGGATCGCGATTTGGGGCAGAAGCACGGAAAAATCTCCCTTGAGCAATATCGCCAACGAAGGGGGTTGACTCCAGCGGGATTTGGGGGCTGGGGGGGATGTCCGTACCCCTCAGAAAAAATCCCCGATTTTTCTGGGAATCAGGCACGGGCATCCCTGAGGCGCGCAGGGACGCGAGGCTGCCCAGCTGGTGGGGCCATGCCCATGGGGCTGGTTTGATTTCGTTATTTTATTTTATTCCTTTTTTTTTGTTTGTTTTTGGTTTTTGTTCTTTTTTTTTTTTCCTTCTCTCCTCCACAGCCATGAAACCTGGCGCCCGGCTGATGGTGCAACAGATACCGGCCACCCCCTTCACCCCCCCTTCCCTCCCATCGCCGCCCACTTCCACGTGACGTGGGAAAACCAGTCAGCGAGTGGGACTGGGCAGCCTGGCCATACTGGGGAGCCTGGAGGGGGGCAGCGCTGCCCCTAATTCCCCACCCCCCAAGGAAGCAGGAGCCGGGGGCATCTCTGAGCCCTCTGCCTGCCCCACAGCGAGGGGAGGGGGTTCCCGCCCCTCGGCCTCGCCCCCCTCCACCCCTGCGCCCCCCCAGCACTGAAGGTGGGTAGCGCTTCTCTGTCCCCTCGCTCCTCTTCCTCGCTGTCACGCCGGGACCCCAGCGACCTCCTCGAAAGCCTCCTCCTATTGTCTCCTCGGACTCGATTTTGCTAATTTTTTTTTTTGGTTAATTTTTTTAATTATCACCACTGCTATTTGTAAAGCAAGAGGGGGAACTTGCTCCTTGTTCCCCTCCTGTGAATCCTGCTCCTCGTTAGGGAATCCTGTGGAAAAGCTCCATCCTAGGCTGGTTACACGCCAACCATTCCCTGGGGGTCTGGGGGACACGGATCTCCCTTAAAGCCCCTTCTTCCCGGCTCGCTTCCATCCTTACCCCTTCCCAGCGCTGCCTCCGGCTTCTCTCCCCTTCCTCGGCCGCCTGCCCGTCTCCCTCTGTCCTCCCAGGGTATCAGCCCTTATCTGCTGGTTATCTCTTCTGCAGCTAAATTCAGCCCAGCGGAGGGGTTCAGCCGGGGGAATCTGTTGGTTAAACCTGAAGCAGTCCCAAGAGCCAACTCTCCGGCCGTAATTCCCCCTACCCCGTGCCCCATCCAGCTCTTCTCCCGGTGTGAGGTGGTTTTCATGGAATCCTACAATTCCAGAATGGTTTGGGTTAAAAAATACCTAAAGGCTCACCCGGTTCCGACCCCCCTGCCCTGGGAAGGAACACTTTCCACCAGATTGGGTTGTTCCAAGCCCCGTCCAAGAGGCTCCCTCCATGATTTGTAGAGAATTTCACATCTCAACTCATCTCACACCCCCCTCCCGGACCCTCCTTGGGAAAGGGGTTTCACCCTGACCCCTTTCCACAAGTGGGTTTTGGGGTCTTGCCATTGCAAGCCACGCACAAGGCCCCAGTGGCATCCCAAGGCCCAACCCCACTCCAAATTCCCCCAAAATCCCCCAAATTCCAAACCAACCCAACATGAGGTAAAGCACCCCTTTCCCCCACCTTGTCCCACGACTCTGGGATGTTCCTCCCCACCCAGACCTACGGCATTCCCAGTCCCCAGTGGGTCACCCCACACGGGAAAAACGGGGGAGAGGGATAGAAAACACCTGGAAAAGGGAGTTTTGTGGGCGCTGCCTGGGCTCGGCTCCCCACTTTGGGCAGCACTAATGGGGCTGCAACGGGTAATGTCCCTCCCTCTCCTTGAAGTCCCCTCGGTCCCGTCTGGCCGGGCTTTAGGGGGTGCGGACACGCGTGGAGCAGGCGAGGGGTGGGATGGGCGAGCCATCCTTCCTCCTTTCCCTCTTTCCCCCCCTACTTTTCCCTAATTTAACTCCCCCCCACCCCAGCCCTCCCGCCGCCCACATCAAACTCCGGCCCCGGGGGCCATTAACAGCTTAAAGCACCGATCGTACCTGCGGGACAAAGGTTTTTGCTGCGGGCCACAGGAGAGAGCATCGCTGTCTCTCACCTTCCCGGCTGTGTCCCCCTTCCTTTCACCTCCCCCCCCCTTCTCTAACCTCCTTATCTCCCCGCCCGGGGGGGTCCCGGCCCGGCCGCCGCCGCCGCATCCCGCATCCCATCCCGGCAGCATCTCCCCCTGCTCCCCCGGGGTTGTTGGAAGGGGAGGGCGGGAGGGGAGGGAGGAGGAGACTGAGCGAGGGTTTTAAACAGCCCAGCCTGATGGTGGAGGGCGGGGGGGTGGGGGGGCGGGAGGTGATGGATGGAGCCCGGTGGGAGCAGCTAAATCCAGGCGGGAGCTAAATTTCCCCTCCGGAGGGACCCGGACTTGTTGCTCGGGGTCTGCAAGAGGCGGCGGGACCTGCTTGAAGGTGGGGAAGGTGGGCGGTGGGGAAGAGAGGTGGGGGGGGGGTCGGAGGAAAAAAATCGCATCGCTGGTGGTGTTTTGGTTTTGGCTGGAAGGCTTGCGCCCACGCGGGACCGCTCCGGGGGAAAAAAAAAAGTGGAGCCGAGGGTTTTCCAGGCGCTCCCCATCGCTCTGGATCGCGGCTGGGCTTTGGGGAGGCCCCGCACGACATGTACCAGAGCTTAGCCATGGCAGCCAACCCCGGCCCTCCGGCGTACGAGGGGGCAGGTGGCTTCATGCACAGCGCGGCCGCAGCGTCCCCGGTCTATGTGCCCACCACGAGGGTCACCTCCATGCTCCCCAGCCTGCCCTACCTGCAGAGCAGCGCCTCTTCCCAGCAAGGCAGCCCCGTCCACTCCAGCCACTCCATCTGGACTCAACCCGGAGCCGAAAGCGCCGCTTACAACCCTGGATCTTCTCACCCTCCCGTGTCACCTCGGTTCTCCTTCTCCACCAGCACCCCCATCCCGGCCACCTCTTCCCGGGAAGCGGCGGCGGCTTACAGCAGCTCCTTGAACCTTTCTGCTAACGGGAGGGAGCAGTACGGCAGGGGCTTCGGCAGCTCCTATTCCAGCCCCTACCCGGCCTACATGAGCCCAGAAATGGCCACGACCTGGACTTCCTCGCCCTTTGACAGCCCCATGCTGCACAACCTGCAGAGCCGAGGGACGCCCGCGGCCGCCCGCCACGCCAACATCGGTGAGCACGGGGCTGGGAAATAGGAGGGATGGGAGGGAAAGTTTCACCCCGTTACCCCCCACCCCCCTCCAGATTTTGGGGCACGCACCCCTCTGTGAGTAGGTTTTGGTTTTTGGAGGGAGGAATTTGGAGTATTGGGGTTGGCGCTGTCTGAGTGGTCTCTCTGTCTGGAAAGCATCGGGGTCCTTATTCTTATTTATTCTGCAAAATCACCAGTCCAAAACATCCTCAAAGTTTCCAAAAAGTAAACGAAATTTAGGGCAGGCCCGGAGCGGCGAGGAGTGATGAGCCGAGATCTGGAGCGAGGGCCTGCTGGCTCCTCGAACAGCTCAGAGGGGATTTAGGGACTCTGATTGTGATAATTTTGGGGTGCAGGACCACGAAGTTCCATGGAGACGCAGGCAGACCCTTCCTGAGCTGGCTTTAGGTGTTAAACTGGGAGCATTGAGAAAGCAAAGTTGGGTCCATGAATTCCGAATCTTCCCTTCGGGCTGTTTTACGTTCTGATCTTTTAAAAAATTCTTTTGGAAAGGTCAATTGGGCTACAAAAAGGGAGAGCAGAGAGAAATTTAGAGCTGAGATGAGAGAGATGATGGAGAAGGATTAAAAGAAATGCATCCACATTTATAATGGTGCTTTTTGGGGAACTCAGGCACATCTGAACAACACAACCCTGGTATTTCAGAGTCTCCTTGCCCCAAAAAATCTCACCCTGATCTCTTGTGCTGAGTCCAGTCTCAGAGCCTTTCATTTCATTAAATTCCTCTGGTTCCTACAACGAAGAATTGGTCCAAATGGCTTAAAATACTGCTTTTATATTTTGTGAGGTGGAAGAGGGATAAAAGGAGAGAGAAATGCTGGCACATCTTTGCATGGTGGTTTCATAAACCCTTTTTTCCTTCCCGCCTCCTCTCCATGAAGGTATTTCTGTCGGCTTTGGGGTCGGGGTTAACAAAGAAAATACCTCAAATTTGTCTGCAGATCTATTTTACGATTGTGTTCTCTGACCCGAATTTTGGAGGATGGTTTTTCCATCGTGTCCAGCGGGATTTGCACTGTCTTTGGCACTATTTTAAGATGTTAAAAGAAGGAAAGTTGAGTGTCGGTGAAGGCTTGGCCTTGCCAACATCTTGTGCTTTTCTTTAGGTACTAGAAAATTTCTCAAGACAAGGAACAGATTAAGGATAAAATTTTAGCCAATCAGGCAATTTTTTTTTGGAAGCCGTGAGAAGGCAGATCGTAGAGGAAAAAATCAGTATGAATTAAACAGTCAAGTATTAATTGAATATGAGGGAGCACATACGAATATTTGTATTTTACCATGGTGCCATCTCTTCCTTGAGGGGAAAAAAATATCACCTTTTTGCGGTGATTTCAGAAGGGCTCTTAATAATAAAAATACCCTAAACCCAAAATAATGCAAATGAAGAATTGCAGTTGCAGAAACACCCATCAGCTTTTAAAGCGCAAGGGCATTTGGAGGCTTTGAGCGTGGTGGTTTGTGCTGCAGCTCCGCATTTTGATGGCAAAAAAAAATAAATATAGGGTTTTAAATAGCACTGGGAAGAAGGGATGAGTTGAGCCAGTGCAAAATATGGTTTTTAATGAAGGAGGAAGGAGCCGGGACTCCACGGCCAGGTCTTGATTCTCGGCAGTGGACGAATCGGGTGCCGGATTCTCGGCAGCGCAGCCGAATCCGCGGGATTCATTAGCATGCGGCTAATTACGCCTCTGCCTTGGATATGGGAAAGCGTTCGAATTTTAAAGCAAAAGTGCCTGAGTTTTGGTTAAAAAAAACCAACAAAACAAACCAAAACCAAAAACAAAAACCCAAAACCAAATAAAACAAAATACTGCCTGAGAGCTGTTGAGTTTTAAAAGGATTTTTGGAAGGCGGCTCCTCCGGGAAGCAGTTGAAGGTCCAGACCTGCCCCGTTCCCACTTCTCCCTGAGTCGGGACGCGGCCGCTGCCGGGTCCCTCCTTGAAGCCGAGCGACGCTTTGGGCATCAAGGGGGGTTAAGTAAAGCACGTAGAGGCTGGCTGTGGGACTCTGAGCTGGGAAAGGGTTTTATTTTAATGATTTTAAGGGTAATAAACACTGAAAAACTGAAGGCACCGAAAGATGTAGTGGGGGGGGGGGGGACACCGCTGTGGATTATTCCCATCACACACCCACTTTAATTCCACATCCGAGCCTGGTCAGCACCTGAGAAATCCCCGGAAGGGTGGAATTGACTCTTTCTTTGCCTTTTCTTAGGGCTAAAAGTAATTTTATTCTCTGCACAGCGAGGAATCTCAAGGTGGAAATGCAATCCTTTTAAATGCGTGAAATATAAATATTTTCAGCGCTCTCATTTTCTTTTCCCAGAGAAATAACCACCACCTTCAAGTAGCGCTAAATGCAGAGCACCCCTGGGGTCATCAAAATTTTAATTATGACGATTTTTTAAAAATAAAGATCAAGTATAGGCAACTATATGCAGAAACTAATTCCCTGTCTATACAATTGGGCAAGACGTTTTCCTCCCTGTTTTATAGCAATATATCCCTGTAACAATAAAGCAACACATAGAGAAAAGAAGATTAGTGAAAACGTATTCGAAGACAATAACACTAAAAGAAATACAAATCTTCTTGTTTTTCCCTGAATTAAGGAAGTTTTGCCTGGGTTAAACCCTGGTATGAAGCACTGGGAAGGATGGGTAAAACGCATGGGCCCGTTTGGAAAACTTTCCCAGGTGTGAGTTCGAAATGCCAAATTTGGGCTTTTCAGGATAAGTTTGGTGACTGATTTCATTACCCTGAAGAGCAGGATCAGACCCTGTGGTCGAGGCAGTGAACTTGCCCCAGGCGTTGCCTGGGATGGAGTTACTGCGAATTCCCGACTTAATGAGGCATGAAAAGGACCAGCTGCAGAATCCCCTCTCAAAAGACTTCCCCGCCAGCACCAAAAATCTCTTGAAATCGCTCCCAAAATTACCCTAGATGGGCAGTTTGGCTCTTGCTCCTTCCCCAGGCGGAGGGGAGCGGGGATGGAGGGCGGGCACGGGGGTCCGAGCGCATCCATCCCGCAGCTCCTCGCTGCCTCCTGGATCTTTCCAGGCTGGGGAAGGACGCTCCGATCCCGGATTTCATTTTGCTCACAGCGGGGATTTTACTTTCGCTGTGGCATCGCGCAGGTATTGCTGTGGTTGGGGATAAATCGGGGCTGTGGGCATTCCTGGCGGGCGCTTTTTGGGTTGGTTTTTTGGGGTTTTTTTGGCCAAATCGAAGTCAGGGCTCCTCAAGCAGGAGCTGCTGGAACACAGCAGCAGCATCTGGGAAGATCAAAGCCTGGAGCAGACACTGGGTTGGAAAATGTCCTTTCTGCTGCTGGTGGGGGAGAGATTGGGAACCAGATCTTAAGCTTTCCCACAGGGATGCTAAGAGATCTGCCCTGTCGCATCCCGGGGCTGACATTTCCAGTGATTCATTGGCATTTGTTGCAACCCTCTGCCCTACAAGCAGCCCCTGACCTTCCCCAGGCACCAAGGGACAAGGTGGCTGGTCCCTGTGGGGTGGCAGGCGATGAGGGGGGCCCAGCACCGTCCTGTCCCTGATCCTCGAGGGATGGGGCCATAGGACAGAGGGATGTGAGTGTAGGATGGCAGAAAAGGCTGTGGGACATCGGGAAGGGGCTGTGGGACAGCGGGATGTGGTTGTAGGACATCGGGAAGGGGCTGTTGGACGTGTCTGCCTTTTCCTCCATCCCCCGTTTCGCAAGCAGCCGCATTTCTCACCCCAGCCCCGCCGGCGGGGAAGGTTCGCCCAGGGCTTTGTTCCCCCCGTCCGGGTCTGAATCCACCTTCTGCTCTCCCTCCTAATTTAATTGTCACCCGTCAGTCTGGGATTTGGGATGAAACCCACAGAATGAGGGTTTCTAATCTCTGAGCAAGATCAAGCTTGAACGCACAAGTGTTTATTCCCCTCTCCAAGCCCCCCCAAGCAGTAGAATTTAAATTTCAAATAAATCAGTGATAATAACAAAAATAACACCATCACGGGCACTCTGTCACCGCTATTAATAATTCAATTATTTACTTAAAAATTGTACTGTATTACCAAGCACAACTTATGTTGCACTGAACAGCCAAGGGGCAGTATATAATAGAAAAGTTCACAAATTTTTGTAGAGCAGTAAAACTTAAGGCAGTGGATGGTGGTGCTTAATATAAGACTTTATTAAACCAGGATCAATTATTTTTCATCTATCCATGTGGATTTCTTTATCCCTATAACAATAACAGCAATATTTTTTTTAAGAGACAACTTATATTTTCCTCTCTACATTTTTTTTTGCCAGAAATTTTAAGGGAAAGAGGTGAAATTCTTGGAAACAGATGAGGGTTTATCAGGCAGAGTATTCCAAAGGAAACCAGGCCTAATCCTGACACCTCTGTGCTCTTCTGATGATGGGAAAACCTTGGCTTGGCTGGCAGAAAGGGGCTCCCCAAAACTCGTTCTGCCAAATACAGAGGGGTATTTTGAAAGGGCAAAGCATTTCTCTCTGAAAATTTAAGGATGTACGGAAAAAAACACCAACAAAGTGCCAAATACCCAATAAAATTCCAAACTGGGTGAAAAAGTGGCTTTTTACATGCCTGAAGGTTGGCAGCCCATTGTTTCTGAGGGACGATATTAAAATAAAGGTGCAATTTTAAAGAAAATTCAGTTTTAAAAAATTGATTGTATTGTCCCAAAACCTTCAGAAGTTTTGTTTCTCATCAGTGCGGGGCTCTGGGCTGAAACTTTTGCTCCTTGAGCCCTGTGGAGCTTTGCAAGCGTACGGAAAAAATGGAATGCAAATATATCAACTTTGAGAGGTTTTATTCCCAAATCTGCCCACCAGCCCAGTGTTTCCTCCCCTCCCCGCAATTTCTTTATTGGAAAGAAGATGCAGAAGTGGGATTTTCAGGGATCTCCCCCTGCTCAGTGATGTTCCTGGGGATTCAAGGGGCAGAGGAAGCCAGAATCTTGGGTTCTTCAAGGCTTTTGCAACTGAACTATAAAAAACTTGACAAAGAGTCTACTTCCCCTTTGGGGCTCAAAACCAGGTGGGAACTTACCTCAAGAGCTCAGTCCCTAGGCTTAGGAAAGAAAGTTTTGCTGATGCTGGGAGGGAAAGGCAGAAATGCAGATTTTTGCTGCTCCAGCCGCACGTTTTGGGGACGTGGGATCCCGAAAAATGCGATTACGCTGCCAAAACCCTTCGGTTGTAATGGCCAGGTTGGGTTGTTACAGGTCCGAGTTGCTTTGGAGTGGGGAATGTGTGTAATTATGCCTGCAGGATTGCAAAAAGAGAGATGGGAATATCTGGAAATGACAAATATTCACCTTGCCGGCGGGTGGGAATCTGCGCTGCCGTCTGGCAGGAAGGTGTAAATTTGCCTTTGGTGTGCGAGTGTGAAACACTGCTTAAATAACCAGGGAAATAGGTGAGAATATGCTTTGACCTCCCAAATTAACCCAAATTATAGAAGCAAATTTCATTATAAGGTCGGTTTGAGGGGTTTTTTTTCAGTTTAAGAAAAACTGGTCTTTCTGCTTCATGGCACCGAACTCTTGCAGCTGTCTACGATCATATCCCACATTATGGCAAAATATGAAAACTTCTCCTGCCTTTCCAAGGCTTCTCCACATCATCGGTCACGGTGACCGGGTCTGAGCTGTAAATACATCTGTAATGACAAATTAAACCCAATTATCTGCCAGGCCTGAGCACTGAGGTCTCCCCACACACTGGTGCTTGCACTTGCGTGACAGTGCTCGAAAATAATCCCAGCACCGTTGGCACGAGTGGCATGAAAGGCTCTTTTGAAAACACCCGTGTTTTCAAACCTACTCCAAAATATCAGGGTTTTTTCCATTCTTTTTCCTTTTTTTTCCTTTTTTTCCAAGAGCTCCTTGCTGCAGGGTGCGTTGAGTTTGCAGCATTGCCCGCGCTCTTGCACCTTTCTAAACGCTCGCGGTGCTCGGCGGCGATTTCTTTTTCAATACGATAAGCTCGGGCTGGATTTTCTCATCCCCCAAAAAAAGAACTGGCGGGTGCTGGGTGTGCTCCAAAAGAAGAGCCAGGCAGAGATTTTCCAAGTTGGATGCAGATCTGACTCCGTCGTCAGCGCTGAAATGTTTCAGCTTTGGGGTTTTGGCAAGACCTGGGTTTTAAAGCCAAATCTGGGGCAGCGTCAACTGGAAGCAAAAATAATTTTTTCTTTTCCAAGAAGTGCCCAGTGATTAATTTTTTTCTCAATTATTTGCTGGCACAGAGGGTTTTTTTTTTGCTTAATGAGGTGGATACCTAATTGTAGAATGAAGTCTTTGCAGGGGGGGACAAGTTGGGTATTTCCAATCTCTTTTTGCTTTCTCTGTCTTTTTAAGGCCAAACCTGCTCAGGTTTTAGGATCAGCCACCCCCTAAAAAATCAGAAAAAACAGTAACAAAATAAAAAACAACCTCAAAAATACCCACGTTCCTTGCTCAGAGCTGAATCTATCCCTGAATTAAAGCACAGGGCAGCTCACTGGGAGCTGGTGCAGGATCAGGCCCATGCAAATAGATTCCATAGGGAAGAAACTCAGCCCACTGCAAATTACATGGGAATTTACATGTGTTCTCAGGGAGGTGAAACCCTAAAATCCAGTGGGAGCTTCCTTTTTTTCCTGAGAAGTGGTGACTTCGTTTATATGCTGCAGCATGAAGGAATTCAGGATGTTTTTTAAATTATTTTTAGTCACCCCTAAAGCTTGTGAGACCCTTATCAGAGCCAGCTGGGCTCGAACCACTTACACCAGACTTGGGAGAGACTCGGAAATTAATTTTGTTTGTGAAAGAGGAAAAGAAATAACTCCTGGACAGCCAAAATTTAATAATTTTTCCAGCAGAGGTGGGGTGAGGGCAGCCGGATGAGGGATCCCGCAGGGCTGAGCTCCCGTCTCCACCAGGGACTGGTACTGGATTGCTTCTGAATCTGGGATAACAAAATTGCTGCCTGGAAATGCTTCCTCCTAATCCCTGGGAATTAAGTTGGTGTCTGCTGGGGGAGCATTTCAGGAGAGGTCTCGTGGTGGGATGCCGCTCACTGTTCCTGTTCTCCTTCCCAGGGCTCAGCCCTTTGCTGCTGGACAATGCTTCCAGCACAGTGGATTTACAGGGAGCTGGGATGGGGCTGGGTTCCCATTGCCATCAGACTCTCCTAAAGGTTAAAACCCAAATTTGGGGGCAGAGCTGAAACAGGGAGGGAGAATGAGGCCACACCAGCCCCTCCAAGCAAGATTTTGCCAATTCTTCCTGGTTTTTCCACATGGAGCTCCCTGTGTTCATAATATTTAAGCAAATTCCACGCTGTCCTCTGACCTGTAGAGCCTCCTTTGGCTCTGCAAACACCTCCAGACAGTTCAGGGGACATCTCCCTCTTGCTGGATTCCCAGCTGCCCACCCCTGGCTGTTGCCAGCCTTTGTGCTTTGGTGCACCTCAATTTTCCTTCAAGCTCCAGCTTCCGGAGTCTTGTTATCATATGTCAGGCTCTGCTCTTTCAGAAAGGGAAAGAAAAGCTTTCCTGGGCAAGGGAGAGGCTGGAAAACCCTGATTCCTTCATGCTGAAATCCTAGATGAGGCAAAAAAAAAAAAAAAGCAAAACAAAACAAAAAACAACCTAATATTTATTATTCAAACTCCAATGACTTTCCAAGCCAGACTCTTGGATTTGCAAGCCAGGGAGCCACTATTATTCAACATCCAGGGCTCGCAGTGCTGGAGCTGTAAAAAAAAAAAAATCAGTGAGGCCCTGAGCCCCAGACATCAGGACTCCTCCAAATGACGTGTGGTCCCAGATGTCTGAGATTATTTTGGGAAGGGAGTGCTGGCCCCAGGGGCTGCCTGCCTGGGGGGCTGGCTGCTGGGAAGGACTCTAGGTTGGGACATGCCTGGGTGGTGTGGAGCATGAGAGGGGCAGCTGGTTTGGGGGTGGGATGTCTCTTCCTCACACTCCCCTGGGCTGGGATGATGCTCTGGATCCTGGGCATGACTTTTCCCATGTTTCAGTCCTTCATTATTTCCTTGGGACAGATGAGTGATGCTGTAATTTATCCTGCCCCTCTGGACATGAAGATCTGGGCTTGAGGGTCTTTTCACTTCCCAAAATAAGTAGGACCACAAGCAGGAGGGGGATTTCACCCTGTTTCCTTTGCCTCGAGCCAGGGAAGGGTCTCACTCTTGCCTGCTCTCCCTGAGCACTTCTCTTCCCAAACCCACATCCCAGTCAGGCTCTGGCACCTCCCTCCACACAAATCAATAACAACGGGTGGGCAGGTTAATTATAATCACAGAATAAACGCCGCGGTCTCAAAGTTCACCCGACTTCAGCAGCATTTCAAAATGAGTGGACGGCGCCAAGAAACTTTCATTGATTCCTCTGGGGCAGGTGTGGGAGTTTGAACCTGTCCCCAGGCTGATCTTGATTCGAGGCTACTCAATTTTCCTCCTTATCTTGGCTTTCGCCTATCTTATAATGCCTGTTATTTTAGATAAAAAGTCCAATCAATTGAGTTAGAAAAACTGCAAGTTATATGTGGCCCTGATAAGTTCAGTACCTGCCGTTTTATTGGCCTGGGCTGCTGAAGTGACCTTTGCAGATGCTTTATCGTCCCCTCCTCCCTCCCCGCTCGGGGGCTGAGTTGACTTAACATCCAGAATAACTAATAAAAAAGGAAAAGAGAAGGGCCAGGGGTTAGACAAACTCACTGTCCCCTCTAACGTGATGAGCCCTAGTAAACACCTTTTTGTTTGTCCCTGGCTGGAGTCCTGCTGGGAGGCCGGGATCTGGCCTGGCTTGTGCTGGTGCAGCTTCTCTGAGTGGGATTTATCAGTGGAACAACTCTGAACTGGAGGCAGAGCCTGTGTCTAAATCAGTGAAATGAGAACAAAACTGGGACAGGGGTTTGGAGTTTGGATGTGTCAGTATTGGTTGGTGCTGTCGTGCTCAGGGAGGGATTGGATGTGTGGAGCAGTCCTACATATTTCATATATTCCTACACATGGTATAGACATGTTTTATATTTATAAAGTGAGGTGTTTTAATATATCATATGTTTTACACATATAAAATGAATTTTTAAAAAATATATATGTGTGCACTTGTGCACCTATATATAAATCTATGTTCACACACTATTCTATATAGCTAAGTTCTATATGGTCACAGAATAATAATAAGTTTAATAGCAAAACCAGAAAGAATTGATTGGAAGCGATTCCTAACTTGCTACAGTGGCATTCTCAAGGACATCCCAGGCATCCCTGCCTATGGAAGAGGGTCTGGAACTAAATTATGTTTAAGATCCTTTCCAACCCAAACCATTCTGTGATTCTAGGATATGTTATGCGTACATATACAAATATATATGTTTTTATATATGTATACCACATGCCCACAAATATAATAAGAATAATTCAATTGTATTATTGTATTTCTACAAGAAAGATTTTGCCCATTTGCTTTAGATAAATGTCTATCATTTTGATCTGGAGGAAAAAAAAAAAAAACCCAAACACCACAAACGTGGAGTTTCTGGAGTTGTAGGACTGTACAAATGCACATTTTAAGATCCCTAGCAGGACAACCAACTCAGCAGTGGCTGAGGGCATGTGGATGAGGCTTTGGGGAGCCCAAGGATGGACATTCCCCCATCTCCTAATGAAAACCCAACAGACCATAATCTTCAGTCACTGGTGAAGAACCATCTTGGGGCTGTCCTGTGCAGAGGCAGGCGTTGGACTCAATGTTCCCTGTGGATCCCTTCTAGCTCAGGATATTCTGTGATTCTGTGGTAATTGTTAGCCCCTGGCGTGGTCCAAGCACAGACCATCTCAGGCTGAGCCCAGCCTCTCCTGGTGCAGCTCCTGGGAGGAAGTTTGGATGGGATTGGGGTCCCAGAACATTTGAACATGGCCGGACTCTGCTGGCAGGGCTTAGGGTCAGGCTTCACCACCTACCCAGTGGCTGGCCCTGGCTCACTGGTTACCCTGTAGCCATAAGGCCAATTCCCATGGCTCAGCCACGGAGCAGCAGCCTGGCAGGACTCCACAGCACACCTGCTTGTGGTCCCCTGTGGGGACACCAGGAATGGCTGCACATGATCCATTACCTGCTCCCAACTCAGAGACAGCTGCCCAGGAGGGATCATGGCACTGCAAATCCCAAGCTTTTCTGATCCTCTTCATTTTTTCCCCACCGTCCCTTCCCTGAGGCCATCAAAGAAGAGTCTCAACGGGCACATCCACTTGGAGATGGGCCAGATTTCAAGGAGGGCAAGGCTGTGGCTCTTTTTTCTTTGTCAAAAGAGAGAAAGACCGTTTCCAGGTGCCTCCTGCCAAGCAGACCCCAGGCTGTGGCTGACCCCATCTCGCCCATTCCCTGGGCTCTCCATGCTAATCTGAGATTTGTTAAAAAATATTTGGACAGTCGATAAGCGGAGGAATCTTCTGTTTATCAGAGGAGCCTCGGATATTTACAAGCATAAGAACTGCAAGGAGGAGTAAGGAAGGGGAGGTCACCTTGGTGGGTGGGAGTTCACTCAGGCACAACTTGACAGTCAGCAGAAGCTGCTGTTGGACACCAGGTTGGTCTCTAAAAGGTGGCCAGGAGGCTGGCCACCAAAAGACCCTCACCAAAAGACCCTCAGGGATGTCTGCATTCCTGTCTCCTTCAGAGCAGGCTGTGCACCTTTGGGATGTGGGATACATACACATAACATGGTCCTTCAGTGTGTGTGTGTGGACTCTCTCTCCACTCAGCTCTGGGATAACCACGGGGCTGGATGGTCTGGGCTTTGGTGGTTTTTGTGTGCTCAAGAGCTGTCAGTGCTTTTCCAAGCAACCAGGCTGGCCATCCTCCCAGGTCCTGCCCCTTCTCAAAGTACTCTTTAGATCTGATTTAGAGAAATCCAGCTTGTTTCCACCCATCCTTCTTCCATCCATTTCTTTTCTCCAGCTGTGGCTTTTGAAAGCTGTCCTCTTGCTCACCTCCAGTGTCACTCATTGTCATGGGGAAAGGACAGCGTCACCACGAGATGAAAAGCCTTGCTCAAGGGCATCCTAATGCAGAGCCAAAACTCAGCTCCAAGCCAGGCCCAGAATTTGCCCAACCTTCCCATCGTGGCCCTCCTGCACATGATCTCAGCTGGTCCTTTGGCTGCTTCCACCTCCACCGTCCTTCAAAGCACAGAAAACATATCCATGAAGGAAAAGGAGTATTCCTGGCTGCTGGCAATGGTGTGTGCCACAGACCTTGGCTTGCCGCAGGCAGAGCAGGGAGTGCTGCAGGGGAGGGACACAATGTTCCCTTTGCCTTGACGTGAAACATTTGGCCTGGGAAGGGTTGCACGGGAAATGTCTCGCCGTGGTGTTTCGCGAAGCCGGGGAAAAGCAGATTTCTTTGCCTTCTGGAAAGCCAGACTGCAGGGTGAATGTTTCCTCAATAAGCAATAAGTAGGGTCTTTATGTTTTCAGAGGGAAAACTGTTTGGCCCAGGCAACTAACTGGGTACACAGCCACCATTTTCTCCACCACAGATGTGGCAGATAAACCCTAAAACTTTCTGGGATGGCACCAAGCCATTTCTGTGAGGCTGTACAATGATGCTTTTTGCTTGAAACCATGTTTCTGGCAAAGTGTGGGGAATTTACCTGGTTCCCCACTTCTGCAGATCCTCAATCACGTGGATGATGCCTTCTGTTAACACAGAGCAGGGGAGAGCAGGGAGCCACATTCCCACAGCTCCCAGCCCAGAGATGGGCACTGCTCAGACAGGCACTGTCCTGCTCTCCCTGTGTTTAGATCCCATTAATCTCTAAAACCCTGGGTGAATTTTCCCCAAATTCTGTCTTAGAGGAAACAGGAAGATAAGAGGGACCAGAGGGGGAAAAGCCAATGAGCAAAACCTGCTTTTATAGAAACACCCTTGGCTCCCTCAGCTCCTTCCTCACTTTCTGATCCCAGCCTGTGTGCCACGATGGTGATGTCCTCATGGACAAAGAAAAAGCTCAATGGCTCAATGACAGCTTTCCTTTGGCTACAGAGCTCCACCATGCATAAATTTGGGATTTTAAAATTTTCCTGGTCACTCCCTGCCCATTCCCCTTTTGTCTCTCCTTTTTTTTTTCCTTCTGTGCCACAATCCTGGATCAACCAGCCCTTTTATCTGGGATGTGATCTGACCAGAAACCTTTTGATGGGCTTTTCCCCTTGAAACTTCCACTTCTGGAATCACGCAATTCATGGAAACACCTCAACCCATCTCAAAGAAAAAGAAGATGTGACTTTCAGCTCCTCTAGCTGAAGCAAAATGCTGGTTTAAAGGACCCCAAAAGGCTTGAAGAATAGGAAGGATTTCCAAACTGCCACTTTTTAATGGGAACAATTTTGGTATTTGGGACAGAGTGGCTGGGAATGGTAAATCCTGTATCCCCTGGCATGCTGTTGTGGCTGTCCCTCGAAGCAGAAAGTGAGGGTGTCCTGGGTGGGATTCCAGGGTGTCCATGTCCTTTGCCTCAGCTGCGAGTGCCCCCGAGAGTCCATTTGGGGTTTGTGTATACACAGGATCGTGGCTCTCACCTCTTATCATAACAAATTGTTTTAGGAAACTGCTTCTCTGCTGGGAAAACTGCTCTCAGGCTGTGTTTAGAGCCTCTAAGTGGCCTGGCTGTGTTTGAAGGACAGCTCCTCCTTTGCTGAGTTGCTTCATTGGGTTGAGGAGACACTTCTGCAGGGGGAACTGTTGATATCAAATATCTCTCCAGCTGTAAACAAAACTCCAGTGCTATATTAATGGAAGTCTCTTTCCATCCAGAGAGGGTGAAAGCAGGAGGGGGTTGGAGGGAAGTAGAAGACAACCTCGTTGTTTCTCATGCAGGAGGGTCTGACTCAAACCAGGGTAGGGAGGGCTCTTTGTCCCTTTCCACAGGATAATGTGGGAAGAGAAATTCATAAATTGGATGCTTGCTCTGAACTGAAGGATTCAAAATCCTTCCTTTTTCTGTTATGATTCCTTAGGTTCCTGATCCATCAGGTTTATGCATTCAAGATGATCTCCCCTGTGCAAAGAGATTTAATCACAGAATCCCAGAATGGAGTGGGTTGGAAGGGACATTAAAGCTCATCCAGTCCCACCCCCTCCCATGGACAGGGACACCTTCAACTATCCCAGGTTGCTCCAAGCCCCATCCAACCTGGCCTGGACCACTTCCAGGGATGGGTTGCTAAAGAAAGCCCAAAGGTCTGGACTCAGGAATGGATGTAGTGCCAGGCTGGCAGAGTTGGGGTTTGCAGAGATGGTGGAAAGAAGTCACTTCAAGCCACGCTCCAGGCTCAAGCCTTGGGTTGAGTTGCAAGTGGATATCTGGTTGTCCTGTTTGGGAAGGCAAAATTCCTCAGACTTTTGGTGAGCCAGAGGTGTTGGAGGTGTGGGCTGGCAGGACCAGCTCCAATTTTCCTTTTTGATGACCTCAGCATTGTCCGATCTCAGTGGATGTGAAGGATCCCTCCCAACGACCCAGTGTCACGAAGGGCCACATCCAAGAATTCTTTTTTCCCTACCAGACTCCTGTGTCCCACTCAGGAGTCACTCCTGGCTCCCTGGGGACTGGATATCCCATTGTGGAAAGTATTTCTGACATGAGCATACTCAAGGCCTCACCCAAGATTAGCAGACTGTTGTGCAACACACAAATGACATTTCCTGCCCTGGGGACCTTGCAGTGCTCATAAACAGTAGATGTGAGGGGGAAAAAAAATCTCATATTACACAGCAAGTTGATGACCAGGATGGGGATGGGACACAATCCATCCTCTCCACTGGTCATTCAGTGAGATTTCATGATCTGCTTTCATGTGAGAAGCTCCTTCATTGACTAAAGGCAGGGTTTTATGAAGAATTAAGCAGAAGGCCATCAGGATTAGCCAACACCAGGGACCCAGCCCATAAAAAGGACTGAATGATCCCAAGATACAAGATAAGGGCTTGGCAAAGGCACGTGGGGGAGCTGAACATTCAAAGAGGAAGATGAGGCCACTCAGCACACATGAGGCTCCCCCAGCCGTGGGCTGACGTCCTTCTCGGCCTGATCAGCAAATCCTTCCCTCAACCCTGTCCCAGTGCTGGCTGTACCTGGCTTCAGGAGAGGGAGTAAATCTTTCCAGCAGAAAGGCCATTCCAGAGGTCACCGGATGGACCCATAAATCTCCATTATCAGGCAGCGGCTCCTGTGCCACAGAACGGAAATTATTGCCCTGAGTGTGACTGGGGGAGCCTTTCCTTCCCCCCTCATTGTTCAGGGCCCTCCGGGAGCCGCTCGGGCCATTTGCTGCCTGAATAAACGTTTCCCTTCCCGGCTGCAAAGCACAAGGAATAAGTGTCAGGGGATCTCATAATGCCAGGATTTAGAGCTCCAGCCCCTGAGCCAGAAGCCAAGGAAACACTTTGCTGCCTTTTCCTGGGGAGTCTCCATAATCCCCATTATTAATAACAGTGACAAATTAAACAATTAGTGCATTTGAAGCCCAGTGACCTCCATGCCCAATTTAGCTCAGCCTGATTGGAGATCCCAGCTCCTATGGGCTCTGAGCCCTGGGAACATTTTGGTTTCCTGGGTCCTGAACACCCACCCATATCAAACTGCACAGGCTGCAGGTCTTCAGGTGATGCTTTTTCATTATTTTGTAGATATTCAGGGTTCTTCAGAGCAGCAGGGATGTGTGGCCAGAAGGACAGCTCAGAAAGCTCCCCTTGGCAACTTCGTCCTGGAGCTCACTGATGCAGTGAAATTATATATATATATATATATATATATATATATATATATATATATATTTATTTATTTATTTATTTATTTAATTGTATATATACAAAATAACAATTATAAAAATATAATTTCTTCTAGAAAGAAATCCAGTCCCTTGTTTCCCACTTCCTTAGGGCCCAAACACCCTTTGTTCAATAAATGACACGCACCAATCCCATATCATCATCTCTAAACCAACTTCCAGCAGTGTTCAAGACACCTCCTGTGCCATCCCAAAGCATTCTTTGAAGCAGGTGAGGATATCTCTCCTCCAGGTGATATCTCCCGAGGTCAAGGAGCTCTCCTTGCTCTGTCAGGGCTGCAGGAATATTCTTAATGAGGTTGCACTTGGCAGGTGTCATCTGACTCAGCACTGGGTGGTGCCCAGGGACACACCCATCTGATAGGGGCTGTGATTAGGGAGAGCCGCCCATTGCTGGAGCCTCGGTGTCCCCTGGGAACAAAGTCTGTCCCTACCTGACTCAAACACCAATGATTCCTGTTTATGAACGTTCACAAGGATCACCTTTGCCTGCAGCAGAGAGGGGAGAGTCTCACAAATGTTATTGCCACGGAAGAAGAAGGGGAGTTTTGGAAACTTCAACCAATGAAAGTTTGGATGGGGCTTGGAGCAAGCTGGGATAGTTTAAGGTGTTCCTGCCCATGGCAGGAGGGTGAAATGAGATGGGCTTTAAGGTCCCTTCCTACCCAAACCATTCTGTGATTCTATGGAAGTCCCTTGAGAGAGATGCTCCAGTCCAAATCCCATGGAAACGGGAAAAACCCCAAAACCCAACCCAAGGGCACCAAAGAAATAGGAAGAATATCAGCCAAATGCAGATGGGAAAGGAGAGCAGGTCTCAAGGAGGGTTTGCACTGGTGTTTTGGGTGTTGATGAGAAACCAACACTGAAAATAACATGGCATTGGAGCTGGGTGTCCTCCCACTCTTGGGAAATAACACTCAACTCTTGGCAACAAATTATTTATTGCCAGCAGGTAGGACACTTACATTTTTCTAAAAGCAGAAATATATCCATACATGACATTTTTTTGAGGGACTTTCTTATTCAAGAACTAGTCAAATTCTTAACATTTCTGAGGGACTGTTAGGAATTTTCTCCTTTGTCTTCTATGAAAAACTTTTGTATTTTGGTTTTCTGGTGGAAAAATTTCCAAGAAAGACCGTATTTTGTAATTATTCACAGACACAACTCAAATCACTCAAGTTTTAACTGTTACCTTTTGATTACCTCTGCTTTGCTAAATTCTCCCTGGATTATGTCCACAACCTTGTACTGAATTATTTTCGAAGAAGAAGGCATTTTTTACAGGAAAAAAAAAATTACTGCAAAAATACTTTGGCTTTTTCTTTGGAAAATTATAATCAAAAACCTCAACAACTTCTAAGATGAAAAAAAAAAAGTGAAATGTTTTCCTTTCTTGAGATTTTTCAAGGAAACGAGTTCTTTCCTGACCAGCTGTTTCAATCCCTTCTCTTTTCAAAGGAAGTTTATTTGATCTACATTTTGGCTGTGACTCAATTGTCATTTTAAGGGTGAAAGTGAGGGTTATGGTATCACTGAATCCATGTGGACAAAAATCACCTGGAGGGATTCCCATCTCTTTGAAACCACCAGAATTGCCCCAGGGTAGTGAGATTTTCCTAAACTGCTGGGAAGATACTGGATTCCTGCTTTTCTGGATCCAGAGCTGCTTGGGTACAATAAATTAGTGTTCTCTACCATTTCCCCTTGGGCACATGGTGTAATCTCTTGCCATTTTTAGCCAGATTTCCTAGGGAGAATTAGGCTCACGTGAATATTTCTCTCTGCTAACTGGCGCCACTTCATTAATTTTTTTTGTCCTTTGGCTGCTTCACAGTTATGCAGTTTCCTGCAGATTTTCCAAAAATAGTCTGGGGAAAAGAGAAAATAAGGCCACGTCTGAACATAACCCTTGCTAGACATCAGAGAATCCACACGGGACTGAGGCACAACTCAAATTTTGAAGAAGCCAAATTTTGTTGGTTTGCTCCTTGGGGAGCAATTGTCTTCCAGCAGGAAGCTGAGATTTTTGTGTAAAAAGCAGGTGGACAAGCAAAAAATACAGTGAAGTTCTTGGTGTCTGGAAGGATTTGTATGGAACAGGGAGGGAGCTGTGTCTTTCCAAAGGATGATGCAGTTGAGCTGTGTTGTGCTGACCTTGGAACCTCCTGGTCCTGCCACAGCCAGAGGGACTGGACTGGCCCAGCCCAGGGCAGTTCAGAGAATGGTTTGGGTTGGAAGGGACCTTAGAGTTCATCTCATTCCACACCCCCTGCCATGGGCAGGGACACCTTCCACCCTCCCAGGTTGCTCCAAGCCCTGTCCAGCCTGGTGTTGGACACTTCCAGGGATGGAACTGCCACAGCTTCTCTGTGAAACCTGTACCAGGGACTCCCCACTCTCACAGGGAAGAATTTCTTCCTAACATCCAACCTAACCCTGCCCTCTGTCAGTTTAAATGCATTCCCCCTTCTCCCATCACTCCATTCCCAGTTGTCCCTCAAATCCCAGCTGCAGCCAAGCCTCAGTGCAGGATGTACCAGGAATGCAGTGGGTGGATGCAGCAAGCCCTGGAGTGTGGCATCAAACACAATACAGATTCCATCAAAAGCTGAGCCTCTAACACACATAAATTCCCAACAATCCCTGTTAGCTGTCAGCCTGAGCTGGGGTTTGAATGCCAGAACCATGGAATTGTTTGGGTTGGGAGGGACCTTAAAGACCATCCATTTCCAACCCCCTTCCATGGGCAGGGAACCTTCAAGTTGCACATGTGGATTCCTGCACCTCAGGAGATGTTTTCCATGCAGAGAACGGGGTGAAGGCACATGAACCTCCCCTTGGAGGTTCCTCCCCTGCAGCCATTCCCCCCAGCAGAGGGGCTGGGTGAGGAATATTCCCATGGGGAGCAGAGTGCCTGGAATGGTTTTCCCTGCCCAGCTGAGATGCAGCTGCCTGACCTCTGGGCAGTTCTGCTCTGTGGGGTTTGTGTTTATTCGTGGTCTCAGGAATCTGCCTTGATTGTAACCAGGGTTGTTCACCTGCCCTGATCTGCTTCTCCTGGCTATGGCCTATCTTGAAAATTGGATAACATCAGAGCAGAAGGGAAAATTGGATAACATCAGAGCAGAAGGGAAAATTGGATAACATCAGAGCCTCCTTGTATCTGTGTCCCAGCCCATCCCTGCTGCCACAGAAGTCCTGCAGCCATGACAAAGAAAGGAGTCTCTCTTCCCAATAATCCCAGGGGGGTTTCCTTGGGAAATAAAGAGCTGTTTCTTGCAAAAGATTTCTATAAAATCTCTTTCTTGCAACCTATAAAATCTGAATATTTGTGATTTCTTGAAATATCCCTTCTGGGTTAAAGTGAGAAGCAGAGCATCAATTACAGGTACAGCCACCTAATTAACAGAGTCTTTTTTTTCCCTTCTCTCCCATCCTGGCAGCAGAATTTTTTGATGATTATTCCGAGGGGCGAGAATGTGTCAACTGTGGGGCCATGTCCACCCCGCTGTGGAGGAGGGACGGCACGGGGCACTACCTCTGCAACGCCTGCGGGCTCTACCACAAGATGAACGGCATCAACCGGCCCCTGTTCAAACCCCAGAGGAGGCTGGTAAGTCAAGATCACACATGTGGGAGGAGGAGGCACAGAGATCTCGGCCAGCTGGAGATGCCAGGGGTGTTTTAACTCCCATCTGCCCAGCTGAGGTCCAGATTTTCAAAACAAGCTGGATTTTCTCATGCTTGGGATACTCCAAGCCCTGGTACTGCCCAGAGAAGTTCTCCAGACACTCAGCCAGGCAGTGGAAGGGGCTGTAGGACACAGGGTGATTTTGGGATATTTGGAGGAATGGCAACTCTTTCCAGTTCCAGCACAGCACCAGTCCATCTTCTCTTACCCACAGGGGTCCCTGGTCACTGCTGGTTGAGCCCCTCACTTCATGGTGACTTTTCTGGATATGTTTTTTGGATATTCTGCTCCCAGATCTGTTGAGTGAGGTGAAGCGCCCATTGTAAGGCAGGTCAGGGCATCCCAAAGCTTCTGGGGTCAGGGTGGGGTGTGCACAAGGAACCTGGGGTACAGGAACAGGATTGTTCAACCTGGAAAAGAAAAAAATTTGGGTTGACCTAATTGCAGCTTTCCTGAAGGAAGCCTGTAGGAAAGATGGAGAGACACCATTTACAAGGATGACAGGACAACAGGGAATGGTTTCAAACTGATAGACCAGGTTTAGATGAGATATCAGGAAGAAGTTCCTCCCTGTGGGGTGCTGAGACCCTGGCACAGGTTGTCCAGAGAAGCTGTGGCTGCCTCTGGATCCCTGGAAGTGTCCAAGACAAGTCTGGATGGGGCTTGGAGCAACCTGGCATAGTGGAAGGTGTCCTTGCTCATGGCAGGGGGTGAAACTTGATGATCTTTAAGGTCCCTCCCAACCCAAACCTTTCCATGATTCTGTGAGCTCAGTGTTGATGATCCTGCTGCTCCCTGCATGTTTTGGTGAGGGATTTTGGGAAGGTCTCTGTGTCCCCAATGACATGAGTCCATCACGACAGGCTGAGAAGGTTGGGACTGTTCAGCCTGGAGAAGAGAAGGTCTTGCAGAGACCTCACAGCCCCCTCCAGTATCTGAGGGGTCCTACAGGGAACCTGTGACTCTTCATCAGGAACTGGAGTGACAGGAAAGGAGCAATGGGTACAACTTTAAAGAGGGGAAATTTAGGTTTGGTATTAGGAAGAATTTTTCTCTGTGAGGGTGGTGAATAGGTTACCCAGGGAAGCTGTGGATGCTCCAGCCCTGAGAGTGTTCAAAGCCAGGCTGGATAAGGCCTTGAGCAACCTGCTCTAGTGAAGGTGTCCCTGCCCATGGCAGGGGGCTGGGGCTAGATAAGCTTTAAGATCCCTTCTACCCCCTTAAAATTCTATGATCCTACAACATTCTACGATTCCATAACACTCTCTGATCATGAACCCTAGCTAAAAGCAGCCACCGGAAAGCCAGATTTCCACACTCCTTGTTTTCCTCGAGGCTCCATCCCCACAGTGCCCTGCCCTTTGCATCGCTCAGCCCTGTCTGTGCCCAAACCCGGCCGTCCCTGCGAGCTACAAAAGTGACGCCGGCAGCCTGAGCGCTGCCAGCAGCCACGGGCACCGAGCGCCCTCTTGTGAAACGCCTTTCCAGAGTCCCAATGATTCGGGCAGGATCTCACCCCGGCACCCAGGACCTTCCCTCTCTCATTTACTGGCCTCTAGGGCCTGAGCTTTGAAGGGTGATGGCAAAAGTCAGGCAGGTGTGGAGGATTTCTTCCTCCATCTCCCACTGTTTCCCAGCTCAAAACTTGTATTTTATATGGCTTCAAGCCTGTTGCTTTCTCCTGTTGCCTTCTGAGCCTGACTAAACCAGTTCACCCAGAAAACGAACTTTGGGTCTGCTCCCTGCACTAATTCATTAGTCAGACTTCCTATTAATTATCTCTCTTTATCAAGAGGAGGCAAACACTACTGGAAGCTTCTTTTTTTTTATCTTCCCCTTGAGCTCTATAAACAGCACAGCATAAAGCCAGCAAGGAATATGTAACATTTATGGTATTGATAACATCTTACTGGGATAGCCACGATGCCTGGAAAGGGTTAGGAGCTGGAAAAGGCGGGATGGTCTGGGATCCAGACACCTTAGGGTAGGTGTGTACATGTGCAGGGGGTCTCTAAGCTGACACTAGAGCTGCTGGAGATCTGGGGCTCTGCTCAGGTGTTGTGGGATTCTGGAGAAAGGAGGCTCAGAGTGACCTTCTGGCCCTCCACAACTCCCTGACAGGAGAGGGCAGCCAGGTGGGACTTGGGCTCTGCTGCCAGGAAACAGGGACAGGATGAGAGGACAGGATGAGAACCTGAGGCTGTGCCAGGAGAAATTCACTTTGGACATCCAGAAGAATTTCCTCACTGAAACAGTGGTCAGGCACTGGCAGGGGCTGCCCAGGGAGGTGCTGGAGTCCCCATCCCTGGAGGTGTCCAAGGAACAACTGGATGTGGCCCTCAGTGCTCTGGGGAGGGTCACAGGGTGGTGGATCGGTCACAGGCTGGACTCGATGGTCTTGGAGGTCTTTTCCAATGATTCTATTTCATGTCTCTGGTGCCATCTGAGATGGCCCAGGAGAGCTGAGACCTCCTGGAGTCAAGGGAAAGGCAAGAGGGGCAGAATGAGGCAGCCGGACAACTGCAAAGGGGCAAAAAGATAAAAAGCCAGAGAAATACGAGAGGCAAGAGGAGAGGGAACCCTGAGGCGTGGTGGAGTGAGCTGGTTGGGGTGCAGCTGGTGAGGGCAGTGCAGGGCTCACTGTTTGCTTGCTCTGTTGTCCCCACAGTCAGCATCCCGCCGCGTTGGGCTCTCCTGTGCCAACTGCCACACGACGACCACCACGCTGTGGCGCAGGAACGCCGAGGGGGAGCCCGTCTGCAACGCCTGCGGGCTCTACATGAAGCTCCACGGGGTAAATCCTTGCTGTGGGAGGCTGTTCATGGCGCCAGGCTGGGGGCTGGGTTCTTTACATAGCTCTGTGCTCTCCCAGAACTGCTTTTCCTTTTGGGTTTAATCCCCCTCAAGGTTATGTCGTGTTTATGCCTGCAAGGGGGTGAACATGCTGCGTATTTCTCACTTACTAATTAGGTCCCCTTTGCAAATAAGTCTTAAAACCTAATAAAACTAGGCCCAGCTTCTTCCCACATAAATTCAGGCATTTTAGTAAAAAAGCCAAGTCTGAAGCACAAACACATGAGCTGTAGCTCCCTTCTGGCCCTAAAACACTCAATACCATGGTGTGATCTTCCTATTCCCATTTGGATGCACATCTTGAATCTCTCTTGACCAGGGAATTTGGGCTCCATCTTGTTGCTTTCATTTAAACCAGCTCAACCACAAGTTAGAACTGGAATCACGTTCTCTTAGATGACCTTAAGGACATTCAGAAACCAATATGCTGTTCCATTTGGACTCACAGGTCCCAAGGCCTTTAGCCATGAGAAAAGAGGGAATTCAGACGAGGAAACGCAAGCCTAAGAACCTTAACAAAACAAAGGCACCAGCAGGTAAGTTTTAAATGAAGGAATTTATTTTATTATGTGTATTTGTGTGTGCACTTGTATTTCTAACCACAGTGCCCTCGAACTAGAGAAATCCAATGACAAAAAAGGGCAATTTTTAAAAAAATGGGGAATGTCTAAATACCTGAACACCCTTCCAACTATTTTAAAATTTATTTTTACCACACACTTCTGGGTGAGTGAGCACAACTCTGTGCTGAAAGGTCTTTGCAAAGAGCCTGTTTTACCCTCTGGTTTTGCCCCAGGCCCATCCAGCAGCGAGAGTCTTACCCCGACCACCAGCTCCACCAGCAGCAGCAGCAGCAGCACCACGACCACCGAGGAAATGCGCCCCATCAAAACAGAACCTGGGCTCTCATCTCACTATGGGCACCCCAGCCCCGTTTCTCAGGTACTGAGGGGAGGTGTTAGCAGTGGGAAAAAAAAAAAAAAAAAAGGGAAATAGGGTGGTAGACATGGGGAGAACATCCTCATAACTTTACTTAGGTACTTAAAGACAAGCACCGGAAGGGAGGCTGTGGGAAAAGATGGAGAGAGACTGTTTACAAGGGTCTGGAGTGATAGGACAAAGGGAAATGGCTTCAAACTGAAAGAGAGAGGTTTAGATTGGATATTGGGAAGCAATTCTTCCCTGTGAGGGTGGTGAGGCCCTGGCACAGTGTGCCCAGAGGAGCTGTGGGTGCCCTATCCCTGGAAGTGTCCAAGGTCAGGCTGGACAGGGCTTGGAGCAACCTGAGAAGGTGGAAGGTGTCCCTGCCCATGGCAGGGTGTGGGAAGGAGATGATCATTAAGGCCTCTTCAAACCCAAATCCTTCTGTGTTTCTAGAATTAGAAAGAAAGGGAGACAGGAAGAAAGAGCTTGGCCAAAGTATCCCACATAGGGTGCAATCTCCAGCCCTGCAGCAAATCCAGACACATTTTAACAACAGCACCAGCCCACACTAAAGGGATTCACATGGTCCTCTAAGGTTTTGAAGCTTTTTTTCACAGCATTCTCCTTTTTCCATAGGCATTCTCAGTCTCTGCCATGTCTGGACATGGATCATCCATTCACCCTGCAATCTCAGCTCTGAAGCTTTCCCCCCAGGCTTACCAGTCAGCCATGAGCCAGTCTCCCCAAACCAGCTCCAAACAGGACTCCTGGAACAGCCTGGTGCTGGCTGAGAACCATGGGGACATCATAACTGCATAACCTGGCCCTTTCCCTATGAACTCCAGGCTGATCTGCTTGAGAGATGAAGAAGATGCCACATAATCATCAAGTCAATGTTGTCTCCACCTCCCCTGCTCTCCTGCCTTCTCTCCCCTTGTGAGATGTTCCAGCAAAGAGGTAAAGAGAACTTATCTGAGGTGTAGGGGAGATCTTATGAAATGAACAGAGAAGACTCAAATCTCAGAGTAACTCAAGGATTTGAAGCCTTTTTTTCCCCACTTTAAATGAGCCTCTCTATTTGACTGTCACCACTTACTATGAAACAGCCAGAAACACAGAGACGGACACAGTTCTTGAGTTTTATTTAACAATTAAATATATGGCATTTTAAGACTCAGACAGTGGTGGAACAGGGACACTTCTTCTGCCACCACCCATTCTTTTCCTGAACAGAAGAAAATGCCATTGTCTTCTCATGACCCAAATTCAGTGATCTTCCACCAAATGGAGCCAGTTCCAGGACTGTTTGCTGAACAGACTTCACTAGAGATTCTTTAGTGGCTTTAGTGGACTTGATATGATGTAGGGCAGAGAAAAAAAGAGACATCCCCCTTCCTCCTCAGCTCACACATGCAGAGCATTGTCTTCATTTTTCTAGATGGTCTGGAAAGCTCATGAATGTCTGTATTTAATAGTAACTCCTTTCCTATTTATCACTACAAAATCATGGGACTGTGTTTCCGAAAGGTTGTTGGCTGAGCCTGGAGTAGGTCTGTCCAAAGTCAAAGGAGGATTTTGGAAGAAGGAACCTTCTGGAAGAAGGTAGATGAGACCCATGCTGGCCATCAAATCCTGGAGGAAATGGCTGGGCTCTTCCCTGATGGATAGCAACAAGCCAGGTTTAGAGATGATTCAAGAGCACAGCAAGTGAACGATGCTCTTCTAACGCTGCTGGGCCACTGCTTTTCAGACAGATAATTTAATTATTTTGCCTATTTTCATGTTGGTTTGGATGCCACTGATGAAATCTGACTGTCACTTATTTTTGGCTGTACTGTGAGTGCCCACTTTCCCCCTAACAGCTGGCTCATGACCATTTCCCACATCTAATCCTTTAGGATTTCACTTTTTGCAACAAGCAGTGGCTTCAGCCCCTACTGGAGGTGGCAGGGGCTGTCTTCCTTATCAAACATGTGCACAGACTTGCTTGCCTGCAAGAGAAGCACAACTCCATTAAACAAGACTCGACTGTTTGCTTGCCCATAAGGCTCTCAGCTACCAGGGAATCCTGGCAAATGGAGTTGGAAGAGATGCTAAGGACTCATTCCCTTTTCCCAAAGGGATCAATCTTTGCCTAATCCAGCCCTGACTGCTCTGCCTCTGGTTTAACAAACTCAAACTCCAGCAGGGCAGACGCCACAGCTCCCCTGGGCAGCCCAAGTGCTTCACCAGATGCTTCCCTGACGTTTGCATCAACATTTCCAAGGAAGAACAGCTTTGCCTGTCCACGCAGAGAGCTCCTGGGAGACCTCATCCTGCAAGATTCTTCACTCTGGTTTCTGTCTGCTCCCAAGCTCTGTTACCTTTCTTGCCTTCCCAGCTCCTCTCTTTTCCTCCCCGCATCCAGAACTCGAGTACAGAACTACCAAGTGAAAAATCTCTAAGGGGGATTGTGCAACCCTCCCAAATGTGCCACCCTCTGCCTCCCACTGTTTAACACTCCCACAAGGAGTGCTCTTCCACACAAACTAAGGCACGTGACTTGGTGAAGAGGAGAGCCACGGACAGGTTTGAAGCAAAAGAATGGCATTGTGTTGTCTTTGCTTGAACTCACCCTTTTCCTCCCTATGGTGTAAAAGCTTCTCTATGGAGAAGGATTCAACTGGACTGGTCATGACTGGAGAGTCCTGAACCCTCCCACATTCCCTGTTCTCTCCATAGCTCAGCTTTGCAGTGTTTTGTAGGGGTGACAGAGTCTCCACACTCCCTAGAGAAAAGCACCATGGCAATGGTGCCATGGGAACAGCTGGGTGGTGTTTGCACCAGTTCCCACTGTTTTGTGGAGCTAATGCAATGTTTAGCCTCATTAGTGCTAATTACAGATGAGGGAAAGACATTCATGAAACATGAATACAAAGAAATTAAGTTCTGTGATTTTGTTCCGACCTGCTCGGCTTTAGAGAAGAGGCCAGAAATAGCCCTGAAAAAAAAGAATTTTAGGTGAAAACACAAAGGTGTTTCTCCATTGGCAGAAAGATCTTTAGCCAAACTCCTCCTTAAGTAAATCCCTTTGCAAATGGCAGTCAAGCTCTCCTGGGAGCTGGCTGTGAATTCCTGGCCATAACACCGCAGCCTGCACCACAAAATGCCACGTGGCTCATGCCAGATTTTGAGAGGTCCAGAACTACCCTGGAAAGCCCCAAGAGGAAGTGGAGCCTCCTGATAAGGATTAAAAGTCCAGACCAACCACAGCCCTATTTCTCCTTCCATCTGGAGGCTCACACTGGTTCTACCTTCCCTTCCCGATTGCTGTGCTCCTCCTCTTTCCCTCAAAGCCAAATTCTCCAGTGGAATTTTTCTCCTGCCCTTAAATCCCACTCAGAGATGCCAGAAAGAGCTCTGCTTATAATGCCAGAAGGAAAAAAAATCCCTGCAGAACATAGCTGCCTTATGTCCCCTTGGTAGAGATTTATTAACTGGATTTTAGCCTTCCTCAAAGCCTGAAAAACTATTTTTGAAACAGAGTGAGGAGCATTTACAAGTCCCTGCTAACAGAACAAGATATCTGATTTCAAAAGGTGAAGCTCTGGGGGCTGTGAGGACAGCTTTAGGGGTAGAGGACAACTCTTTAGGGGTAGAAATTAGTTCTTTTGTCCTCCTTTCTGCACCAGAAGCAGAAGTTTGGATACACCAGGTTCTGTGGTCCTTTTCAATGACCAAAAACTGTTGTAGAGCTGCTGTTGGCCCAGGAGATTTTGTATTTTTCAAGCCAGTTCTGGTATCAGGATGGTGAGAGACTGATCTCAGATGAGCATCACCATTTCAGGTGGGGTACAAACATACCATAATTGATGGGTCCCCTTCCTCAGGGCTTCTAATGATCAAATTACAGAATAATTTAACTCAGAAGGGATGAGATCAAGTCTCTCAAGGCCTTGTTCAGGCAACTTTTGAATATTCCCAAGGATGGAAATCCCAGCACCTCTCTGGGTTCCAGTTCCAGTGTTTGCTCTCATGCTGGAAATGTTTTCCCAAGGATCACTGGCAAATTAATTACTCACATTTGGGGATTCCCATGTAAGGAGTCATTGTGGGAGGGAGGCTGAACATGGTTTCCAAGGCCAGGAATCACTCAGAGCCACGTCTTGCAGGGATGGCCAATGCAGGATGACAAACTCCAGAGGTGACAGACCAAGGGATACTCACAGGACAAGAGAATTAAAGTGCTGCCACTGTCAGTTCACTCAGCTCCTTCCAACAAGAGGAGCAATTACAAAATTACAGGTTCCACCTGAGCTCTGCTTCCCTGACTGTGATGGGGGAGGCAGTTAGAGCCTGCTTTGGTAATGAATTAGATACAATTATTAGAGACCCATTAAGGCAAAGTAATTATTGGTTTTATTATTGCTTTTATTGCTAGAGATCCTCATGAGATCCATACCAGGTCCTACACAAATACAGGACCAAGAACTATCCCTTCTCTGAGGAGCAAGAGGGAAGGGCCCACTCCTGCAAAACACCTCAGCACATTTAAAACTGCATTTGTGGGATTTGCTCCACTTGAGATCATCCCTAATCAGGAAAATGTTGATGCTGAAGGGTTTACAGCACAAGATTTGGGTGTGTCAAACCAGACCTTGGCAATGGCCCAGTGGCCACCAAAGTGAGATGGGCAGATGAGAACCAGGACAAGGGAGCCAAGAAAGGTCATTTAACCACTTCCAAATGTCTTTGCTCTTTGTGGAAGTGCAGTATCTTGATTCACTTCAGTTATTCTTTGTAAATTGATCAGACAAGATGCACAGATCACTTGCAATCTTATGGGCTTGGATGGAGAGGGTGCAATCAGGAGGAGCTCAGGAATAATGCAAGGGAGCTTTAAAACCAATCAACAACTCTCAATGTAACATTGAAGCTGTGACTATGTCAGGGGTGGTGTTTTGTTTTGCCTTTTTTTTTTCTCCCCATGTATAAAGTTTGCAGCTTCCCAGGTCATCTGGGAAGGTCTCATGGAAACAGACGCTTATTTGTAAAGGGGAGAGGGAAACCAACCAACTGAACAAGCTGTAATTATTTAAAGATGTAAAAAAATATCTATTATGAAGTAGTATGGCTACCAATCCACGTAACTTCTACACCTTTAGAACTAATGGAAATAAAACAATGATAATAAAACCAGAAGGTTTCTGCTTGATTCTGTCTACACTCATAGGCTTCTTGGAGAGGGCAGGGGGTAAATGATGAAATACTGAAAACATGAAATGTACCTGGAGAAGAAATGGTGAAGTGGGTCCTGTCCCAGAGAGCTCACAATGAAAAAATTACAGGGAATTTAAAGTCAGAAAAGATGAGATCAGGTTTCTCAGAGCCCTGTTCAGTCAAGTTTTGAACATACCCCAAGATGGAAATCTCACCACCTCTCTGGGCTCCTGTTCAGTGTCTGACCAACCTCACGGTGGAAATGTTTTCCCAAATCATAGAACGTGAAGCTGTTGGAAGGAACCTTAAAGCTCACCTAGTCCCACCCCCTGCCATGAGCAGGGACAACTTCCACTAGACCGGTCTGTTCAAGGCCTTGCTGAACCTGGCCTTTGACACTTCCAGGGATGGGGCAGCCACAACCACCTTTGGCAACCTGCTCCAGTGTCTCAAAGTTAATAATTTCTGACCACCCTCAAAGTTAATAATTTCTTCCTAATATCTAATCTAAATTTCCCCTCCTTCAAGTTGCACCCATTACTCCTTGTTCTATATAAAATTCCTATTTAATAAATATTAATTATTAATGAGAACAAAAATATTTGGTAAATTAATTGCCTAGACCTGGGAATTCCCAAGTAATGAGTCATTGCAGGAAAATCAATGTTGAGCCACACAGAGCCCCTTGCTATATGCAGGATTTGGAATGGCCAACACAGAATGAAGAACTCAGAGGTGACAGACCCAGCTTGAAGCAACTCAAAGCCAGGCTGGGCAGGGCTTGGAGCAACCTGGTCTAGTAGAAGGTGTCCTTGCCCATGGCAGAGAGGTGGAACTGGATGATCTCTAAGGTTCCTTCCAACCCAAACCAGTTTGTGACTGTGATTTTAATATAAATGAGGAAAAGCTCCTGAACACAGCAGAGAGGGGAAAAACCCTTGGGGGCACTTAAAAACCATAATGACTCAGATTTTTGGTCTTCTCACTGAGTTTTACTCAGGCCTTGTTCAGCCTGAATGCTTCCAGCTGAACTCAGAGACAGCAGCCTGGAGCTGAAATCAGGCTGTCAGCCAGGGCTGCGCTGTGAAAAACGCCAATCACCTGTTTTTAAAATGTGCTGAGCCACCTCCCACTCTGCAGGGGCACGGCCCTGCTCTGAGCACCCAATCGCCCTGCCAGGTACTGCCCAGCTTCCTCCCCAGTCCAACCAGTTTACAAACCGGTACAGCTGGTGGGGTGAGTGAGATCAGCACCTGGAACCCGCCCATCGCTCCCCCAGCAGCCAACTGGGGAGCTCCTCTGCTCTTTGGGGAGAGGAGGGAGGATCTTCCTCCCTTATAAAGCGGTGGGTGGAAGGGGTTTGGCTGTGCTCAGTCCTCAGTTGAGGGTGGGTGGAGGAAGAGGAAGGGCTGTGAGGAGTAGAGGAGAGGTAACGAAGTGGGGGGGTCAGCCTGCCCGTCCTGCTCCCCAAATGGATGCATGGGGAGAGCAGCGGATGAGAGCTGGATGCAGGAATGTGAGGCTTGGGGGAAAAGCAGTGGGTGCCCTCACTGCCCTGCAGTGATGTGGGTGAGAATGGGGTAGGAACTCAGTGCCTGTTCTCTGAGAATGGCTGTAAATTGATGTTTGGTTGAGTGTGAGAAGATGGAGAGCTCTGCACCCCCTGACTGCATGTGGAGGGTCAGGGCTGTGCCTTCAAGTCCCTGTAGGAGCCTTGCCCAGGGGTGTAAGGTCACAGGGGGCCTTCCTGCAATCCCTGGGTGCAGGCAGAGCTGGGGTGAGCAGCATGAGCCTTGTCCTTGCTCTGTTCTTCTGTGGGTGCCGGGCCTTTGTCTGGGCACAAGGGCTGGGAATGAGCCTATACAGGGGGAAGGTTTGTCCTGGAGGCCTGGCTCCCTGCCCCAGACCTGCAGAGGTACCAGCTCAGGGACCATGCTCATGGTGAGATGGGTGTCATGCCCTGCACAGGGTTGGGGATGGTTTTCCTCCTCTTCCTCCTTGGAGAGGGGAGTACTGTGAATGAGACTGAAGTGGATCTAGAGGAAAAATGTGAAATAAGGAGGTACATGGGATAAGGATGGCAGATGCTGGTGGTTCTGATGTGGTGGGGAACAGGGCAGTTTTTCCTCTTGAGGAGGAGTGTTCCTTTGCTGTCAGACAGGCTACAGCTGGGGCAGTGTGAACATTAACACCTTACAGAGCTCCCAGCACTTCCAGTCTCTCACAAGGAGCTGTGGAGAACTGACTTAGCAGCAGTCAGAGCTCTGCAAGTGATGAACTTCCCTGGGATGTGAGCTCTGGGCTCACAGGGCTGTCCTGGCACTCAATCTGTGGAGCCAGTGCCTGGATAGTCAGGGCAGACTCCTTGGATAACCTGTGCCCAGCTGTTTTCAGGGATCCAAACTGCTGCTCGTGCATTTGGCAGCAGAAGCATTTCTTTAGCTGTCTCTTGATCAATGTGCAGATTTTTTGGGTAAAACTGGAGCAGGCCTGTGAATAATCATTACATGCCCTTGAAGGCAGAGGACTAAAGCTCAGTCTTTTACCCTTGCTAAATCTAGTTTTGATGACCAGTTAATATCTGTACCTTGATCTTAAGACATTAAATTAATGTTCCCTAACATGTTTTCCTCTTGAGCCCTTCCAAAAGGGATATGGTTTGTGCTGCAGCACAGGAATGGCTGGCATGAGGTGGGAATGGCTCTTCTGGTGGGGGGGCCCGAGGATTGCTGTTGATTTTCTCATCAAGCTGTCTCAGAGCTGTGCCAGGTGCCTCAGAGCCCTGTACTGAGTGCTGTGGAGCTTGAGGCTGAGCCTCTGATCAGTGCTGGTCTCTGGGTTTAGTCTGCAGGGAGAACTGGCACTGTGGGATGAAAGCCAAGCTGAGCTCTCCTTGTACACCCACAGCCAGCACAAGTCCTCAGAAGAACTGCAAGTAACTGAGGCTTCATGCCAGGAATAACTCCTTATGTATTGGTGTGACTTCCTGGAAGGAGCTGCAGGATGGTGCTGCCTCATCTCCCCCTCACCCAGAGCCTTCTGCTCCCAGATGCTGCTAGCAGAGTGCAGGAATGCTCCCCAACTGGTTCCATGCCATTGCAGTCAGTGGGGCAAGCCAGGGGTAAAGCCAGGGGTGGGGATGTTCTAATTCCAGGGCTGATCTTTCCATGGGAGCAGCACTTCCCATGGTGTATAGGGAAAAAGATGGGTCACTGGCCTGTGCTGATTCTGGGTCACTAATCATAAAATTACAGAGTGGAATGGGTTGAAGGGAACTTAAAGATCATCTACTTCCAACCCCAGTGATGTGGGCAGGGAAACCTCCCACTGCCCCAGGAAAAAAGGGACTTTGGGAGATTCCCCAGGCCAAATTCCCACTTGTAGCATGAAAACTGCCATTGGAATATGTTATTCAGGGCTGTGTTAGATTAAATTATATATATCTGCTAGGATGGAAACTCCTTCACCTCCCTGGTCCTATTTATCTTCATGGTCTTTACCACAGGAACTTAAGGAGGGAAATTAGGAGAATGTTTTGTGTATTTCTGAGTTGCAGCTTCCCTTCAAGTCTAGGGCAGAGTGTGACAAGGACCTGCTAATCCCTCTGCAGCTGCTGGAGATGCCAGAGGGCCCTTCAGTGAGGAAGTTCCAGCTGCTGACCTCCCCTTTTGTGGGACAAGTGGTGGCCAAGGTGGGGGGAAGCAGCCGGAAGCTCAGCGTGAATGACCTGAATGCCCTGAGGCTCCAGGACTCCCAGGTGAGTTGAATTTACAGATCCATGACAAGTCTGAGGGCAGCAATCACCATTGCCCCACACCTGGGTGACAGAAGGTGCAGAACCTGTGAATGTTTGCCTGAGGGTTTCACCTGGCTAAGTTGAGATGTCTGTGCTGTGGGTACTTGTCAGAAGTCACACTGGGTCGGTCCTGCTGGGGCTTCACTGGCCTGACACCTCCAGATGATGATTTGGACTTGACTGGTCAAACCCTGGTGCAGCCTCACCTCTGATTAAAGGTGCAGAGCAAAATTAAAAGCACAAAATGGGCCCAGCACAAAGTGGGAAGAGAAATCAGAAGTGATGATGACAAATTTCAAACCCCTGAGTGTCTGTCTTGGTGGGCCTGATGGGAATCCCTGTGAGGGATTCAGAATTGAGTGGCATCTAAACATCTTATGCTTCAGGCAGGCAAAGAAAGGAATCTGCAAGGATGACCCCAGCTCTGATGGGAATGGCTTGGATGCTGATGAATCCCATGTTCAAGTTGGGCTGATGTGCCCTCTAACAGAGGTTGTAGAAAATAAGTCACTTGTATGGAAACAGCCAGAGGTTTTATCCCTGGAAGTATTCAAAATCAGGTTGGATGAGGGCTGAGCAACCTGGTCTAGTGGAGGTTGTCCCTGCCCGTGGGTGGGGGCTTGGAATGAGATGAACTTTAAGGTCCATTCAAACCCAGGTGTTTCTAGAATGTGCTGATCCTTTATGGATCATCAGCACATCCCACCTCTTTTCTCAGGTTCATGGGAAGAACTTGTACCTGGCATTTGTGGCAGCTGAAGGTCCTGTTGGACCAACTGCTGAAGACACAGCGCTGCAAAGAGAGGCTGCTTGTGGGGCACACTGTCCTGCCCAGGGACAGCAAGGACAGGATGGTGTTCCACACCCCCATTCCCAGGATGAGGAGCTGCAGGAAGCCCAGCACTCAAGATCTGAAGCCCCAGAGGCAGCAGAGGGTCGGGGCAATTGGCTGCGCGTCCACTTTGGCATGTTCGGCAGCATCCGCGCAAACGAGTTCTCGAGGGCAAGCAGAGCCAATAAAAGAGGGGACTGGAAGGATCCTGTGCCCAGGTATGTCCTCTTTTCTCCCAAACTAAATCTGTGTGGGAATGCTCTTAGCCTTGATTTTCTCTGATAATTTTTAAGGCATGAGTGAATGTGGGGTGTGTTCAACCAGAGAATCCACAGTGGAATTGTAGGATGCATTGTGGGGATTTTAGTACCAGCTCTGCTAAGATTTTTATCTTGATGAGAGAATTTTTAGGATGCCAGGCTGAATCATGCCCTAAAATTGCCAGTTTCTCCCTGTTATGTGTTTTTTAAAAAGCCTTGGATAAATAGCAAACATCTCATATACCTGGAATCACAGGCTGGAGTGATGCTGTAAAAGGCAGCAGCAAATTGAAAACATGGCTAAGGTTTGTGTCCTGTATCCCACCGGAATTGTACAGAGCAAGGGGGAACAGCTTCCCAGAGAAGCTGTGGCTGCCTTGGAAGTGTCCAAGGCCGGGCTGGATAGGGCTTGGAGCAACCTGGGGTGGGGGAAGGTGTCCCTGCCCATGGCAGGGTGGCCCAAGATGATCTTTGGGTTCTCTTCCAACCCAAACCATTCTACGGTTCTATGATTCTTTTGAATTATGACTTTATTTCCACACGAGTGTTTTTAGACACAGTTTTTTGTGCTACTTTTAACATCCATTTCTCTGATTTGTGAGCTGTCCTGCTGAAGGCTTTGTCAACCAGGGTCACAGGGCAGCTGAAGGAAAAGCTTTCCCCCAGCTGTGTGGGTTCATCACCAAGCTTCATGGCTGCAGTCATTTAAGATGCCACCTTGCCTTGGGACAGTGGCCAGCTGCAGAGTATAACAAGTAGTTCAGAGATGTTTTTGATGAGAGACTCCAACTTCTCTACTTCTCCCAGGCTGGTTCTGCACTTTGAGAGCGGAGGCTTCCTTGTTTTCTACAACTGCCGGATGCTCTGGTGCTCCTCTCCCAGGGCTGATCCTGCTTCTGACATCCTGGCTGTGGAATTCCACCGAGGCCGGGCGCTGCGTGCCCTCTGTGCACCCGATCCCATCTGCTACACCCTCCTAGACCAAAGATATTTTTCAGGGCTGGGTGAGTTCCAGGGAATAGGGGCAGAAGGAGAAATGGAGGAAGGTGGGTGGGATGTCTACAGATGCAGAAGTGCATGTCTGGGCAGTTTGCTCTTTAGTTTAAGAGCTTCTGGTTGATCGTCAAGGTCTGTAACAACAGTAGAGGGAAGAGAACCTCTTCTAGTCCAATCCCAGCTCTAAGTCTACTCCCTGGATGCCAACTCTGGTACAGGGAGTGGTGTTGCTGGCTGTGCTCCTTGAGGCAGAAATCACAAGTTAGAGCCAGCAGCCTGTATTACCTTGATTAGAAATATCCTTGCTGTCTCCTTGTTTCTGGCCCCTTCCAGGGAACATCATCAAGAACGAGATCTTGTACCTGGCCAGGATCCACCCGTTAACACCAGGCTCCCTCTTGGCTCTCTCAGACCTGGAGCGTTTGCTGGACTGCGCCGTTCAGTTCAGCTCTGAGTGGCTGCGCCACAAACTGCGTGGCCAAGGGCTGCACCCCCAGGTGTACCAGAAGGAGCAGTGCCCCCTGGGGCATCCCCTGATGAAGGGCACTTTTGGACCCTTGGGCGGCTTCAAGAGACTGACGTGGTGGTGCCCTCAGTGCCAGCCTGCGGTGCTGCCAGGGGATGGGGACCCTTCCTCAGTCACTGGGTGATCTGTCCTGCAGGGTGCTGGGTGGTCTCTGATCCATGCTCCTCCTTGTCCTAGAAGGTTTCTGTGGTTTCTTTTAGGCTGTTGAGTTTGGTCCTTAGGGAGCTGGCAGAGTTAAATGCTCAGTGGAGGTCCCAGGTTCCCTGAGAGGCTGCAGAAAGGAAAAAGTGGCTGTCCATGTTTTGTTTTGGTTTTTTTTTTTTTGTCACAGTGGCACCACAGTGTAAAGAGTTTGACCAGGTCTGAGGTGCACTGGTCACCCTGTTCAGGTGGCAGTGGATGGGAAGTGTGAAGGGTTAAGCACGGGATTGCTGTGGTCTGGTGACCCTGTCCCTTGACCCCGGAGGAGTCAGCAAAACAGAGGATATCCCTCTGCCTAAGCAGCTTGATTAATTAGGAATTAAATAATCCTGCCTCTGTTTGGAGCTGAATACCTGTGTGCTGGGCTGTGACTGGGTGTGGTTAAACATGAGGGGCTGTTCCCATGTAATCTGACAGGAACAGCTCCCTCCTCCTTCCACATCAACATGTACAAAATAAACGTCAGCAGTGCTTGGTGGAGCTCATCTCTGCACCCACAGGTTTCAGCTTTGTGGCAAACTGCCAATTCCAGATCTTGCTGTAAAAATTTAAAAAAAAAATTACAGTGTGTGGCAGTGTTGCATAAAACTCAGGATCTCCAAGGAAACCTGAAAACAGAAAGGTTTGGAAATAGAGCTGTGTCTCTGTACACCAGGTGGGAACTGCTGCTGTCCTCCCTCCCTGGATTTGAGTTTATTTTAATAATAAGTTGTTGACTTGAGCAAAAAAAATAAAAGCTGGAATTAGAATCAGTGATGTTCATCTCAAGTGTGTCCTTTCTGGCAGTTTCTTGGTTAAAAACTGGGCTGTACATGGAAATTCCAGCTGCCTGGAATTGGTTAACAGCTGCCTGTTGAGGATGGTACCAGTGACTTTCCTTAGCTGTGTAAGTGGTCTCATTAATGGGAGCTGGATTTAAAGATAGATTGCAAATCAGCTGGGAATACTGGAGATAAACACCTCTGCTGTAGGCAGCTGCTTCCTAGGCAAGACTTGCACAGCCCTCTCCCTTGGGAACTGCAACACCTTTGAGTGGTTGCAGGTTATGGGATTGCTGAATAAATGAATTAATGGGGTTATGGGCCCAAAGAAGGTGGTTAATGTCCCTTCTGCAGGCCAAATGCCTGTCCAAAACAAAGAATCATAGAATATCCTGAGTTGGAAGGGACCTACAATGATGATCAAAGCCTAGCTTCTGGAAGAAAACAACTCACAAAAAAGAACCCCAAGAGCTGAATCTTGCACTTGGAAGGATGGGGATGGAGCTGGGCATGTGTTGGGTTCTCAGCACAGGAAGGGTGTGGACTGTGGAAGCGAGTCCATAAGAGCACCATGGAGGTGTGCTCTAAGGGCTGGAGCCCCTCTGCTATGGAGGCAAGCTCAGACCTGGGGCTGTCCAGCTTGGAGAAGGCTCCAGGGAGATCTCAGAGCCCCTTTCAGTGCCTGGAGGGGCTCGGGAGGGCTGGAAAGGGACTTTGGACAAGGGGGAACGGCTTCATACTGCCAGAGCATGGGGTTAGATGGGGTACGGGGAAGGAATTCTTCCCTGTGATGAGCAGGAGCGGGCTGGGATGGAATTCCCAGAGAAGCTGTGGCTTCTCCACCCCTGAAAGTGTCCAAGGCCAGGCTGGACGGTGCTTGGAGCAGCCTGGGATAGTGGAAGGGGTCCCTGCCATGGCAGGGGGTTGGAACTGGAAGGTTTTCACGCTCCCTTCCCACGCCAACCCTCCCGCACCTCCATGGCGGCTCCGCTCCCCTCACGCTCACACGAGGGGGTTCGGGGCCACCGACTCCTTCCCGCTCCGCCTGTGCCGACGCGCGCCTCAGCCAATCAGCGCCCGCCTCCGGCCGTCACACCAGCCGCGCCGCCTTCCTATTGGCTGTCGCTGCCCTGGTGCGAGCGCACCTTCGCCAATCGGCGCCGCGCCCGCCCCACCGAGCGATGTGCCGAGCGCTGTGATTGGCTGCGGGGCGGGGCTGGAGCGGCCCCGCCCGTGCCCGGTTAAGCGGCGGGTTGGGGGGGGGCGGCGGGAGCGCGCGGCGGCGGCGGGGTCTGAGCGCGGCCCCCATGGAGCTGCTGCGGAAATGGTTGGGCCACCCCGAGGACATCTACAACCTGCTCCGCTTCAAGATGGGCGGCTACCGCGCCGTCATGCCGCGGATGGACACGGTGAGCGGCGAGGGATGCGCGGGCGGCGGGAAGCGCTTCGCTGTCGCCGGTGCGCGGTGCTCTCGGTGTGGAGTGGGGCATGGGAGGAGGAGGAGGAGGTGGGGGGTACTGTCATGTCCGGGCGCATATACGGTGTTGCCGTGGGTGACCATCTCATATCCAGCGTGTATAGGACTTTGCCCGGCTTTGTGTGCCTTGTGTACGCCTCGGTGCTTCCCGGTGGTACCGGCTCCGGGCATCCTATTGCATTGCTCGTACCGTGTGTGCATCCTACCGGTTCCGGGCATCCTGTGCATTGGTGTATCCCACCGGCTCCAAGCATCCCTGCTTTGCCCGGTGCCGGTACCCTGCGAGCTTGCCACCGGCTCCGGGCATCCCTTGCATTGCTCGGTGCCGGTACCAATGCCGGACATCGCAGAGCCCCGGTGCTACCGGAGCATCCCGCAGCTCCAGGCATCCCTTGTATTGCTCAGTGCCAGTATCCTGCGAGCATCCCACTGACTCCGATTATCTCACGCTTCCCATGCATTTCCCGGTGCCTATACCCGCATTCATCCCCCCACCTCCGAGCATCCCTTGCATTGCTCGGTGCCGGTACCCTGCGCGTATCCCCGGCGCTCCGGACATCGCACGGCCCCGGCGCTGTCCGTACATGGCAGCGTCTCCGGCCACGGCACGGGGCGGGTTAAGGGGCGTGTTTCGGTCCGGGGCGGAGCGGAGCGGCCGCAGCCCCCCAGCGCTGCCGCCCCCATGGCGGCCGGCTCCCGGGCCGTGTCCGTGCTGCGGCGGACACTGACGCTGTCCCCGCCGCGGAAGCCCCCGCGGGCAGCGGGCCGGCGGCGGGGACAGCAGCCACAGCAGCAGCGGCAGCGGTGCGGAGCCCCCCCGGCCCCGCTGCCCGCCGCCCCCCGGCTCCAACCCGCGGCCCCCGGCCCGCTCTGCCCGCAGGACTCGCTGGGATGTGGCCTCCGGACCTGCTACCGATACCTCAACCAGACCAGTCGCAGCTTCGCCGCCGTCATCCAGGCTCTGGATGGAGAGCTGCGGTGAGCGGGGGACACCCGGGGGGATACGGGAGAGGGGTGCGGTGACCACCGGCACTGGGGGTTTTTGGGGGGCGGTGGGTAGGGTGACACCCCAACAATGGGGATCCTCAGGAGGGAGTGGGTGCAGCTGTCCCCTGGAACTCCCTGGTGATGGTGGGGGTAAATTTCCTCCCTGGGAGGTGGTGATGGAGGTGGTGATGGTGGGGGTAAATCTCCTCCCTGGGAGGTGGTGATGGAGGTGGTGATGGTGGGGGTAAATCTCCTCCCTGGGTGGTACAATGCCACCCCAACACTGGGCATCCCAGGGAACTTAGTGGCCCCCCAGTTTCAGGTGTCCCCAGGAGCTGGTGGGTGTGATGCCCCCCCAGTACCAGAGCTGGGCCCATGCAGTACCTACCCCCAAACTCCGTTTTTGTCTAGTGGAGCTGCTGGGACCGGCTCCCTCTCCCATCAGGAGCTGGCTGGGCTCGCTCAGCTCAGCCCCACCCCGTGCAGCAGGACGTGGGGATTTTCACGTCCCAGCTGGCTGTACCACATCCCCCCTGTGCATCACATCCCTCCCCAAACTGGGTCTCTGGGCTGAGCAGGCTGTTAGACACAGGGCCTGGCACTCTGCCCCGTGTGACACCCTGGGAATGTGTCCTGGCGCTGCCAAGGCTGGCGCTGGACAAAGGCTGGAGGGAGGAGGTGAGGAAAAACCTGGGGTTGACCAAGGGTCTGGGCCGTGCCTGGGAGGTGCTTTTGGAACCAAATGGTGCAGTTGTCACAGGGGGTTTGTTGCACACCCGTTTTTTGCTGTGCAGATTTTGCTGCCCTGTGCAGAAAAGCTTCAGACAGGAATAGTAACAGAGGATGTAAATAAAGCTCAGCTGGCCAGGGGGCCTCATGCCATGTAATTATTCTCCATACAATTCCCTATATTCATTTGACAATTACTGATTTCAGTTTTTAAATCCCCAGTTAATTCCAAGATGGGTTGATGATCAAATTTAGGGGTTCTGGGAGTTGTTGCAGACACATCTGATGGCTCTGATCTGAGCAGTTGCAGGCACCAGCCCGAACACTGGGTGGTCTGTGGGGTTTCTGAGCCCTGGTTTGGCATTTTGGATGGTGCCCCATAGCTGTGTCCAGTGTTTATGAAATGGTGTTTGCAGCCTGGTTGACAGGAAGGCAGAGAAGTTCAGTGGTTTGGCTGAAATTGCATGGAAAAGTACGAGTAGGGCCAAGAATTAAGCTTTTTATTTTCCATGCTTTTTCTGTGCAGGAATTAAGAAAAAAAATTTAAGAAAACACTATGAAACCTGTTAGCAATGTGTCCGCCCTGTGCTTGCCTCAAACTTCCTGCAGTTTTCCTTGTGTTTTTTGTCCTTTAATCCTTGCCCTACAGCCGTGCAGAAGGATCACCCTTCAGGGCACAGAATTTCTGCCTGGCATCCTAAAAATGCTCTTGCCTGATCTTTGTAACCCAGGTTGGGCAGGGATGGTGGTTGGATTACAGCTGGCTCAGTAGTGCATCAGGAGAGACTCATTTTCAAAGCCCAGGAGTTCTGTTGGAGAATTTAGGGATGAACAAGGGAAATACAAAATAGTGAGGATAGAGAAATAGGTAGAGCCACAGCCTTACAGAAGGAATTAATTTTGCTGGATCAAAAAAAGTGCTTGCATTGATGTTAACCCCTTCAGGGAGTTCAGCTGAGGCCCTGTGGTTACAGACAGGCATCCCAGAAGGGCTGCTGGAAAATGAGGAACTTCTGGAGGAGTGCTTGGGGCAGTGGCCAGACAGGGTGTTGGTAGTTGAGCTGAAATGTCTGGTTCTTCCTTTCTGTTTTTTTTTGTCCCCATGGACCATCTGTTTTGCTGGCCAGAGCCCTGTCCAGCTCATTGCTCCATGGTTGGGGCGTTTTCTGGGAAGGTGGGAGGCTCAAAACTGCAGCTTCATCCACAGCTGAGCCAACAGCATCATAACTGCTGCTGGTGGGAAGGAGTTCTGATCCAAGCTCACAGCTCCTCTCCTGGTGATGGAGAGGAGAGGAGGGATGCTCCTGCCTCTCTGCTGCCAGTTCCATGCTCCTGCCTGTCTCTGGAACTCCTCAGGATCTGTTCCTGAGGGTCCAGCACAGGCTGTATGTCCTGGCAAGGAGGAAGGAGACCTCCTCGTGGGCAGGAGGGAGCTACAGCTGACAGGGCTGAGCTTGAGCTCTGGGAGATCCAGACTTGTACTTTGCAGCTGTCTGCTTCCATTTGTGTCATAGATCTAAATTCAGTGTGTGATGGAAGCTGGGGAGGCAGGGTACCCTTCCCTGGCCAGGCAGGGTGTTGGTAGTTGAGCTGAAATCTCTGATTCTTCCTTCCTGGCTTTTTTTGTCCCAATGGACCATCTGTTTTGCTGGCCAGAACCCTGTCCAGCTTATTGCTCCATGGTTGGGGCATTTTCTGGGAAGGTGGGAGGCTCAAAACTGCAGCTTCATCCACAGCTGAGCCAACAGCATCATAACTGCTGCTGCTGGTGGGAAGGAGTTCTGATCCAAGCTCACAGCTCCTCTCCTGCTGATGGAGAGGAGAGGAGGGATGCTCCCGCCTCTCTGCTGCCAGTTCCATGCTCCTGCCTGTCTCTGGAACTCCTCAGGATCTGTTCCTGAGGGTCCAGCACAGGCTGTATGTCCTGGCAAGGAGAAAGGAGACCTCCTCGTGGGCAGGAGGGAGCTACAGCTGACAGGGCTGAGCTTGAGCTCTGGGAGATCCAGACTTGTACTTTGCTTCCATTTGTGCCATGGGTCTAAATTCAGTATGTGATGGAAGTTAGGGAGACACATAAGGTCTGGATGCAGAATTGAAGTTAAATAAATGTTTTAACTCTGCTGGGTTCTGGAATTACTGCTGGCTCTTCCCTGGGCATGATGCCCATGTGAGAGCTGCCTCTGGGATGGCATTTCCAGGTTCTGCTCTGCCTTTCTTGGTGGCTCCTGGAAGCAGATTGGAGCCTTGGGCACTTGCATCCTGTTGGATGAACATTTACAGCCTGGCTGGAATGGAAAAACTCAGTCATGCAAAGGAACAAGAGCACGAGAGCTGCTCATGTGGTTTGACAGAGGTGTTAAATACCCTTCTAATCAAGGAAAAATAGCCAAATTTAACAGTATTGGCTCTAAGAGCAAGTCAGTTTTCCCTGGGTGATTGTCATTCCAGGAGTGCAGCACTGTCACCTGCTAATTAGCATTTAAGCAGACCAAGCTACTTTCCATTTGTTAAACAATTAATAAATGCCTCCTCTCCTTGGCATATATCCCTGTGCTCATGGAGATCTGGGGATTATTTTATATAAATCCTGGAGTTGCAAGAGTTGCAAACAGCATTTCTTGCCATCAGGACTTGGTTTTTTGTGTTGTTTTTTTTTTGTTGTTGTTGTTGGTTTTTTTTTGTTGTTGTTGGTTTTTTTTGTTTTTTGAGTTTTTTTTTTTTGTTGTTGTTGTTGGCTTTTTTTCTTGTTTTTGTTTTGTTTTTTTTTTTTTTATTGTTTTTTTCTTTAGCTGGAGAAATGTGGATGCAGGGATGGGGAAGGAAGCAGGGATAGGGAAGGCAGGGGTGGTGGCTCTCCAGCAGCTTCCTGCTGGGATGCTGGGACACATAGGCTCTCTCCAGTGTCTTGCTCCTGGAGATATAAAATACAGGGTGATTTTGGCTCTTTCTGCCAGTCCTAATGTCCCTGTTGCACAGTGTGACCCCTTTATTTCCCCCCAGCATGTGTATGGGGGGGGAATATTTTACCCCAACAGGGTAAAAAGTGTGCAGAGAAGAGGGAATGATGGGGAAAACTTACCTGTTTCCTCCCTTCCCTATTTGACATTTGCATTTCCAAATAAGCTGACCTTGGGCTCTGTCCTCTGGGTCCAGGTGAGCGCTGGCCTTGCTTGCAGGGTTGGATCTTCCCTGCTCAGGGAGCTCACAGTCTGACCCTTCCCTGATACACATCTCAGAAACCCCAAAATCATGCTGTAGTTCCCTGATACACATCTTAGAAACCCAAAAATCATGCTGTAGTTCCCTGATACACATCTCAGAAACCCCAAAAATCATGCTGTAGTTCCCTGATACACATCTCAGAAACCCCAAAAATCATGCTGTAGTTCCCTGATACACATATCAGAAACCCCAAAAATCATGCTGTAGTTCCCTGATACACATATCAGAAACCCCAAAAATCATGCTGTAGTTCCCTGATACACATCTCAGAAACCCCAAAAATCATGCTGTAGTTCCCTGATACACATATCAGAAACCCCAAAAATCATGCTGTAGTTCCCTGATACACATATCAGAAACCCCAAAAATCATGCTGTAGTTCCCTGATACACATCTTAGAAACCCCAAAAATCATGCTGTAGTTCCCTGATACACATCTTAGAAACCCAAAAATCATGCTGTAGTTCCCTGATACACATCTCAGAAACCCCAAAAATCATGCTGTAGTTCCCTGATACACATATCAGAAACCCCAAAAATCATGCTGTAGTTCCCTGATACACATCTTAGAAACCCCAAAAATCATGCTGTAGTTCCCTGATACACATCTTAGAAACCCAAAAATCATGCTGTAGTTCCCTGATACACATCTTAGAAACCCCCAAATCATGCTGTAGTTCTCCTCATGAGGGAAAATCCTGCATTTCCTACCCTGGCTGGTGTCTTCCCAAAGGCACCTGGCAGTGCCAGTGTGTGACACACTGAGCTCAAAGTGCCTCTGCTGAAGGCAGCTGCTTGTCCTGCCTCCTAGGCACCCCCAAGTAAAAGCTTACTGGTTTTTCTCCCTTTCCAGCCATGCAGTCTGCATATTCTACCTGGTTCTCCGTGCCCTGGACACTGTAGAGGATGACATGAGCATCCCTTTGGATGTCAAGGTCCCGATGCTGCACGAGTTCCACTCCCACCTGTACCAGCCAGACTGGAAGTACACAGAGAGCAAGGAGAGGGACAGGCAGGTGCTGGAGGACTTCCCAACGGTAAGGCAGCCTCCTCCTTGCTCCTGATGGCACCTCTGGGTGCCTGCAGAGCTTGTTCAGTGCCACAGAGCTCCCCAAGGGCTCCATCACCTGCCTGTGGGGCTGGGTGCCAGGCTGGGGTGAGAAATTCAAACATTGTGCAATGCTGTGGGGCACAGGGGATCTGGCTGTGGAAAAATTCCAGCTCTGGAAAGTGTCTTTTTTGCCTCCTCTGCTGGAAGAGCAGATGACCATTGTCTTGTGGAGAGAGATTTGGGGTTGTTACAGTGAATTGTATTTGTGGCGTGTTCTGATTAAGGAAGGAATGATGAATTTGACTTAATGTTTTTAGAAGGTCATTATATTATATTATATTATATTATATTATATTATATTATATTATATTATATTATATTATATTATATTATATTATATTATATTATATTATATTATATTATATTATATTATGGATATTTATAGAATGCTAAAAAGATAATAATGAAAACTCGTGGCTCTTTTCAGACTCTCTTCACAACTGAGCACTGATTGGCCAATGAGTCAAAACAACTCACACCAGAAACCAGTGAAACAATTACTTGTAAATAAACAGTCTTTAAACACATTTCATATAAGCAAAACAAAAGTTAATAAGAGAATTATTGTTGTTTTTTTTTTTTCTCTGAGGCTTCTCAGCTTCTCAAGACAAAACTCTTAGGCAAAGAGATTTTTCAAAAAATGTAAACGTGATACCTGTGTGCACAGTGGGAGGTGTCCCTGCCCTCTGGTAGGGCACAGGGTGGAATGAGATGAGTGTTAAGATCCCTTCCCACCCAAACCATTCCACAACTCTGTGATAAAAAACAAAAAGCACCCTCACTGTAATTAGTAACAATATTGTGTGGACTTTTTTATTATTGAGCTGATTTTTAGGGTTTTTTTCATCGCTCTGTTTAGGAAAAAAAAATGTAATAGTTCTGGTGAGGAACATCTCATTTTCAGAGGATGTTCTGTTTTGTTCAGGTTTTTACCATTTTTAATTTATTCTGCCCTATTCAGGCTTTCTCTAGCAGTGGGAACGGGGTAGTGGTTTGGAGAACTGAGATGTGTTGGGAGTTCTGATGCTCAGGTTTGGAGTGTGGAGTGCTATAGGGGATGTCTGTGTTGGGAATCTGGGTAACAAGACTGTGGGTAGGGATACAGTAGGTAAGGCTGTGGCTTGGCTTTAGAGGAGCTTTTGAGAAGGTGTTTGTGGCACTTTGCTGTTCTCTTTTGGTGTATATGTTATTTATTTGTGGCAATCCATGCTCAGGTATGATTTTAATAATTTTTAATATTTTAAACGAATATTTTAATAATTATTCTAGTAAGTATAATTTTACTTAATATTTTGATGACTATTATTTTAATATTTTAAATAATTTTTAATATTTTAATAAATCAATGCTCAGGTATGATTTTATTCATTTTAATAATCATAAAATTGTAGAATCATGGAATTGTTGGGTTGAGTGGGACCATAAAGCTCATCCCATTTCATCCCCTGCCAAGGCAGGGACACCTTCCACTAGACCAGGTTGCTCCAAGCCCCATCCACCCTGACCCTGAATTTTCTGGGGGGCATTCACAGCTTCTCTGGGCATGCTCTGCCAGTGCCTCACCACCCTTACAGTGAAAAACTTCTAATAATATTTCCTAGAGGTGCATTTGCAGGCTGTGCTCCTCTTTGAAGGGGACTGAAGCCACAGAGGCAGAAGCAGAGTGAATACATTTATTTTACAGACAAACCCTTATTGCACAAAGCCCCTGGGCTGGCTGCAGTCCCCCACTGATGGAGAATAAAGCTTAGCACAGTAAAACATGATGCTCCACAGTTTTGGGAAAAGGAGGATGCACTTTTTATTATTTTTTTTTTCAGTCTGAGAGTGATGGAGACAGTGCAGGTGTCCCTGCCCATAGCAGGGGGGTTGGAACTAGAAGACCTTCAAGGTCATTTCCAACCCAACCCACTCTGAGATTCCATGGTCACGTTACTGGACATGCAGTAGGAAGATTTCACACTTCCCTCACTGCTTGATGCCTTTCCAGTTGTGCCAAATGTGTGAAGCTTGAGCTGGAGAGGCTGGGGAGAGCAGAGCACCAGAAACCTCCCACGGGTCTTTTCCCGTGGCTGGTGTGATGGAATGCTCTCAAATTACAGAGGAAAACAGCTCTGTGTACCAAGTGCAGTCAGTTTTGTCCTGCAGCTCCCAGATGATACCAGTCCAAGGCCACAGAGCCTTCCCAAAGATTCTGCTGTGTCTGATCTCCTGCCAGAGACCATCCTGTTTAGACTGGGAACAGGCTAAGCCTGAGCTCCAAGGACCTTGAAACAGCTCAGGTTGAGGGAGTTTTCCCAGATCTCCAGCCAGGGCAGGATTAGAGCCTGGTAAACAGTATTTTTCTGATTTGTTAATAAATGTTGAGCTGTGCTGTTTTGTTTTTTTTCCTTCCTGAACACTCTCTTTCCGTTTTTACCATGCTACAGATCTCCATGGAGTTCAGAAAACTGTCCAAGGTCTACCAGGATGTGATTTCAGATATTTGTCACAAGATGGGTGTTGGGATGGCAGAGTTCTTGGAGAAAAAGGTGGATTCTCAGCATGAGTGGGACAAGGTGAGTCAGCCCAGACAGAGGAATGGACTGAGCATGAGCAGGGTCATGGAGTTAAGCCCTCTGAGATCATCAAGCCCAACCATTCCACCAGCACTGCCAAGGCCACCACAGAACTGTGTCCCCAAGTGCCATATCCACAGGTTTTTTTGAACATTTCCAGGTAGGGCCCACCTTGTCTCTATGGAAGGGGTAGACAGACCATCTCTGTTGGGAAAAAGTGTTTTCATTGGAAAGCTGAGACATCCCAGGGAGAGCTTGCATCAAATGAACTGTCGATTTCTTTTTGTAAAACTCACTGTGGCAAACAGGCAGCTCTTTGTAACTGCTCCTTTTATCTTGTTTTTTTTTCCCCCTCCTTTCCCAACTTGGCACCTCCTTGGCAGTATTGTCACTACGTTGCTGGGCTGGTGGGGATTGGCCTTTCCCGTCTCTTCTCTGCATCAGAGCTGGAAGATTCCATCGTGGGGCAGGACACAGACCTGGCAAACTCCATGGGCCTCTTCCTGCAGAAAACTAACATCATCCGTGACTACCTGGAGGACCAGATGGAGGGAAGGGAGTTCTGGCCCAGAGAGGTGAGGAAAAACCTCATAAAATTGCTGCTGTTGGCTGTACATCTTCTTGGCAATGACACTTCTGATGACAGCTGGCTGCAGCTCTCTGGGTACAGATGTGGGGACAAGGTGATGTCACCACACACTGCCAAGAGCTACTTAGGCAGCTCTTTCTCCTCTCTGTAGGAATGAGGGAGGATGAGACTGCTTGAGATCCCAGGAGGGTACCCAAGATCTCCCAAAAAGCAGGATCAGCTTTGCCTGTGCCTGACATGACATCCAAAAATTTTTCTCCCCCTTTTGTGGCTCAGCTGTCTCACAGAGCATTTCTTGATGTGTGACTCACCTTTTCCTTGCCCTCCCTAGGAAAGATGTGGAGATGAGTTTCACCTTCCTCCTTTACCATCTCTTTGTGTGCACCAAGGCCACTGTCACATCCCCACAGCCTGCCCTTCCTGCTTTTCTTTACCCCAGCAATGCTCCAAGGCTGTTGTGTGGGGGTTTTTTGGTGGCTCTTGTTGCTCTCCCAAGACCTGCTGTCTCTCTGATGACATCAATGCACCCTCCAGCTCAGGAACACTTATCTTGGTGTTTAGGTTTGGAGCAGATATGCCAAGAAGCTCTCAGACCTTGCCAAGCCAGAGAACATCGACGCGGCCGTGCAGTGCCTCAATGAGCTCATCACCAACGCCCTCCACCACGTCCCCGACGTCCTCACCTACCTGTCCCGCCTCAAAAACCAAAGTGTCTTCAACTTCTGTGCTATCCCCCAGGTGAGCCAAGCTTCCAAGTGGTTCCTCACCCTCTGCAGCCCAGCTGGTGAGGAGCTGGAGGTGGAGGAGGTCCCGTGTTGTTGGTTTTTTGCTTATTTCTTGGCTCCTGCCGTTTCTGCTGTTGTTGAGGTTGTGGCTCCACTCCATGGATGTCACTGTGGACAGGGTGAATCTTTGGCAAGTTCCTTGCAGTGCAAGTTTGCTGTCTCTCCTCAGGTGATGGCCATTGCCACGCTGGCTGCCTGCTACAACAACCAGCAGGTGTTCAAGGGGGTGGTGAAGATCCGCAAGGGCCAGGCCGTCACCCTCATGATGGATGCCACCAACATCCAAGCTGTCAAAGCCATCATGTACCAGTATGTGGAAGAGGTAGGCTCAGCAGGTTGTTTTCAGCCATTTCTGGCTGTTCCTGTCCCTGTTTTTGGGGTGGAATTGGGAGTATATAGAAATCTGTTAATTTTATCCTTGGCTCAGTGGTGGTGGGGAGTGGTGATCATGATGTGGTTTTGGCTTGGACCAAACTGTGCTTGATGTGTTCCCTTGAATGTTCCCTGGGTCTGGGTGTGTGTCTGGACTGGGGCCAGGGGCATCCTGGCCTGGACCAGCAGTAATGTGTGACCAGGGCAGTGCCCATCCCCTTGACCCAATTCTGGGGTCAGTTCTGGGCCACTCACAACACAAAGGACATTGAGGGGCTGGAGCATGTCCAGAGAAGGGAATGGAGTTGGAGAAGGGGCTGGAGCACCAGGAGTGACTGAGGGAGCTGGGAAAGGGGCTCAGCTTGGAGAAAAGGAATCTCAGGGGGGACCTTATGACTTCCTGCTGACTTCAAGGTCCTGTGGAGATTAAAAGTTCACATGGAAAGTCAACTGGTGGGGGGTTTTATGGGAAAAAAACACCCCCCTCCCCAAAACCCAATTCCAGTGAAGGCTATTAAATAAAACTACTTCACTTCTGCAGCAGGGAGACCCCAAACCATGGGTTATTAGAGCTGCCCTTGTGAACTGGCCAATCTCATGTCCCACATGAGATTGGACAGTGACACTGCAGGGCTTTAACCAAGGAGAGGGTCTCTGCTTGAGCCCACCTTGCTCAGGCTCCTGCAGAGGAGTATCTCAGAAAGCCATGAGAAGAAAACCCCAAATGCCCCAGAATCAGGTGATGATGTGGCTGTTCCAGGCAGGAATGTTCCCACTGGTGTCCGGTGGGCCAGACAGCGAGTGAGGATTGCAGGGTGGGAACCCCTGGTCCCAGTAACACCACTGGTCCCAGTAACACCACTGGGACTCGAGGGATCACGTCCAACGCCATGTGGTCCATGTCCCATCATGGGGTGCCCTCAAGAGGCAGCTTGGCTTAGTGCACTTCCCGAGGGAAGTGGGAAAGGGATGGACCCCCGTGACCCTGTTCAGGGGGAAGAGACAAGGAGCTGACTCCATGTTTCAGAAGATTTGATTTATTATTTTATGATATATATTTTATTAAAACGACACTAAAAGAATAGAAGAAGGGGTTTCATCAGAAGGCTAGTTAAGAATAGGAAAAGAAGGAATGAATAACAAAGGCTTGTGGCTCAGACAGAGAGTCCAAGGCAGCTGACTGTGATTGGCCATTAATTAGAAACAACCACATGAGACCAATCACAGATGCACCTGTTGCATTCAACAGCAGCAGATAATCATTGTTTACATTTTGTTCCTGAGGCCTCTCAGCTTCTCAGGAGGAAAAATCCTAAGGAAAGGCTTTTTCATAAAAGATGTCTGTGACATCTGGCCCCATCCAGCTGTCCCTTGCTTCATGGAGCTCCACCACCAACATCACTCTTGACCCTCAAAACTTCAACTTCCTCCCATTTTCCTCCCTTAAACTCCCTGTGCCACCTTGAAATTTGATATCATGTGCTGGCAGCACAGCCCAGCCGAGAAGGAGAAGGAGGGAGTGCAGTGGGGGCACGGTGAGAAGTCGTGGGAGTTCTGGGCAGGCAGAGCCTGAGATTTTAACCCTTTTCTTGAATAATGGAAACCGTACAAATACTGATCCTCCTGGATCTGAATGAGAAGAGAGATAGAGATGAAATGGAGGAGGAAATGGGCAAGTGTGATGAAAGTTCATGCAGGTGAAAGATGTCGGAAGAGTGGAGAAGAATCTTAGGTGGGAGGAGGTGATGGAGTGGCCTTTGTCTGGACTTTTCTTGTATAGCCACGGACAGAACCATGTTTCCTGTGACACAGAGGCTGCATTTAGGGGGAGGCAATGGCTTGGAGCTGAGAGAGTGCAGTGATGTTATGGGAGTGCGTGAATAGAGACAACGGATGAGGAGGGTGGTGGTTGGTGCCCTTGATCTTCAGTGGAAGAGAAGATCTCTGTTCTTAAGACCCCTCTGCCCCAGGGGGTGAAATTTAAGGGGGACAGGTGTTCCAAAAGTGAGAGACTGTGCTCTTTTTGGAATGAGACAAAGCATCCTTAAAAGGAAAACCCTAGAAGCAGCTCTGGTCCATGCGCAGTGGTGAGAGCACTGGACATGGAAGGAAAAGGTCACAATGGCAAATGATCTCTGGGCAGTGCCACGAGTGACAGGGAAACACAGGAGGTTTCAGCTGTGTTTCCAGGGGCAGTCTATGGCACAAGGGGGACTCCTCACTCCTTGGTGAACTGAGAATTGATTATCTAAAGGGTGGTGATGGACTGAGAGTTGGTGATTTGAGGGATGGATGTATTGGAAATTTGGCGGGGGGAGGAGGAAATGTTTTTGGAAGGTTTTCATTTTTCCTGTGTGTTTCTTTTTACATCTAGTTGTAGTTTAGTTAATAAACTTTTCTCTTCTTTATTTCTAAGTGGGGGGCCTGCTTTGCTTATTCCTGGTCGCATCTCACAGCAGACACCAGGGAGAGTGTGTTTTCGTGGGGGCACTGGCATTGCGCCAGCCTCAGGCCGTGACAGAGCCCTAACTCCTCCTCCCTCCTCCCTCCAGATCTACCAGAAGATCCCGAGCACGGACCCCTCGTGCCACAAGACGCAGCAGGCGATCGCCGCCATCCGCGCCGCCAGCCTGCCCGGCGGCCCCATGGCCTCCCGCCACCACTACTCCCCCATCTACCTGTCCTGTGCCATGCTGCTGGCAGCCCTGAGCTGGCAGTACCTCAGCACCCTCTCCAAGGCCACCGAGGAGTACGTGCAGGCAGGGGACAACTGAAGGGCCCTGGCCGGGCGGGGGGAGAATGGTGGCAGGTGGGCGGCAGAAGGTCCCCTGCTGTGGGAGTGGCCCAGCACTGGGATGGTGACAAGGATGGGACACTGGGGAGCTGCAGCCCCCTGGGGTGACAGTGTGGCACTGCTGGACTCCATCCTCGCTGCCCTTGCTGGCTGCAAATGCTGACGGGAGTCTTAGTGTTTGGGGTTGAGTGGTTTTTCCCCCCCTTCTTTCCTGTTTACCTGAATATTTTTGGTGATTTATTTTTTGTTTGTTTTGTTTTGTTTGTTTTTTTCCGTTAGGATGGTTTGAAATAGAAACTCCAGTTGTTTCTTTTCTTCCTTGAGATTTGAGGCATCTTTCCAGGTCAGAGCTGAGTAAACCCCTGAAGGTTTTGCCTCCCTTTCTTAGGCAGCCTCTTCTCCCTCACCTCTGGTGCCTGCTCCATGCTGGAAAGATGCTGCTTCAGCTGGGAGAGGAATGTGCTTCCTTATCCAAGGAAAAAGCTCTGGCCACTTTCTGGCCCTCAGTGATTGGCATCCTGCAGCCTGGAAGCAGGCAGATTGTAGCCACATTTCTGTTGTGCTGAAGGATGCTGAAATGAGCCCTTTTCATGTTAAATATATGAGAGGTGAGGTACTCTGTCCACCTGAATGTGCCCCCAGCTGAAAGGCAGCTGTGCAGCTGGGACAGATGGCCCCTGCAGTGACACAGACCTCGTTTCAGCAGTGGGGAAGTGGTTAAAATGGGAAAGGAGCTGCCAGCACAGCCCTGAGCTCCCAGGCCTGACCCCACAGCAGGCTCTGGGCTCTGCACTGACCCAGCCCCAGGGCATGGGTGGCAGAGCAAGGCAGGGGAGTGAGGGTTTGCACCCTGCTGTCCCTCATGGAATGCTTTTTGAGGGGGGCATTGCTCACCCTGGAAGGGAGGAGTGATCCCTGCCAGCAGCTGGGAAGGCTGGAGCCACCAGGGGTGACCAGGGCAGGTTTCCCTGACCCACTTGGCTCTGGCTCAGGCTGATGTGTGAGCTGCAAGAGGCTTCCACTGCTGTCTGCAAACACATCAGGCTGGACTCACAAGAGGAAACAGCACTCTGAAGGCAAGTCCTGTTCTCCTGGGGTGGATTGTTGTTTGCAAGGTCCCTACCCACCCCTTTTAAATGCTGCTTTGCTGTCCTGAAGGGAAGGAGAGCCCATGTCCTGGTCTAGGACAGAGCTGCCAGGTGCAGGGCGGTGGCCTCTGCAAGGCCAAGCCCCTGTGGCCAGGCTGTTACTCAGAAGGAGAGCCCCTACTCCACAGTTCCTGGTGTAGATTTAAGCTGTTGTTCTAAAGAAACTCGTGGTAGCTCTATTTGTGCAGCTTCCAGTCTTGTTGAAATAAAAAGTTTTCTTTGAAAAAAAAAAAGTGCTGGGTCATCTTTTTCTTTTTTTATTTTAGCTGTCATTTCTTTTACAACAGTAATTTCCCCACAAGCCCTCCAGCTCAAAAAAAAAAAAGTGCTGGATCCTCTTTTTTATTTCTTTTCCAGCTGTCATTTCTTTTACAACAGTAATTTCCCCACAAGTTACAAGCCCTCAGCTCATGAAATTCCAGTGCTCCCTTGGTGACAACTCTGAGTATCAAAGTTCAGCCCAGTGTGACAGACCTGGGGGAAGAATTTTAACCAGAGGGACACCTGAGAGTCCATAAATTCACCTTGAAGGGAGTGGTGGCACAGCCCTGGGCTGCAGGCACGTGCTCCAGGGCCCTGGTGCATCCTCAGGGATGCTGGGGACAGGTCCTGGCTGCTCTCTGCTCAGGGTGGAAGCACTTTCCCCATCCCAAGGGGTGGCTGTCACCAGCAGGGCCACAGGACAGGGCTGGCAGTGACCACATCTGAACAAGGGAGGGGATTCTGCCCCTCTCAGGTCAGACCCCACCTGCAGAGCTGCCTCCAGCCCTGGGGCCAACAGCAGAAGGACCTGGAGCTGTTGGAGAGGGTCCAGAGGAGGCCACAGAGATGCTCCAAGGGCTGGAGCCCCTCTGCTCTGGAGCCAGGCTGGGAGAGCTGGGGGTGCTCACCTGGACAAGAGAAGGATCCAGGGAGAGCTCAGAGCCCCTTCCAGGGCCTAAAGGGGCTCCAGGAGAGCTGGAGAGGGATTTGGGACAAAGGATGGAGGGACAGGACACAGGGAATGGCTTCCCAGTGCCAGGGGACAGGGATGGACGGGATATTGGGAAGGAATTGTTCCCTGTGAGGGTGAGCATGCCGTGGCACAGGGTGCCCAGAGAAGCTGTGGCTGCCCCTGGATCCCTAGAAATGTCCAAGGCCAGACTGGACAGGGCTTGGAACAACCTGGGATAGTGAGAATTGTCCCTGTCCGTGGCAGGGGGTGGGACTGGATGGTCTTTAAGGTCCCTCCCAACCCAAACCATTCTCTGAAGACAGAAGGGTCTCACTTGGCTTCCACTCCAACCATCTGAGGTGGCAGAAGCCAAGCAGAAGCAACCAAGAGCCAGGAGCCAAGACACTGGAGAAATCATTTATTGGCACAGGTGTTCCAGCCAAATACAGCACAGCTCTGCCTCACTGGTGCCTGAGCAAGCAGAGGTAAGAGGGGCTATTTTACAGTGCATGGAGAGCCTGCTTCACACATCTCAGACCCATAGCCTCAGGTCACTAATATATTTTGTGCTTTAAAATTAAAAAAAAAAAAAAAGCTCTTTGCTATATTAGTGTTGGCAAATCGCATGATTCCTCCTGTACACAACCTATTGCCTCCCCCCAGTAACAAAAATAAGGGTTTTTACCTTCCTTAATGCCTGTGGCTCAAGGATAAAAAGCTTTAATCATGTCCAAGTTAGTGAGACACCTCCAAGCATCTGCTTGAGCTCCCTGCAGCAGACTTGGGAACCATCCCTCAGCTCAGCATCCACCACCTGCAGCCCCAAAGCACCTCAAATTTGGGCACTGCACCCTTGCCCAGGCATGACCTGCACACACCAAGCTGCTCAGCCATGCAGGAGAGAAAGGCTTTGCTCTTTCCCAGCTCCCTCCCAGATGCTTGCAGGATATTTGATCAAAGGCCCTTCCCCAGCATCAATAACCCCAGACTACAGCAGATAAAAAAGTCAGTGAACAGCTGAGGAAGAAGTGGTTTGAAAAGCCAGAAGGATGGAGCAGAGCAGGCGATGCACGAGGGACTTGGTGCAGGCAGCTCTGGCCAGAGCCATCCCCACAGCAAGTTCATCAGTATTTTGTTCATTAATAGGTCTAAAATTAGCCAATTCAAGGCACAGACTCACAGGAAATTCCTCCCTGCTTGTTTTGGGTGCTAACAGTCAGATCAACCCATCTGGGGGTGCACAAATCCCCCCTGGCCATGGCTTTCCTGCAGCATCCACCTCTGCTGCCCCACCAAGTCCCTAATCCCAGCACAAAGCTGCTGTTTCCTGCCCTCCCAGTAGCAAACTGGGCTGGAAGGGGTCCAGGCTAACCAAATTCCAAGAGGCCAGCGAGCTCTCCAGCAGTCCTCTGAGCAGGGAATGCCCCAGTGTCCTGCTGTGACCCACCAGAAGCAGGAGGTTGGCAGAAAGCAGCTCCACCTCCAGCTCCAACGTACAATTTTAAAAACAAAAACCCAAAAAATTTTAAAAAGGAAAAAAAAAAAAAAAAAAACACGAACAAAAAAAATTGGGAAAAAAAAAAAAAAGAAAAGATAAAAAGCTTTAATAAAGTAACCTGAACTAGAGTCTCTTTTAGAAGGGCGGGTCTCTGCACCCAACCCACTATCAGTTAAAAGCATCAGGGATTCAGGATTATTTGTGGTTTGATCAGAGTTACATCCTCTTCCAGTACTGCTCCGTCCTGGGGATGCCGGCCACAACCTCGGACTCGATGCCACAGTGGTCCTCTCCCCGCAGGATTTTGAAGAAACCTGGGAGAGCACCAAAAAAAAGTCACCCCTGTCCATCCATCCGAGGGGAATGGGGTGGGGAAATGGGGTGGGAATTGCCGGTGGAAGGGAATGGGGTGGGGAAATGGGGCGGGAATTGCCGGTGGAAGGGAATGGGGTGGGGAAATTGCTGGTGGAGGGGAATGGGGCGGGAATTGCTGGTGGAGGGGAATGGGGTGGGGGAATGGGGCGGGAATTGCCGGTGATGGGGAATGGGGCGGGGAAATGGGGCGGGAATTGCCGGTGGAAGGGAATGGGGTGGGGAAATGGGGCGGGAATTGCCGGTGGAAGGGAATGGGGTGGGGAAATGGGGCGGGAATTGCCAGTGGAAGGGAATGGGACGGGGAAATGAAGCGGGAATTGCCGGTAGAGGAGAATGGGGCGGGAATTGCTGGTGGAGGGGAATGGGGTGGGGAAATGGGGCGGGAATTGCCGGTGATGGGGAATGGGGCGGGGAAATGGGGCGGGGGAGATTCCCGGAAGCTCTCACCGTTCTCCCCCCAGTCGGTGTTCCAGGAGTTGGCCACCAGCCAGTAGGGAGTGTCGTTCTCCACGCCCCAGCCCAGGATGCGGATGGCGTGGCCTCCCACCTGCTCCCCAGACACGTGCTGGTAGACCCCTGCAAGGGAAAAAACACCCCAAAATGTCAACAGGGCACTGCCTGTCCCACACCACAGAGTGCTCACAGCCTGGTATCACAAAGCCCAGACTGGCTGAGATTAATAAAATATATAAAATTATATATAATCATAATAAAATTATAAGCAATAAAATTTATTATAAGACTATATAATTATAATAAAATTATAAACAGTAAAATTTATTATAGAAATATATAATTATTACAAAATTATAAATAATAAATTTTATTATTAAATTATATAATTATTAAATATTATTAATTTTGGGGTTTTGGTTAAACGTGAAACTGAAACAGTGCAGAGTCTGGAGGAAGGAGTTTTGCACAGGGAGATAGCTACAGGACAGAAGAGAAAGGTTTTAAACTAAAAGGTGGGAGATTTAGGTTGGGTGTTAGGAGGAAATTCTTCCCTGTGAGGGTGGTGAGGCCCTGGCACAGTTTGCCCAGAGAAGCTGTGGCTGCCCCTGGATCCCTAGAAGTGACCAAGGCCAAGCTGGACAGGGCTTGGAGCAACCTGGGATAGTGGGAGGTGTCCCTGCCCATGGCAGGGATTGGAATGAGATGATTTTTTAATCATGATCTTCCCACCCAAACCATTCCATGATTCTATGACCAATGTTTAGCACCAGCTGAGCACACAGAACACCCAGAGACATCTCTCAAGGGGCTCAAAGGCAGTTCAAAACAAGAATTTTGAGGTTCTAAAATCTGAGCTGTTGCTGCCAGCTGGAATTTGGGGTGCTTCCCATTAGGGCTCCTTCCCTGAACCAATCCCAAGAATTTATTCCCTTTGCTATGGATACAGGAGGTGGCATCTGCCCACGTCCTTGTCACAGCAGATACTCAAGTGTGAGGTTGAGATCTCCAAGACTTTGAGAAGACAGACCAGGGCCACAAAAGGGGGAGCCCAGGTTGAAGCTCTCCCCCACCCAGCCCCAGTGGTGCTGCTCACCAGATTTGTACATCAGGAAATCCTCGTAGACAATGAAGGCTCCTTCCACTGGGCCGTTCTTGTAGATCTCAGCCATGATTTCCTTCTCACTGCGAGGGACTCCGTAGGATGTGATGCCTAAAAGGGAAATAATTCCCACCATTAGGATGGCTCAGTGTGACCCTGCAGGAGGCCTCTTGCACTTAAATTCAGGTTAAATCCTAACCTGGCAGCTCCAGAGGGACTGACACAGCCAAGCAGGAAAAGTGGGCTCCACACCTTCCTCTTCCAGAGGGAATTATTTAATCTGAGTCCTATTCTGTACCCAAAGACCTACTCCAGACAGCTTTAGTGGGAAGGGACATTTTTCCCTTGTACATTCTCCTTTTCAAAACCCAAAAGACTCAAGGTGAAGACAAATCTTCAAGAAACAGCCAGATTATCCTAAATGTGCAGGGCTGCCAAGGAGACTTGGAGGTGGCTTTGACACCACACTCCTCAAGCCAACCACGTGCACCATGAGGACTCAAACCAGTTCCACCAACTCCCTCTTCCCAGCTGAGTCTCAGCAAACACAAACTGTGCATGTGCCACACTCAGCTTTGCTCCAGGACCACCAGGGACAGGGCGCAGGAGAAAAACCCATCAGGAACTGTGGTGGTGTTCACAGGGGTCCCAGGATGAGGGAAGAGACAAGAATGTTGATTCCATGTTTCAGAAGGCCGATTTATTATTTTATGATATATATTATATTAAAACTATACTAAAAGAATAGAAGAAAGGATTTCATCAGAAGGCTGGCTAAGAATAGAAAAGGAATGATAACAAAAGCTTGTGACTCACACAGTCTGGACAGCCAGACTGTGATTGGCCATTAATTAGAAACAACCACAAAGACCAATCCCAGATGCACCTGTTGCATTCCACAGCAGCAGATAACCATTGGTTACATTTTGTTCCTGAGGCCTCTCAGCTTCTCAGGAGAAAAAAAATCCTAAGGAAAGGATTTTTCATAAAACACATCTGTGACAAGGAACGGGTTCAATCCTGCCCACCCCTCCCAGCTACCACGAGGAGCAGCTCTGGAGGCCACCTCCCTTACCATAGTGCTTGTCCTCCTTGTATGAGGGTGAGTAGCCGGGCTCACAGTGCCTGCTGCACCTGGGGGTGCTCCCTCCCTCCCCGGTGCAGGGGGGGCGGCTGCCGTTCACGTGGTGCTCGCAGGGTGGGATGGAGTAGGGCCGGCAGCCTGTCCAGGACAGAGGTGACATCAACTGGTTGTCCCCAAAGATCCCAACAGCCACGCTGGAGAAAGCACCAGAAGCCCCAGGAACCCCACAAATTAGTGGGGTGCAGGTCTTCCTTCCATGAGCAATGTGTTTCCCAACAAACCCGCTTCCCACCACCTCCCTCTCCAAATGGCGATGGAAAAGGTGGAAACGTGAACCAGCTGATGGTGATGACAGGGGGAGGCAGAGGGTTCCAGTCTGGAAGTTATTTTTTGAAGGGGGAACACGTCAGGACCTCATCCAAAGCAGAGTGAACTGGTTCAAAACCAGCAACAGCACAAAATTCATGGCCTGAATCATTCCTGCTATGGAAACAGGAGCCTTGGGGGTGTGTTGAGGGATGCAGTAGGGCTGACAGCCTGTCCATAACAGAGGTGACATCAGCTGGTTGTCCCCAAAGATCCCAATAGCCATGCTGGAAAAAGCAGCAGAAGCCCCCGGGAAGAGCCTTTCTGCGCCAGGAACCCCAGAAATTAGTGGGGTGTAGGTCTTCCTTCCATGAGCAACGTGTTTCCTACCACCTCCCTCTCCAAATGGTGATGGAAAAGGTGGAAATGTGAACCAGCTGATGGTGATGACAGGGGGAGGCAGAGGGTTCCAGTCTGGAAGTTATTTTTTGAAGGGGGAACACGTCAGGAACACTCCTGACCTCATCCAAAGTGGAGTGAACTGGTTCAAAACCAGCAACAACACAAAATTCACAGCCTGATTCATTCCTGCTATGGAAACAGGAGCCTTGGGGGGTGTGTTGAGGGCTCCTGGCTCCCTTCCCAGACGGGCCTCCTGCCTCTGGGTGCTGCTCAAGGACCTTTGTCCCAAAGGAAGGAGCCATGGGGGCAGGGGCAGCCAGCTGGGACTGCAGAGGAGCTCGAGCTGAAGGGGGGAGCAGCCACAAGGATGCAGACCAGGAGAGAAAGGTCCCAAAAAATATGGACTTTAGGCAAGCAGAGATGCTCCTCCCTGCTTCCCCAAGGGTACCTGCCAGGACTTACCCACGTGGGAATCGTAGAGACCCCCGGACACGAGGCCCCTCTCTGTCCAGTACCTCCAAGCACCAGAGGGGTAACCACCATTGCACCTGGGGGGAGAGGCACCAGCTCCAGCCCCAGCCATCCCATTCTGGGAGAGGCAAGGGAATGGGGCTAGCCTGGCATGGTTCAAAGGAAGGTTGGGCATATTAAACCTTTTTTTAGTCTGTTGTTTTCTTCCCCACGATCTGCCTTGAGACACCAAGGCCTCGGGCGAGGAGGTAAGAGCACCCAAATCCCAAAGTGCCTCATTGCCAGGTCCCTGACCAGCTTCTGCTGCCAGCAGCAACAGGACTTGGAGACTCAACTCCCTACCCTGTGCTTAACAACTGGGAAAGCCACAGGCAAAAGGCTCGTGCCTGAAAACCAAGGATCTGGGACTAAGAAAAGATCCTTCCTTTGGCTTTGGCAGCTGCCAGCTCTGTGCTGGAGAGCATCACTATGTGCTTACAGCCATCACCACCCACTGTGCTGGGGGCAGGATGTGTCCCAGTGCCTGGAATCACCTTTATGTTCCCACCAAACTCCCTCATCCACAGCACAAACCTCTGGAGGAGCTTCGTGCTCCTAAAGGAGGTAACAAAGGCACCTCCAGGGTGTGCCCCTGCTCCTCCCAACCACCTTCCAGGAGCACAAGGACCAGGAGCAGCTCACCCCATGCCACACTCGAAGCCACAGCACGACAGCAGGTCCTCAGCTGAGACCTCCACGCTGACCTTGGCGTTGGTGTGGACACAGATCCGGTCCGAAATCGCTTCCACGGCGCCAAAAGCCTGAGGGCAACCCCAAAACACCCATTAGAGCTCACCCAGGGGAGAGAAACCAGGAAACCTCCTGGAAATGAGAGCAGCAAGCATGGCCTGGCTGGGAGAAGCTACCCAGGAGCTCAGACACTGCAGGATCTCACAGTGTACCCTCAAAAAGGGCAACAAAGATGCTCCAAGGGCTGGAGCCCCTCTGCTCTGGAGCCAGGCTGGGAGAGCTGGGGGTGTTCATCTGGAGAAGAGAAGGATCCAGGGAGAGCTCAGAGCCCCTTCCAGAGCCTAAAGGGGCTCCAGGAGAGCTGGAGAGGGACTGGGGACAAGGGATGGAGTACAAGGCCAAGGGGGAATTGCTTCCCACTGCCAGAGGGTAGGAATAGATGGGATATTGGGAAGGAATTGTTCCCTCTGAGGGTGGTGAGGCCCTGGCACAGGTTCCCCAGAGGAGCTGTGGCTGCCCCTGGATCCCTGGAAGTGTCCAAGGCCAGGCTGGACAGGGCTTGGAACAACCTGGGATAGTGGAAGGTGTCCCTGCATATGGCAGGGGGTTCAGCAGCAAATACAAAGGCCTGGGTTTTGCCCAGTAAATTTTATAAACACAACACTAAATTTCCCCTGTCCTCACCCAGCAGGAGCCACAGGAGCCCTGGTCTCTTATCTCACTGATGGTGGGACAGTTGGGCCACTGCGTCCGCGAGTCGAAGTTATCGGGCAGCTCCACATCTGCAGCAAAATCCACCCTGTGAGGAGAGGGCAATCCTGTCTCAGGAACACCAGTGAGCCACGACAGGGTGCACTGCACTCTCCAACCTCCTCTGAAGGTGGCCTGGAGGATGTTTGTGCTGTTTGCTTACTGAAGGAGCACAAATACTTAAGCTGTCCTCAGAGCAGGTCAGCAGCTCCCCTCCTCCTCATTTTCAAGGAGAACAAATCGCGCAACTGGCCAAGGGTCTGGCAGGACACAGGATGGACTTTCCCCTCATGTGTGCTCCATGCTTAATTCCATGGACAGTGTCCACCCTGCCAGGAGAGCCCCTCACCCACTCCAGATGCTCATGAAGGATGCAGACAACTTTTACTGGAGCTTCACCTTCTCCTCCCTGCACTCACCTCTCAGGGAGCTTGGGCCCACCCAGGAAGGTGCCACAGAGCTTCTTCACGTAGCTCATGTCAGCATTGTGGAAGTTGTGCCCTGCCTGGGGAGAGACACAGAGAATTGGGACAGGATTCTCCAGAGCCACCAAGAGCATCTCTGGGATCACAGCTTGGTGCTCCAGAGCTCCCTGAACCCCAATCAGAGTCTGACACTTGCTGCAAAAGCCCAGGGGCCAAGAGCCAAGCACCTCCAGACACAGAACAGAGCCCAGGATCAGCCCATCAGGACCAGCAAGGTCCAGCTCAAGGCTCTGGACACAGCAAACTGGCCAAGAAGAGACAGGTCACCAATAACTGGACACTCCCTGCTTGCTTCCAGCCTCCTGCAGTTTCCTCCTTTTACATTATTCCTCCTCCTCCTCTACTTCAGTGTATCCAACAGAGGTTTGACAAAGCTGTCAGAGCAGTGTTCATGGTTCAAACAAGAGAGGGAGATGTTGGAACCCTAGAAGCTGAGAATTTCAGACTTTCTGTGCTGACAGATCTGACCCCCAGGAGAACAGTGCATTTGACCTGAGACTGTGGAGAAAGCTTCCAAAATGGAATGACAGAACTGGGATTATGGGTGTGGAGTTTGATAAGAACTGTGTAATATCACATGGTGGAAAATATAGAGTTTAATGTTTTAGAATATAATAATGGATGTGAAGCAAGATAGAGGTTTTAAGGCAGAGGTTAATCCTTCTTCACCTTCTTCATGGGTTTGAGTGGCATTTTGTAATTAGACAGAAAAGTCTGCATTTCCAGCCTCCTGCAGAGTTTCCTCATCTTACATTGCTCCTCCTCCTCTACTTCAGTGTATCCAACAGAGGTTTGACAAAGCTGTCAGAGCAGTGTTCATGGTTCAAACAAGATGGGAAGATGCTGGAACCTTGGATGCTGCAAATTTTAAACTTTCTGTGCTGACAGACTCTGACCCCCAGGAGAACACTGCATTTGACCTGAGGCTGTGGAGAAAGCTTCCAAAATGGAATGACAGAACTGGGATTATGGGTGAATAGTTTGAATAGAAGTGTGTAATATCACCTGGTGGAAAACTCGGAGTTTAATGTTTTAGAATATAATAATAGATGTGAAGCAAGATAGAGGTTTTAAGGCAGAGGCTAATCCTTCTTCTTCATGGGTTTGAGTAGTATTTTGTAATTAGACAGAAAAGCCTGCATTTCCAGCCTCCTGCAGAGTTTCCTCCTTGCACATTATTCCTCCTCCTCTATTTCACTGTATCCAACAAAGGTTTGACAAAGCTGTCAGAGCAGTGATTATGGTTCAAACAAGAGGGGAAGGAGATGTTGGAACCTTGGATGCTGAAAATTTCAGACTTTCTGTGCTGACAGATCTGACCCCCAGGAGAACACTGCATTTGACCTGAGGCCATGGAAGAAGCTTCCAAAATTGAATGATAGAACTGGGATTGTGGGTGTGTAGTTTGATTAGAAGTGTGTAATATCACATGGGGGAAAATGTAAAAGTTTAATGTTTTAGAATATAATAATAGATGTGAAGCAAGATAGAGGTTTTAAGGCAAAGGCTAATCCTTTTTCTTCACCTTCTTCTTCATGGGTTTAAGTAGTATTTTGTAATTAGACAGAAAAGTCCTCATTGCAGGACATGAGTCATTAGTTACTAAGTTAAAAGTGAAAATAATTTAAGTGTCATTTCTTAATTAGATAGCTTTTCCTTAAAAGACCTTATACAGATAGATACAGGGCCATTTTGTAGCTTGTTAAGTGAAGCTTGTGAGACTGTGATATAGAGAAGAAATAATAAACACCTGAGTCTGAACACAAAATACCATCTCAAGCACTTTCAATCTCAGCCTTGGTAAGAAAAAATAAAGCAAAGAACCAGCAGCTCCTATTCCACAAATTCATCCTGCTCTGCTCCAAGGAGGAGCTCCACAGTTCCTGTCACTGCAGGAGCCCCTGACAGCATCACCTCACTGGAGAAGCCAGCTGGGACCAAGGCTGGATCTATGTCACCACCACGGTGACATTCCCAAATCCCAGCCACTGAATCCCACAGAGAGACCGTCAGCAATGCCTCCCCCCCAAAAAAAAACCCCAAAACAGCCCAGTACTCACCTTCCAGGTGGTGTTGAGCTTGTTTATGTGGTTGACCAGGTCATCAGAGAGAGGAGGGAAGTAAGGAATGCTGCGAGCGCTGGCAAAGGCCACCAGGACACACAGGAGGGACACGGGCGGCCACATCTTGGCTGCTGAACAGGACACCCCACCTGCAGCCACATTGGAGCAGTGTTGAGACATTGCAGGGAGGGCTCAGCTGCAGCAACACGTGGGAGGATAAAATGTGTGGCTGCACCAGATCCCCAATTGCCCCAAAGGTCAGGAGAGAGACACAGGAACAGAGCAAGAACCCCCCCACTGCAGCTCAGGAGAAATCAGACAAGGCAACCTTGTTTGTTGACCACTGCAGGATTAGCAGCAGCAGGAAAATACCTTTTGAAGCAGATCCAAGGGATTTAGAGGGCATTAAAACCTGTGTTTACTTCCACAACAACGGAGAATAAGGAGCAGGAGAAGGAACAAGTGACATCCAATCTCCACACCAAACTTCAGGCATGGGATTTGATAAGCCCTGCTTTTCCCTTTAAAGATATTACTCCAAATTACATTTTTAGAGACTCGTTTTGGCCATCCCCCTGCCCTGGGGGTGTCACAGCCCCTGGTGTGACCCCCTGTCCATGCACAGGGGGGTCAGCATGCACCAGAGCTGCTCCTGTCCTCTGCTCCCCTCCCACTGGGGCTTTTCCCCAGGGAGGTGCAGGGAATGAAGAAAGCCCCAGTTTGGGGGTCAGAGACAAAGAGGAAGAGCAGGAAAGAAAGAACCACAGCCTCCCATGCAGGAGCACAAGCACCATGCAGCCCAGAGACACCCCAGGGCTCTGTGATTTCCCTGCTCCCCTTTAACCTAATTCACACCAAACTGCACAACTTCAAATTTACCCCCAGCGCCAGCAGCCACTTGTTCCACATCCCCAAGCCTGATTCAGACACGACACGAGCTCCTTTATCTCTGCAAACACACCAGGGCACCCTCCTCCTCCCTCCTCCAAACCCAGCCAGCAGCCCCACATCCACCCCAAGCCTGGTGAGCACCCCAAGACCTCAGATCCTCCCCAGCAGAGACATTCAGGCTTTAATTCCTGCTCAGCTCAGCCAGCCGAAGGTGTAATCACCTTTGCAAGCCTGGGTTTAAACCGGACACACAGCTCCTGCTGGATGAGCAGGGGATGGGGATGGAGCCACACACTCACACCTCCCTGCTGGCTGCTTCCTCCCACTCCCAGCCAAGTTTAGCCTTTCCAGAGAAGAAAACCCAGCAGGAGTGTCCTACTTTCTGCCAGCAGCGAGCCCAGGAGGCTGCAGCTCGCTGTATAAAGGGGCTTTTTTCTCCTTTCCCACTCCTCCTTCCACCATTTATTTATTTTGTTCCCCCTGCTTTGTGCTTTCAGCAGGGCACCCAAAAAAAAAAAAAAAAGCTGAGTTTCAGCAGCACTTGGGTCCTCCCCCTCCTAAGTATCAACTCTTTGAAGGGGTTTTATGCATATTTTTCAGGGGTTTCATGGATATTTTCTTGCTTACAGGTTTCTGCAGGCAAGGGACTTGCTGGCTGTGCTCCCCTCCTTACACAGGAGGTTACACCCAGGAAAATAAATATACATTTATAATACAGCTGTGCTCTTTGCCCACAACAGGCCACAGAAAGCCTGCAAGTAACCAGCCTGAGCTGAGGCACCTTTTAAATAAAAAATCTCATAAAAAATAAAACATCAAACCCCACAGCCCTCTGTACTTCCTGCAGTCAACTCGGTGTTTTCCCATAGCAGAGGCAGGAGGTGTTTTTGAGGCCAGAAGTCACATGATTACACTTTTTTCTTCCAGCAGGACGTTTGTAAATCTGCTGACAGGCTGAAAGCCACCCTGCCAGGCACTGATGTGCTGCTCACACCCAGCTTTTGAGGGACAGGCACGGGGACATCTCCCAGCCTCGGGTTACCAGACCACACTCTCCAGGCAACCCGAAACCAAAGTGAAAATAGATCCCAGCAGTTTCCCCTGAAAGAGGCAGAGTTTCAGCTCTGCTGCTTGGCATCTGCACCACGGACATGGCCCAGGGCCAGCAATCCCAGCAAAGCAAATAGCTGGGAGCCAGATGGCTATGGAGGCAAAAAACCACCCCAGAAAACTCTCTAAACTCTCTTACCAAGTCTCTTGTGGGTCATGAGAGAGCTGGGGGTGTCCAGCCTGGGGAAGAGAAGGTTCCAGAGAAACCTTTGAGCCCTTTCTAGTGCCTAAAAGGGCTCCAGGAGAGCTGGAGAGGAACTTGGGACAAGGGATGGAGGGACAGGATACAGGGAATGACTTCCCACTGCCAGAGGGCAGGGTGAGATGGGATGTTGGGAAGGAATTGTTCCCTGTGAGGGAACAGGTTGCCCCAAGAGATGGGGGATGCCCTATCCCAAAAAACAATCAATGTCAGGTTGGACAGGGCTATGAGCAACCTGACATAAGTTAAAATACATAGCTAAATGTTATGAAGATGTCCCTGCCCATGGCAGAGAGGTTGGAATTAAATGCCCTTTACACACCCCTTTCCACCCCACATCTTTCTATTATTCCACAAGGCCTCCTGTGGCTGTGAAGTTTAGGGTGGTGGGAGCTGACAGCCAAGATCAGGTGTCTAGAAAAGGAAGGGGAAATCTTCACCCCCGTGGGATTTCTTCCTCCCTGACCCCCCCTTCTCCCTGGCTTTATCCCATGTACAGCAGGGCTATAAATAGGGCACAGGCACGGGACTGGCAGGACGGATTCCCACCGGCCATGGGTCACATGCAGCACAAAAACAACAACCCCAGGAACCCTACAGCGACAAAAAGCTGCTGCTTTCCTCCCTCACCCCCTCTACCCCAGCTGATCTGAGCAGCAAAACCTCCCCTGGCAGCATTATCACACTGCTGCTTCCTTCCCCCAGCACCGCTATTATCTCCTCCTCACACTAAAACCTCAGGGCCGTTTAAGCCCCACAGCAGCAGCCCCAAAAACCAAAATTTCATCACAGCTGCTGCAGCCCAACATCTGCTCCCCAATTCGTGCACAGCAAACAGGGCAGAGGAGCTTCCCCAGGAACCCCAGCAGATCCTTGCACTTTGCACCCCCAACATGTCCAGAGGTGCCTCAGCTTCAGGATAACCCTGGCTAAGGTTGATCCTCACACAGCTCCCATCCCACCAGCCTGGAAACAGGAGCAAGGCTGTTTGGCTTGTCAGCTTCCCCCTGCAGGACTCCCCAGGTGGCAGGAGGATGTTTGGGGCTCACAAAGAGCCCCTCAGGTTGCCCCACCTTCCCCTGGACTGAGAGCAGGGAATAATTTGAGCTCCAAAGCATCTGCTCGTGCCATTTCTTGAAGGATGAGCAAGAAATAAACAAGAAATAAACACCCACCAGCACACCTGCCCCTGGGTGGGACAGGACACTCACAATTCAGCCAGCTGGTCGCTCAGAAAGAGGAAATTTGGGGCAGCGAGGAGGAGGCAGCGAGACCGAAGGCTCTGCAGGAGCTGCTCAGAGCAGCTGCAGCCTGCGAGGGAGGAGAGCAGCCCAAGGGCTGTGGCTGTGCTGGTGCTGCAGCATCCACCCCCAGCCCTCTGTGCTGCCGCAGAGGAGGAGGAGACACCAGCCCAGAGCCATCTCCATCCCTCCTGAGCAGATCGGGCAGCCAGGGCAGCTCCCCTAAACTGATACATCATCATCATCATCATCATCATCATCATCATCATCATTATTATTATTATTATTATTAAAAATGTTAACAATTCCAATTGCAATAAACAGAAGTTTTTTAACCTTTTTGGTCTTGTAATGAAAGGATGAACTTGTCATTATCTGCTATTATTATTACCATCATATAAGTTTTTAAATTCCTTTATTTTTTTAACGGTATCAACTGTTTCCTCCTGGACAGAGCTCTTTGATAATCAAATCCTGATATCCCAGCCTGTCAGGACCCAGGACATCTCTCTGGCTGTCTTGGATGGCTTGAGCCCCTGCCCAGGGGGCTCAGAGACCTTGGCACAGAGCCCAAGACACCTGTGCCTTTGATTTTGACCCATGGAGCAAATTACCACCTTTATATGAAGGACTACAAGTTAAGAGAATTTGAAGTAAAATAATAGTTTGTCACGAGGTGAAAAATACATTTTTGGTGTTTTAGAATGGGGGCTCAGGGTCCTAAGATGGAGGAATTTGGGCGTACCCTGTCCTTCTTCTTTCTTCTTCCTGGCCTCTATGTTCTGGGTGATGTTGGCACTTTTGGATTGGTTTAAGGTAGAAGCTCACTGTCTAACATAGGTGATATGTATTGGGAAGTTATGGTAAATAACACACACGTAGTTTTTAGTATAAAAAGATAACACAAGGGCAGGCAGTGTGCCCCAACCTGACCTGCCAGACAGACCTCAGCAGGCCAGAAAAAGAATGTTATAAATAAGAAATAATAAACAACCTTGAGAACGAGAACAGAAGAATCCTGACTCCTTCAACAGCTGGGCTGGGAAAAAGAGACTTGTACACATCTCAGAGTCACTGTGACCAGCAGAGATTCTGAGACCAGCCCTCAGCAGGATCCCACATCACCCTCCAGCAGCCAAGGCTGACACACATTCAGTGCCCACAGCAGCAAATCCCTTCACCTTTGCACCACAAAGCTCTCCTTCCCCAAAACAAAGCCCACAAGTCCCATTTAACTTTATTAAAGAAAAAAAAAGGCACCAACCCAACCCCCAAACCGGCTGTTCCGAGCCCAGCTCACATGACTCAGCCCAGGCAGGTCAGACCACAGATAAGTCACAGCCCTGAAGCATCTCCCAGCTCCTGCAGTGTCTGGGCCAACCCCCTGCAGGCACAGACGGAGCCATCCACACCTCCAAGGAGCCATCCACACCTCCCTTCTCCAAGGAGCCATCCACACCTCCCTTCTCCAAGGAGCCATCCACACCTTCTCCAAGGCTCTGAGGAAGGTAAAAGCTGTCCCCACCCTCCTTTCTACAACGCCCCCCAGCCCTCCAGGGCCAGGGATGCTCAGCACAGCCCAAATCATGTGTCCTGCTCAGCACCAGCCCTTAGCCCGGGCCCAGCTGTGTCCTTTGTTCTCTTTGCCAGGGCTTGTGACTCCAAGCCACAACAAAGCCAGCCCAGAAGGGCCCAGCCCCAGCTCCAGCTCAGCCTGCTGTGTCACCAGGTGAGCTCGGCAGCACCAAACCTGCACTTCATTACATCTCTCTCTGCATTACCAGAGCTGGAATTATATTTTCATCAAGGAAAAAACTACACGAGCCGCTCTTCCCTGTGTTTATTCCCTTCTAGCAAAGCCAGATCGCTAACACAGGTCAGGTAACAGAATCCTCGAGAGGTTTGGGTTGGAAGAGATCCTAAAGGTCATCTTATTTCAACCCTACTAGACCGGGCTGTTTTGTATATCTGACAAAATAATTCCCTCCTGAGCCAAGCTGCAGCACTCACCTCTGCAGCTTCCATGCACAGAAAGCACAAGATTCCTCCCAAATGAAGCTGCACTGATTTTTCTTTTTTTTTTTTTTTTCCTGTTATTCTTGCAAACCAATCCCTAAACCAGAGTCTTGCACAAGCCCTCAGACACCCCGTGCTACGGCAGGACAGGAGATTTCGAGGGAAATGCCAGAAGGAAGCGATCTTTGCTACATCACTGTGCAAAGAGCATCCCTGGGAGTGGGACACGGGGATGAGGGATTCATTCCAGGCCGGAGGGAATCATGGCAGCTTCTCCAGCGCCATTCCCAAGCCATGGTCCCGGTCCAAACCCAGGCTGGGCTGTGCATCACGGGATGCTCCCAGCGTGCCAAACCGAGCTCAGCTGACGAGCAGGGCTGCGCTGTTTTTCCTGTCTCCACCACAAAAACAAAGCTTCCTCTCTCCTCCCGTGACCTTCCTTGAAGGTTTTGATGCCTTTCGAGCGCTCATTTTCCCTGCCACAACCTCCGCCGCAGCGCATCCCCCTCCCTCACCCCGCATTGCGCATCCCGGACAAAAATCCCCCAAAAACGCCGCTGGAAAAAGCGGGGGACGCTGCTGCTGCCGTCCCTGCGGGTGTTCCGTGGCCCTCACGGAGCCCTGTAAGGGGGTACCCCATTTTCCGTGCCCCCTGTCCATAAGCACCCCCTCCCTCCCTTACCGCTCCTCGCCGCTCCTTGTGCGCGTCCCCGGCTCCCCCCGGGACTCACCGGCGCTCACGGCCCCCGCTCGGTGACCACGGCCGGGGCAGCTCCCGGAGGCTGAGTCATCCCCGCCGGCCCGCCCCCGGTGTGACAGCATCCTGCCGGCTGCCCGCCCCCAGAGCCCGCCTCCCTCCTGCTTCCATCCACCCGTCCCTGCCTCCATCCATCCATCCCTGCTTCCATCCCTCCCTCCCTGCTTCCATCCACCCGTCCCTGCTTCCATCCCTCCATCCCTGCTTCCATCCTTCCCTCCCTGCTTCCATCCACCCGTCCCTGCTTCCATCCCTCCCTCCCTGCTTCCATCCACCCGTCCCTGCTTCCATCCACCCATCCCTGCTTCCATCCACCCATCCCTGCCTCCATCCATCGCTGCTTCCGTCCATCCCTCCCTCCCTGCTTCCATCCATCCCTGCTTCCATCCATCCCTGCTTCCCTGCTTCCATCCATCCATCCATCCATCCATCCATCCATCCATCCATCCATCCATCCATCCATCCATCTGTCCCTCCCTGCTTCCATCCATCCATCCATCCATCCATCCTTGCTTCCACTCATCCCTCCCTCCTTCCATCCCTCCCTCCCTCCCTCCCTCCCTCCCTCCCTCCCTCCCTCCCTCCTTCCATCCATCCCTCCCTGCTTCCATCCATCCCTGCTTCCCTGCTTCCATCCATCCATCCATCCATCCATCCATCCATCCATCCATCCATCCATCCATCCATCCATCCTTGCTTCCACTCATCCCTCCCTCCTTCCATCCCTCCCTCCCTCCTTCTATCCATCCCTCCCTGCTTCCATCCATCCCTCCGTGCATCCCGCGCATTTCCTCTCATTGCTGCTCCTCGCGGCTTCCCTCCTTCCCTCCTTCCTTCCCTCCTTCCCTCCCTCCTTCCTCCCCTTCTTCCTCCTGCCTGCTTCCCTTCTGCCTCCATCCCTGCCCCTCTTCCTGCAGGCTTCCACCATCCTGCCTGCATCCCTGCTCTGCTTCCATCCCTCCTCCTCCACCCCACCTGGTTTTTGTACCTCCACCCTGCCTGCCTCCTTCCTCAATTCTGCCTCCAGCCCACCTGTGTCCCTCCTCCAGCCTGCCTCTGGCCTTCCTCGATCCCACAGGTGTTCCTTCCTTTGCCATCCCATCCTGCATCCTTCCTCCTGCCTTTCTCCCTTCCTGCCGTGCTCCATCCCATTTTGTTTTCAGCTTCCAATCTGCCAGCATTCCTCCTCAATCCATCTTTATCCCTGCTTAATCCCATCCACATCCTTCCTGCTTCCTTCTTCCATCCTCTCTCTATCCCATCTGGTTTTCCTCCAGCAACCTGTCTGGATTTTTCCTGAATCCCACCTTTGCTATCCATCTCAATCCTGCCTCTATACCTTTTCCTTCCTGTTTCTCTCCTCCAGCTGGCCTCTCTCCCACCTGGTTTTCCTCCTCCAACCTGCCTGTATCCTTCCTAAACCCTCCTGCATCCCACACCCATCCCTTTTCAACTCCATGTGCATCACACAGGGTGCCCAGAGAAGCTGTGGCTGCCCCTGGATCCCTGGAAGTGTCCAAGGCCAGGCTGGATGGGGCTTGGAGCAGCCTGGGATAGTGGGAGGTGTCCCTGCCCATGGCAGGGGTGGAATGGGATGAGCTTTAAGGTCCCTTCCCACCCAAACCATTCTGGGGTTCTGTGATCCCCCTGCTTCCCTCCTCCAGCCTGCCTCTATCCCATATAATTTTCCTACTCCACCCTCCTTGCACCCCACCACTATCCTGTCTCCATTACATTTCTGTCCTGTCAGCATCCCTTGAAGTTTTCATCTGGAAATGCAGAAATGTGTTGCTGGGCTGACTGACTCTTTTCCCCTCATTTTGGCCAATTTTCAGGAGTATGAACAACAGAAAAGTCATCTCAGGAACCAGTTTCAAGCCCTGTTCTAAACCACAATGACAATAAAACTTCTCTTTAATGATAAAACACCCATCTTTTTTTATTGTTTTCTAATGCTTCTCTGCGAGGAGGAGGTAAAAACTATACTCCCCACCATTCTCAGAAATCAAAAGACCATGTGGCTTAGAACTAAAAAAAATAATGATCAAAAAGCAGTGAGTATATTCCTTTTTCCCCCCTGTTTCCATTTATATCAATTAAGTTTTGGTCACACTCACAATTTTAAAGATTGATTTTGGTTTGAGAAGATTTCCTAGTGAAGGGATGAGAAAAATCAGAGTAACATTTAATACACTTGACTGCACAACCCAGTATTTAGGCAGTAAAATGGGAGATGTTTCTCATGCGTTTAAATGTTTTTATTCTTCAGTGCTCTAAGTGCAATGGCCCTTGGACCAGTGCATGCCTTTGCATGTAATATTTAACCACCCCTTCACTATGTTTTTATTTGTGTTTAACAATTAAAATATTTTTTTTAAAAATCACTAGTACTTTGCCTAACTTCCCTCTGACTCCACAGGATTTCTTCGCTCTCCTTGTGAAGGTTGATTTCAATTTTCCACATTGTCTGCGAGGTTTTCTTGGCATAAAACACAGGAGAAATAGCCTGGATTTCATCCTGCCCTTTGAACAATCCAGCCCCAAAAGCCTCAGTGCCTCCAGTCCTGTGGAGCTGCAGTCAGGACATCACTTAACATCGATTTATTCCAGTAACTTGATAATTTCCCTTTGAATTCCCCACACCTCCTTATTTCCAGCTAGGTTTTCACCCAGAAGTCACAGAAGAGCAATTTTAAACCTGTGCAGTCCCATAAAACACATTTTATTTTGCCCTGCTCTGTGTCACCAGGGGTCCCATCCTTCAGGCTCTGCTGGTGTCCCCTGTGGGTTGTTCAGGAGGGAGCAGCCACCTGTTTCTCCTGCAAATATTTGGTGTCTTTTTCAAGAAACGAAAGCATGAACTAAAACTTTGTGCAGGCTGCTGAGTTTCTGCCCTTTTTGGGGAAGTGTCAAAGTTGCTGCCCTTATTGCAGTTGGTTTGGACTGAGGACATGTCAGCTTTTGTGATAAGCTGTTCATTTTTGAGATAAGCTGTTAATTTTGGAGATAAGATGCTCCAAGGGCTGGAGCCCCTCTGCTCTGGAGCCAGGCTGGGAGAGCTGGGGGTGCTCACCTGGAGAAGGATCCAGGGAGAGCTCAGAGCCCCTTCCAGGGTCTAAAAGGTCTCCAGAAGAGCTGGAGAGGGATTTGGGACAAGGCATGGAGGGACAGGACAAGGGGCAATGGGTATGATGGGATGTTGGGAAGGAATTGTTCCCTGTGAGGGGGGGAGACCCTGGCCCAGAGAAGTTGTTGCTTCCCTGGAGGTGTCCAAGGCCAGGTTGGATGAAACCTGTGATGGTGGAAGGTGTCCCTGACCATGGTAGGGGTGGAATGGGATGAACTTTTAAGGTCATTCCAACCCGAACCATTCTGTGGTTCAATGCTAAGTTGTTTTTATATATCTGATGCTGAATGCAGTCAGGAAAGTTTCCCCATTTGAGACTTCTCAGAGAGTTCAAAAATCTCTTGTGTGCCCAAACCAGGCATGAAACAAACCCCCTCTTTCCTCATTGTATTTTTTTAGCATATCAGAAAAAATGAATGGTGTTTGCTGAGGCTTTGGCCTTTGGGGAGCAAAATCCAACACTACAGGAACAAGATAAGGAAATGGGTCAGGAGGCCTTGGGCAAACCTCTCTTATCACTTGTTAAATCAGTGTTGATTGAATCATGGTGTACCTGCTTCAGTGCTGAACAGCAAATAGCTCTTAAGGAGGCCACTGCAGGGCCAACACCTATAGGTTTTAGAAGAAAAAAACCAAATTCCTATGTAAAATCATCTCCTACCATAATTTTCTTATGGTCTAATTTATGCAGGTATGGCTTTTTTCATCTCCAGGGCTTAAAATCATCATTGCTTAGAAAAAGGGTATGAAATGCATGTTTATTTAATAACCAACTAGATCTGCTTTGCTTGGGGTAGTAGTGAATTGTGCTCCTCCCTGAACCTAAACCCTGTCCTGCTGGACTGCCAGATCTCCTTTAGGGAATATCCACCCTGATTTTTCCTGATTCATCATTTTCAGATGCTTTAAAACACTATAATTTCACTGCTGAAGCAGCATTACAATATTTGCCTCTGAAGTTCTTTTATTCCTGGCTTTATTTCCCTCTTTGAGCATCATCCCTGGCAGTGTCCAAGGCCAGGTTGGATGGGGCTTGGAGCAACCTGGAATACTGGAAGGAATCCCTGCCCATGGCAGGGGTTGGGATGAAATGAGCTTTAAAGTTCCTTCCAGCCCAAGTATTTCTATGATTTTAAGATTTCTGTGACATGATTTTGCAGCTGACTCGCTCTCCTTGGCAGCAGCAGAGCATCTGTGAGGCCTTGATGATGGTTATTACATGGCTGCATCAGCTGCCAAGGTAAAATACTCACCCAAAGCAACTAAAACAGGATTTTGTAAAGCCTGAGAAATCCTTGCTGGAAGGGTTGGGCCCTGATGAAATCCTCAACTCTCCATGGGAGCTGGGACATCCTGAGCCCCAGTCCTCACACCACAAGCATTCAGTGTCTGCCACAGTCACTGCATCCTTCCTCAATTCTCCCTCCAGCCCACCTGTATCCCTCCTTCAGCCTGCCTCTGGCTTTCCTCGATCCCACAGGTGCCAAAGACTTATAAATTATCTGTAAAGCATGAAGAATTCACCAACTGAAGAGCAGCCTCTCAGATTTACACTGGAATTACCCCGAAGGGGGATGTGAGGCCATGTCCAGGACCTGGAGCACGTGGCTTTAAAAACCTCACTGGAACAGGCCTTGGGTGGGTTGTTGGCTAATTCTAAGGGATTTAGGCTTGTCTGGTGGAAGTTTGTTGACCAGATTTTTTCTATCCAGACAGAAAATCAGCTTTGCTGCCTCCTTGAGCAAGAGAGGCTGTCCTGGCTGGTGGGGGCTGTGTGCTTTTGGTGGGGATGGGAGATAATTTAAGGCATCAGGAGGCTCTTGGTGTCCTACACCCCCTGAACACCCATCAGCATCACCTTTAGCCTTGTGCTAGTGATGCTGCTGAAGAGGCTGAAGGCTTCTTCCAAATCTGGAGGATCCTGCAAAATCCTCCCCCCTGCTTTCGGGAAATCCTTGAGAGCAGGGAGCTCTGAGTCCCCGAAAATTCAGCGCAAACAGGGAACTCCGGTTACACAACGCCTCGGGCGCGGTGACTCAGCCGGGCTGGCTCACGAGGAGCCCTGTGACCACAGGGAGGTGACTCGGGAACAGATGACAGCAGCAAAAAACTCCTTCCCACCCTGGCAGGGACACATCGAGACCTCCAGGGCTGAGCTTGCTGGCCCTGGACGGATGTGGGGAGGCAAGGACAGGGATATTATCAATTCCTGCAAAGTTTACGTCCCTTTGCAGGGTGACAAAATTGATCCTCAGCACCAGCATAAGGTAGAGTCCTTGTCTAGATTAAACATTAATAGTTTAATGTATTTTTATTAAGGATTTCTCCTTGTTTCCCATGCTCCATCCATCCTGTCTTCCTGGGGTGTCTCCCCTCCTAATTCTTCAAGCAAACATCACCAGCTGTGCCCAAGGACTGCTCCCATCCTAAGGTGGAAAAGTTTTTCTTCATATGTGGCACATCAGAGAGGCAGAGAACAAGCTTGTTCTGTGTCTTGCTTGAGACAGAGCTTAGTAGACCTGTGTGAATGTCACTGCTCAGCATGGCCAGACCTCTGTCCCCACTCTCCCAGCAATTTTTGGCTGCAGCACTCCTGGAGTCAAAGGTGGAACTTGATCAGACCTGAATTTTCCTCCACGAATCTGACAGATTTTTGAATCTATGGGAACTTGTTTCATATTCTCTCTCTGCCCTGGCAAGGGATTGTGTTTTTCAGCTTTTGGGGCTGGGGCAGCTCCCCAGAGCTGTCTCCCCATTAATGTGGGGCTGGTTGGGGCAGCTGCTCCAGCCCCAGATAGTCCAGGAGGTTCCTTTTGGAAATGCCTTAACTCCAGGGCACTTCTGCCATGTGCTTTCCATACAAGGTGTCCTAGAATAATTTAGTTTGGAAAAGCTCTCTGAGATCAGCGAGTCCAACCATCCCCAGCACTGCCAAGGCCACCACTGACCCCAAGTGTCACATCCACATGGCTTTTAAATCCATCCAGGTGTGGGGACTCCACCACTGCCCTGGGCAGCTGTGCCAGGCTTGGAGAACATTTCTGATTGAATTATTCTTAATATCCAATCTAAACCTCTCCAGGTACAACTTGATGTCACTTTCTCTCATCCTGTCCCTGTTCCCCAGGAGCAGAGCCCGACCCCCTGGCTGTCCCCTCCTGTCAGGAGTTGTGCAGAGCCACAGGGGCCCCTCTGAGCCTCCTTTTCTCCAGGCTGAGCCCCTTTCCCAGCTCCCTCAGACCCTCCTGGTGCTCCAGACCCTTCCCCAGCTCTGTTCCCTTCCCTGGACACGCTCCAGCCCCTCCAGGTCTCTCTTGTCATGAGGGTCCCAGAGCTGTCCCCAGCACTGGAGGTGCCCCAGCAGTGCCAGCACAGGGGATGGGCACTGCCCTGGTCCTGCTGCCCCCCAGAGCTGGGACAGCCCAGGTGCCTTTGTCCTTTTGCCCACCTGGGCACACCTGGCTCATGTCCAGCTGGGTCAGGTGTGCTCAGACACTTTGGAGCAGCCACTGTGATCTCTGTTCCCTTTGTGGCTCACACCTGACTTTGCTCTTGCTCCTGCCATGCCCCAACCTCCAGGGAATTCAGGAGTTCTGGGAAGTGCTCAGGACTCAGCTGCTCTGCCTGGTCACCTGATCCTGACCTCATCCTTCCCCTTCTTGCTGAAGTTGTGCTTTTGAGCCACCCAGCTGCAATCTGTGTCCATCCATCCTGGCTTGTGACAGAAAGTGGGACCTGACTTCCCCTCTGGGTCACCCACTGCCCAGATGACAGATGTAAGATGGGAACATCTAAGGATGAGGACCTTATGCTTCAAAAAGAAACTCCCAGCTGGCTCCAGAGGAGAAAATCCACTGAAAAGAAGAAGTGAGAGAGAAGTGGGGACAGTGACATGTGAGAATTTGCATCCAAAGTACAGAGGGAAAGCAAAACCCCTGTTCTGTGACCTTTTGCTCTTCTGCATGACCAGTGTGTCAGTCCCTTCCAACCACAGCAACTTTGCCATCCTGGCTTTACTGGGAGAGCTCTGGGCACAGCTTTTTGAGGAAGTGTTTCACAATTTGGCTTTTCTCCGCAAGCTCAGAGATTTGCCATGGCCCAGATCAGAGCCTGAACTAGGAGATCACCTGAGCTCTTGGCTCCTCCTGCACTCACCTGAGTCTTCCTTCCAACACAGAGTTGGGAAGGTGTTTTCCCAACATTTCTGGCCAAGGAATGGGGCTGTGTTTGCCTTTGTCTGTTCCAGGAGATCCCCAGGTTCTCATTTGTGTCTGGGACTTCATCTCTTGATGTCTCCTGCTCACAGCATGGAACACCCATGGGGTGGGGGGGTTCCTTAGGCCCAAACATTTGTTCTGTGTTGTTTTTGGATTGGAAAGGTGATACAGAGATGGAGGCTGTGTCTGGTACAGGCAGAATTTGGCTTTGGGGAGAGACCATTTCCTCTGCAGGGAATTTTTTGTTTTCCTCCTGGCAGAAGGGAAACTGAGGCAGGAAGGCTCCATCCCATGGTGAGCCCAGCTGGAGAAACCCACAGTGGTGCCCATGGAGAGCCTTGCTGCAATGATTTCAATTTCATTGTGCTGCTGGCACCCTCTGACTGCCTGCAGAGCCAGAGGAGCTGCTGGCTCCCAGCAGGAAGGGAAACCTCCCAGGATTCTTCAGAAAAGGGCGTTTTTGGTGCTCCAGTGAAAGGTTATCTCAGCAGGCTCCGTGCCAGGCTCTGGTGACGTGGGAGGGTCTGTCACATGCCACCAGCCAGTAGGGACCCATTTTCTCCTGGTAACCCTGTTTTTCCCTGTTCTCTGCTTTGTTTATACATGAGCCTCAGAGGGGAAATGGAAATAGGAGGAGAACTGGTGGGACTGGAAGTCGGGGTCATTCCTAAGGAGCTGGGGCAGGAAGGGCAAAGTGCCAGGAGGGTTTTCTGATGTCAGCAGCAAGGGACCCATGAGATGAGTACCTGGACCTGTTTGGGATGTGGAAGAAACTGGAAGTATATTGGATTTAATTTTAATTTTAATTAAAATAGAATTAAATTTTAATTCTTCATTTTAATTTTCGATTTTATTTTTACTTTTAATTTAAATTTATTTTAATTTTAATTTTGATTTTCATTAAATTAGAATTAAATTTTAATTCTTAATTTTAATTTTCGATTTTTATTTTACTATTTTTATTTTTACTATTTTTATTTTTATTATTTTATTTTATTTTTATTTATTTAATTTTAATTTTATTTTACTATTTTTATTTTTGTTTCTATTTTTATTTTTATTTTTATTTTTATTTTATTTTAATTTTAATTAAATTAGAATTAATTTTTAATTTTAATTTTAATTTTAATTTTAATTTTAATTTTAATTTTAATTTTAATTTTAATTTTAATTTTAATTTTATTTATTTAGAAAAAAAAAATTGCAGGACAAGGGAGCCAACAGGGAGTTTCCCGGGGCAGAATTGACTTTCCTGTAAGAAGAGACATGCTATGCCATTCATCCCAGCAAGATGAACCTTAGAAAGTCTGGGTTTGCTGGAGAAGGCCAGACCAGAGGGAAAACATGTCTGGTTCAGGCTGCTCTGGTTTTTGATGCCATCTCGTGGTCCAGGAAGGTTTTACAGAGGGATGTGTGGAGCATATTTTCTTGGCTGAGCAGAAAACTGTGGACTTGAGCAGCTCCTGCTGTCACTTCCCTGGCAGAATCGTGAAATCTGCCCCTGGCCCTGTCACTTTGAGCAGGTCTCATTCCTGGAGGATGATTTCCATCACCTTATCCCATGTCTTTTTGGGAATTGCCATCCTGAATACCTCAAGGGAGCTGGGCTGTCTCATCCCATCTCATTTTAAGCTCCAAGGGCTGGAGCCCCTCTGCTCTGGAGCCAGGCTGGGAGAGCTGAGGGTGTTCACCTGGAGAAGAGAAGGATCCAGGGAGAGCTCAGAGCCCCTTCCAGGGCCTAAAGGGGCTCCAGGAGAGCTGGAGAGGGACTGGGGACAAGGCATGGAGTACAAGGCCAAGGGGGAATGGCTTCCCAGTGCCAGGGGACAGGGATGGATGGGATATTGGGAAGGAATTGCTCCCTGTGAGGGTGGGGAGGCCCTGGCACAGCGTGCCCAGAGAAGCACCAGCACAAAAAGACAAAACACATTCAAAGCCCAAAATTCCAGAGGTGAGTACTCCAAGAGTGAAGAGGAAGCTGAGCACCATAAAACCCCCACGTCCAAGAGGTTTGGTCCTGTGTTGCTGCAAGGCTTTGATTGCCCAAGAGCAGCCCACGTGCTGTGGTGTGCAGCAGGAATCTCTGCACAGCTTGCTCAACATCTGCAGCTGCAGGGATTTGAGGGAGTGCCTCCAGGCTGGCACAGGCAAAGCTTCCGGCTACAAACAGATCATCCCAGGGATGCAGAAAAGTGAGGAGCAAACGCTGTCCTGTCTGACTCTGGAGGTTTGGGAGAGGTTTTGTGCGCTGTTCTCCTCTGGTCTCACTGATACAGGAGAGTGTGGGGGTGACAAAGCTTTTTTAGGTACTCAAATGACCCAATCTCACTGGTATCTGTAAGAGTTCCCAGTTTAGGGTGACAATCCCTGTGGTTTTAGAGAGACAGGGTGACACAAAAATTGATTTGAACATCTCCTGTTTAGAAAAAAAAGTGGCAGCATCTCTCCCTGGAAATCTCTTTTTGGAGATGAGGATTGTAAAGGTTCCAGAGAGGAGCAAGACCCCAGCACAGGGACAAGCACAAAGGTGCTAAAGACTTATAAATTATCTGTAAAGCATAAAGAATTCACCAACTGGAGAGCAGCCTCCCAGATTTGCACTGGAATTACCCCGAGGGGGGATGTGAGACCATCTCAAAGCAGCCACATGGAGCTGGAGCCGGGCTCCAGGTTTTCTCCCATGGCTGATCTCCAAGGTGGCTCCACCCCTGCTGCCTCCCCAAGCACTTTCCAACCTGCCAAATCCTTCTGATAAATATAGCAGGAGGAAGGCAGCAGGTTTGGCTGGGGACAGGCAGAGGGAACTGGTTCTGGGACAGCTTTGTGGTCGTTGCAACAGAGTCACGTGTACGTGCTTAAACCAAGACCTAAGCCTAAAGTTATGCTGTCCTGGGACTTTGGAGAGGTCTTGGGGTTTGGAGGGGAAGTTGGCAGCTGGGTGTTTTTCTCAGCTGATGGGGTAACAAGTCAGCTGGATTGGAATGGGCTTTTTTTTAGTTTTGAGGTGATTTTTCTCTCCAGGGAACGGGGTGGCAGATGTCCCAACACACGGCCGTGGTCATGGCACAGTCACGGAACCATGAATCATTAGAATGAATTTAATGGAATGGAATGGAATGGAATAGAGTAGAATAGAATAAAACAGAATAGAACAGAATAGAGTAGAATGTCACTATCTCTAGCTACGCCTGTGCTGAAGGAGTAGCTGTGATCTTTGCTTCCCTCCTACCCCCCATTTTTCCTCAATATTCTATTATTCCTCAATATTCCTCTTCCAGGGTCTTTTATTTATCTGCCAAGGCATCACTTGGCTGCAGGAAGTTCCTGGCATGGGGAAAGAGGTGGTGACTCCTGACTGCAGCCTCCACTGTGCTGAGTCCCCTGGTCACCTGCACTTGGGATGTACCTCAGGGTCTGAGGGCTGACAAAACACCATGGGGTCTTCCAAGAGGGGGCCTTGCTGCATTTTCCAAGTATGTGCAGCCTCTCCAAGGACTTGTGCCTGGCAAGCTCTATTTGCTGGTAATTCCAAGGGCCATGAGCTCCCGGGACTGCCCCACTAAGGGTGGACATCACCCATGGAAGTCCCTACACAGCAGGCAGCTGTCCCATGGGATGGGCTGAGACACCAAGTGCCTCTTGTCCCATCTCAGGGGTAAAGGATAGCCCTGAGTCTGTCCAACACTAGGCACAGGGAGGTCCTAACCCTGAACTGGCACACACCCAAGGCAACAAACACCACAAAAAGAGGGGATCCTCTCCTAGGAATTGCTGTGACTCTCCCAGCATTGTCTCCCCATGGCCTTGAGCATCTCCCTGGCCGCTGTGGTGCTGAGCTGCACGTTCCAAGGTGAGCGAGGCTGGACAAACAATTGCCCCCCAAAACAGCACTGGCGCCTGCTGGGGAAGCCCAGACTGCTGTTTGTGCCAGAAGACACACAAACATCTCAGAAAACAGCCCTGACCTCCTCCTCCTTCCCCCTTTTTCTGCTTATCTCTGCATCCCTGGGGTAACCCAGAGCAGAGATATTCTGGGAGCCCAGCGCTGCCGTTTCCTCCCGGCACCGTTTCCTTCGGCGCGGGGTCAGCGCCGCCACCCTCTCCTGACAAGACCCCATGGGATGCCCACGGTCCCCTGGGATGCTCAGGGCTATCTCTGGGAGGACATCAGCCAGAGGAGGAGGAAACCCTTCGACAGGAGCTGATGGTCTAGGAGCCGGGCAGGCTGGAGGGTGCTGAGCGAGGAAGAAAAACAGGAAAGTGGCTGCAGATAAGGAAAAGGACCTGGAAGAGGAATATTGAGGAATAATGGAGGGTACAGAGGGAAATGAGGATCACAGCAGACATCGTGCTGCGAGAGGAAGCTGCTGAAAGGAAAGCAGACCAGAAATATCCTTCTCATTGTAATGGGGAAAGGGTCTCAGCCTCACAGCACAAGGGTGCTCAGCAGGTCTGTGTGCAGGGGTTGTCACACACCCACAGGTCATACCTGAATGGGAAACTCCAAAAACAGCCCTGTGAGAAAATGGTAATTAGCCTGTTGTGAAGACTGCTAATGAATCTGTTTAGTGGCCTGTTTCCCATTGCTCTCAAGCTACGTCAGGGAAGGTATAGGTTGGATATCAGGAAGAAATTTTTCACCTAAAGAATAATAAAGTATTGGAATGCTCTTCCCAGGGAGGTGGTAGAATCACCGTCTCTGGATGTGTTTAAAAAAAGACTGGACATGGCACTTGGTGCTATGCTCTAGTTGAGGTGTTAGGGCATAGGTAGGACTTGGTGATCTTAGAGGTCTCTTCCAACCACATTATTCTGTGATTCTGTGATTCTGTGATTCTGTTGTGAGACTGAACCTCGTGTATGCTGTCCCTAAAGAGAGACAGTCCTGGGGACAGGGACAGTTCTGGAGGCTGGATGGGGCTCTGAGCAGCCTGGCCTAGTGGAAGGTGTCCCTGCCCATGGCAGGGGTTTGGAACCAGATCATCTTTAAGGTTCCTCCCAACCCAACCCATTCCATGACTGTATGATTCTATGATTCCATGTTTCTATGACCGGGTGTGAACCAGTCCCTTGGATCCTGCTGGGCTGGAACAAACCAGAGAGAGGAGCTTGTGTCCATATCCCAGGTGTGTCCTGCCTCAGGTTCCCTGTGCAGGTGCTCAATGTGGCAGAACACAACAACTGCATTTCCTGGCTGGTTTCTGCAGTCACCACCACTTTCCGCTGATCCCTCGGGCACTGATCACTTCCACATTCTCACTTTGGAGCAGGTCACACTTGTGGCCCATGGAAATCTCATCATTACTCCAAGACACTGCCTTTCTTCTCCATTTACATGGATAAAACCCCAATCCACATCCATCCTGATCAGCCATAACCTGTGGAGGAACCCTTCCCAAAACACAGATGGGTGCAATGGAGGCACACCCAACCTGGTGTTCCTTCAGAATCATTTCTCTGGGACCTCTTCCCCACAGGAGCCTGCTGGGAATGTCCTGATGGCCAAACTGTGCTGAGGGCTTGTTCAGCTCTGTGCTCACTGGTCAGTGTTAAAAGCAACGAGTGGCTAATTTAAAAGTGCAGACAAATTTAATTCCCTCCTGGATGGGAAGGATTATCCCTGTCTTGCCAAGGTAACTTGGCAGCAGTGAGGGGCTGTTAGATGATAACCCCAGAAGGGAAGGGGTAAATCCTCCAGACACAGCAGAGGTTGAGGAGACCTCCACAGTGCCAGCATCCCCTGGATGAGATGGGATGCAGAAAACCAACTCTGCTGGCAGACAAGAGGTGTGAGCAGAGGAGCCTGAGCAGAATCATCCCAGTGACCTGATCCAGGAGCCACCCCTGACAGTGGTGGAGATGGAAACTGAAATTCCAGCCTCAGAGTCACACACAGGGAACTTGACCAGGATATGGTTGGTGACACATCCTGGATATGAGAAAGTGGTGCCTGGAACAACTGTGATACAAAACTGCCACAAATTAGGGAAAAAAAGAAGGGCTCAGTGAGTTTTTGTGCATGGGCTGCAGAGAGGAGCAGCCCCTCTTTCTCTCTCCAACATAAAAAGAATGAAGTGAGAGGTATATGTTGAATCCATGTCCCCTCTGAAGTCATCAGCACAGGAGAGACATGGACCTGTTGGAGTGAGCCCAGAGGAAACCATGGAGATGCTCCAAGGGCTGGAGCCCCTCTGCTCTGGAGCCAGGCTGGGAGAGCTGGGGGTGTTCACCTGGGGAAATGAAGGATCCAGGGAGAGCTCAGAGCCCCTTCCAAGGCCTAAAGTGGCTCCAGGAGAGCTGGAGAGGGACTGGGGACAAGGGATGGAGGGACAGGACCCAGGGAATGGCTTCCCAGTGCCAGGGGACAGGGATGGATGGGATATTGGGAAGGAATTGTTCCCTGTGAGGGTGGGGAGACCCTGGCACAGCGTGCCCAGAGAAGCTGTGGCTGCCCCTGGATCCCTGGAAGTGTCCAAGGCCAGGCTGGATGGGGCTTGGGTCAGCCTGGAATAGTGGAAGGTGTCCCTGCCCATGGCAGGGAGGTGGAACTGGATGAGCTTTTAGGTCCCTTCCAACCCAAACCATTCAGTCCTGAAAAAACTGATTTGAACAGAACCTGACCTTGAACACTCCCAGAGATGGGGCAGCCACAGCAGCCTGTTCCAGGGCCTCACCACCTGCATTGCAAAACCTTTTTCTCATATCTAATCTTAATTGACTCCCCTTTAGTTTAAAACCATCACCCCTTGTCCTGTCACAGCAGGCTCTGCTAAAAAGCTTCTCCCCATCTTTTATTCCACCTCCTTCATCCACAAACCAAATTTCTTGGTCTAAGGCTGATGAGAGAGTCACTGCTGCAGATCATCCATGAGAAACCCACTCATCTCTGCCCCATGCCCAAGTTACAGAAACTCCCTGCACATATTTTGGGATCCACTTTTACCTCAGGATTTTCCAGCTGGTGACTGACGATGCCTGGTGGGATGACTTCCCCTCTCTGAAGGCATTTTTGCAGTGTTCCACCACGTGACTCTGGTGAGTGACAGGGCTGTTGTGGGGGCTGATAACTGAATTAGCTGGAGCCAGAATTGCTTCTGCCTACAGTCAGCAGTGTCGGAACTCAGTGCATCCCTCTGGGTGTCCAGAGTTGCTGAGGACTCCACCGGGGGGCTCAGAGACCTTGGCATGCTGCCCAGAACACCTGGGGATTTGATTTTGACACCCTACATTTTTCACAGGGTGAAAATGTAGATTTTAGGATTTTTGGTATGGGGGTTATGGGGACAAGATGGAGGAATCTGGGCATGTCCAGCCTTTCTTCTTCTTCTTCTTCTTCTTGTTCTCCATTTTCTGCAGTGATGTTGGCACTTTGGGACTGGCCTAGAGTAGAAGTGCACTGTTTAACATAGGTGATAGGTATTGGGAATTAAGTGTAAATATGTTATATGTAGTTTGTAGTATGAAAGGACAACACCGCCTCGGGGGCGGTCAGAGTGCTCGTGGCTGCCCTGCAGAGCGGATCTCCGCTGGGCAGAAAGAAAATTTTATAGATAAGAATTAATAAACAACCTCAAGACTGAAAAGTGAAGAGTCCAGACTCGTTCTTCAGTTGCACGGGCCGAAGCAGAGACATCCTACTCATCTCTCAGCAATTATCAACAGCAGCAATTATCAACAGCAACCTGAGAAGCAGGACCTCGGATCATCCCCCACCGTGTCAGCTCACAAAACCCAAAAACCCCTTTTGCAGCCTGTGCTGAGCCCACCGCGGTCTGTCAGCCCCCAGGGGACCCTGCTAATGAGCTGTGCTTGAAGAACAGCCTCTCCCAGCAGATAGCAGCTCCTGAGGGAACAGGCAGCCTGGGAGCCACGATGATGATGGTGAAACCTCCCATTAATCACAGGAGCACAGTCACCACCTCCCCATCTCAGCTACCAGAACCAGTCACAGCCCCAGGCAGACAAAACATCCACGTTCTCCCCCTCCCATGTGTTTTCCCTCCATGTGCTCTGTGTCAGGAGTTGTCTGGTGCTCAGATAGGGCTGCCCCTGGGCCGTGGATCATACATTGAAGGATTGTGTTGTCATCCAGCCTCATCCTTGGAAGCATCAGCCTGGAGGGTCCATAAATCCGTAACTGTTCATGGGGCAGAGAGTCCATTGTGCAGATCCTAACAGGCAAATCCATAACTGTCCTCCTCGAGGAGATAACGCTGTTCCCATGCCAGCAAGGGGGACCTCAGCTTCACCTTTGCTTCCAGAGCTGGTTCCTTTGGGCCATCACCTCCCCATGGTCTCAAGACAGCACTGCCAGACTCCTCACCTTGAAGTCAAACCAGGGCAGCATCTTCTTGGGCTTTCCTTGAAAGCAGCAGCCTGGAGGGAGAGATTATTTAATTTCTGTGTTTTTCACCCCAACACAAATGAAATGTGTTTCATTTGAAGTGGCTGCTATGGGCCAAGCCGACACCCAGATCTTTGGGAGAAAAGGGGCTATGGGCAAACTTGGGATATGCATGAACTTGGAATAAATGTAGTGATTTCCAGAGCAAATGTACAGAGCCTTTGAAATTAGGAAGAAATTCTTTACTATAGGGGTGATGAGGCTGCCTAGGGAAGCTGTGGCCTCCCTTGTCCCTGGAAGTGATCAAGACCAGGCTGGATGGGGCTTGGAGCAACCTGGGATAGTGGAAGGTGTCCCTGCCCATGGAAGGGGGGTGGAATGAGATGGTCTTTCAGGTCACTCCCAACCTAAAACAATCTATGATTCTGTGAGATCACATCTGTATCTTTAGCTTGTCCTGCAGACCTCACTGGGGCGTGTTGCCCTGGCAAGGGCTGCCAGCTCCACATCTCTATCGCCAAGTTTTGTACTTTCCTAAAATCTTCCCATCACCCAGCTGCAGGTTTGGTTTTGCCCCCACACCTCCTGCAGCACAAACTTTGATGTTTCTTGGTGCCTCAGGACCACGGCATCAGATCTTCCAGTCTTAAAAAAATCATCCCCTATTTCTGCTCCCTCCACCTCCTCCAGATGAAGACAGGAATGGGCAGGCTTCAGGTTTTACCCTAAAAACCTGGGTTGTAGGCCCAGAACTTGAGAAAAGTGGCAACAGCAGAAACCCAGTGAGATGCAGCACACAGCTCACAACCACAGATGCGGTGCTGGGGTCCCAGTAGCTCTGTTGTGGTCTGACACAGCTGAGATGTTTTCCACATTAATGTCTTTCCTGCTGGCTGGAGCTTCCCCCTGCCCTGGGAAGGATCTGCCTGACACCAAGGAGGGGTCAGACCCCTTGGGGTCCTGCTAGCCCAGCCAACATCCTTGCAGAGGCTCCCCTCATTTGTACATACACCCATATGAATTAAGAGATGCTTTTGCAGGAAGGATGTTTTCAGATCTTCCCCAAGGAATTTAGGACTGGCTCTATGGGGTCAGGAGGCCTTGGGTCTGGCACAACTGCTTTGACAACACAAAACCCTCATTTTCCTCTCCTTCTCCCATAGATATGGGATCATGGGGTGGGTGGAGGATGGGCTGGGTGGGCCTTCATGCCCATGCACCTCCCCTTCCTCCCTCCTCCTCCTCCTCCCCCTCCCCATCACCCTCCCCTACCCCTTCCACTCCTCTCAGCCGTGATAAGCTCGCTGATGGAAAAAATGTTGTCACACATATCTCACTTCCAGTGTGTGGGAGTTGCTGATAACAGCTCAAAGATCTGGACAATAAAGACTCCTGACAGCTTTCGTGTCCATCCCAGGCATGGGGGGATAGTCCTGGATGAAGACCTGAATGATTGTGGGACTTGGGGAAGGGTCCTGCAAGCTGTGATGCTGGGGAGGAGGCTGGAGAGGGAAAAGGGCTCATCCACCCTCCCCATTGGGGGTGCAAAGCCATTCCCCTGCACATTCCCCAAATTCCACCCTGCTCTGGGGCATCTCCAAACTGAGAGCCATGAGATTTTGGCTTCAGGTGGCTTTGCTGTTGTGCTGGGGAGCAGCCCAGCAGCTGCTCAGCACCGTGTTTGTTTTGGAGCCTCCCCACCAGCCAGTGCTCCCTCGGTGGGGAGAGGGGGCTGTGCTGCTCCAGCGCTGCCGTTCTTCCACGTGGAGCTGCTGAAAGAGCCCAGAGCAGCTCGCCAGGAGGGTGAAGTCATTTATTTATGCCTAGAAAAAACGTGTACTTTATTGCACAGCCCCTGAGATGAGCCACTGAGCCACTGCCAGGTTTTTGTGCTGATGTGGGGAGCCGAGGTCAGCACGGGGCAGTGCCAGGGGCTGCGTTTATTCCCAGTCCCCTTTTCGGGATGTACAAACAGGGCACCAATTTATTCATGGAAAAAAAGTGCCAGGGTTTGGTGGCAGAGCTTCATTTGACACAGAATCACACAATCATTTAGGGTGGAAAGGATTTCCAAGACCATTGAGTCCAGCCTGTGACTGATCCTTACCTTGTCACCAGCCCAGAGCACTGAGTGCCACATTCAGTCATTTCTTAGACACCTCCAGGAATGGGGACTCCAAACCATCCTGGGCAACCCCTTCCAAAGCCTGACCACCTTTACTACAGAGAAATTCCTCCTGGTGCCCAACCTGAACCTCCCCTGGCACGGCTTGAGGCCATTCCCTCTGATTTTATAGCACTCCTAGCTTTTTGGTATCTATTTTCTTACTCTAGTTACAACAACTGAGAATTACTTTTGCAGAAAACTTTATTTATTCCAAGCAGAAGAAAATCAATTTTATACATTTTCCAGCTGGAAGGAGACCCACCAGTTGTTTAGATTTCTGTTCCAATCCTCAGGGGCTGTAGGTGCTCTCCCCAAAATTTCCCTTTCCCTCCAGAGCACTGGTTTCCAAAGTGAGCATGATGATCCATCAGAACAGGAGAAAAATATTCTTTCTAACGTTAATAAATAGTACAAAATTGAATTTATTTGAAGACTATTGCTGTGGGAAACTGTCTCTGTCCTTGGGCTCCCATGTCTCACAAGGCTTTTCCCTTCAGAGGGCTGTGTTTAAAAGATAGGAAGCCCAGTTTTCTCTGGATTTAGCCTAAAATATTTCACACTTTTCTGATCAAACCATCTTTCTGGGGGAGAGAAGAAAAGAAGGGGTGGTGGTAGCATTTTAAAAAGAATGAAGGTTTTGCATTCCACCTTGGAGAAAGGTGCCAAAACAAGAGAAGTACACAGAAGTCCATCCCAAAACCATTTCCATGGTAAATTTGTACCCAGCTCTGCTTGAGAACACTCCAGACCCTGAGCTTTGGGTATGGGACAGATTAATTTATCTCCCTCCATCTGCCCTGACCTTTGATGGCAAGGGGCATTTTCTAACCTTTTTCAGATGGATTTTCCAGGTTGTCTGCCTGGACATAAAAGGTTAAACTCCCCCAGTGTCAGAATTCAGGACATCCCTCTGGCTGTCCTGGATTGCCAGGACTCCTGCCAGGGGGCTCAGAGACCTTGGCACAGAGCCCAAGACACCTGTGACTTTGATTATGACCCATGGAAAAAGTTACCAACCTTATATGAAGATCTGCAAGCCACGAAAGTCTAAGTAGAATAACAGTTAGTTTGTCATGGGGTGAAAAATAGATTTTTTGGGATTTTTAGAATGGGGGTTCAGGAGGCAAGATGGAGAAATCTGGGCGTGTCCAGCCTTTTTCCTTCTTCTTCTTGGCCTCCATCCTCTGCTGTGATGGTGGCACTTTTGGATTGGTTTAGAGTAGAAACTCACTGTCTAACATAGGTGATAGGTATGGGGAAGTTATTGTAAATATTGTACACGTAGTTTTTAGCATAAAAAGATAACCCAAGGTGGTCAGTGTGCCATGAACCAACCTGCTGGACAAATCTCAGCGGGTCAGAAAGACAATGTGTTAGATAAGAGCAAATAAGCAACCTTGAGAACGAAAATAGAAGAGTTCTGACTCCTTCTTCAACTGCTGGGCTGGGAAAAGAGACTTTCTAACATATCTCAGGGTCATTCTGACTAGCTAAAGCCCCAAGACCCGAGGAGCAGATCTGGGTGACAGCATCACCCTTGACTTGGCTGGGCCTTAGCACAGAGGTGCTTTCCCCTTCTCCTGCAGCTGATAGCCGGCTCCATCCTGCTGGGAGCCATTCCCTGCAGCCAGCGAGCTCAGACACACACACAGACACATCCCTGTGCACACAGCCTCTCACAAGGCTCAGTTCAGGGGCTCCCCACCTCCTTTCCCTCGCAGCTCTGGCATCCCAGCCCCGGGATGTCACCCTGCCCCTGATAAGGCACAGAGGCGGCTGCCAGAGGAAGGCTCCCAGTTGCTCCCGGCGCCAGGCTGGGTAGAGGCAGACGTGTCTAACCCTCTGAAGGGCCCAAAACACATGACATCACCCCCTGGTCGTGTCCATCCTCCCCCCAGAATCCCTATCACGCTTGGAGGAGTGAGGAGGAAGAGGGAAGGCGAAGGGGGAGGAGGCCGGGGAAAAGGAGGGAAGGCAAAGGCTGGAGCTGGAAGTTGGTTACTTTGGCAAAAAGACAAAGTTCTGCAAAACTTCACCGGCCAGACTTCAAAAAGGTGGAAAAACTGGAGGCTCAGTTCTGGCAGGTCCTGTTATCAAGGGGAGCCTTATCTCTCGATGGGGCTGATGGCTCATGCGAGCCGCAGTGGCTGCTAACCTCTGGCTGAGCTTCCCGAGGCCCCAGAGTGTCACTCAACAATGGAGAGGAGAAGCATCCAGGAGAGGGGACTGCCTGAAAGCATTGCCACCGTGTTTGCAGCCTGCAGAGCCACACGAGCACGGATGGGGTATCCCAGCATGGAGCCCAGCAGGCCCTCACTGCCTCAGTTCATGGTGGGGAGGAGTGAGGGGATCTTTCCCTGCTCACAGTCCAGCCAGAGATGGGGCAGATCTCCACTGGGGTCACTGGTTTTACTGGTTTCCTCCAGGGCAGGGCTGGTGCCTCTGGGATGGATAGCAGAGTGGGTTTAGGTTGAAGCCAGGTGTGTAGCTGGGGGTGGGAATTTTGCCCACCTCATTTCTTCCATGTCCTAAGTACCACACTGGGTGTTTTCCAGAGATAAATCTTCCAGCTTTTCTCTTGAGGAGATTTTCATACTCTTTCAAGTCAACTCTCTACTTACACCTCCTTCATCTCTATTTCTGCTCCTCCTACACCAACTCATTTCGACATCACCATGTCCAAGGTGAGGAATTTTTGGGAGGTCCTGCTCCAGAGCACAACACAGCGGGCAATTCCCAAATTCCTTCAGTAAACAACAGTCCACAGCCAACAACTCTCACTCCCTGGTGAGGAGCTCCTGGAAGTGAACTTGGCCTTGGCTCATTCCCACTCTTAATTCTACTAAATAAATCAGCCTATGCAGGACAAGAGGCAGCGATACCCCTTGGGTGATGTTGGGATAGAGTTTGGAATCACTTGCACTGTGGGAGTAAGATTTCACTTGGGAATGGCTCCATGCAGGGCAGATGCAGAGCCCACCACACTCCCTGTGAGACCAAGTGAATTTTTTGAATTGTTCTCCCCACAGGGATTTCTCAGCCTTACCCACCTTTACCTCCTCACAGAGGTGGATCACAGAATCTGGGAATGGTTTGGGTTGGAAGGAAGCTTTAAGGGTCATCTATTCCAGCATTCCTGCAATGAGCAGGGACACCTTCCAGGGTTCCTTCCACCTCCTGATCCAGGAGATCAGGTTGGATAACCTGAGTCACCCACCCAGGTTCACCTTGTTGCTATAGGAGAGGAAGAGTGGAAGAGGTTTTACAGTGACTTCTGCGAGAAGTTTGATAAGAGGGTCCATGTTTACCCCTGAAAGAATTTTCTACCAAGGTCATTGACATAGAAACCAAGAAAGAAAAAAGGATAAATAAGAGAAACCTGCAACTGCCCATTCCAATGAGCACTTTGTTTGTCTTTCGTGACCAATGAGTAAAGTGAAAACTTATGAGTTTTGTAAGAATGTAGAAAAAGCATGCATGCTATAATAAAATAATTTTGAAGCCTTCTGAAAATGGAGTGTGTTGCTTTGTATTATCTCCATCTCAACTGCAACAAGGAAGAGGAACTTCTGGAGGGAAAATCATACCTCTGTGTTGGATCCATCCCCTTGAAGAGCATGAATGCTGCCATGGCCTCTTCTGAACAGAGCTAGAAATTGAGGTTGTTAAAGGCAGTGACTGAGACAGAGGTGGAGGAATGGGTCCAAAGAGAGTTTTCAGAACTGTTTGGACCAGCCCAGCAGATCCTTCTCTTGCTGCCACTCTGGAAGGACACCCCTTGCCCCTACACCACTGTCACAGACATCTTTTATGAAAAATCCTTTCCTTAGGATTTTTCCTGCTGAGAAGCTGAGAGGCCTCAGGAACAAAATGTAAACAATGGTTATCTGCTGCTGTGGAATGCAACAGGTGGATCTGTGATTGGTCTCATAGAATTATTTCTAATTAATGTCCAATCATAGTCAGCTGGCTCAGACTCTGTCTGAGACAGAAGTTTTTGTTTTCATTCCTTCTTTTTGTATTCTTAGCTAGCCTTCTGATGAAATCCTTTCTTCTACTCTTTTAATATAATTTTAATATAATATATATATCATAAAATAATAAATCAAGCCTTCTGAAACATGGAGTCAGATCCTTGTCTCTTCCCTCGTCCTAAGACCCTGTGAACACGGTCACACACACCACATCTGCCACCTTTGTGCAGACAGTTTGGATCCCCCAGTGCACCTCCAGCACCATCAACCCCTCAGTAGCAGGCAGGGTGCTCCATCTGAGGGGGAAGCACGGACCCAGCAGGACACAGCAAACCCAGAGGTTTATTGGTGGCGGACAAACCGAGCTGCTCGTGGAGGCACTGAGGTGCCTGAGGGCAGGTCCTGTGTACGCTTCTGGCTGCAGGATGGCTGTGCTGGCTCTCCTGGGGCTGTCACAGCACCCTGGGGTGGCTGCTGTCACCGGCAGCAGCGCAGGCGGCCGCTGCTGCAGCTCCCTTCCCAGCGCTCCATGTGGAAGCAGAGCCTCCGACAGTGGCCACGGTTGTTTCTGCACTGCTGGGTGTCTGAAAGGCCTCTGGCTGCTGGGCAAAGAGGATAGGAGAACTGGTTAGGAGAGCTGGAACCTACTCAGAGCCCCAAATCCTACTGGGAACTTCACTGGTGTTGGTGGCTGAGCATGGGATGCTCTCAGCTGGCAGCAGGGAAATTCAGGTGGTTCCACGGTGAGGATCAGATGTGCTTGGAAGGAGCTTCTCCATCCAGCAAGCACTGGGACTCTCCTAATGACTGGCCTGGGTGAGACAGCCAGGTTTGGGTTGGCTGTGTTAGGTTGGATGAGTTAGGTGAGGCTGGACAGCATCAAAAGACAGAGAAGTGCCTCTTGGAACAGGTGTTTCACCTATTGTTTCCTTTTGAGATTTTTTGGCTTCTTGGTGTTTTGGAGTTTTTGTTTGCTTGGGTTTTTCAAATCTTTTGCTGTTTTGATTAAAAGGGCCTGTGCTGCTTCTCTTTAGACACAGCAGAAACACCAAGTTTTGGGGTTCTGGAGGGTCCACCACCACCACCAGTGGGGTGGGCAAACCCTTCTCTCTCCCTTCGTTGTCCCCAGGACTTCAGTTAAATAAATGACAAGATAAACAGGCTAAGCAAGTAAATCTCCTCTTCTTGGTTATCAGGTTTGCCTTCTGCAAATGTGATTTCACCAAAGTCCTGCTAACATCATAGTGACCTTACACCTGAATGGAACCCAAATCTCTGACATGTGTATACAAGCAGCCAGCAAAAATGCCAAGCCAAGAAATAAATTTCTATCAAACCAGAATCCCAGAAGAAAACAAACAAAAAAAGGTAGATTATCTGCCTTTCCCTCTTCTTTTCCCCCCTGAAAGATAGTTTTGGTTTTATAGAATCAAAGATACACAGAATGATTTGTGTTGGAATGGACATTAAAGACCATCAACTTCCAGCCTCCTGCCATGGGCAGGGGCACCTTCCACTATCCCAGGCTGATCCAAGCCCCATCCAACCTTGCCCTAAACATTTCTAGGGATGGAGAGTCCACAGCTTTTTGGGCAACCTATGCCAGGGCCTCACCACCCTCACAGGGAACAATTCCTTCCCAATATCTGATTTACACCTACCCTCCTTCAGCTTAAGACCATTCCCCCTTGTCCTGTCCCTCCATCCCTCATCCCAAGCCTCTCTCCAGCTCTCCTGGAGCCCCTTTAGGCTCTGGAAGGGGCTCTGAGCTCTCCCTGGATCCTTCTCTTCTCCAGGTGAGCACTCCCAGCTCTCCCAGCCTGGCTCCAGAGCAGAGGGGCTCCAGCCCTTGGAGCATCTCTATGGCCTCCTCTGGACTTGATCCATCAGATTCTGATGCTGGGGATCCCAAATCTGGAGGCAGCTTTGCAGGTGGGATCTTACCAGAGCAGATCAGAGGGTGAAACTCGCCTCCCTCAACCTTCTGGCCACATTTGCATCTTCCTGCATTTGCCACATCTGTATTCCACTCATGGAGAATTTAATGGGATTCTCCTTGTTTGGTGGAGGATGAGGCTTCTATCCTGGTCAGGAGCAAAGCTCAGGCTCCTGGCTTAGGCTCAGCATTTCTGGGTGAGTTTTGAGGGCGCAGAGAAGAGGGGATACACAACCTGTGAACTCAGGACAGCTGCATGCAGGAACTTCATGGAGACCATCCCAGGAGAAATTTTTTCCTTGGGAGCACGAGTTAGCTCAGCCTTGACCTGGGGGCCCTGTCTTGTCCTCTTCTACCTCAGAAGAGTAGGAACCTGCCTTTTCTCTCTCCACAGTCCTGCAGGAAGCCCTGTGAGAATTTTGTCCTTACCCGGAGCGCTCTGGAGGAGGAGAATGACAAGGACTGCCAAGAGCAGCTGGAGAATCCTCATGGCTCGGTGTGGGTGGAGGTTCCACCCCGAGGAGGAGTGAAGGGCCCTAAAGAGAGGAATAAGAGGGAAATTCTGGATTTATAGGGGCCAGGGCGGGGGTTGTGTAATTTTCCTGGAGTGGAGGGAACTTTGTCAATCTCAGGTGCATTTCAACATGACGGCAAACAGTTGCACAGGGTGTGCCTGCTCTCAGTCACATTGTGTTACAGACAGAAAGAGGAAATCAAGGAAAAAAAATCGAGGGAAAAAGACCAAAAAGTGAGGGGGGAAAATCAGGGTTTTGTTGACAATTACACTGAGCACTGGGGAGTCTGCTACTGCTTGCTGCTGGAGACAGGATGTTGGGACTGACCCAGTCTGGCTCTGTTTTTGTAGGCTCAAGCATGTGATGTTAAAATCCAGTCCAAGTGTTTGCAGTATCAAAATGTTGTGTTTTGGTTTGGTTTTGTTTTTTGGTTTTTTTTTTTTTTTTTCCAGCTCTCACTCTCTGTGTTTAGCACTGACATAGACAAGCATGAAAAAATCCAGAGTCTCCTCCTCAGCACTCCCCAACAGACAGAGCTGGCTTGAAAATAATGGGATCCTTAAAAAAATCATGGATCTGCTTCAATTTCACAACTTCCAGGCTGCAGAGAGGATGCTTGCCAAGGTTTTGTTTACAACTGTCAAGAAAAAATGGCAATTTAATATTTTATTCATTTATGTACTCATTCAGTGGGAAAGCTGGGGTATCTCCCTGCAATACTCAGGGGCATCAGGAAAGCAGGTGGATTACAGCTCTCCCAGGGATCCTGGCAGGCTCTCAGGTTTGTACCAGTTCTCCAGGTCAGTTCCAGGAAATCAGTAGAGGTGAGACCTGCATTTCAACTTGGGAAAACAACACAAAGCAAACAATGAGCAGGAATGTCCCCCAGCCAAGAACAAATGGAGGAAGAGGAAATAGAAACTTTATAAAGGTTTTTCTTACAGTGGTGATGCAGTGGAGGCCATCACCAAGTCTTCCCTTTTCCCTTCAGAAGTCACCTCAGTGGATTTTTCTTTGCAGGCTGGGTGCCAGAGGGTGCTGGAAAGTGCAAACCCCATGTCCTTCAGGCTGCTTGAACAGAACAAGGATCACCTTCATCAAACAGTGCAGATAAAGGGGCCTTCACCAGCTGGACTTTGGAGCAGGGAACACCGAGCTCTTAACCAGGGTGAGCTGCAAACTGGCCAGGCACAGCCTGGGAAGGGAGATGGACCTTGGAACCCACCTGGGGGAGAGCTGGATGCAAGGATGTGTGTGAGCCTCTGGAAAAGTGCTGGTGCCTTGCCTGGGTGGAAGGCAATAGCTCACCCTGTACCTCTGAGGATTGGTATCTCCAATTTGAGAGATAGTGCAGCAGGATTTTGTGGAATTATGGAATCATGGAATGGTTTGGGTGGGAAGGGACATTAGATATCATCCAGTCCAACCCCCTGCCATGGACAGGGACACCTTCCACCATCCCAGGCTGCTCCAAGCCCCATCCAGCCTGGCCTTGGACACTTCCAGGGGTGGAGCAGCCACAGCTTCTCTGTGAAACCTGTGCCAGGGCCTCCCCACCCTCGCAGGAAAGAGCTTCCAAGGCAAAGAATTTGGGCAGAGCTAATCCAGCAGAAAGGAGACAGCAGTGCTTGAGCTGCAGTCCAAGCAGGAAGGAACGTGTGGATGCTCCTGTGAGTGTCCTGCTCTGAGTGTGTGACCTGCAGTGTCTGAACATGTGTGCGCAGATGGCTTGGTGCTCTCCAGAGAGGATGTGGAGCATGGGGCCAGGGTACCACGTGGCCCCGGTGTTCCCAATGTTGGATGGCAAAGCTCCAGGTGTTTGTCTGCAGCTCAGCTGCTCTCCCATGCTGGGAGCAGCACCACTGCAGAGGGTGATTTGTTCCTGGAGCTATTTGGATGCTGCAGGCTCCATGAGGACCAGGCTGCATCCTCCACACCACTACAAACCCCAGCTCTGCAGCTGGGCTTGAGCTGCAGAACGTGCCTTGGGAAAGAAGTCCAGGACTATCCAGTACCAACAAAAAACAGATTTCCTCCAGAAATCAGGGGCAGGAAATCTCTGTCCCTTGGGCAACTGCTTGTACAACAGCTGGTCTGGCTCCCCTTGGCATGGTCCTGCTGCTGGGTTGGCCTCAGCCTCTGGTGAGCCCAGTGGGGCTGGCCCAGCAGCCTCCCACCCTCTCCTGCTTCCCAACCTGCCAGCAGATGTCTTTTTTCAGAGCTCACCATGCACAAAGGCTGATCTGTGCTCAGACACGTGGCACAGGAATGGGCTCCTGGGTGCTTGAGAGGTTTTGGGGCTGGGAGGAGTCGAATCAATCTATATCTGCTCTCTGGCCCCAAATGGGAGGGATGTTTCCACTGACTTCATTGCCTTCAGGCCAGGACCTGAGCAGGCTGATTTTTAAATGCATCCTGGGAGAAGTTTTTGCCAGCAGGAGAAATTCCTGGGGTGAATGAACCCTTTTGCCAGCTTGTGATGCCACCTCCTACTCCCAATCCCACTGGCAGCATTTTGCCAAACAAGCAAGCTCTGATAGAGCCCTGCAATTCAACCTGTGAAGAAATGATTGTGGGCTCAGCCCTGGGCTCAGCCCTAGTCCTGAAACCCTCCATGGCTCTCTTTCCAAAACACTCTTCATGGCCTTCTCAGCGCTCTTCAACAGGTCCATGTCTGTCCCAAGTAGAGCCTCCAGAGCTGGAGACAGCAGGAAATGATGGGTTTTGCCCCACAGAAAATGGCCAGAGCACAACTTGTGCAATCAACTTCTCCTTTCCAGTGCAGGGCCACATCCAGCTGTCAGTTATTGATCATTCCTGGCATGTGCCCACCTCCAAACCGTGCCAAGGAACAATGTGGAAAACAGTTCATTTTCTAGCAGCACATTTGAGCAGCCACTGACTTCTGAGCCTCATGTGATTTGATTTACTCGTGTAGGTACAGCCTCAGAATCCTGGCCTATTTGATCTCCCCAGCATAGCCTGGGGCTGGGCTGTGCTCAGGTGATTCCTTTCACCCCACAGGACTGGGAAGAGCTCCATGTGAGGGGGTGGAATGTTGGAATGTGACCCCTTTTCTCTTTATGCAGGGGCGAAGGAAGATCCAGGCACGCAGGGGGTTGCACTGGTTTGCGTGGGATTGGCAGGGATGTGAGGGACAGCCTGGATCCAAGGGTGGCTGTGGCACCTCAGCTTCCCCAAGCAGGAGCCCACCCAGCCCCATCCTGCTCCTGACTGCACATCACAGGGACGTTTTTTAGGGCAGAAGAGGAGGATTTGGCTCTCTCTTTGCCAAACAAACACTGGCCTGTTGCCTGGGAACAGCAAACAAATCCTGCTGAGGGAATCCATGCCATGCTTTGATGGACTGAAATCCCCAGTTATGCAGGAGGCTTGTCCTGGCTGACAGACCTGGCACGAGGGTAGAGCTCTGTCCTGGCTGTCTGTGTGGCTGCAGAGACCCCAAACAAACATCCCAAGATGTCTGGATGATTTTTTTGCATCTCCTTTAGGTATAGGTCTGCTAAGGTAGTACTAAAGAACCCCTATTTGTAGCTTTCTGAGCTCTATCAGGCACAGACAGCTGGAGTTCAAAGCTCAGTCAAGAATTTCCCACCAAAATCCTCTTCTTCATTTGGCTTTCACCTGCCCATGGCAGAGTGTGGGAACTGGATGGTCTTTAAGGTCCCTTCCAACCCAAACCATCCTGGGATTCTGTGATGATTTTAAGAATCTTCCTCCTCCCCAGGGTTACAGGGTACTCCAACTAGGGTTTAATTAATTTGAGCAGCATTCCCTGTGATACACTTCCACCAAAGCAGCTCATGCTGCTGTTCAAGCAATTCCCTGTCACCCTGATTTTTTTAAGATTTTCTGAACCTTCTGATGTTGACATTCTTGTAACGAACTTTCTCACACAAATTCTGCAAATAACTTATTGTTTTGCATTCTTTTATGGAGGAGGAGGAATTTGATGGGCTGTTGGTTTGTCCAGTGTCATCGGAGAGGTGGCACTGTCACCCTCCAATCCACTGTCACTTTTAGAAATCTATAAATGTTAGAGTTAGAAAATAAACTTCCCTTTTTTACCTTAAAAACAGCAGTGTGTCCACGTTGTGTTGTTTCATGTCATATAGTGACAACTCCCCGTGAGCTGAGCTGGCTGCTTTGCCCCAGGTGAGTTCAGGGGTGAAGAAACCACATCAAGAAACAGTTTTATAAGGTCTGGAAGTGCCATTCTCCACCATCCACCCTATCCTTGGTGCTTTCTCTCTCCTCCCTCTCTGTGAGACTGGAAGGGAATTCAGTTCATCTTATTCATTGGGCTGAAATAATGATGGATTTTTGTTTCTTTTTTTTGGTTGTTGTTGGGTTGTGGTTTGGAGGTTTTTTTAAGGTTATTTCCATCCAGATCAGCAAACAAGGGAACACACAGCAGTGGGACAGTGGGACCATGCCTGTGAGGGACAATTAGTGCCAGAGGGACAATATTCCCTATAAATTGAGCTTTTCCACCTTTCCTGGTGGACTGGCCAGTAGGTCTGAAGCATATCAGGGTCAGGATGCTCAGTGATTATGAGAGAAATGTACAAGGTGAGCTGCAGGAGCCCACTCCTCACTTTCCTGGGAAACCAGGCTGTAACCAGGATGGCTGAGCATTCCCAGATGAGGGGTGGGAGCAATGAACCCTGTGGATGAATGTGAGAAATAAACTGTTTGATTTGGAGAGGTGCCTTGATCCCAAGCCCTTCCCGTGCTCTCCTCATTCATCCGCGTGCGTCAGAGGCGCGGGCTGGACATGGGCAGGAATTTGCCTCTGGATTCAGCCCTGTCCCTCTTTTCAGAACCTGTTCCCAAGCCACAGCCAGCTCTGGGTTATCTGGCTCCCCTGAGTGTTCATCCAGCTGCAGGGCATCTCCAGAGCAGCACTGGCATCACTGCAGTGCCAGTGGTGACTCAAGGAGAGCAACTGGGCTGCTCATCAGTGAATGGAGGCTCTTGGATGAATGGAGACTCTTGGACGAATGGAGACTCTTGGATGAATGGAGACTCTTGGATGAATGGTCATTCCTCTGGCAGTGGGGCCTGACCCTGGCGAGGTCAGTGGGAATTTTCCTGTTTGATTCATCAGAACAGGAATTTCATCTCCCAGAGAGGACTTTTCCCTGGCTCTGTCTGACCAGTGCCTCAGCTGGTTGGCATGGCTCTCTGATTGCATCATTGTTTCCTTGCTTTCACAGAAATTATTGACCCAGAGAGAAATATTTTACCTGGAAAGGGAGACCAGGAGCTGACAAAGGCAGGGAAGTGTCAAAGTTTTTTGTTGAATAGACACAGAAGGGCTGAGAGGGGATTTGGACAGAAAATTAATTTAGGCTGAGGGAGCTCATAGGAAGAAAGCTGTGAGGGACAAAGAGACTGATTTCCTTGGGGCTGGGTGACAAAAAGGGAAAGGAGTTGCACCAGAAATGCAGTCCATGGGTGGAGAGGGCAGCCTGTCAGGGCAATGGGACACAGCTTTCAGATCCCCTCCCCACCATGTTTAAAACAAGTAAACCTAGGATTTAGGGAAAAAAAATTGTTCCCTGTGAGCGTGGGGAGGCCCTGGCACAGGATGCCCAGAGAAGCTGTGGCTGCCCCTGGATCCCTGGAAGTGTCCAAGGCCAGGCTGGATGGGTTTTGAGCACCCTGGCATAGTGGAAGGTGTCCCTGCCCATGGCAATGAGATGATCTTTAAAGTCCCTTCCAACCCAACCCATTCTGGGATTCCATGACTGCCTTGGGAGCCTGGCACAGCCTGGAAAGGAGAAGTGGATGGGGGTGGATCCTGCCTGAGAAGCACAGACCACACTCACCTTTATGTCAAACCAGGTGCCTTTTGCACCAAAAGTGATGCCAGAACGACTTTCCCCATTGCAGCTGCTTTCTCTGGGAAGGGAAATAAAGGCACAGAGTCCCCCCGGTGTTCTGGGGAGGTGAGGAATGCTGTGGCCACTCCTGCTCAGTGCCATCCCACCACTGGCAGCGTTGCTGACTCACAGGTGGGCATTTGCTGCTTTGTTAAAGCTCAGGTTTATTGGTTTCAGGTAAAGCAGAAAGGCAAGTTTTCACCTGGGCATGTCAGATAACAATCAGATTCCCAAAAGGGCCACAGCTATGGGTGGCCCGAGTTTCTTCTTGTCACACAGTGTTTCCTAAAAAATTACAGCAAAACCAAAGTGTTCAGGAGTCCATGAGTGAATCCACAGCCACAGAAACCGCAAAATCTCCTTCCCAGCAGCTGCTCGTGCCGTGCCAGTGGAGCCTGCATCTCTCCATGTGCTGCAGTGGCTCCTCTGGAAACCTTCAGCTCTCTGTGGTGGCAGGTGACAGATTTTTGCAGCAGAGAATGACGGGTTCAAAGCAGAACTGAGCCAGGTATTCACCAGAAACACAGCTCCCCACTCGGCACAAGCCCCCTCCCTGGTTACAGCTGTCTGGTCCATGGGCATCTCCTGGACAAGGGAGCAGCAAATTCATGGATAAAAATAATGGGATTCCTTCTTTCCATGTTCCCAGGCAGCCAAGCCAGCACTGGAGGCACACAGAGAGCCTGGGCACCTTGAGCACACCCAGGGACAGGTTCAGATATCCAGGCTGGAAATCCCAGGCTGCTGAGCCAACCTCCCTCAAGGAATGTTTTATCATGGAGTTGTTTTTTCAGGATGTTGGCAAAGACCATGCATGGGGGGTCAGAGGGGCTGTCCTCTCCCTGCCGAGGAGGCAACTGCAGCCTGAGAAAAGGCAGGAACATTTTCCCAGAGCACAGGGCTTCTCCTAACTCAGTGGTGTGCCCCATTTTCACAGCCTCCTCCCTGCTCATTTTTTTGTGTTTCCCCAAGGGATTAAATAATGAACTTTCCCAAAGCACCTCACCCACTCTCTCACCCAGAAAATCTTTCCTCAGTAGCTATCACACAGTGAAGAAAGATTATCCCTGTTCCCAGATATCCTGTTCACCACCCCAGGCCTTCCTGGTCTTACCGTGCTGCGTCAGGGAGATGAATATGAAAACGAGCATGAGGATCCCCATTCCTTTGGCTCTGCTGGAAAATCCCAGGGCTGGGAGTGACATTTCACAGAAGCCTCTGTGTGCTGCTGGCATGCTGGATGGCATCCTGGAAGAGGGGAGGAGTAGGCAGGAGTTAATTATATTCCAGTCCCAGGAATAACATTTGCTGCTGAGAAACCCTTTTGTGTCGTTCTGACCCAGCACTGCTGCTCCAAACAATGATGACTTTTTCACATTCACTGGTTACTGGCTTTCCTGATTCCTCTCCTTGGCAGCTGGTAGAATTCCAGCAGGAAAAACAAAAGAAGCTCAGGGAGATCCTCTGCTCTTCACCTGCAGCCAGCAAAATCCCCTGGAAGTGACAGGGAGGAGGGAAGCAACCTGCAAGGGAAGAGTCCTGAGGATCTGCAAGGAGGAGAAGGATGCAGGCTGGGAGTGATTAATTTTTAATCTGAGCTCGTGTGAATATTTTCTCCAGCTGAAACCTGGGTGTAATTTTTTTTTCCCCTGCTTTGGCTTCCAAGGAATTTGGGAGGCTTCATTCCTGAGTGTGGTGAGCACACAGTGCTGGTGGAAGAGCTGTTTGTTAGTTCAGCAATGCACCTCATGGTGGTAAATCTGTGGTGAGTGTGCAGCTCTGGCTGTAAAATGTGATGCTCCAGCTGCCCTGCCTGGCCCTGCTGTTTGCTGTCCCTTCAGCTGTGGCGATAAAACTGCTCTGTGAACACATCTTAAACTGGCAGGCTAAAGAGTAAAATTAAAAGCACCTCTCTCCCTAAAAAAATACCCAAACAGAACAACATAGCTAGAGTAATACAGCCATTTAGGTTGGAAAAGGCCTCCAAGATCATCAAGTCCAACCATTCCCCAGCTCTCCCAAGCCACCACTAAATCACGTCCCCAAATGCCACATCTGTCTCTCTTTTAAATCCCTCAGAGATGGGTACTCCATCACTGCCCTGGGCACCCTGTTTTAATGCCTGACCACCCTTCCCATGCAGAAATTCCTCCTGATGTCCAACCTGACCCTCCCTGGCACAGTTTGAGACCGTTCCCTCTCCTCCTGTCCCTGTTCCCTGGGAGCAGAGCCCGACCCCCCTGGCTGTCCCCTCCTGTCAGGGAGTTGTGCAGAGCCACAAGGGCCCCCCTGAGCCTCCTTTTCTCCAGGCTGAGCCCCTTTCCCAGCTCCTCAGCCCCTCCCTGAAGTGTCCAAGAAATGACTGGATGTGGCACACAATGCTCTGGGCTGGGTGACAAGATGGGGATCAGTCACAGGTTGGACTCACTGACCTTGGAGATCTTTTCCAACCTTAATGATTGTGTGATTAAGTGTCCTCAGTCTTCTAAAGCATCCAAGTGTAAAATCAAACATGGTAAATAAAATTAGGCTGGTAAGAAGGATTAAGGGATGGGGTTTCCAAGGATACAACAGCAAATTTGTGTAATTCTGCACATGGGTAAAATAGAGAGACATTTGCCTCTTTCCATAAATAAATGACTGTTACACCTGTTTATTTAGCATTTATTGCTTTCTTTATATAAAGACACATGTCACCTCTAGATAATGACACACTTTGCATGTTGAGAACAGCAGATACGTCTACAACACTTGGAATAAAACTTGTTTGCTTTCTTGGCTGTTCCTTCCCATGGGTTTCTGCAGTCCCACGAGGTCCTTGTCACACTTCTGTGCAGCACTTCCATCCCCTGCGAGGGCAGAGCCCCTCCTGCTCTTGCAGACATCTGATTTCTGGGGGCACACAATGGCCCCCCTCATCCTGGCAGATGTGGAAGTTGGATGTGGTGTCTGCAAATCAGAGGGGTTGAGTCAAACCAGGAAACCCGACACGGCCATCCAAACCACCTCATACACAACAATTGTTGGGAAGTTGTGTTTGCTGAGTCTCCAAAAGCAAAGACACAGAGATGAACTTTGGGGCTTATCACAGCACGTCTGTAAAAGATGGAATTTGTGACCCACCAGCTTGGAAAAAAATTAACTGAGGGAGGGATATTGTAGAGCTGTGAAAAAGATGGATGCAGAATGACTGCATTTCAAGTAGGTGGCACTGAATAAAATTGTGAGGGATCAGGTTTTAAAATAAATGGAATTCCTAACTGGGGGAAAAATCCAGTAAGGACTTTTAAAGACAAGGATGCCTAAATCTAAAAATCCTGAGCTGCAATTTCACAAAATCCAGGATAATATAATATAATATAATATAATATAATATAATATAATATAATATAATATAATATAATATAATATAATATAATATAATATAATATAATATAATATAATATAATATAATATAATATAATATAATATAATATAATATAATATAATATAATATAATATAATATAATATAATATAATATAATATAATATAATATAATATAATAGGAAATGTAATGATGTGGTTGTGGTCACACACAGAGTAACTGCAAGGAAATATCCACTTCTGGCCAGGACGCTGGATCAGAGGAACTTTAGGATTAGCACAGTTGTTTCTAAAGTATATATTCATGAATGAGTTATGCTGAGGATTATCTATTGAGGAGCACCAAAAACAAGCAATTCTGGGAAGATTCAGATAAAATAACAGGATCAGTTGGCATCTATTAAGTACAGCAGGGTGGGTGCAGCCAGCAGTCCCCCAACAGATAATCATAGGAAGATTTACCAAGGAAGGAGAACTCTCTGCGGGCCAAAACTTTTATTTTATTTCCCCAGTTGGAGGTGGAGCTTTGGGTTATTTTGGCCAGCCCCAAAGGCTCCACACTGAGGTGAGTGGAGGAACACACAAGTCCATCTTTGTACATGGAAAGAGATGGCTAAGACCCCATCCCTGGAAGTGTCCAGGGCCATGTTTGACAGGGTTTGGAGCACCCTGGGACAGTGGAAATTGTCCCTGACCATGGTGGGGGGTGAAACTGGATGAGCTTTAAGTTCCCTTCCAACCCAAACCATTCTGTGATTCTACGATTTGGAGGCAAAGTTTGTTTTGCTGAGTTCAGCCATTTTCCCCCCAGATTTTGCCCTGCTGGTCAGGGTTCCCACACGTACCAACACAGCAGGTCCTCCGGCGCCGATAGCAGGTGCCAAAGGCAGCGAAGGGCTCCGGGCAGGATTTCAGGTGGAAGCAGTAGCCGTGGTATTCCAAACAACGCGAGGTGTCCCTGGGCAAGCCGAGACCTACAGGGGTGTAAGAGCCAAAATGAGAGATGTGGGACTCCAGGCAGCTCTTCAAAATGCAGTTTATTACATCCAAGAGGTTACAGCAGTCCAGGGTGGTGGGTGACAGAGCCTGTGCCTACAGCTGTCAGCTCCAGCTGCAGGCAGGCCTGGAGACCCTTTGGTTTTGTTTGCGCTGCATTAAATACTTTTCTTTGCTGAAAATACAGTAGAGCCAATCTATACCTTAACTTTCACCTATAGCCTATCATAACTACTATAATTACCATATTCATGTTACTATTCTCCAATCACTCAAAGTTAGTACATTACAGTTTAAGCTAGAAGTTGTTTTTTCAGTTTTCTTGCAGTGGAAAATTCTGAGACCTTTTTTCTACTTGCACCATTTGCTGACTTGTTTGCCTGTACTATCTTTCTGCTTGGTAAAAATATCTTCTTGTTTGAGGTGGGTTTATGTTTTGCTCTAAGTCATAAAAACCCCTTCTAACTAATATAACTTTTGCCTCCTTGGTTATCCAGTAAGACTCAGCAATTCTTTTCTTCTATATCAAAACTTGCTTCCATCTCTATTCCTTCGTCAGATTTTACATTCAAAAATCTTTCTGCCAAGCATACATATCTGTGAGACTTTCTTGTCAAACTTCCATCCTTCCCAACACAGGGGGAATGGGATTCCCAGCTGTGCTGCAGGATCAGTCCATTCTCATCTCCATTCCTCCTGCTGAAACCCCACAGACCCCAGTTAGGGATCTGACACAAATAACCCCAAAACCCAGAAGGTGGAGGAACTCATGGGACCTCAGAGCATTTCAAGGAAGGTTTTTTGTACAACTGGAGTGAAACACAGGGGTTGATGGCAATTTTCTGAACATATCCTGGCCATTCGTGCTATAATGGGAAGGGACAGCCCAGTCTTGGATGCTTCTGAGTTCTGGGACTGCAGTGCTGCAGGGGCATGCAAGGGACAGCACGGTCACCACATGCCCTGAAGATAAAATTTTAAAAAAAAACAAAAGCAAGATCTGGCTTAATTAACAGGAACTAGCAGTTTGGCCAGTCCCTTCTTTCTCTGGAAGCCTTTCTTCAAGGTGAAGAGTTTCATTAAGCATGAAGAACAGGTAGGATAAAGGCACAAAGAGAAGATGAGTCAGTGCAGCAGAAGGGCTGAGGAAAGGGAACCAGAATATTCAAACAGCTGAAGTCAGTGGTGCAGTTCAACCTGAACAATACCAGGGAACACCTCTGCTCTCTTCTACCACACAGAGGAGACAATTTTTAACCCTGGGGTTAGAAGAGGAGGTGATTTCCATGGTGCCACCATCAATAGTGCCACAAAATGGCATAAAAACATTTCAAAGAGTCATAAGACCCAACACCTGGCAGAAGCTTGTGTGGGGAGGTTCTGGTGTGACACCTGCTCACCACAGGTTAACTTTTCACTTCTGCTTTTAGAAAAAGGGAGCTGCTCTAAGAAAAGGAGCTGAGGAGAACATTCTGCACCACCACACGAGCGAGCTGTGCCTCCTGCACAGGCAAACCCCAGCATGGGGCTTGGCCCTTACCTGGAACAGCCTGGAGGAGGAAAAGCAGGAGAGCCATGAGGCAGGAGAAGAGCTTCATGGTGGAAGGTCTCAGCTGCAGCCTGGAGACAGGGCCACAATGCCAGAACCTTTGACAGGGGAGGAGGGAGCACCCTGGCATTTATAGGGCAGTGGGAACAGCTGGGTCTGTCTGGGGAACCTTGGCAGGGGTGGCAGAGGAAGGCAGCAGGTACAGCCTGACCTCTGCACGTGGCTAAACCTGAACAATGGCCCAGGGGCACAAAAACAGGGGGACAAATAGCTGTGCCTGCCTGCCTGACCACTGGGAAGGCTGCTGGGAGGGCCCCTTATCAATATGGATCCACCCAGGGAGCATCATTAACTTGAAATGTCAAGGTGGTTGGTCATGGATTGTCTGGAGGAAATTAGCCATTGTTTGGTGGGGAGAAGGCAGATGGAATATCATAGAATCATCATGGAATCATAGAATGGTTTGGGTTGGAAAGGACATTAGAGATCATCCAGTCCACCCCCCTGCCATGGGCAGGGACACTTTTCACTATCCCAGGTTACTCCAAGTCCCATCCAACCTGGCCTTGGACACTTCCAGGGATCCAGGGGCAGCCACAGCTTCTCTGGACAACAGAGAATATCTGATCCTGCTGCTTGTCCTGTGATGCAACAACTGTTCCCAAGATAATAAATAAATAAATTATAATAATCATTCCATACACAAACATATAAAATAGTTGTAGTTTTTTTTTTTCTGTGAAAGGTGCTGTGAAGAAAAAAAATAAATCTGGTCTAGTGGAAGGTCATCCTGTCCATGGGATGAAATTATTTTTCAGATTCCTTTCATCCCAAACCTTCCTCCACTCCATGTTTCTATGATACATGAAGTGCAGATTATCAGTTTTCAGGTGTCACCAGCAGCACCTTCAACTTTGCAGGTGCACAAAGAGCACATGACAAGTGAGATTAATGAGTTTTCCTCAGCATTTTTCTGTACAGAGTTTGAATGATATCAAGCAGACGCATGGAGGTGGCAGCTGACAGCTCAGGTTCTCCCTCCATCATTTACTTCAGCCTCTTTCTGTGCAAGGTATTTTTTGATGTTGTTCTGACCCAGCAGCCTCGATATCAACAATAAAACCTCCCCCTCAGCCATGTGCATTGTTCTCTGTCTGCCTCCCTGCTTTCTTTGTTTGCTTTCCTTTGCAAATTTGCAGGTGCCATCCAGTCCTGAAGGAGAGGTGTTTGTGTCCATTTCCAGGTACTCCAGGGACAGGGATGAAACAAAGGCTGCAACAAGAACCCTTCAGCTGGCTCAGGTTCCCTCTGAATCCAAGGATATCCTAGCTGAGATATTCATCTCAGCTCTCAGACAGGATCTGTCCTTGTACTTTGTCAGACTGGAGCAGACACTCAGCTTTCTCAGCAATTATTTTTTAAATCAGAAAAAAAATGGTCTTGTTCTGTAGTGATGGCCTGAAAATGTTTGCCTTTTAAAATTTTATTTCCATGGGAGGTGAAGTACAAATTTAAAACCTCAAGTGTGTTAACAATAGTGGAAGAGGAGTGATTGCCCAGTAATCTCACATTCAAAATCCCTCCCCATCATTTCCAGAATGTCCTCACTATCAGACCACAAGTGCTCATATCCAGTGATGATATCCAGATATGACAGTCCCCTTCAAATTAGGATCAGAAATTATCCCAGAAAAAAACCCAACTCTTTGAAATTCAAGAACCATCTCAGTCTGCCTTGATTCCTCTGCACTTTGTTTGCTCTTTTTTGTTCTCCTCCTTTCCCAGGTTTCTTTCCCAGGTTATTCCAGGTCAGAGACATGTTTTATATGGATCACAAAAGAAATGCTCACACAGAGAGGAAGTTCTGCCCCTTGCTAAGGATCTCTTGTGAGAAGCTGCTGAGGGAGCTGGGAAAGGGGCTCAGCCTGGAGAAGAGGAGGCTCAGGGGGGACCTTGTGGCTCTGCACAACTCCCTGACAGGAGGGGACAGCCAGGGGTGGGTTGGGATCTTCTCCCAAGAAACAAGGGACAGAGCAATAGGAATCACCTCAAATTGCACCAGGGGAGTTTTAGATTGGAAATTAGGAAAAAATTCCTTCACAGAAAGCTCTGTCCAGCCCTGGCACAGCTGCCCAGGGCAGTGGTGAAGTCCCCACCCCTGGAGGGTTTTGCTGATCTGGCCCGGGACTCACATCCCTTTGAGCAAGGGAGTTTTTATGAGAAGGGAAGACTTCTCATTAATTTTGAAGCTTTCAGTCATGGGACGCCTCTGAAAATAATACCTGGGATGCTAAATTTATGGGAAACATCTGCTGCCCCAAAGCACTTAACCAGATTTGTGTAATGGCAATGTAAATCAGCAGGATTTGACTGCACTTGGGCTGAAGTGGTCCTGGGACTGGCTGAAAACCTGACTTTATCTACAACATTGTGAGGAGCAAGTGACAAGAGTGGGATGGATGAGGTGCCACTGGGGGTGGTCAGCAGGGAAAATATGGGGGGAAAATCTAATAGCAACCATTGGGATTGAATAGACAAAAACTTTGTGCTGTGGAGGAAAAAACACTTCATTTCCAGGAAGGAAACAAGCTGAATTTCCAGTTTGGCCTTGGGATGGAGGATTCTCAGTGAACAAAATTAATCTCCAGCCTGATTTACAGCTCATGGAGCCCATGAGCTGGTTCCTGGCTCCCTCTTGTGGGAAAAGGTGCTGGAGGAGGAAGGGACCTCGTGGTGCAGAATTTGCTCTGGTGAAAAGGTAAAAGCAAGAGGAAATGCCTCTTTGCTCCATCCTCAGCACTGGTAATCCACAGGGAAAATGCATGGTGATTATTAATATGTTTGGAACGCAGGGATAGGATTTGGTTTCAGGCATCAAATTTTAGAGCGGAATAGAATTTTTGGAGGGAGTCACATTCAGGGTAAGTGTTTAACTATGAAGTTAATGTTTCCTAACTTCATATAATTTTATAACATTTCTATCACTTTAAAAATCTCTGTAACTATAGAAACACTGACAGCTCTGCTCTTACCAGGATTAGGCTGAGCCAGAGAGGAGTTTCCTGGTGCTTTGCCCATTGCACTGCTGCCCACAGCCCCTGCCTGTATTGCCCCTCTCCAGACACCCTGGTACCCAGCAGGCTGTCTCCAGCATGTCTCCATGGGGTGGGAATGAAGCTGGGAATGGAGTTGGAGAGGGCTAAGGAAGGCTTCTCCTCCTTACTGATACAGCTGTCCATGGCAGCCTTGCCCTCAGCACCCATGAGGAAAGGACTGGGCAGCTGCAGTGGTGGGGCTGGGGACAAGGGAGCATCCTGTCCTCCTTGCAGGAGCTCCAGGTGCCACTCTCAGCCAGCACAGGGCTGTGGCTGGGGCAGGACATCTGGAGCTGTGACTGGCCTGAGCCCATGGGTGCTCCACTCTGCCAAAAACATTTCTGAGCCCACAGCCAAAATAATTTCTGAGCCCACAGCCAAAACCCACCTTGGGCTGTCCTGTGTTCCCCCCTGAGCCACCATCCTCCCCTGGAGCATCCCTGAGCCTGGTTCCTGCCCTCACTGACCTCGTAGTTCCCCTCATCCCACCCCACACCTCCATCCTGCAGCCTGGGCTGGTCTCTGTAGCCACCCTCCCCTCAGGCTGCCCCTCCATAGCCACAGCCCTGCTCCTGGGGTGCAGGGACACCCCAGGGTGGTCCCCATGGAAAGGACATTTCCAGGGGGCAATTCCAGGCCCAAGGACCCCACTACATCCTGACCTTGTGGCGCAAGGGCAGCGCATCTGACTCCAGATCAGAAGGTTGTGTGTTCAAATCACACTGGGGTCAGTCTGGGGTGCCACTGGCACCCCTCTGCTTTTCTGGGGGGCTGTTCTGTGGGAGGGTGTCTTAGCCAGGGGGTGTGTATTCTATTTCCATCTGTTGGAGGTGGGGCAGTTATCTTCTGTTAATTGGGCAGTTTTCTTTATCTCTTCCACAATCCATCTTCCCTCCAGGAGATCTCTTCTGTTCATGGCCAGTGAGTGTCCCTGCATGACTGATAAAATTACATATCCCCATTGGGAGATGCTACACCCAGGGGGAGGAGCCAAGCATTCCTACCTGGATATAATCTGAAGTTGGGACACCACAGGCAACCTTTTGCACTGGATTCCCAGAGGAGTAGCTTTCTTTTCCACTGGATTCCCAGAGGAAGACCAGGCCCATCTACAGCACCCCTGGAGCTTTAGAGGAGAACTCCACCCTTGTACAGGATCCCTGCTCCAGCAGAACCACAGCTGGCACTGCAGGAGGGCTGAGCCACCATTTAATGGGACTGCTGCCAGCACCCTGATCCACAGGGTGGCAGGGCATATTCTGCCACTGACAGTGGTTTGGTTTGGTTTTTTGTTTTGGGGTGTTTTTTTTGTAATATTGCATTTGTATTTTTAATTTTCCTAGTAAAGAACTGTTACTGCTATTCCCATATCTTTGCCTGAGAGCCCCTTAATTTCAAAATTATAATAATTCTCAGGGAAGGGGTTTGCATTTTCCATTTCAAGGAAGGCTCCTGCAGACACCTGTCTGTTCAAACCAAGACAGAGGGGCAGGGCTTAGGGTGTAGGGGCATGGACTAGACCATATGGGGAGCATGGTGTCCAGAGCTCTCCTTTGAGCAGAGAGCTGTGCTGGTTGGAAATTATGGGTCAGGATGCAAGCAGGGAGGTTGTGTTGTGGTGGGTGTCTTCCATAATTTACCTCAAGAAGGAGTTAATGCCTTCCTCAGAAAAATGCAGGAAAATTTCTAACTCCAGGCTCAGACACTTCTGGAGGACTGGACATGCTTGCCTGGCAGGGTAGCATGGGGTGGTAGGGTCAGTCCAGGGGACTGAATATCTCCAAGGATCTGGAGATATCCGGAGGGGAATCAAGAGCAATAACTCTGTGTAGGATTATGGAAAAAGGGACAAGTTTCTGATGAACAACAGGGAAAGATTTTTTTCAAGAATTATTAAGGAAGACCATCTGGAAAGCTCCAGTCTGGGCAATCACAGTTCGGGATCTGCCTGAAGACTATGGAAACAATCCCTCAGAAAGCCATGCCCAAAAGGAGGAAAGGTGTGAAAATGACTGGAAGGCCAAGGATTTACCAAAGGCACATCAGCCTACACCAAAATAATAGATTTCGTTGAAGAGATGATTTCTTTGAAGTCAAGTGGACACTGAGGAACATAATTTATCTTGACTTTGGTTTCACCTCTGACAAGGTCTCCCAGACGTGTCCCTGCAGCAGGACATGCACACAGAGCAGCTGAGCTCAATCCAAAAACAAAGCAAAGGGCCACGACCAGGCACTGAGCACCTTGGGGTCAGGGTTGGAGGTCCAGGGGACCCTTCACTGCTGGATGTTGAACTGGCCATGCTTTGGGGTCTCTGTGGTGGGAGCAGAGGCTGTTCCACACAAGGAAGGACACGGCCAGCCTGGCAGGGACCTGGGGGTGACCAGGGGACAGGGCCAGTGGCGCAATGGACAACGCGCCTGACTACGGATCAGGAGATTGCAGGTTCGACTCCTGCCTGGCTCAACACTTTTAGCCAGACCATGGAAATTCCTCCTGCTCCCTTTCTGGGCACCTTCCTTCTCCTGACCATCATCCATCCTCCCTCAAGCTCCTCATCTCCTCTCCCACACTCCAAAAGGGGTAGGGATGGAGCCCACAACAGAGACAGGGACACCACAGCAAATCCCACAGCACAATGCAGGTGCCTCCAGAACCGCTGTCCCACAGCCAGGACAGAGCCAGCACTCCCAGGATGTCCTGGCACCTCCTATGCCCTGGTCCCAGCCCCCTCCAAGGCTCACCCTGCTCCTGCTGCCCTTTGTCAGTGCCTTGACAAGCTCTGCTCTGGAAGCAGTGCCCTGCTCACAGCTTTGATGTCACAAAATGATGTTCCTGTGATGGTGATGTTGGAGAGATGGAAAAAAGCCTGGAAGGTTAAGGACCTCAGGAAGACAGCTGTCCCTTGTCACCCACACCACCAGTTTCAGGGCGATCCAGGCAGGGCTTAAACCTGCAGTCTCCTGATCCATAGTTAGGTGTGCTCATGGTCCATTGAGAAACTGACCCCAGCCTCTGATCCCACCTGCTGTCCTCACTTCAGGACCACCTGGATTTATTGGTGGTTAAGTGGAACTGGCAGGATCTCAACTTGCTCCCACCTGCCCATTCCATGTCAGCCTTGCCCTCCTCACCTGTGCCCCCACAGGTTCCACCACCCAGGAGAGGCGATGCCTGTACTGAGCTCCAGGCTCAGCTCAGCTGCTCTGGAGGGTTGGAGGGCACATCCTGCCTTCCTGTGGGATGTGTAGTTAAACTTCCCAGGCCTCATAGAACTCTCTAGAGCTGTGGTGCCCAGTGGAGGGGAAAGCTTAGCCCAAGGCCACCTCCACTTGCTTCAGCCTGGTGATAGAGATGGAGCCCACACCAGAGCCAGGGGCACCACAGCAAATCCCACAGCACAATGCAGGTGCCTCCAGAACTGCTGTCCCACAGCCAGGACAGAGCCAGCACTCCCAGGATGTCCTGGCACCTCCTGTGCCCTGGTCCCAGCCCCCTCCAAAGCTCACCCTGGTCCTGCTGCCCTTTGCCAGTGCCTTGCCAAGTTCTCCATGTGACAGCAATGGTCTCAGAGTAGGAGAAGGTCCCAGCGAAGCTTTGGAGTTTCCATCCTTGGAGTTATTTAAAGTTTGACTACAACCTGATGTCGAAAACCATTGTGCTCTGAGCGGGGATTAGATCACCTGCTTCCCAGTGAGCACCTAAAATCTATTTTTTCTGTTCTTAATTAATTCTGTCCCAAAGCCTATGCAGCAACAGGAACCCCCAGGGCTCCACAAGGGCTGGGCCAGTGGCGCAATGGACAACGCGCCTGACTACGGATCAGGAGATTGCAGGTTTGACTCCTGCCTGGCTCGCAATTTTCCTGCCCACAGCCTGGCTGTCACATTGGTGCTGACAAGGGGACATCTTCCCCCATGGTGCCCTGACTCTTTCCAGTGTCATCCCTTCCTGCACAGCAAAACCTCCCTCGCATCAGGGGAGGCTCTGACTGGGGAAAAAAACTCTCTGTGAGATGGTAAATCAATAAGAGAGGAGCCCAGAGAGGCTGTGGGCCTCTACATCCTTGGAAATATTCAGAGCCTGAGCATGCAGTCCTGATCTGCTCATCATAAATTAAGCAGAAGTCTGGACTGGAGGACACCACGTGTAATTTCCAACACAAATCACTGTTATTTGACGTAAAATTCCCATTTCCGTATTCTTTTGTTGCTTCATCCCATATTTGCACACTCGTGGTCCTGTCATCACTGTTTTCTACCTTCACTGTGTCTGTGGTTTGGGCCAGGAAGGTTGAAGGTGTCCATGTATAGGGAAGCCCAGACCAATTGGCCATCAAGCAAGATCTTACTACAACTCACCTGCCCCCCTCTCTGTCACCAGGCTGGAGCAAGTGGAGGTGGCCTTGGGCTAAGCTTTCCCCTCCACTGGGCACCACAGCTCCAGGGAGTTCTATGAGGCCTGAGAAGTTTAACTACACATGGGAAGTTTAACTACACATCCCATAGGAAGGCAGGATGTGCCCTCCAACCCTCCAGAGCAGCTGAGCTGAGCCTGGAGCTCAGTACAGGCATTGCCTCTCCTGGGTGGTGGAACCTGTGGGGGCACAGGTGAGGAGGGCAAGGCTGACATGGAATGGGCAGGTGGGAGCAAGCTGAGATCCTGCCAGTTCCCTTTAACCACCAATAAATCCATGTGGTCCTGAAGTGAGGACAGCAGGTGGGATCAGAGGCTGGGGTCAGTTTCTCAATGGACCATGACCACACCTAACTATGGATCAAGAGACTGCAGGTTTAAGCCCTGCCTGGATCGCCCTGAAACTGGTGGTGTGGGTGACAAGGGACAGCTGTCTTCCTGAGGTCCTTAACCTTCCAGGCTTTTTTCCATCTCTCCAACATCACCATCACAGGAACATCATTTTGTGACATCAAAGCTGTGAGCAGGGCACTGCTTCCAGAGCAGAGCTTGTCAAGGCACTGACAAAGGGCAGCAGGAGCAGGGTGAGCCTTGGAGGGGGCTGGGACCAGGGCACAGGAGGTGCCAGGACATCCTGGGAGTGCTGGCTCTGTCCTGGCTGTGGGACAGCAGTTCTGGAGGCACCTGCACTGTGCTGTGGGATTTGCTGTGGTGCCCCTGTCTCTGGTGTGGGCTCCATCCCTACCCCTTTTGGAGTGTGGGAGAGGAGATGAGGAGCTTGAGGGAGGATGGATGATGGTCAGGAGAAGGAAGGTGCTCAGAAAGGAGCAGGAGGAATTTCCATGGTCTGGCTAAAAGTGTTGAGCCAGGCAGGAGTCGAACCTGCAATCTCCTGATCCGTAGTCAGGCGCGTTGTCCATTGCGCCACTGGCCCTGTCCCCTGGTCACCCCCAGGTCCCTGCCAGGCTGGCCGTGTCCTTCCTTGTGTGGAACAGCCTCTGCTCCCACCACAGAGACCCCAAAGCACAGCCAGTTCAACATCCAGCAGTGAAGGGTCCCCTGGACCTCCAACCCTGACCCCAAGGTGCTCAGTGCCTGGTCGTGGCCCTTTGCTTTGTCTTTGGATTGAGCTCAGCTGCTCTGTGTGCATGTCCTGCTGCAGGGACACGTCTGGGAGACCTTGTCAGAGGTGAAACCAAAGTCAAGATAAATTATGTTCCTCATTGTCCATTTGGTCATCAAGGAAGGAATTTTATCATCCCAGAGTGTTCTGCCCTTGGGAAGTACCTGGTCCCCGTCTCCAGCCATCATCACATTCTTCCTTCATTTCAGGAACATTCTCACCTGGCCTCTGAGATGGGATGGACCAGACTCTTCTTTTTTACTCTCTTCTTGAGAAAAACTTCTCATGATATTCATCAGAAACCTTTCTCTATTTCCATCGTCTTACATTGAATCATTGTCCTTAAACACTCCAGTAGTCCCCTGGACTGACTGTACCACTCCACACTGGTGTTCCAGGGAAATATCACATGGAGATAAGTCCTGATCCCCCTGGAGCGACTGAGCCTGCAGTTGTGAAGCTTTTTTCTTTTTTTGGAGAAAGCCTTCACTCCCTTCAGCTTCCTCATGAGGCAAAGTGCAGCAGACACCCACCACACCTCCCTGCTGTGTCCTGCACTTTGCTTATGACCTGTGACCTGTGAATCATGGGTTTGATATCCATGCACCTTCCAGGTGAATGGGGCTTCAGTTTCCAGGGAAGTACTGGGCTGTGGAGTTTTTGCCTTTTTTTTGGTTAAGGTTGGGATTAAATGCGTAAGATGGAATTTCATGTTTGGACTCAGATGTTTATTAGTTCTTGTCTATATTATAGTTTTACAAACTGTGAGTTCTACAGTATCTTATTTTAACAAACTAAAAATGGAGTTGTATCTCTCTCTCTATAAGGTTTTTTAAGGATAAATTGTTTAACTAAAAAATGACACTTAAATTATTTTTATTTTTGACTTAATGACTAACTACTTGTGGATCACAATACAGATTTTTTTTCTAATTACACAATACTACTCAAACCTACAAAGAAGAAGAAGGTGAACAAGAAGGACTAAATTCTGCTCTAAAACCTCTATCTTGTTTTATATCTATTACTATATTCTAAAACCTTGAACTCTAAGTTTTCTACTATGTGATATTACACACTTCTATTCAAACTCCACACCCATAATCCCAGTTCTATCATTCAATTTTGGAAATTTTCTCCACAACCTCAGGTCAAATGCAGTGTTCTCTTGGGGGTCAGTGCTTGTCAGCACAGAAAGTCTAAAATTCTTAGTAACCAGGGTTCCAACACTGGGCCAACATTTTTCCTGTCCCTCTGGAGACACCACATCCAGGAGTGTTTCTCCTGGGAGAGGCTCTGCAGGGCTGCTCTGGGCAGTGGCCATTTTTGGCCTTCTTCCTCTGAAGTGTCTCATTTAGATATTTGAAATATCTAGAATATTTTGTTTAGCAAGGCAAGGCAGACAAAGATGGTGCCACTTCTCTGCCAGGTGAAGCAAAATTCCCATTCCCTCAAAGAATGCCCCAAACTCCAGGAAGATATTTGAGCAAAACTTGCCTTACTGCTGACCTCGTGGCGCAATGGCAGCGCGTCTGACTCCAGATCAGAAGGCTGTGTGTTCAAATCACACCGGGGTCATGTCCCCTATCATCTCCTGGACACTTTGTTTTGCCCTCCCACTCCATAACTCTGTACCCCAAATCCCCTCAGAAGGGCAGGGGATGAGCCATAGCAGAGTGGTCTTTACTTGCCGGATGAGTGTTCAAAGTTTCTTCAAAGTTATGCTTCTTCAAAGTATAACTTCAGCTTTCCCTATCCTATCTCATGAAGCCAGATGTGGCTTTATGTCTGCAGATGAATTCTTCTGGTCCTAAAATCCCTTTGGAAAGGCAAGGAACTGTTAGGGGGGATAAGATCCCTTTATACGTTCTTCCTCAGATTGAATAATCCAAATTTCTCCCCGTCTCTCTTCACATCCTCCGTATCCAACTCCCCCAACACCTTGATGGCTCTCACTGAACTTGCTTCACTGTGTCAGTGAGGTTTTTTTGTTGATTCTGTTGAAACACCTGGCTGTGGGGAGCCTAAGCTGAGCCATCAGGACTGGTCATCAGGATCTTTAACTCTCTGCTTAGTCTTCTCTTGATTCCCCATGGTGAGATGGACAGAGGGCATGGAGGGCTGGAAAAAAGGCTTGAATCTGTAGGAATGGCCTTATACAAGTTATAATTCATAAAAAGTAGCTGAACTCCTTTAAGGGCTCTTTCAAGGTGAATTTTGAAATATATAAACAGGAGACATACTGAGATAAGACAGTGGATCAATAAGAAAGACAAGAACCTAAGATCCCTTATCCCACAACTCCTGGAGTGCCACCAAAGGGTTGAGTGAGCAGGGATTTCCTCAAGATGTCGCTGCCTCACTGCTTTCAATGTCACAGAATCATCGAGCTTGGAAAAGACCACCAAGATCACTAAGTCAAATGTCCTTGTTCTTGGCTCTGTCTCCGTAATGTGATTTTCTTTCCCTTTGACTTCTCAGAATGGAAAGAAACTCAGGTATTTCCTTTTGTAAATCTTCCACAGATGAAAAAGCCCCAAATAGTACCCCAATAGTACCCCAAATTTTTCAAGATGCTGTTTTAGGGAGAACTGTCATTCTCTTGAAAGGATATCTGGTAGGAAGCATTATTCTTGTAGACTTCCCATCAGAAGTATTTTCACTGCCGGCAATGGGAACAGTTCTACATTTCATAAAAAAATGCTGTGTTTACAACTATTCTCACTTTTCAAAGGGCCAATCTCTGAAGACTTCTGAAAGCCTTTTTTTTTTTTTTTAAACAGGAGCATTTTGAGTCACAATCTAGGGAAGGTGTCCCTGCCCATGACAGGGGGTGTGGAACAAGAGAATCTTCAAGGTCCCCTTTCAACCCAAACCATTTGATGATTCTATGAAGAGCCTGGCGATGAGATTTAATCAAGGGAAACTTCAACAGAGAGTAGAACTTGATGTCTCCCATTCAAGGAAAGTTGTCATAAACTACTTAATAACCAAGATTGTTTCATAATCTTGAGTCTCTCAAAATGTTTCCAGTTAAAATACTCTGTCTTGCATAAACAAGAAAATCTTTGAGGTTGTATCAAATGGGGAAAATGTGAGGAAGAAAAGCTTAAAATGTTCCATATTGCTGTAAATTGCTGTAACAAATTCTCTTTCCTATATAACTTTATTTCCCAGAGAAAATCCTGTTCTCAGGGAATTATGATCAGCCCTATAGAGGTCTGTTACACAAAGTAGTTTACTCTGAATATCGACTAAGAAGTAGCTTGACCAGAGGAGGATGTGAAACCTGAAGCTGGGACTCTTTCACACAGGGACAAATTGGGTTCAACTCTGAACTTTTTGTGTCAGGTGGAAATGTTTTTCTGTAGAAACTTGAAGTATGTTTTGTCAGGCAGCAAGGTTGGCTTGTTTTGGTTTTGTTTTTCTGTCTGTATAAGCAACAGTGTCACTCTTGTGTCACCAGGCTTCCTTCTAGAATGATCCCATGACTGTTTTGGAAGCTGAAGTTTTGTTTTTATTTTTCTCCACCCTGTTGGTTCAAGTCTCAGTGTCCAAGTTGAGAACAAGGTCACATCTCCTTGTGAGTGACCAAGGAAAGGTTGGTTTTGGTCTGCTGGACCTTCCTAAGGATAAAGAAACACGGAATGGAAAAGGTTGGGAGGCACCACTGGAGGTCATTTGGCCCAACCTCCCTGCTCCAGCAGGCTCATCCTAGAAGACATTGCACAGGATTGTGTCCAGACAGTTCTGGAATATCTCCGGTGAGGGAGATTCCACATTCTCTCTGGGAAACTTGTAGGTCCTCCTGTTTGTGGAGGGAGGATCATTCCATGCCAAAAAAAAAAAAAAAAAAAAAAAAAGATCTTTAGCCTTTATTCCCTCAACATTTGAACCAATAAATGAAGGGACTGCTGGAGAAGTGATGGAGGAACCTATCAACATTTAGACACCAGGAAGAATTTCTTCATGGAAAGAGTGCGCAGCAGTTGGGAGGGGCTGCCCAGGGAGGTGGTGGAGTTTCCATCCCTGGAAGTGTCCATGGAATTACTGGATGTGGCACTCAGTGCTCTGACAAGGTGGGGATTGGTCACAGGTTGGACTCACTGATCTGGGAGCTCTTTTCCAACCTAAATAATTCAGTAATTCTGTGATTCTAACAGACTTTGTGTCTCTCATTTCCTCTGGCCAAGCCTGTCCTTGGTGCTCTCATCCCTTCCCTGTTTACATCTACATCTGACTCCTGCCTTAGTGTGGAGCAGGATGGGGGTGTCAGGGCTGTGATTTTTCAGTCTTCCATGTGGGGATGAATTTTTATAAATATCTTCAGCAATGACATGGAAAAAAAAACCCAAAGAATGGGGTTTTGGCAATTTTATTCCAGCTATTTAAAAGCCACACCAGCAGCAGAGAACTTCCTAAAATGGAGCAAGTTGGAAAATATATAACAGAAGTACTCGGGGGTAATGGATTTAGGGGAAAATAACCCAGGTTGTGACACTGGGTAGTTTCTTTCCCAATGTATATTTTGTTGACAGTATGTGGTTGATATTTATCTTTCTCTGCAATCAGGAGGCAGAAGGGTTTTCAGCTTGTACACTGATATCTTTAAAATCAGGCCATAAACCAGTATGGGATGGATTATCAGCTAAGAATCTTCAAGAGAGAAATATTTCCTTGGATTTATTTCATAGGAAAACAACAATAAAAAAGGCTCAAAGCAATTTCTTATCTCTATCTCTGTTGCAATACCCAAACCTAGAAATCATCAAACTTCTTTGTCATCAGATTCCAGACCTTAATTCATAATTAATTTCTTGTAAACCCTTTTTTTTCTATTTTTTCAGCTGTTTTGCAGGTGCAGACCCAGGATGTACTCATGAGTGATTTTCAGGTTCCTGTCTTAGGAACTGGGTGAATATTAGAACAAATCCAAGAAAACCTGAACAAAGCACAGGGATCACCCTCGTGACCAGACGCCAATGCTGGCAGTGAGATGTAATCAAGAGTAGATTTTTAAAATGAATAAATGTCTAAATGAATACAAGCCAGAGCTCATCAGTTTGTAGGTACCCATCATCCTAATTGCATTCCCTGCTCTATCACAGTTCATTAGTTTTTCAAAGCCCCAGAAGTGTGTTAGACACTTTTTATGGCTTATATTTGCAGTAAAAAAAGAATGATGGGAATTTTTCACAAGGGAAAAAAATGGCAAGATGAGGCTGGAGCAGATGGCCCTGCTCAGCATATCATTCCCCATCTCCCAAAGCTGATAGAGAAATAATATAGCTCCTAGACTTTTGAGCATGGAAAATCAACCAAATTTCTTTCCTTTGCCTGAACTTTTCCCTGGGATTTTGTCCCTTGTGTAAGAACAGGAGCTGTCTGCAAATGGGATCTGATCCAACAGCTTGGCTCCTTCCTTCCTTCCTTCCTTCCTTCCTTCCTTCCTTCCTTCCTTCCTTCCTTCCTTCCTTCCTTCCTTCCTTCCTTCCTTCCTTCCTTCCTTCCTTCCTTCCTTCCTTCCTTCCTTCCTTCCTTCCTTCCTTCCTTCCTTCCTTCCTTCCTTCCTTCCTTCCTTCCTTCCTTCCTTCCGCCACTTCCTTCCGCCACTTCCTTCCGCCACTTCCTTCCGCCACTTCCTTCCTTCCGCCACTTCCTTCCGCCACTTCCTTCCGCCACTTCCTTCCGCCACTTCCTTCCTTCCGCCACTTCCTTCCTTCCGCCACTTCCTTCCTTCCGCCACTTCCTTCCGCCACTTCCTTCCGCCACTTCCGCCACTTCCGCCACTTCCTTTATACTTCTGAGATTTTATATCATATTCCTGTAACCAAAACTGTTCTTGCAACTAAATCACTGCATAAGACCTATGTCCTTTACTTGGTGAAAATGGCTGATTAAATACAGAACTGCTGTAATCTGAAAGGCCAATTTCATTTTAGAGTAAAAGCCACTTTTCACTTACTTGTGGTGTGATTGCAACAGCTTTGATCTGAATAATGTACCAGCAGAACTGCTGAATGTCCTGGGGCAGGAGGAGTGAGTGGAGGGGAAGGAGGGAAAGAAAGGCTCTGTCTACCCTCTCCTGTGAGAACATCCATCACAAAATGTCTTGGAGCAGCACCATGTCCATGTTGGCATTAAAACAGTGTAGGGACAGAGGTACAGGGTCTGGCTCTGTAATATCAGCTAAACTGGCTCAGTTTGGGCCCAGAATTGTCACAAACCCATAGGGGCTGTTATGGGCTAGGAGCCCCTCCCTATGGATAGTTTTAATCCAGGTGGCCAGCCACCCTTGCTGCCTCAAAATCACAGAATGCTTTGGGCTGGAAAGGACCTTTGCACCCACACCCACAAACTCAACCTCACTGCCCCTCTGGAGGGCTGGAGATGGGGTAAAAGATGGGTTAAATTCTTTTTTTTCCCCCCCAGCAAAGGCGTGGGAGTGAAAATGTGCAGATGAGTTGAGAAATGCAGCCCTAAATGCTGCTGGGAAGTCTTGGCCTTTCCAAAGTTTCCTAGAAGTGTGTGGCTCATTACCCAGGAGGAATCCTATCCTTGAAGGAGGGGGTGAGGTGCTGCTGTTCAAGACGTGGTTTCCCAGGAAATTCATGCACAGGGAAGCAGGAAATATTGGCCCTGTGTGGCTCTGTGGAGACCTCTGTGCAGAGGGGACTTGGGGTCATTGAAATAATCTCAAACATTTTGTAAACTTCAGCAGATGAGAGTCAGGATGGTTTATGCCATGTCAACATGTCTGTGAGGAAGGGATAAAAAATTAACAACTCTCTGACTTCCCTGTTTTTTGAGGGATTCTTCCATGCTGGAATTGTACAGCTGCTGCAATGTCAGCCCTGCTCCCAGCTGAGGTAGGAGCAAACCTCATCCCCCAGCATGGAGACCAGCGTGGTGGGGAAAATATATCTGTGAATGGAGAGATGAAATGAAAGAGATGAAATGAACGGAGAGGCAGAAAGTATATTTACGTGGTGCTCCCAGAGGTTCATCTGATAGACCACAGAATGGAATGTTTTGGGTTGGACAGGACCTTAAAGATCATCCAGTTCCATCCCCTGCCATGGGCAGGGACACCTTCCACTCTCCCAGGTTGCTCCAAGCCCTGTCCAACCTGGCCTTGGACACTTCCAGGGATCCAGGGGCAGCCACAGCTTCTCTGGGCACCCTGTGCCAGGACCTCACCACCCTCATGTGTATCTCAAGGAGATATTTAAAGGGCATCAGAGATCAAGGAAATGCTCATGACTCCTAAGAAATATTATAGTCATCAAATTTCAATCCACAAAGGGTATAATTATAGGAAAAACTAATTTCAGGAAAAAAAAAAGTTTCGAGAAAAAACATTAACTCAAATTTAAACTAGAACCTGGGAAACAAACAATTGGGTGATGTAGGAACAAGTGAAGAGCCAGGCACTGCCACTTCTCATCCCCAGCAGATGTGGTCCATTTTGGGTGGGAGAAAGCAAACTCCACTCCCAGCTCTGGCCCCTGCATTACACAATGCCCTGATTGGCTCATTGGAAATTGGTGACATGCTTGATGATGTCATGGCTTGCACAACTGGGTTTTGTCCCTGATATTGACCTTCGAAGCTGTGGGCTGCTTTACAGAGGGCTAGAAATGAGGTAACTAAGTAAATCAAAGTATCCAATTATTTCGGGTGACCCCTCCAGCTGGTTTTCTCTGTTCTTTAGAAGTGTCCAAGGCCAGGTTGGATGGGGCTTGAAGCAACCTGGGATAGTGGAATGTGTCCCTGCTTATGGCAGGGGGTAGGACTGGATGTTCTTTAAGGTCTTCCAACCCAAACCATCCTGTGATATGATATTTCAACTGATATTTCAATTTTATAACTGAATGGACGCACTTTTTTTGTAAGATTAGTGATACCTTTTCTTTTCTGTGCCATCTGTACAAGTGGAGATCTGCAGTGGTTGACTCAGAGAGGGATTTAGACATCTATAATCACTGTGATTTCTCTTGGGGACAGTGGCATCCAAGCAGAGACGGGAATGAAACTCTGGGCAATTCCAAGCTTTGATCAGGACACTCACCTGTGTAGAGGACAGATATTTAGATCTCAAAAATATTGTTGTTATTAGTTATGATTTATAGCAGAAGAAAGATTGCTAGCAGCAGGACAGAGGAATTCAAGACAACTGAACCATGAGGAGGGGTAGAAGGACTATTGATGAAGCATCTTATAAAAGGCTCATTTGCAGCTGGTGCCAAATAAGACTAATATGAATAATTGACAGAATTACAGAATCACTAGGTTGGGAGACATCTTCAAGATCATGAAGTCCAACCCATGCCCCAACACCTCAACTAAACCATGGCACCAAGTGCCACATCCAATCTTTTTTAAACACATCCAGGGATGGTGACTCCACCACATCCCTGGGCAGGCCATTCCACAACTTGATCATTCTTTCTGTAAAATACTTTTTCCTAATATCCAATAAATATTTCCCTTGGCGCAGATTAAGACTGTGTCGTCTGATTCTGTCAGCTGCAATATGTAATAATTATAATAGGATGAGCTGCAAATACAGTCTGGAAAGCTTCTGGACTCATAGCAGGGCCTTTCTCTGGGTTCTGAGATGACATCATTTGACCAGACCCATATTGTGCAATTCTTGGCTTCCAGTCCAAGGTGACCACACCAGGTGCCTGCTGGAATAGTTCCTAGCCAGGACTCATCACTGAAACAACCCAGGAATTTTTGGCACAGGGCTAGCAGAGGACAAAACTGCCAGGGCTGTTCTAATAATTGAATATTTCAGAGGATGAGTTTTCAGTGGTCACATCCTGAATCACTGCTCACACCCTGCTGCCCAAATTAGCTGCACCTCAATAAATTGTAATGTGGTCTTGGATGTAGCAGGCACAAGGGAGTTGTCTACTACAGATGAGAACAAGGAGAAGGTCAATGCCATGCTGACCTGACTGATTATAGATATAAATATATGTGAATCCAATTCTTGTGGCTGCAGCATCAGCACCTCCCTACCTAAAAAGTGTTGTGTTGTTGTGAGGGGTCCCCAGGACAAGGTGGGAGATGAGAATTTGACTCCATGTTCTCAGAATGCTGATATGATATGATATGATATGATATTATGTTATAAGAAATTATATACTAAAACTATACTAAAGAAAGAAAAAGGATACATCAGAAGGCTAGACAAGAATGATAATAAAAACCTGTGACAGACGCTGAGAGTCTGACACACCTGGCTGTGATTGGTCATTAATTAAAAACAATTCACATGCTGGGTAAACAATTCTCCAAATCACATTCCAGAGCAGCAAAACAGGGAGAAGCTGAAGCTTCCCAGCTTTCCAGGAGAAGAAATCCTGGTGAAGGGATTTTTCATAAAATATCATGGTGACAAACAAGAACCAGTGGAGTTTCATGGTTCTGTTTTTCATGGTGATGATGGTGCCAAAGACAACAGAACCTACCCAATACACCACAGGAGCAGACATTTAAATGATGCACAGAGGGAAGCATTTAGACTGTGCTCACTGTCTAACGAAGACACTTCTGGTGTTTTAGCTTGTCATCAGCTGTACCATAACTCTTAAAAATTAAAGCTTATTCTGTAGGATACCATCCACACAGAAGTCTCAGTATTTTTTAGGAAAAGCAGCAGCACTAGGGCTGTGTGACAGATCAGGGAACTCCTCATCAGGACCAGGGAAGCACCAATCTTTTCTCCACAGCCTACAGAAGATCCTGCCTTCCTCCTTCCTCTCAAACACTCATTATTATTCCTTCTCACCCTCCCCTTCACAGAGGAATTCCCCTTCAGCTTAGAGGCACAGAGGACAGTACATTCTCCCAGCTGGTGTTCAGTGCTGTCATTTGAATTTCTATTTAATGTTGACTCAGTGTCTGGATTGCAGCAGGAGGGCACAAGCAGCTGAGTTTAAAGCAGCCAAGGGCAGGTAATGATTGACCAGGTTCCCAGACCTCAGCACAGCACCATCCCTGAACCTGAAATGAAGAGGGGCCTCCCCTTGTGCCCTTTCAGTGACACCAGCCAATGTCTCACACACCAGGATTCATTAACTCATCTGCTGTATTGCTCCTCATCTAAAAATTTTAGGATATTTCTTTAATAGGAGACCTCTGTAAGCTGTTGTCAGGCACAGTGGGGACTGATGGAGAAACAGAGGTAAAACCTGCCCTGTGCACCCATTTAGCCCATGGGAAATGGCACAAACCACTCTAATGACAAGTGATGTGTAGGAATATTGTGTGTGAAAGCCAAGTGTGTCCATTAGAGGATGTCCACTGGTAAATTTTCATTTTCAAGCAACCTTGGCCCTCATTTTCCCATTCTTATTCTTATTGTGCCCTTGTCATAGTTGAGACAGAGACAGCACAAAGCAACACACTCCATTTTCAGAAGGCTTCAAACTCATTTTATTATACCATGCATGTTTTTTGTACATTCTTACAAAATGCAGACGTTTACACTTTACTCATTGGAAACAAAGTGCTCATTGGAATGGGCAGTTGCAGGTTTCTCTTATTTATCCTTCTTTCTTTCTTGGTTTCTATGTCAATGACCTTGTTAGAAAATTCTTTCAGGGGTAAACATGGATCCTCGTATCAAACTTCCCTCTAGCTCACAGAAGTCACTGTAAAAACTCTTCCACATGCCCTTAGCAGGATGATGTCAAAGGGTAGAAAGATGGAATCACAGAATGGTTTGGGCTGGAAGGGAGCTTAAAGATAATCCAGTTTCAACCCCCTGCCTTGGGCAGGGACACCTTCCACTACCCCAGGTTCCTCAAAGCCTGATCCAGCCTGGTTTTGAACAGTTCCAAGGATGTTCCACCTTCCATCAGACCAGGCTGTTCCAGATGGAGCAACCTGGGGAGTGGAAGGTGTTCCTGCCCATGGCAGAGGTGGAACTGGATGATCTTTAAGCTCCCTTCCAACCCAAATATTTTCATGATTCTATGATTCTATAATAATGATTTGTGCTATCATTAGGAAGCCAGGAGAATACTGGATTATGTTTTAACATGCATTTAGTTTTAATGGAACATAAGAACATGATTTCTTAAATAACCCTGTGCCTACGAGATTTTAAAGGCATATTTATATTTACAATAGTAAAATGAAGTTTTGCCACCATCCAAATACTTGTACCCTGTTTTAAACAACCTATCTCAAAAGCATAGTAGTTTTTAGACTTCTTTTCATTTGTCATGAGCTGATGAGTCGCACTCAAAAGAAAACACTGAGGCAAACCCCTCCTATATAACATCATGTATGGTGCTTGCCGTGAATTATTATGGGGGTAGTTTGTTACTCAAGGAAGGAACAGGAGAAGAAAAACCCCTGTTTTGCAGAAGACTGAAAAAATCAGCTTGAAATGCTGTTTGCAAAGTTTTTCCCCACTCAACATTTCAGATTTTCCTTGCAGTATCACCTTTGGAAAGGGGCAAAATCCAGGAAAATTGAATTGCAAAATCCCTCCAGCTCCTCTTTGCTTAGAGAGCTTGATTTCTCTGGGATAGGTACTTGCAGCTCCTTGAATTCCCAGCTCATGTGTGGGGGTTAATGTTCAACAGAGACCTCCAGGACTTCATCCTGGTCCTGGGTACTGTGGGATAGAGTTGCATGCACACACTTCCATGTTCCAGCCCCAGGTCACTGCTGTGCTGCATGAATTGTTCTGCTCCTTGCCTGTTTTGTACAAGTTTTGCCCGGTTTTAAGCAACCAGTTTGCTCCTGTCTTTGTTTTTGTTAGCACTCAAAGTAATGGAATTTTCCTCTTGCTCTGAGTGACATTTTCAGGTTGCTAGCAGGGCTCAAAGTGTTGGTCACTTCCATAGAATCATGGAATCCTTGAAGAGTTTGGGTTGGAAAGGACCTTAGGGCTCATCTCATTTCAACCCCCTCCCATGGGCAGGGACACCTTCCACTGGACCAGATTGTTCCAAGCCCCATCTTTGGTTGTTTCCAGGGTTCATCCACCACCTCCCTGGGCAATCTGTGCCAGGGTTTTGCCACCCCCATTGCAAAAATCTTCTTCCCTGTTTCCTAGAGGGCCATTCTCTTTCTGCAAAATCTCTTCAGCAAAATCTGAGTGCTGTGGCAGTCCATATAAATGAAATAATATAATTTAACTTTAATAATAGATTGACTTTGTTTCAGAGGAGGGAAAATAAAGCCATGGAAGTGAGTAGAGCTTTTTCAAATAACAAAAAGTAATCACAAACTTCCCCAGGGCCACACTTTGATTTTATTTAGGAAAAACACCCCTCCTCCCTCACTTGGATGTCTTATGGATAAGTGCTTCCATTTGGACAACACTCCCACACTGTTCTGTCTGTGTGAAAGACAGGTGAGGGGAATTCACATTTCAAAGGGTCTTGAGAAAAACAGGAGAGTTTTATTTTTTGGTTTATTCATGCTGGTGTTGCAGATCAGGTGTTTGCCTCTCTGTATCCCACTAAAGAGAGAAGAGAGGGGTGACAAATTAAATTTCTTCTCCATTAGAAATGGGGAAAGTTGAAGAGTTGCTGGCAAGGGAAAAAGATCCTTTTCAAGGCAAGGGTGCAGAAAAAAAAAGAGGGACAAAAAAGGAGCACTTGGCATTTCTTGGTTAATTAGATTTTATGAGTGGAAGAGGGAAATCAGTGTTTATCTTGTTATTTGCTGCATAAACTCACCTTGTTGCCTCTCTCTCAGCTGCTCGATCTGGCCCATTACTGTGCAAATTAAACATAAACCTCAGTAATGTTTTCATCCTTCGAACAATTCTTGGAACAAAAGTGCCATTAACTCTGAGTTAAATATAATGAATGAGGTAATAAGGAAACAAACCACTGAACCAGAATGCCAGAGGTAAGAACTGCAGAAACACCAGGGCTGTGGCAGTGTTTAAGCTGTTTATTAGCCCAGGATTTTTTGAAGGAGAACCTTCCTGCATTGATCTCCTTTTAAGAAAATTTACAGCCACAGGGATCATGCTCTGAAGTGAAGCCCCAGAAGATGCTGCCCTTCAAAGCATTGTGTCAGACATGATTCGTGTGGAATCAGCACATTCTCCCAACCTTTTAAGGGCACTAAGAGGGGAAATAGTTGGCATTGCATCACAAACTTGTGCATGTATATGAAGTAGTTTATTTCCTTTAAAGGAAAATAGATATATTAGTGAGTGTTAGAACTCTTAACTCCTGAGGTTTTTAATCTGGACAAACAAACTGAATGCAAAGAGAATTCACCCCTTAAGGCTGAAGGTGGAGCAGTGGGAATGATGTGGGATGAAGTGCCAGGCTGAATGGGGCTTGGAGCAACCTGTTCTAGTGGAAGTGTCCCTGCCCATGGCAGGGGTGTTGGAATGAGATGATCTTTAGGGTCCCTTCCAACCCAAACTGTTCTGTGATTCTGTGACACAAGTGAGGAGTGAGGGAGGGGGAGAGCTTTGTGTCAGCCCCCTGCAGTGGGTGAGGCTGTCCTGAGACTGTTTAAAAAGTGACAGAGAACAGTTGCATCACCTCAAGTCTTTCCCAATGCTTTCCTCTGCCTTTGACATCATCCACCTGGCTGCAGGGATGGGGAGATGGAGACAAAATGTGACATGAACTGTCAGTGAGTGACAAACCCAGGGTCAAAGCTGGGTCTCCACTCCAATGGTCAAGCTACCTCAGGGAAGGTATAGGTTGGAAATTAGGAAGAAATTTTTCACCAAAAGAATAATGAAGTGCTGGAATGCTCTTCCCAGGGAGGTGGTAGAATCACCATCTCTGGATGTGTTTAAAAAAAGACTGGACATGGCACTTGATGCTATAGTCTAGTTGAGGTCTTAGGGCATAGGTAGGACTTGATGATCTTAGAGGTCTCTTCCAACCTCATTATTCTGTGATTCTGTGTCTTCCAAGTCCCCCTGACCCATCCTGGTGCCTGTGTTGGGAAGAAGTTTCCAAAAGCCATGAAAATTGGTGCAGCTCACTCAGGCTTGGCTGATGGTCAGATTATATAACTGGCCCGTGAAGTGGAAATTCACCCCTGGGGGATTGCAACACATTCACTGCCACCTGAGATAAGGGGTCCAGTCCCTCTCCAGAAAGTTCATGGCAGTTACTCATTGACTTGTCACACAATCCCAAGGGCCCTATAAATACCAGGTGTCTGTCCCAGCCCTTGCTCAAGCCAGCTCCAGCCACCATTGGCCTTTCAGGTGCTCTGCAGGACCTCACAATCCACAAGCAGCTGACAGCCATGAAGATCCTCTACCTGCTCTTCGCTGTCTTCCTCCTCCTCTTCCAGGCCACTTCAGGTGAGAAGCAAAACTCCTACAAAGAGCAAAAGGGTTTGTAAGCAGAAGAGTGTTCACAGGGGGGCAAAAAGCCACCATCAGCTGAAAGGCAAAAATCTGATGCCACAGGGGTGGTGCAGTGGTGGGACCAGGAGCATCTCCACTCAGAATACTTCCACTTGCTAAAAAAGAAAACACATGACCTGTTGAACATTTACCTCTCATCATTTCAGGCAGAAAGCTGAGATTTTAACTCCTGCCACTCCCCACAGGTTCTGCAGACCCTCTTTTTGCTGACACTGTCGAGTGCCGGAGCGCACAGGGAAGATTCTGCCGTGCTGGGGCGTGCCCACCCACCTTCACTGCCACGGGGACCTGCCACGGGGGCATGATGAACTGCTGCTCCAAGTAGGTGACAAAACATCTCGGGGGCCTCAGAAGGTCCCCTGTTTTATCCCCTGTTTCTCTGAATAATCAGCAAAACTTTAGTGGGGCTTGCAGGGCAACCCTCGGTGGGAAGGTCCAGAGGGAGGAGGAACACGTGCGTAATGTTGATGTGTGCTTAGGGAGAAAATTCATTTGAATGGAAGATATGTATGGGAGAAAGAATTCAGAATTCAGAATGGTCAAAATGTCCAAGAATTCAGTATTTTTCACTTTATTTTGAATTTTTATGGGAAAAGAAAGAAGTTTTTTAAAGAAATTATTAGGAAAATACTTCACAGCATTTATACCCATCAGGGGAAGCTTTTTATCATCCGTCTGGTTTTATTTTAAAATTTACCTAGAAAAGGGGGGAGAGTGTTCACAGAACTTTGCTTTTCAACCTCTCCCCATCTCTCCTTCCTTCCACCACTGTACAGCTCCTAGAAAGGTGATGAGGAGTGAATTTGTCACTTTTGACCTTTGAAACCACTTTCTAATAATGTCTGGAGTTTCCCTGATAGCCAGATTTTTTTATTTCCTTAAGTTTTTGGTCATGCTTTTGGGGAATGCTTTTCATCTTAAAATAAAACAAGTTCTCCATCTAATTAATTATTAGAATAACTTTGTTCAATTAATGGCCACGAGATGATCCTTGCCAGTTGCAGTGACATTCACACCCCCAAATTCAGCGCCAGATTAGGAGAGGTTCCTGTACCTTTGATGAAGAGGACTGGTGTGAAGATAAAATTTATCCCAGCCATGATGCTCAGGCAGATCCCCAGCCACTGATGTGACAAGACAGACCCTGGCTCAAAACAAAGGGAGAGCTCAGACCTGTGATGTCTGAATTTTCCAGAACTCTTTATTCTGTGATTCTGTTATTTATAGAATTGCCAAGGCTTAAAGGTTCCCAGAAACTGAAGAAATCTGATGAGGTGGTTCTAGAAAAAAAGTTTTATACATCTATTTAGCAAATGGGGATCCTCAGTGGTTTCAGGAAGCCCAAGTAATTCCAATAATAGGGCAGGTTTGTTGCCAGGAGAATAAGGTGTTAAGGAATAAGATGCTAAGGATGCATTTGGGAAATCAGGAAAGCAAATGGAACAGAAGAAACTTGATATTAGATGATTTTACAAAGCAGTGATGTGATCCCTCAGTTTCTGTGACCACTCATGCTCCTTGGAAAGCAATTTCCACTGATAGCAAATGGACTGGGAGGAGCAGATGGGAGAACTCCAACATCAAATTTCTGTCAGAACATCTGCTAGACCTGACAAAAAGAAAACTGAGCCTGGGAAAGGAACAAGACCTCTCGAGTTTGGTTTCAGGTGTAATTTTCCTACAGAAATACTCTTTCTTTAAAAATGTACCTGATACTGATGGATGTTAGTGTTCAGGATTAAAGTTCTTATATTGGCTCTTTGATTTTCAGCTGAACTGACCAATACAAGAGTAGAAGTTAAAACCAACAGGGTATTCTGAAGTACAATATAAATATTTTTTTCCAGCTCGGGTTGCTTGAAAACAAATCTTTGAATTTAGACATGAAGGGCTTGGTTCAGCAGGACACATTGAGATGTTTAGTGGCATTTGAAGTGCCTTGGAGTATTTAAATCATATCAATGTATCTGGCTGAGATAGCTCTAAGGGAAAGCACTGATTTTCAGAAAAGATAGATGTCTGGAGGCCAAGCAGATACCCCAGACCACTTCAGATGGCACTAAACTTGTGTGTTCAGCAACTACATCAAACACCCAGTTTTTTTATTTTGGTGCAAACTGAATAAAAAATGTCATTACAAGGGGTCATATAACTCATTTGCCAGTGGCCACAGTTTTATACACTGGTTATCTGCAGACCTGGACACCCAACACGCACAGAGATGTGGTTTTTAAACCTGCAGGCTGGAGCCACCCTGTAGGTTCATTTTGAAAGGTAATTGGAAGGTATTGAGGCTTTTAGAGAACAAGATGAGGTGGAACTGCAGCACAATAACAAGACCCTTTGTATCCTTGCAGGATTTTGGCAGAATAAGAAGAAAAAGCTTTCCTGGATCACAGCCCTTGAACCAGCAGCATTTCCACTGCCTTGAGGAGCTGATTTTCATGGATTCCTCCTCTGTCTAAAGCCTCCTGCAAATGAGCTTTAAAAGAAGCTTCCAGAGGGCATGTCCTGTTAGCACACCGCTTCTGGAGATCCGGGTTTTCCCTCGCTGAAGTCACTCCCTTTTTGCTTTTAATACTCAAGCCACTTTGGCTCCTTGGCCACCTGTTCCAGCCTACCTCACAGGGGTGTTTGGAGGTTCAATCACTTCAGGTTCATGCAGCTCTTGGAGGATGTGAAGCAATATATATATTATTATTTTATTCGCACATGAAAATAAAGGTTTTCTTGAACCAAAACCCGCGATCTTTGTTGTTGCTCACAGAAATTTCCTCTCTGGTTTTGACTCAAGGCTCAGAATGATGCACTATTTTTTAAAGAAGTGAGTCTGTGCAGTCTCACATATTCCCAAAGGATTTGGGAAAGAGAATGACTAAAGGAGCAGCCAGTTTTGGTGATGGTAATAAAAAATGGTAATAAAATTTAGGATGACAGTAATGAAAGCTGAGTGGGAAGAACTTTACAGGCAACTCTTGACACAGAGGATAATTGTATGGCAGCCAATACCAGCAGTATTGCAATTTATATATATATATAATATACAATATACAATACATAATATACAATATACAATATATAACACATAATATGTAATATATAATATATAATACATGATATATAATATAACATATAATAATATATAATATAGCATATATAAGCATTAAAAATACATACACACATCCCTGAATTTATTAACACAACAATGGGGTCTGAACTATCCCTCCACAAAGACGAGATTTGGGTGATGTATAGACTGGGTTTTAAAACATCAGACCTGTTTTCAACAACAGTCACAAAATTCAGTATTTAAAGAACACACTGTAGCAAGGACATGTCCAATTTAAAAAACAGACACTGATGATTTGTTCTACGTCCCTCAAGTTCCTTCTGTGTGCTGGTTTTGTCTGGGATGGATTTAATTTACTTTCCAGTATGGAATGGTGGTTTGGGTTTGTGCTGGGAGCAGCGCTGATAATTCAGGGATGTTTTTTGTTATGGCTGAGCAGAACTCAATCAAGGCTGCCTTTTCTGCTCCTCATCCCACCAATGAGAGGGCTGAGGGGGACAAGAGGTTGGGAGGGGACAGAGCCAGGACAGCTGGCCCCAGGTGACCCAAAGGATATTCCAGACCATGTGGGGTCATGCTCAGGAATAAAACTTGCAGGAAGAACAAGGAAGGAAGGAAGGAAGGGACATTTGGAGTGATGGAGTTTTTCTTCCCAAGTCACTGTTACCTGTGGTGGATTCCTGCTCTCCTGGGGATGGCTGCCAGCCCATGGGAAGTAGTGAATAAATTCCTTGTTCTGCTTTGCTTGCACAGATTTTGTTTTGGCTACTAATCTGTCTCTATCTCAACCCACAAGTTTTTTCACTTTCACTCTTCTGATTTTCTCCCCATTCCACCAGGGCAGAAGTGAGCAAGAGCTGCATGAAGCTGAATTTCCAGCTTGGGTAAAACCACAACATCCTGAAGAAAATCTCTGCTATTAAATCTGGATAAATTCAGAACAGACTGAGCCTCAGATTTCCCTGCTACCCCAATGAAACACATCTCTGGTGTGTAAATCACAGAGATGTTATTCCAAAAGGGGTTGTCTCTATTTCTGTCTCTGGATGCAGGACCTTATGCCCATCAAGGTCTGGCATTTCAGCCCAGCAGCCACCTCTTGGGATCTCTGCTGGTCAGAGTGACCCTGAGATACGTCAGAAAGTCTCTTTTCCCAGCCTGGTGGTTGAAGAAGGAGTCAGAGCTCCTCATTTCTCATTCTCAAGATTGTTTATTGTATCTTATCTATAAAATTCTTTCTCCTGACCTGCCGAGGTACACTCAGCAGGACAGTCAGAGGCACTCTGCCCACCTCAAGCAGTGTTATCTTTTTATACTAAAAACTATGTGTACAATATTTACAATAACTTCCCAATACCTATCACCTATGTTAGACAGTGAGCTTCTACTCTAAACCAATCTAAAAGTGCCACCATCACAGCAGAAGATGGAGGCCAAGAAGAAGAAGAAGGAGAAAGGTTGGACACGCCCAGATTCCTCCATCTTGCCCCCTCAACCCCCATTCTAAAAACCCCAAAAATCTATTTTTCACCCCATGATAAATTCACTATCGTTCTACTTAAACTGTCATGGCTTGTAATTCTTCATATAAAGGTTGGTGATAGTTTTTCCAAGGGCTAAATCAAAGGCACAGGGGTCTTGGGCTCTGTACCAAGGTCTCTGAGCCCCCCCGGGCAGGGGCTCAAATCCTCGAGGGCAGCCAGAGGAATTTCTGGGTTCCAACAGCCACCCTCACTCCAGGCTCATTCTTCCATTTGTGCCCAATTTCTGTGAAGTCCCTTGAGTGCCCATCTCACCTCTGCATCCCCCTGAGCCTGAGTGGAACCTGGCCTTGGCCTCATGTGAGACAGCTCCCACTGCTCTCCTCTGTTGATGGCCCTACAGGGACCTGCTTCTCCCATCCCAGTTCCCTGCCCTGTTTCTCTCCTGTGGTGACCACTGGGAGTTCTTCCCAAGGATTTCCTCATTCCATGTCTATTCAGAACTTGTCTCCTAGGACACCATTGGTGTTTCCCCATGGAGGGCTGGGAGGGCAGCAGCTCAAACCCAACTCTTTGATAGCATTCAAGCTATGGGAAAAATAGGTTGTTTTGGTTGATATTCCCCTTCCAAAGCTGATGCAGGACCTCAGAAAAACTCATCCTTGGTGACCTGAAGAACAGATCAGTTTCAAAATGATGACTGGAACAGAGCTTTCCAAGAAATCTGCTATCAGTGACTTATCCCCCTCCCTGCTCTGGTCCATGGCCTGGACACAGGCTGGAGGTGGTCCCATTACTGGCCTTGGACAGAAACTTCAGTCACTAGGACTGGAGTTTCCCACTGAAAATGAGTTTTATGCATGAGCAGCCTTTATTGAGTGCTCTGTCAAGGAGAACAAACATCGTGTACCCTCTGCTCAATGCCACCTTCACTGGCTGCAAACACTTGTCCCTCTCTCTGTCACTTGTTCCATGCCCTTAACTTCAGGACAGGGGAACTCAACACCACTTCTTGCCTCTGCCTGTTTATTTATTGCTGGAACAGAGGAGATTGTCACTAAATTAATCCTCCCTTTCTGATCAGGCAGATTAGCTACTCATCAGTTATAATTAAAAGCAGAGAAACTCCTTCAGAGCCAAAGATATTTGCACTGATTTCCCCACAGTCCACAATACAGACCACAGGTGGTGATTTCTTAAGGTGTAAAGGCAAATTTACCAAGCTCCCTGAAGGATCAGTAAGCCAAACAAATGAATTTGCTCTTTCTGGGTGACAAAATTATTTTCCTTCAAAGGGATAGGTCCCATACAAAATCCACTAACCACTGCTTGGCTGCCAGGTCAAATGTTATAATAATATCTCAAACAGAGACCTCAAGATCAACAGCTTCCTGTGAGTCAAGCCTCAATGATGTCTCTGTTCAGTGGAGACTGTTTGGAGCATCTTTTCCTGGTCCTCAAGAAGAAGGAAGAAGTGGAGCACGGTGTCCAAGCTGCCTTTCCCTGGTGCCAAGCAGTCTCCAAGGGGGCTGTTATCACCCCAGGTACATTTATATTTCCATGGAGGGAGCCTGGACCCGGGACAGGCATTGCTGCCACTCTCCAGCTGGACTCGGGGAGGGAGTTGAGGAGGCCGGGGACATTCCCTCTTTCCTTCCCTCTCCCTGGCATTGTTTGGTTCCAAAGAACATTGAACCATCTGTGACATCATGGCCCAGCAGGGTTTGCTCAGCAGCCTCACTCCCCAAATTAAACATCCCTGCCCCTTGTGCTGCCTGGGACGGGCAGGAGGGGGGATTGTGCAAGGAGTAGAAAAGCACTTTTCACTTTTCCATTAAATCCTGTTATTTCTACAAGTACACTTCACCCTTAATGGTTTCCTTACAGCTGGCTGTGTTTTAAAACATCAGAGACTGATGATTTAAAACATGACAAAGATCATGGACTCCACTTTTTTTCTCTTATTTTTGTCTTTCCAGAAGTGAAGCTGAGGGTGGAGATGGATGGGCTGCCTGTCTGAAACCTTGTGCAGGTGCTCAGAGTGGTTTGGGTTGTGGGGTTGTGTCCATGTCCTGCATCACAATTCAGGCATCAGGGAGATGGTCAGTGTTTCCCTATGATTCCCTTTAAATAAAATTCCAGGCACACAGAGACACAGTGTGATTTAATACAAATGATTGACTCCTTGAAACTTCTGTATCCGGGAGGGAAATGGAGGAGAGGTGACAGCAACAGCTTGAGCCTCTGGCTCAGGGTCTAAATGTGTGTGTGAAAATACAAATGTGTATTTTCATGTGTGTGAAAATACAAATGTGTATTTTCATGTGTCTGAAAATACAAATGTGTATTTTCATGTGTGTGAAAATAGAGGGCCTTTCCCTAAACCATCACTGCCCACCCCAGCTCTCACAGCTCCTGGCTGAGGTCTGAAGGATAATTTTCTCACCATGTTCCCCAAGGATGTGGGCTCAATGAAGTATGAGTGGGAATTTATTTTCTTTGCCATCTGTATCCTGTTGCCCCTCCTCAACCTCCTCATCCATCCACAAGAAGATTTTTGCTTGTTTCTAGCCCTGATATACTGAATAAGTGGGTTTCTTTTATAAACCTGAAGCCCTTTCATGCCCTCCATCCAACTTGCAGCAGCTGGTTCAGCAGGCACAAACCTCTCTGCCCTCTGTGAGCAGTCGGAGCTGACCCCTGCTCTCGCCCTCCCTCGTTTCAGTTTGCTGCTCTGGCTGAAGCAGTAAATAATTAATCACCCTCATGACTTTGTTTCACTGATGATTTGTGGTTTGTCTTGTTTGACTGAAAAAAAAAATGTTCACTTAAGTTCCCATATGTCACAGGAGTGGCATTTCTTGGTGACAGGTACAAGGGTTAAGAGACCTTTACAGAATTCTGGTGACACTTCTTCTGGTCCATTTTAGATAAGGCTGGACCTTCACATGCATGAAAAAAACCCCATTAGGTTTTATTTTCAGATACAGAAATAAGTTACAAGGTGATAAGAGAGGTGCAGACACCACACAGAAGTGGGTTTGATATGTTGAATCTGTGAAATCAGAGATGCGAGTCTCTTCATAACCACATTCAGCAAGGTGATTGACAACAAGGGAAAATGTCATTAAATCAAGAAAATTTGGGCAAGAATGAGTAATTTTAGACACACCATGCAGACTAGATTTGGGAAGAAGGCTGACACTATGATATCATTGTTTTCAGACAGATCTTTGGGGTTGCTGGAGGGAATTAGGATCTGTCTCTTATGATAGCATGGCACAACACACAGAGTTGTCTCTTCCAGTCCTTTCTGTTTAATGACTTCTGTAACATTTGGTACAAATCCATAGCTAAACTCACAAATAAAAGGCACAGAGAGTCACTGAGCTGTGAAATATGCTGGAAAACCTCCTGGAAGTGCCAGTTTCATAGTCAGGAGGGGGGATATCCATGAGTCTTTCAGCCTTACTCTGGCTCCTTCGTTTGCAGCCCTACAACTCCAACCCAAGCAAGGATTAAATCTCTGATCCTTTCCTGCATTTTTCTCCATTATCACAGAATGGTTTGGGTTGGAAAGTGTGACTGTGGTCACAAGGGTTTTCAGGATGAAGAAGAGACGAGAATGTTGACTCCGTGATCAGAAGGCTTGATTTATTATTTTATGATATATGTTACATTAAGACTATACTAAAAAGAAATAGAAAGGAAAAGGTTTCTTCAGCAGCTAGCTAAGCTAAGAATAGAAAAGAATGAATAACAAAGATCTGTGTCTCAGACAGAGCAAGAGCCAGCTCTGCCATGAGTGGTCAAGAAATCCAAACACCCACAGGAGACCAATCACGGCTCTACCTGTTGCATTCCACAGCAGCAGATAACCATTGTTTACTTTGGTTACTGAAACTGCAGCTTCTCACAAGGAAAAATCCTAAGAAAGGATTTTTCATGAAAGATGTCTGCAACAGGAAAGGACCTTAAAGATCATCCTATTCCAAGCCCTACCTGGGTAGGAATATTTTCCAGTATCCCAGGTTGCTCCAAGCCCTGTACAACCTGTCCTTGAACACTTCCCTGTACAGGGATGGGGCAGCCACAGCTTTTCAGAATAACCTGTTCCATTGTCTCACCACCCTCACAGTGAAGGAGTTTTCCTGAATATCTCACCTAAACCTGCTCTTTCAGCTTGAAGCCATTGCCCCTTGCCCTGCCACTCCATGCTCTTGCCTCCAAGGAGGACTTTTCTCCTTTGCTCACCCTGCCTGGTGGCTGAGGGGGAGGACAAGCTGGCACAAGACCATGGCCAAGAGCCACAGGGCACCATCAGTTCTGCATGGTTTACAGCCCTGTAGATCCCAGGAACCCACCTCCCTCCTGCTCCAATCCCCTGCCCTCCCTGGGCACAGCCCACCAGCTGGCACGGGTTGGTTTGGCTGCTCGGGTCAGCCAGCAAGACGTGGTCACGGCTCAGGTCGGGCATCTCCTAACGTGAGAGGTTGCAACACCTCCCTACCTCACCAATCTCCATGGGAACAGGGCAATGAACTCTCTGTTCTCCAGGCAGCCACTCCTCCACCCCCTTGTTCTGCCCCAGAGCCTTTATATGCAGAGGCACGGCCTGTGCTCTGTCTCGGACAGCTTCTGTTCACACTGGTGTTGTCTCCATCCCTGCCAAAGCTGCCTTGCTGCCAGCTGCCAGTCATGAGAATCCTCTTCTTCCTCGTTGCTGTTCTCTTCTTCCTCTTCCAGGCTGCTCCAGGTAAGGCTGAAGAGAGATGAGATGGAGGCTCAAAGGGTGAGGATGCAGAGAAGTTCTTTAGATCCCAGTGCTGAGGGTCAGATTACCTCTCTGCTCCTGGAATCCAGGACTTTCCTGTTAGAATTCCCCTTCCCTGGTCATTGTCCTAATTTTCAAGCTATCAGTTCAAGGTTCTTGATATTCATACTGATGGTTTCTTTCTAGCATGTGATGACAAAATAAGAAAAAAAGGATGGTCCTGTATTGACCTTGGTGCCAGAAAAAGTTTTGGAGCTGCTTGAATGCCTTCATGTGGCATGTACAGAACACCCAGGGCACAGCCAGAGTTGGTCCATGAAAAGCTGATCCTGCTTGACCAACTTGTTCTCCTCGATGACAAGGTGTCCCATTTGGTGGTTTAGATATCTAGCTGGATTTTGTTAAATACCTGACACCATTTCCCACAGAGTTTTCTTGGAGAAACTGGCTGCTCCTGGCTTGGATGGGTGCACTGTTCACTGGGTTAAAAACTATCAGGATGGCCAGGCCCAGATAGGTGTGGGGAATGGAGTTCAGTCCAACTGAGGCTGACAGCAGCGGTGCTCCCCAGGGCTCAGTACTGAGGCTGGTCCTGTTTGATATCTTAATGAATGATCCAGATGAGGGGACTGAGGAAAACCTCAGCAAATTTGCAGATTACATGAAGTCAGGTGGGAGTGTTGATCTGCTGGAGGGCAGGAAGGCTCTGCAGGGGAATTTGGACAGGCTGGATCCATGGGATGAGGCAAATTGTGTGAGAGTCAAGAAGGCCAAGTGCTGTTCACATCAACCCCTGCAGCTCCAGGCTGGGGCAGAGTGGCTCAAAAACTGGAAAAGGCCCTGGAGGTGCTGCTGGCAGCAGGTGGACATGAGCCAGGTGTGCCCAGGTGGGCAAGAGGCCAAAGGCACCTGGGCTGTCCCAGCTCTGGGGTGGCAGCAGGAGCAGGGCAGTGCTGTCCCCTGTGCTGGCACTGCTGGGGCACCTCCAGTGCTGGGAGCAGCTCTGGAATCCTCATGGAGGGAGAGACACTGAGAGGCTGGAGTGTGTCCAGGGAAGAGAATGGAGCTGGGGAAGGAGCTGGAGCACCAGGAAAGGCTGAGGGAGCTGGGAAAGGGGCTCAGCCTGGAGAAAAGGAGGCTCAGGGGGGACCTTGTGGGTCTGCACAACTCCTGACAGGAGGGGACAGCCAGGGGGGTCGGGCTCTGCTCCTGGGGAACAGGGACAGGACAAGAGAAAATTACATCAAGTTGTACCTGGGGAGGTTTTGATTGGATATTAGGAAACATTTGTTCACCAGAAATTCTCCAACCCTGGCACAGCTGTCTGGGGCAGTGATGGAGTCCCCATCCCTGCAGGGATTTAAAAGCCATGTGGATGTGGCACTTGGGGACATGGGTCAGTGGTGGCCTTGGCAGTGCTGGGGATGGTTGGACTCGCTGGTCATGGAGGATCCAAGGACCCTTTTCCAACCTGAACAATTCCCTGAGGATTTTATTGAGGCAATTGTTAGAATAATACTAAAGATGTAACCTGGTAACATGAGAGATTTCTCTTCTCACATTCTCATGCACATATCCTCAACTGTGTATTCTAGATTAGGAGACCTCATCTATTTTTGGGAAAAATGTTATCCTGACTGTTGCTTTTTGCCTGAACTTGGTATTGGCCATGTGCATTAAGTGGTTTTGGAGCCAATGTATCATTCCAGGCTGTTTGGGTGTCTTTGAAGCAGCTGAAGTTGTCTCAATTTGATTTGCAGTAGTCTCAAATTTGTACCAGCTTTCCTAGACCATCAAATGTCTGTCTACTCAAAGAAAAAAAAATATAGAACCATGTGGTTGTAATGTTTGAGACCTGATTTAGAATAAAGCTGTGATGCTTTCCAAATTAGGGATGGAATCCAATTTGATGACAAAACCTTAACACAGTGCCAGGTAAATCTCATGCCTCATGTCCCCAGCCAGGGCAAACAAACATGAATTTTCCCTATTTTTTTGCAGCTTACAGCCAGGAAACCGCAGATACCCTGGCCTGCAGGCAGAGCCGGGGCTCCTGCTCCTTCGTGCCCTGCTCTGCTCCTCTGGTTGACATCGGGACCTGCCGCGGTGGGAAGCTAAGATGCTGCAAATGGTAAGAGAAAGTCCTCTGGGGAAGGGCTGCTGTACTAAAAGCAAGAAGAATCACCGGGCTTTTCCTCTTTTCAGCATCAGAGCCCCTTCTCCAGACCCCTACAATATCCAAAAAGTACCTGCTAATTGCTGGGGTTGGTGTGTGGTGAAAACAAAACGGAGTTTTTGTGGTGTTGGAATATTCCAGAGAAAAAGAAAGGCTGTTTGCAAAAGTGACAGGACAAGGGGCAATGGATTCAATCTGACAGAGAACAGATCTGGATTGGATGTTAGGAAGAAATTTGTCCCTGTGAGGCTGGTGAGGCCCTGGCACAGGATGCCCAGAGAAGCTGCGGCTGCCCCATCCCTGGAAATGTTCAAGGCCAGGTTGGATGGGACTTGGAGCAACCTGGGATAGTGGAAGGTGTCCCTGGTATTCTGGGCATCAGCAGCCACAAGTGAGCAGCTGTGGTGTGTGCTGAGAGGTGAAAGCCTCATTCTCTATTTTATCTGGGTTGTCTTTCTTGCCTGGCCAGAGACACAGGTCCAGCTCAGATCTCCAGCTGTCTTTACCCTCATGTGGTCCCTGATGTCTCCATCAGTCTGAGGTGTCAAGGTGTAATTTATTTGTTTGGTAGATGAGCTAAGCACCTGAATTTTCTCTGCAGGACCCCCAGCTCCTAAATCTGACACCTCACTGACCACTCAGACAAGAGCTCTGGACATCTGAGACATCTCCCATCTCTGGACATCGATGGATCCTGTCCTCAGTGCCCTGAGGAGCCTCTCCCATGGGGATGGAGGCTCTCAGGAGCACGAGAACATCTGAGGAGGAGTTCTTGTCCAGTAAAGATATTTGCAGTTTCAATTCTAATAAAAGCAAGTTCTTGTGAAACCATGTTGCTGATACTGGCTCATGTATGTCAGGGTGGATTTTGTTGGTTTTGTTGTCTATAAAAATCAGCCTGTAAATGAATTTTTTTAACTCCCTTAAGTCCATGTGTCATCAAGTCCTGTTAAATCACCCTGTGTTGCAGTGATTTATGTGGCAACATTTATATTAATAATTGGAAAAGCATTAAACCCCATTCCAGCTGCCATTCCAGCCCAGAGCTGGGATTCAGGAGACAATCTCAGTCCTCTGCTCCTGTCCAGGGCTGCATCTGCCAGCCCAACCTGAAATATTTGGAATACAGAGAAACCCCAGGGTGGCAAAAGGGCTTGAAACTGTGCGAGTCAAGAGTCACAAGAGTCTGCTCCTGCTGTCTCTGTTTAGTGTAGACAAGCATCATGTCCATGGAATTTGATTTCTCTGTATCCCAAACTGGTCAGGCTGTTTTTCCCTGCCTTGCTCTGTCTGGAGGCAGTGGGCTGTGTGTCCATCAGCCTGGATTCTCATCACCAAGACTCATCCCCTCCTTCCCTTCCCCTTCCCTAACACCCCCAGTGCAAAGGCCACAAGGATTTGGGACAGGGGGTGACTCGAGATGTCCGTGGTCTCCATGCCAGGAGCTCCTGGAGGGATTCAGGACTTCCATGGGTGCTCAGCCTGGTCAGTTTGTGCCAGCTCTGCACTGGCCTCATCACAGTGGGTTTGGAAAATCACAGAATCATGGAATGGTTTGGGTGGGAAAGGACTTTCAAGATATCCAGTTCCATCCCAGCCACGGGCAGGGAAACCTTCCACTGTCCCAGGTTGTTCCAAGTCCTGCCCAACCTGGCCTTGATGTTATTCTTGGTTAAATTAATAATGATTAGGACAAGGACATATTCCTTGTCACATGGGTTTGTTTTCCTCTCCCCTTTTCTTGGATAAGTTTTCCACAAGGCACATCTCACACTGATTCTAGGTGACACCCTCCAACAAAATGCACAGCAAGAGAATTCCTCACAGGAATAAGGAGATTGTTCCTCACAGGGATAAGGATCAAACACGGATCTTCCAGGACAAGTTTATTAAAATTTATTGAGATGTGTAAACTATGAAATATAAACATTTTGGCTGAGCATTCTGGCATTAGTCACATTATTGCTGAGTGCAAAAGGAAAATAAAATAATAATAGCAATAATAAAAGATCTGTTCTGAGGGCCAAAGGAAGAACTTTGCATCCTCTCACAGGCACAGACCCCTGCATGCTGGTGATCTCTGGGACAGATGTTGGTTGACACAATAAAATTTCAGCAGCAAAACATTTTTAAAAATGAAAAATATTGGTCTTTTCAAGAAGTGCTTTGGTGTTTCTTCATGTCATTAAGGCTGTTTGTGGAGGGGTTTGTTCTTCTTCTGTTGTTGACATTGTGGCGTGTGCCTGCATGGGTCAAATGCATATTTTCTGGTCAGAATTCTAGATTTTCCAGTGAGATGATACATCCCTTAAGTTGCCAGGAGCTCTAGGTAGCCCATCTGAGATGTCAGTGGTCGCTAATCATACTGAAAAAAAAAAAAAGGGAAGAAACTTTCATATTTTGTGCTTACAACCAGGAAAGAAATTAAATAAAATGCACAGAAGGGATTGAATGAGCACCAAGGGCTGATATTCCTGAATCTAACTCTTCAGGATATTCACAGTCCTGCTGCTGCTGAATTTTAATAATAAATTGCTTTTCTATTTTAATTAATAATGAACTGACCACATCCTGTGCCTGAAGCTTCCTACTGCTCTTGGAATTTTTAGCATAGAAAAGAGTTTCTGCTGCTCAAGTTTTGTTTTTAACATCTCTTGCTACTAATATTGAACAAAGTTTAAGTAAGAGCCTCCAAAAATAAATCAGTCTGCAGCATTTTACAAAGAATAAAAGAAACAGAAAATTAAATGTTAGAATCAGTGGAGGCAGAGTGTAAATATTCAGGGATATTTGTTGCTGCAGTTTCACATTGGAATAAAGATATGGGGCAAATTTTAGGATTCCAGTAATTTGAGGGGGAAAAGAATAAATTAATCACAGAATTAAAGAATGATTTTGATTTGAAGGGACCTAAAAGACCATCTGGTTCCAACTCCCTGCCATGGGCAGGGACACCTTTCACTAGACCAGATATTTTGATTTTGTCTAGAAGATGAAGTTTATCAAACCATAGGAAAAAAATCTGGGAGAACAACATGACTTTAAGGCTGTTATTCTGACTATGGGACAAGGCAGTCTTTGCAAGGTGGAACATGCAGGTTTCCTATGAATCCGTCCCAAAAATCCCAGGTTTCAGGACAGCAACCACATTAAGAGATGTGTCCTTTGAAGCCAGTATTAGTCATCATGAGCAGCTTGAACCAGCCAATGGTAACAGCAGCAAAAAGAGTTCATTTCTGGCTAATTAATTCTCTCTGCCAAAGAGGTTTCACTGTGATCTTCCCCACGAGGCACTTGAGCTGCACCAATAATGCTACAGAGGGAAGCAGTGAGGAAATCCTCAGGAAATCTGAGTGTGCAGAGTCTCTGCTCTTTGCCAGCTTGTGCTGGAGGAATTTTCCATCTAAAGGCCAGAGTAGATGTCCAAAAATGAGTAATAAATGAGTAATAGACCCCAAAAAAATCCCTGGAAATGCTCAAGGCTAGGTTGGACCTGGCTTGGAGCAACCGGATCTTGTTGAAGGTGTCCATGACAATGGGGGTGGAACAGATGACCTTGAAAGGCCCTGTCCAGCCCAAGCCCTTCTGTGGGTGTGTGATCCATCACATCCTGGACTCACCACGGTCCTACAGCAGGGAATTCCCTGTTGGCAGTGTCCAAAGGGTCTCGTGTGGGGCGGGGGGCAGCGGTGGCTGGAACAGATGCCCCCAGCCTGTCTGCACTGCACCTCGGTGTTGGGGGCACGCAGGAAGCCTGGGCAGAATGAAAAATAAATGATGCAGAGTCGTGATTTCCTTCCCAAAGAAGACCAAGAACAATCCAGGTTATAGCATGGCAGCAGTCTTGAAGTTCACCTGCAGGCTGGCCACTTCCACACAGTTAAATTCCCTTATTTTCCAGACTGGGAGAGTTCCGTGCATCCAATGGACCCATTTGGTGTCTGGTCACTGCTCAAGATGTGCCCAACACCTTGGCAGCACTTTAGGCAAAAGGGACAAAACCCCTTTATATTCTATTTCTATTTCTATTATTTCTATTATTTCTATTATTTATATTTATATTTATATTTATATTTATATTTATATTTATATTTATATTTATATTTATATTATTTCTATTTATATTATTTCTATTTATATTTCTACTTCTATTTCTATTTCCTCTTATTCTGATTCCTTTTATTTCTGTTTTTATTTATTCCTATTTTTTTTTCCATTCTCACAATTTTCCCTCTTCATTTCCTTAGAGTTTATTTCACTCTTACCTGAAGTGCCCTGGAGCATAAAGAGGAGAACAGCAAAGAAAAAGGAAAAAATCTTCATGTCGAAATTCAGTGCCACCAAATACAACAGATGCTAAGAAAAAAAACCAGAAAGAAGTAATGCATTTAACCTGCATTTGTCATCACCCACCACAAACAGCATTAATGACAAATTAGCTGCAATTTTAAAATAAAATTGGCATTTATGTAATAGAGTAAATGTTCTAGAATGAATTTATAGAAATAACAGTTTTTAAGGAAAAATAAATTTGAAAGCCTCCTGTAAAAGATTGATAAAATGTATTTATGACTCTAAATATTTTTAACAATTTTCTTATTTGAGCAACTCTGCTAAATCTGGGTGGGATGGACTTAACTTTAATCATGGCAGCCCATACAGTGGCGTGCTTCATGTTAAAGCAAGTTACTTCATGACTAAAATATCCATTTTATTTAATTAATAACTTAAGCCTTTCCTATTTATTTGAATATAAAAACTCAAAAGCTTTAATTGCTCAAATAATGGTAGTTTTTTAGCTTACAAGCCAGTAATTACTCCTTGAAATATCTTTACAGAAAATCTAAGCAGCCATCTATCCATCCTGGAAGTCCTGGATTGTCTCTCCACCATCATTTCTCACTGAAGATTCCAGCTACCTTTGGAAAATAATGCCAACTAATTAAATAATTAAGAATCACCATCACTGAGTATAACAATCAGCCGAATGCATTACTGAAACACCAAGCACTGACCATTTCAGATATTCATGGGGATTTAATGAAGCTGCAATATTCTACCTCTTGGATGATTAAGTTCTTTTTAGAGGATCAAAAAATGTTATCCAAAAATCAGGTGTTTTACTCCTCTTTGGTTGAAATTGGTGTGAAAACTGCACCTTTAGCTCACCCACGGGGACTGAGGAGAGAGGGGCAGAGGGTCCTACCTGTTTCCACTCCAGGGGATCTTCACAGAGCGATGTCTCACCCCAGAAGAGCTGTTTTTATACGTTCTGTGGGTGACAGAGCTGCCACAGACCAGCTGGCCAAGGACATGGTCTTGCCACAGCAATTCCCAGCAGCTGAAATGTCACTTCCCATCAGCTGATGGGGGACAGTGACCTCTTGTGAACTCCCTCCCCTTTCCCGGGAACATGAGTTAGCCCTTCCCAAAAACGCCTCACGCTGCCCCAGTGTGTGCCCAACACATCAGTCCCTCATGGGCAGTGGGAAACTGTCAGACAATCTCCTTTTCTGAACCAGAGATGAGGCAACTGAGAGGCTTTTTCAAAACTTTTATTCCATTTTCAGTCTTATGTGATGGGTGAGACAATACAGATGTTCTTATTCACGACATCACAATCAGAAGCCAACTATTTCCTAATTAAAAGATGCTATAAGTGTTTCTCGGCCTATCAGCTTTTTGCCACACCATGCCGTAGATGCCCTCAAGCAAATCACCTAAAACTACCCCTTGTGGGTCCTACTAAAATGCATCCATTTCTCCAAAGTATCTAGTTGTATTTGCAAGGCCATCTTTTGAAACTTCTTTCTAGCTCCATTTCTCTCTCAACAGCATCTGCCCTATTCCATGGCATTTCTAAGTCAGCATTTCTCCTCTCAAAATTTCCACATGGATGCATACTGTGTAGGCCTTCTGTCAGGCCCTGAGAAGTCTCTACAGATCCATTTCCCACAGAAAACGATGACCCGGGACACACAGGTTGGGATCCAGGGGGACCTAACCCTGCAGGGCTGTGTCTGGAGCCTGCAGATGCATCCACAGCCCCAGAACAGCAGAATTTGGGAAGCTCAGATTTTGCAATGACTCTGCTGTGTGAGATACAGGTGAGAGCCCTCTGTGTTCATAGAATCCCAGAATGGTTTGGGTTGGAAGGGACTTGAAAACTCATTCAGTTCCACCTCCTGGCATAGGCAGGGACACCTTCCACTGTCCCAGGTTGCTCCAAGCCCTGTCCAGCCTGGCCTTGGACACTTCCAGGGGTCCAGGGGCAGCCACAGCTCCTCTGGGAAACCTGTGCCAGGGCCTCACCACCCTCACAGGGAAGGATTCCAATATCCCGTCCTCTGGCAGTGGGAAGCCATTCTGTGTTTCCTGTCCCTACAGGCCTAGAGTATTTGCAAGGAACCCCCAATGAGGGGAGAGAATGATGCATGTGACTCCATCTTATCAGAAGGCTAATTAATTACTTTATTATACTATATTATTCTATATTATATTACACTATATTACATTTCATCTAAACTGAATCTGCCAAGCATTCAACTCTGCATACACTGCACAGAATCTCGTGACTGTCAGTGACAGTCCTGACACACACACACACACACACTTGGCCCTACTAGGCCAAGGAAACAAGACACCATCACTTTGGGTAAACAATCTCCATATTGCATTCTACTTTTTGCACAAACACAGGCACAGCAAATGATAAGAATTGCTTTTCCTTTCTCTGAGGTTCAGAGAATGTGAAACCCAGAAATATTCTTGGGAAGAATTGTGCCTTGCTTTTCTCTGTAAAGAGAAATGTGGCGACACCGGCCCTGGTCCCAAGTCCCTCTCCATCTCTTCTGGAGTTCCTTTAGGCCCTGGAAGAGGCTCTGAGGTCCTCCTGGGGCCTTCTCCAGGTGAGCACCCCCAGCTCTCCCAGCCTGGCTCCAGAGCAGAGGGGCTCCAGCCCTTGGAGCATCTCTGTGGCCTCCTCTGGACTCTCTCCAGGAGCTCCATGTCCTTATGTTGGGGACCCCAGGCAGGACATCACAAGGGCAAATTGCCCTCCCTTGACCTGTTGGTCCCTCTTTCATTCTCATGGATTTGCCACATCTGTGTTCTGCTTGTCCCACAGAAAATGTTTATGTTTGGATAATTAATTCCAGGGAAGCATGTCACAGCCATATTTTCTGGAAAAAGCTCTTTGCCCAGGATTCTTCTCCTGGGAAGCTGAGAAGCCTCAGAGTAAAACAATAATTATCTGATTTGCTTCTCCTGTGTTTTGCTGGAATGTGTTTGGAGATTGTTTACCAACAGGTGATTATTTCATTGGTTTCATGTGAATTGTTTTGACTTATTGGCCAATCAAGATCAAGCTGTGTCGAGGCTCTGGAAAGTGTCACGAGTTTTCATTATTATCTTTTTAGCATTGTGTAAGTATCTTTTCTGTATTCTTTAGTATAATTTAGTTTAGTATTCTTTAACATAATATAGTATCATAAAATAATAAATTAGCCTTCTGAGAACATGGAGTCAGATTCATCATTCCCTCCTTCGTCTGGGCACCCCACAAATACAATACAAGCACCCACCTCCACACAGCCTTTCTGATTACAGGTGGCCAAAGGAAACAACTTCCACAAAAATATTTTGGTCAAAGATGTGCCCTCAGAGGGTCTGGACTACAGAAACTGGGGCAGCACTGGTTTAACCTGAACCCCAAAGGAACCTGTGAGCCAAGATGTTGTGTTTTTATTGTCATACCACCAAGAGACCAGGGTAAAACCCAAAATTCCTGTACTCCAAAGAGCATTCACCTACTCGGGTCTCTCCCAGAAGATGGCAATGAAGAGCTAATGCTGAAATTCCCCTCCAGCAACCTTCTTCAGTGAAGAGTACAGAAATTATTCTGACAGTGGGGGTTTATGGATTTTTTTTTTCTCCTTAATTAAACTGATGTCTTTTGATTCCCAGCGCTGATATGTGAGGGAATGATGTTTTCTGACAGGCCAGACTCAAAGCCCTCCCTGCTCTGCAGTCAGCTGTGGAGCCCTGTGATGGACAAGAAACCATTCACTGCTCTCAAAATCAAATTGACAGGACTCGAGGAAATGGAATGAAGCTGAGTTGGGGGAAGTTTAGGTTGGATATCAGGAAAAGTTATTCACCCAGAGGGTGGCTGGGCACTGAACAGGCTCCCCAGAAAAAGACAGCTATTTAAAATCCCATTCCTGTATTATTTAATTGGAAGAATGTATATATTTGCTTTACAATGTGGAAGAGCATTTGTTTCTGTTATTTGGATTTTGATTGTGTTTTTTAAACAACTCAAAACTTTTGTTTTTTTAAATAAATCAAGTGATGAAATATAAAGAAGCAGAAATAGACACTGTGAATATTAAATGTATAAATGAGTTTTCAGAGGCACAGACCTCTGAACTGAGATTTTGGGGTAACCTCTTGAAAAGGAAGTTAAAATAGAATGAAATTATTTCTTCCTGCTTTTCCACTTTGTGCATGTGCCACCTGCCCAAAGTGGAACAAAACAGATCCAAGGTCAAATACCGGGGTTTGGATAAGATCTTTAACTAATTAATTTTATTTGTTCTTATGATTGATGAAAAACTTCCTTTAAATATCTTAATTACTGTAATTTAACCCTTAATTCCAACATACTGTTATTTATTCTAAGCATTGTTCTGGCCACTCATGATTGCAAAAGTGCTGCATTTCACCTGTTTCCTGGCACTTAAACACATGCAATTAAAGAATGAATATTGCAAATCAATTAATATTGCATCCTGAAAGCATTTTGACTACTAAATATCTTAGTTCCCTTTTCCAGGGGTACTGCAAAGGACATTGTGTGAAGCCCCCAAAATTATGTTCTCCAAGCATAAATATGTATCTGTATGCCTGTGCATATAATCTATAAATATTCCAAGAGAAACAAAGGCCAAACTTACTCAACTGCTTTATATTTTATCTTTGCTGAAGAACATGCAAATAGAGAATAATCCAGATTCTAACCATGATTTACTCAGGAATGGTCAGGATATGAATTTCAGTAATTGTTTATTTAAACATAGACAAATTTTACAATGATTTTTCTTACTCTCCTGTTTCTCTACAGCCCTCATAGCAAATCCACACTAACCTAGATATATTTATATTATATATATAAATATATATATATATATATATATATATATATATATATATAAAATGAGTATGTGGAAAGACTCCTCTAAATCGCAGCTGATTTTTTATCACTCAGTACACGACAGACTTTGTTCCCAGTAAACATCCAGCTCTCAGTTCCTTTGCCCACACTTAGACAAGTGTGGCTGCCTGAGATGTCCCTGTGTCCCATCCCTCCTCCCTGGCTTGCTTTCCTCTCTCCTGAACCTTTTCCATGAATCCCAGGAGGAGATCTCAGCCAGCCCACAGCACCCTAAATCACTCTAGGAGCTGGTGTGAAGGGAACTGGGTTAACCCCTGTGTGTCCACAGGGTCACCTCAGCTTACCTGTGAAAATTGGATGTCCCCAGACACTTGAAGCAACGAGGATCCTTCACCTTCTCTCTGTCATCCTCTTCCTCCAGCGTCCTCTGTGCAAGTGACAGCAAGGATGACAGACCTTTGATACGATTGCCCAATGTTTGTCCCCACAGCACCTCCACCTCTGGCAAAAAATGGCACGAAATCCATGTGGGAACAGCCCTGCTGTCCATGCACTGACCTTGGACAGCCCTGTGGAAAACTGCCCATGTCTGATTTGGCCAAGCTCTGCCTGGAAATCCCATCTGCTGTTGGGGATTTTGAGCAGTGATGTGGAGTGAGCTGCCCCTGCTCCCTTTGGGAATTGCACCTTTCTCACAGCAAAGACCCCCCAGCTCAGGGAAGGCACAAGCAAACAGGGTTTGCCAGCTGCTTCCAAAACCCTGGAAATATGAGGATAAAAGTGCTGCTTGGGGTCCAGAGAGCAGGAACTGAGCTTTACATCTCTAAAGCGTCAGTAATATTTATCTGTGCTTGCCTGACTGCATTGTAAAGCTGTGATTTATCCCATGGGGAGTTGGCCCATCTGGGAACAAACCCTACATTTTGCTAACCTGAAGGTGAACATCTGAGCTGCCTTTTCATTCAAGCAGCTGTAAAGCAGATATACCTCGAGGAAGATATTCTTAGCACTGAGATTTCTTAAAATCCACATAGATTTCCACAGCCCACCCTTGTCCTCTTCCTTATGTAATTTTGAGATTCCCTTCTAGGCATCAAGGTTTCTGGTTGTCCTGGCTACTTGGTCCAGAAGATCTGTAAAGCACCACAGCACTCACCAGGGGAAGCTGGTGACATTACCAGTGATTATTTTACAGGGAAGGAGAGGAAATTTTTCCAAGTGAGGGCTGGCCCTGGCACATGCTGCCCAGAGAAGCTGTGGCTGCCCCATCCCTGAAGGTGTTCAAGGCTGGGATGGAAAGGGCTCTGAGGAGCCTGGGATAGTGCAAGGCGTCCCAGGAAGGCAGGGGGTGGAACTGGGTGATCTTTAAGGTTCCTTACAGCCCAAACCATTCTGGGATTCTACAGCTGAGGAGCCCTCAGGATCAGGAGCCCTCAGTGCATGCTCCAGGTATTTTACATCACCCTGTGGTCTAACGTGCCTTACACAAACTGGGATGGGTTGCACAAAGATCAGGGGCACTGCGGTGAAAGCAGTTTCAAACTGGACCTTCCTTTCTCATTGGAAGAAACAAAATACAGGCTGGAAAAGGCTTTTTTTTCATTGGCTAATGATTGCATTGGCTCATCCCCAACCTTTTATAGGCATTTGGGTCTTGGTGTATCTACAGGAGAACAGAAGTGGCAGTGATCCTCCACCTTCTCCTCAGGTAACTCTGCCTGGTTCTGGAGAGCCACCCTCACCTCTCCATCTTTATTAACCTTTCTTTTCATCAGTCTCAGGTTTCTGCTTTGATTAACCCCTTCCCTCTCTTTACTCCAGCAAGTGCCTCCTGTGTATACACATTCCATAGAACCATGCATTGGCTGCTTGCAGGGCTTCCAGGAGGGCCCTGGGTTTGCTGCTCTCCAAGAGGAACAGAGACCTGGGAACCTTCCCTTGAGACATCAGAGAAAGAAATGTCTGTTTTACTCCAGAAGGGGACACCCAGCCAGCACAGTAGCTGAGCTTTGCATTTTGAGCCATGTCTTGCCTAAACGCAGTAACATTTTGTATGATTTGCTGCCTTAATTAATATTGAAAAGATAGAGATGTCTTTTTTTAGATTTTCCTAAGGATTAAGACTAGCTCATTCTCTGAATCCTTTCGTACTTCAAGTGGGATAATTTGTAGGCCTATGCTGGTGCAAGAGTAGCTTGCCTGGGTCTGAAGAGATCTGGGATATATTTTTTTCACTGCAGTAAAACCAGAATAAAAAGAAAAAAAAAAAAAGGAAAACCAGCACCAAAACAACATAGAACCCCACAATAACTTAGTTTTTGTGCTAATCCAGAAGTTTCTAGTCTGAATCCATGCTTAAAGTGGTACTAATTAGGTCATGTTCTTTACAGATACATTCCTTGAAATTGCTAATACCTCCAAGGAGGAGGTTTTCACTCTGTTCTTTGTCCAAATCCACTGGACAAAAATTTTGGCTTTGGTGTCTCTGGACACATTTTTTAATCATCATCTCCTGGTCAGGAGGGAATCCTCTGTGTTGTCCAGTGTTGTTCACCCTTGTGCTCTCTGCTCAGTGCAGGTAAAGAATCCACATCCAGCTGTGGCCATGAGGATCCTTCAAATGCTCCTGGCTGTCCTCTTCCTGATGCTCCAAGGGGCTGCAGGTAAGGAGTGAGGGGAGTAAAGAAGAAGACTGTATTTTCTTTTGATCACTTTCATGGTAAATGACTCTTCTCTTTGTGCTGTTCAGGACAAGTGTTTCCTAGGCTGGACAATTCTTGTTTGATCCAAAACGGACGCTGTTTCCCAGGGATTTGTCGTCGCCCTTATTACTGGATTGGAACATGCAGCAATGGATATTCTTGCTGCAGAAAGTGAGTAGAAATTCAGGGATCTCTATGGGAATGGCTCATATCCTCATTATTTTTTTTCTCCAGAGCAACATGGCACAGCTCCTGCCACCTGCCTCACTTCTCTGGTGCCAAACCTGCTGGCATGGAGGGGGAATTCACATCCCCTGGCAGCCTCTGCTCTGATGTCATGAGATGAGGAGAACATCTCTGCAGAAAACCTACAGGTGGGTAGAGAGACTCTCTCTTCTTCATGCAGGGGGTGGAGTAGCTGAAGAGTCCCTGGATTCACCTTGGAAATCCTTCCTGCTTCTACTGAATGGCTCCTGGGAATCAGCCTGATCCCATTGCTCCTGGTGGCACCAGTTCCTGCTCCAGTGAAAAGCTGTCACAATCCTCCCTTGCAGTGAAGCAAACACCACAAACACAAACCAGACAACTGTGGAAACTATTTCTCTCCTCTCCTTTAATAAAATCAGTAATGGTGGCATTCATGTGGTTGAACCTCTGGTGATTATTTGTAGGGAAAGAGGGAAACATTCTTCCTGTGAGGGTGGTGAGGTCCTGGCACAGGTTGCCCAGAGAAGCTGTGGCTGCCCCATCCCTGAGTGTCCAAGGCCAGGCTGGACAGGGCTTGGAGCAACCTGGGAGAGTGGAAGGTGTCCTTGCTCTTGGGTTGAGAAGATTTTTAAGGTGTCTTCCAACCCAAACCATTCTGCAATTAAACAAATAAGGTGCCCCCAGTACCAAAAGGAGCAGTCATTGAAGTTGCAAAGTGGACCTTCCTTTCTCATTGCAAGAAAAAAAATACAGGCTGGAATGTGTGCTTCTGTCTCTTTTCCTTGCCCTCATGACCTAGCAGTGTAGATAAAGCCAAGATACCTCCAGAAGTTTCCTTCAGAGGACCTGGAGGCATCTGGGAAATTTTCTGAGTGGACCTTATGCAAAGGAAAACCGGGAACATTTTGAATCATATCAGCAACACAAAACAGGAGGGGAAAAAAGTATATAAAAAAAGGGAAAGGGTAAAAAAATAAATTCCCAAAAGTTATGGGTGTTCAATGTAGTGATTTGGTTATCTCTTCAAAAGCAGTTGCTGAACAGTCACAACAGTGCCCAGTGAAATATGTTACCAAACTCAGATGGTTTGGATTCCTAATGGCTTTCTAGGTGGGTTTGGAGAGATGACAATGTATTTTAAAAAACCCTCTGAAGAGCAAATTCTGGCTCTGTGAGAGACACAGCTGCCACTTGTGTTGTTCTGCAGAATTGGTGCTTGTGGCTCTTATTGCAAAACACCTCCTGTGATGCAACACTTCTGGGTTTCTTCTATCCCTACTGTTATTTCTATGTTTTATTTCTAACAATCTTACTGCAAATGTCTATTAAAAGTCTGTAGAACAGTCTCTCTCCATTATCCATAAAGGAAGAACAGTGAAAATAGTTTGTACTTCGATATTTCCTTTTAGGATACCTGAAATTTGGTGAGATTGCTCCTGCCAGTTTTCTCTAGAAAATTTGATTTGGTATATGAAGTTTCTTTGAATCTGAGTAACTTTGGGATACCTGGCCTGTGCCAAGGGGCTTTGATCACACACACCACTCCCAGTCATATCGTGGTTCTCAAAAAAGAAAGGGGACTCTGCCCTTGTACCCCAGTACCTTTAATTAGCTGGCAGGTCAAAAAGATGGAGCCAGAATTGTTCATGCAGATGTTAATCTCATAATTTACTCAAGATAACTGCATAATCAATAAAATATTGAGCTTGATTAAATGCATTTTGTGTACATTTTGAAGCACTTTAATTAGGGGTAACATCTAATATTAAAGGAAATATTATTATCTGTCTTTAATGAAAGACAGATAATAATATTTCCTTTAATATTTCCCTAATATTTCCTTTTTTACTTTCAAAAGAAAACTACTAGGAGCAGAGTTTGAAGTTCTCCTTTTTGCTCCTAATTGCCTCATCATCTGTGCTAGATACAAACTCCTAAAGTGGAGATAAGATCCTCCTTCTTCTCTGGAAGCTGAACTTGGTAAAATCACTCAAACATCGTGATTTTAGAAGGGTGAAAGACATTTCTGCTCCAGACACTTTGCAGCCTCCTTTGAGGACATTTCCCTTCGGAGTATATCCCACCTGCTTCAGACACAGCAGCTCCTCAGCACTGGATTATTGCACAAAATGCTGACCCCACCATAATAATTGAAAGTGTTTGATGGTCTCTTGTTCAGCAGAACAGACGACGCAGATGGGGATGGAAAGATTGTCCACCCTAAGAGCCACAACCCAAAAATCTTTCTGAGTTCTGCTGAAGGTGCTCCATCCCTTCTCTGCTTCTCCCTTCCCCTTGTCCAGACAGAGGTTTTCTGATGGCCTGGATGGGACTGTGATCATGTGAAATTGATATTAAACAGGGCCAAGAATCCCCAGTGTTAAAGCCAAGCCCTTGAGAGTTCTTGCACATAAGATCTTACAGACAATTAAAATTAACGATGCACCTTTGTTTCCTTGAGGAATTGTGTTGGGTAAGAATAACAGTTGGCAAGTTAACCACCAACACTTGGCAAGAGGTGAAGCAACTGCAACTTTTGCAATTTTATTCCTGCTATTTTTCAGTTTTGTGGCCAGATGTTGGCAGACACAGCAGAAATCCAATTTCCAATTACAGAAACAGTTCACATACGAAATTATCTAGACAATAAAAAGCTGTGTCAGAGTATGCTTGTAAGGGAAATGGTTTGTAGTCATGTTTTCACATGCATATAGGTAATTTCTGTACACTCCTATGCACCTGTTTACTTGGGCAGGGCTCTGAGCTAGGTCTGGGCTGATCTGATCTAGTTGAAGATGTCTCTGCTCATTGCAGACATCTTGGACTTATTCACCTTTCAAAAGTCCCTTCAAATTCAGACTATTCTATGTTTCTATTTAAGAACTAAATATCAAAGTAATGAAAAAATTACATGACTAGGAGGTAAATTGCCAGTCAGCAATAGAAATATTTCAGTTTAATTTTGGTTTTAGCTTTAGACACTACAGCACAGTAGTGTCTGTAAGACATGGTGTCATTTGCAGAGGTCTTGGTCAATTAGAAACACCAATCATTCAAATTAGCAAATGTATCATTACCTATTATGATGTAATTCATATAGCATGTTAAAATACTGTATGGACAATATTTTTTTGTTGACTGAAGGGAAGTTTAAAGTAAAATATGATCTGAGAAAGCATTTCATATCTTAGAATAATAGAAACATAGCATGGTTTAGATTCTAAGTGACCTTAAAGACCATTTCATTCCAACCTCCCCAGTGTAGACAGGGACACCTTCCACTATCCCAGGCTGCTCCCAGCTCCATCCAACCTGGTTTTGAACACTTCCAGGGATGGGGAAGGCACAGCTTCTCTGGGCAACCTGTGCCAGGGCCTCACCACCCTCACAGGGAAGAATTTCTTCTTAACATCTAATGCAAGCCAGGTTTTGTCAGTTTAAAACCATTTCCCCTTGTCTTGTCACTATCTGCCCATATAAAAAATCCCTCTCCCTCCTTTTCATAATACCCCTTTAGATACTAAGATGGAGTCTAAGGTCTCTCTGGAGCCTTCTCTTTTCCAGGCTGAACACCCCCAGCTCTCTCCATCTCTTCACAGCAGAGGTGCTCCATCCATGCAGAAGTTGGGCACTACTTCCCATGGCAGAAGAAGCAGAGGCAGCTGGCAGACTGAGAGCAGATAACCAAAAACTAAATGCTCATCTAAGGCATAATCTGGTTTTGGAATGATCAACTGAAGGCCCTGTGGAAGGCAGAAGAATCAAAAAATCAACCAGAGTCCTGGGGACAAAAGCTCAAGCAGGAGCTTTGGGGCCTGAGGGCCCAAAGACATCCTCTGGCACTGGATTTGCCTAAATTTACATATTTCCCATCAACTGGAAGGGTGTCTGTCCAGGGACATGACCATGATGTATTCACTTTATTTGGGTACATCTTGTTTCACCCCGTTATCTTCAGTGGCCACTGGCCAGGAAGCCAATGGACATTTGGTTTAGATCCACATATCCATTCTGTGCTCTTATATTCTGTATTTATGGAACAGAAAATTAACTGGGATTGCAGGGAACACACAGATGCTTTGTCTTGTAAGGTTTGAAGTTGCTCTTAGGCAGGGAGAGTTCAACCTATGTCCCAAGATGTTTGACACATACCATGGTGGGTTAACGTATCTTACACAAACTGGAGTGTCACAAGAGGTATTGCATGAAAAACATGGGATTTTCCAGGAAAAAAGCTCAAACCCTATTTTATCATTGAGAAATGAAAAGCAGCTGGTTTCTGGTTGGATTAGAAGCCACCAGAAAAAAAAAAAAGAGCAATTTTTGGATTGGCTCAATGAATGGCTCAGAAGAGAAAGCACTTGTCAGTCTCTTTTTGGACTCACCTTATAAAAGAGCATCCCAGTCCCAGAGCCGAAGTCTTCAGGAGGGAAGAGACCAAGAGCAAGTCTTGTTTGGCTTCAGGGCTCACCTGATACCTGGTAATGTCTCAGTTCTTTTCTTTCAATGTCAGCTTTTGCTTTTTCCTCAAAAATCCAACTCCCAAACCTCTGCGTTATTAACTTTAATTTGTATGTAACTAAAATGGTAAACTAAGATTTCAGAAAATTCAACATGTTGAATAAGTGATTCAAATATATGCTAATACCTAGAATGCTTTAATAAAATTTTCTGCCTCCTAAGTCCTAGGAAAAATAAATGTTTGATTGGTTCGGGTTGCTTTTGGGAGGTCTATGGTCCAGTGAAATTGGTGACCTCTCAGTGGAAATCTACATGTTTATATCTATATATTTCCATTAAATATATAGCCTTTGAATATAAACATATTATAAATAGTCATACAATATTTCTGTAATGCATAAGAGATATAAAATTAAACATTGTTTATATATTTATATATTTTAATGATGTATATAATACATATTTTATTTATTGTATTTTTTATTTATGTCTCTACGTTAAACCCTTATTTCAATTTCAGAACTGTTCACTTTGTCTCCTTATTTCTCCTGATATTTTCAAATGTATAGAAGCTTGTGTAAGCTTCTAATACTAATTTTGAAACAGTTTTGGTTCACCCTCTATCAATTCTGTTCTCAGCAACAGGACATTTCAGCACAATCTCATTTCCATTCCTTGCTTGAGAGACCATAATTTGTGACAGATCAGAACCTTCCAAATTCCTAATAGTTCTTAATATGAGATATTAACTGCCACTTCTTTGTCCATAAGCACCCTTCTAGACTATCTTATCCTATAAAATTAATCCTAATAAAAGTTTAAACTCTTCCAATGAAGGTATCATATGTTTACTTTTAAAATTTTCTTTTCAAATGGGAATTGATTTGATTGCACATTTCCTTTCTAGAACTGCTGCCTGTAGACCAAGACTGGAGATGCTGAGCAAATTGACCTCTTGATAAATTTGATTTACAAAATGAACTTTTTTTTCCCCTGAAGTTTGTAATTTTTACAGTATTAGCACCTAATTTTGCTTTATGTTGTTTATTTACTAGATAAAATCATTTAGCTAAAAATAAAGTTATGGAAGTATTTAAGACCTGGTTGAATGGGACGTTGAACAGCCTGGTCTAGTGGAAGGTGTTTCAGTCCTGGGGGTTGGAACAAGATGAGTTTCAAGGTTCCTTCCAATCCAAACCATTCTGGGATTCCATGATTCTGTTCTGGCTAAGGAATATTTGCAAAATGGAAAAAAAGTCTGAGCAACAAAACTATTAAAGTAACTTAATGATCCCATGTCCTGAAAACATTTTGCCCCACACAATAGTCAGGGTTTTACTGATTATTTTTGAAAGCTTGAAGAAAAAATTAATATAAATGTAATTGTTATTAACACAGTGTGTATCTCAGAAGACTGCAGATCCCAGGGACTGTCTCTTACATCTTCCTTGGTCCTTTTCCCAACAGTGTACAGCACATCCTCAGCCATGAAGACCCTTTGTTTGCTCTTTTCTCTCCTCTTCTTGGCACTCCAGGTCTCTCCAGGTAAGATGGGAAAGAGATGCTGGAAAAGGATTTTTGTGCACCTGAAGAAAAATCCCCAGCATGTTTTAACTACTTCTGTTCCAAATTGCTAGAAGCCAGTCAGGAATTAATCAATCAGCCCAGTGCTTGTGCTAGACCTTCTTTGTAACCTCACTGCCCACACAACCTTTCAAAACATCCAAGGCTGTGACAAAGACAGCTCAAGGAATTTGAAAACAAAAATAAACCAGCCAAGGTTGTGACAAAGACAGCTCAAGGAATGAGAAACCCTTCCACTGCAATTCCCTGCCCTGCGGAGCAAGGGGGAAGGAAACATTTTATTCTGGTTGCAGGTTTGTCTTCACCCCGGAGGGAAATGCTTTTCTGCAGAGGAGGGAGCTGTCACTTTGGAGGATGTCCCTTCCACCTGGTTAAAGTTGGAAGTTGCTTTGGGTTCCGCTCCTGCTGCAAACCGTGAGTTTGGTGTTCACCAAGGCTCATCTGCAGGATGAGCAGAGAAATAGTAAATAGTAAATGTCTCCTAAACCCCAAGGTGTTCCTGAATATTTAAATTAGGAATAAGGGGAAAAAAATACTATGCCATGAGGACAGTCAAGTGTTCTGTGTTGACTCAAATGTTACATGTTGCCCAAGAAGCATTTGGAGAATGCTCTCAGGCACAGGGTGAGGTTTCTGTGGTAAAATTTGTTGCAAAATTAAATTATCATATGAGAAACAGCCTTCTATTTTTACTCAGGAATGAATGAGCTCACCCCAAAATCTAGGGATATAAATTTAATTCCCTGCTTTTCCTAAACATTAGGAAAACAGTCTCTTTACTCACAGGTATGATTGCATAGAGCATGTCCCAACATGACGACAAATGACATGAACTATTTTGGGAAGAATTTGTGTCCAGGAGGAAAAAAAGCATGGGCTGGGAGTGAGTGGGGAGGGAATATAAGCAGAATGAAAATCTGATTTTTTTTTCTTTCTGCAGGCCATGGAATGTAAGAGATGTTGATGAGCCGTTCATTGAAGAGTAATGAAAATTTCTTCTAAGCCTACAAATTTGCTTGGAATCTCCTTACTCCTAAACCCACTGGATCCTGCTGCAAAGCCTCACACTCCTTTCACATGCAAAAGGCTTTAAAATATAGAGTAAATCCAAATGTGTTCTGCATTGCTTTCCCTCCTTCTAAATAAATTGTTGGTTAGCATTGGTCATTGAAACATGTGTCATGATTCTGCCTGGGGTTTGACACACAAACCCCAGAGGGCAACAATTTATGGTGCAACCTGATCCTTACTTTGAGTTTTTCTGAGCCATACATCTCTCCAGGTCTACACAGCCCTTAACTTCAGTGCCAAGAGAAAGCCTGGCTGAAAAAACTCAGCTTCCCTTTGTCAGAATGTGTTCAGATGCCAAAATCCCTTATTTCTTACTGCGCAAAAACCTTTTCTTGGGAAAACAGGAATGGTTAAAACCCCTCATTCCCCATCTGGAGGTCCTGGGCCCAGTGTAACCCTCCTTGCCAGGAGCTGGGAGCTGTGCTGCTCCACACCCCATCCCGCCACAGGGCACTGAGGGACTGCCTGGCCCTCATGAGCACTTGGGATGATCCCATGGGGACACCTCAAGGACACCTTTGTGGACCTTAGAGGAAAATAGATTGCCCAGGTGTGCTGTCCAGGTGACATCACAAAGGGGCCCTCTGGATCAGATGGGTAACCTGGGTAGCCCTGCAGGGTGGGAGCTGGGGGTCTTCTCCTCTCCACCCAGCTGGACACAACTGGAGGTTAGGATGGCTTTCCTCTACTGAGGCTGACCTCACCCTCTGTGGAAAATGCGTCCATGATCATGATCCATGAACATGTGTGTGCATAAGGAGTGTCTCTGGTTCTACTGGTAAAGACTTCTCTATCCAAGGATGCCGCCCTGGCCAATTCCAAATTTCCAGCTGGGTATGAAGCACACGACAGAGATGCCAGGTTGCTGCTTATTGGCATTTGCAACCATCCTGTTTCACTGGGGAACTTCATCCACCTCCCACTTGCTACAAAGATGCCTCTTATCCTGCAACTGTTTTTCTCCAAAACACGTGGCATCCTTAATATTTCATTATTATTCAATATTCAGCCTTAATATTTCAAATATTTCATATTTGTCTCAGGGTGACGGTTTTGGCAGCAAAACTCTGCCCAGTGATGGAGTTACAGAGCAGAAGGCTCAAAAGGGTTTTTCATTTTCTGCCTTACTCAAAAAGCATACTCATACATACCAAAACATAAACCTTAGAGATCAAGTTATCTGGGGGTGTCCAGCCTGGAGAAGAGAAGGGGTTGGGGAGACCTTGAATCCCCACCCAGTGCCTCAAGGAGATGAAAAAGAGTAAGAGAAGGACTTTGGGCCACGGTCTGGAGCGACATCAAAAGGGAGAAACTTTCAAACTGACAGACGACAGGGTTACAGTGGATATTAGGAAGAAATTCTTGACTCTAAGGATGGTGAGGCCCTGGCACAGGTTGTCCAGAGAAGCTGTGGCTACTCTATCATTGGAAGTGTTCAAGGCTATGTAAGACAAGGCTTGGAGAAACCTGAGAGAGTGAAGGTGTCCCTGCCCATGGTGGAGGTTGGCATGAGATGATCTTCCAGGTCTTTTCCAACCCAAACCATTGCAGAGGTGATTCTGTGAAAGAAGGATTCTGCTCCCCCAGGGCTGCACTGGTTCCTGTGCCTGCACCCACCAGTTCTTGTGCCCATCCCAAGGATTTCCCTGCTGGCCCCACAGCCCGGTGCCGCTGTGCCGCGGGTGTCACAAGAGGTGTTGCATGGGGACAACGGTGCCATTGATTGCAACAGCCCCAGGAGGCCCCTCAGCCTCTGGCCCTGCAGCAGGGAGGGAGCAGGGCCAGCCCCAGCACCCCCACAGCCATGGGGCACTCCCGGCTTGGCCCAGGCCACTTGTGCCAGCCCCACCCCCTGGAAATGGGGAAAAACCGGCGTGCTTGGGGCACAGGGACACTCCCTGAGCTGGACTCTTCACACAAGAGATTCCAGCTTGGTTTGTTACAGACAGACCTTGGTGTGCTCTGAACCAACACCTTTCTCAGGTACGTCACTGGGCAGTCACTGCCAGCCCACCAAGACCCTTCCCTGCCCTCTTGCTCCTCCCTGGGTCAGTGCTGCACAGGGATGGGGAGTGGGCTGGCTGGGAATCCTGGGAATGCTCTGGAGTTGAGGATGGATACTTGCCAGCTGAGCTGGGAAGACTTGCCTGACTGCAGGGGATTGTGCAGGGTGTTTGTGCAGCAAGCTTTGGGCTGGCTTGGGCTATGGACAACATTTGATAAGACTTTATTTAACTTGGCCTCTCCAGGCACAGAGATTCCCCTAAATCCTTGACCCTGCTTTGGTTCTTGGTGTGTTCCCTCTGCAGCCCCCCAAGAAGACCCAGGACAGGCATCAGCCATGCGGATTCTCTACCTGCTCTTCCCCTTCTTCCTCCTGCTGGTGCACAGTGCTGCAGGTGAGAGGCACAGAGGGGAGGGGGCTGAGGAGGTGAGGTGGGAACCCCCACCTGAGGGGTTTTCCAGGTCCTGGTAAGCAACCACAATTCTCAGGTATTTATGACATTTTGGAGGGACTTGCTGTGAGGAAGGTTTGGGCAGCTGAGCTCCAGCACAGCAACTCCTGTACATCCTGCTGATCTTTTCCTCTGTCTTTCCCCACATGCACACGTTACTGTAGAAAAATGAGCTCTTGACTGGAGAGTTTAAAATTTTGGTTTTGGTGTTCAGTTCCCATATAAGACTGGGACTCAGAGCCAGTAGCAGCTGCACTTGAACCAGACACATTTTTGACTTTTATGCAACATTCACTGTGCCCTCTTTCCTTTTTGTGCAGGATCCTCCTTGGGACCAAAAAATGAGAAACAATGTAAGAAAGAAAAGGGATACTGCTCACTTTTCAACTGCTCTTTCCCCTTTGTCATCGTGGGAAAATGTTCCACGTTTTACTTTTGCTGCAAAAAGTAAGTTTTCAACCTACAAAAGCTGCTGTCAAGGCAGATGTTGTTTAAGGGGCCCTGAGTAGCTAAAGACTCAGCACTCTTGAAGATTCAAGGCAGAGCAGAGGGGAGGGAAGGGAAAGTGCTTGGAGCTGACCTGAGAGAGGCTGCAGGAGCCCCACATCAGTCACGGCCTCCCCACTCACCAAAGACACCAAAGAGGGAAACATTCCCTGTCCTTGGGCAGCACTGAGGACATGATCCAGGTCTGGCTGCATCTGCACAGGCCTGGAGCCAGGGCTGCCAGCACTGAGATAGCCCAGGTGCAGCCTGGCTGCACTAAGGACTGCACCTCACCTGCCCTGAGCCTGACTCTGCTGCACCTCACCCTGGGCATTGCAGGGCAGGGGACACAGTGGCAGGGAAAGCTACACCAGCTGATGTGCTTGTTTACTTTCTTTATGCAGAATCTGGGGTTGAGAACAAGATATTCCAGAGAAGAACCTCCCCCATGCTTCAGGCTGCTGCATCCATGTGCTGATGTCCTCATGTGCTGACGTCCCCATGTGCTGATGTCCCCTGGCCTCGGTGGCTGTGCCGTGCCCAGCTGGGCTGGCAGCAGCAGTGGCAGCTGCTCCTGCTGGGTGCTGCTGGGCTGGAGCCCTGTGCTGCCAGCCCCGGTGTCTTTGGGGCAGGAGCTGCTTTTCCTGCCTTGAATAAAGACGAGCACTTTGGCATTGCAGGCCTGGGCCGTGTCTGTGTGTCCTGCTGCTGCAGGGCTGCTGTGCCTGCTGCCCCTGGGGCTGCCACTGCCTTGGTGGCAGCAGAAGGCCCTGGGCATGGAGCTGGGGCTGAGCAGCGCCTGTGTCCCTGGGGATGCTCCTGCCTGGCCGTGCTTTGGGGACGCTGAGCCTGGCCCTGCCTGCTGGGCCAGGCTGCCTGGGCTGCCTGTGCTGGGGCTGCCCTGCAGATGCTCCCTCTGCTCCCTCTGGGGGAACAGGAACCTTGTCCTGGTGTTTATAGGCCCAGATATCAATCTGTTCTCCAGACACAACTTCTATGTCAGAAATACATGGACTGGGAACTGTGGACATAGTGGCAAAGCCTCATCCATAAAATAGCCTCAGCATTCTTACAAGGTCCCAGCTCCAGTCCCAGCTGCAAAAATTGCAGCAGGAACCATTCCTTAATAAGGATGTGGTGTGGGGGATGTCATTGAGGACAACATAGACCTACAGAAAATGCACATGTGATTTATGAGCTTGATAGGAGTAAAATAATGACATGAACCAAAAGATTTGCTTTTTCTTCATTCATCTGCATTATATCTATATGGACTACTCACTATCCAGGGCACATTTTCACTGTAGCATCACCTAAATTCCCCATCTTTCTATACTTTTGATGATAGAAATTATTATTCTTCCTGCTGCTCCTTGCAGCATCAGGACGGGAAGAGCACAGGAGCCAGGCTGGAGTCACCAATAGCCCAAGAGTTCTTTTTCCCGTTTCCCCCCTGCACCAGAGAAAAGGAGGCTTTGGTTTCCTCTTCTGACACCTCTAACAAGGATTCCCAACCCAGAGCCTTCTGTCATCCTGCCTTGTGTAAGGACCCTGTGGTGCTGTGGTTTGCTGGACACATGCAGGGACACAGGGACACATGCAGGGACACACACACCAACCCTGCTCACTGGAAACCAGCACCCATCTGCTACTCTGGCATAGAATGGAACCTTTTCTGAATACCTTCAAGAAACCTCCCAGTAAAGCCACCATCAATGATGAGTTTCCACCACCAGAAGGTGGTGCCTCTGCTTCTGCTGAGCATCCAGAATCCATCTCCCACATTTTTTATCATTGCCACCTAGTTACTGTGACTTCAAATCTCAGGATTGTTCATGAGAAAATCACAAAATGTTCCACTTGCAAATCCCCAGCACCTTGCCCCTTGTAGTTTGGGGGACCAGATTTTTCTGCCAAACCCCTGGAGAAGCAGCTGCCAACTTGGGCACATGGCACAGACCCTCCTGTCTGGCAAGGACTGTCACTTCTCCCAGTGGCATGGCTGGCATCAAACTCACTGGATTCACAAGTAATGGCTGCATACAGCTTATATTTCTTCACCTTGGTTGGCATTACAAGGAGGCACAGTTTAGTTGGATCACCTGGTTTACAAAACTTGTCATCTATCCTGGGGTTGCTCTCATTTTATCTGAAGAGCCAAGAGAGAGAACCGTGCTTGTCCCCCTGACATGGCAGGTGCACATATCTGTTGTCTAATCAGATGTTCTTGCAGTGTCCAAAGTTGTTTTCCATATTTTGGGACTATTTGAATATCCCACATCAGCTGGTTTTTCAATCAGAAGAGGTGAGAAAAGGATAGGAGAGAAGGAAACGTTTTCACATAAACAGAGTTTAAATCAAACATATTACGAAGGAATCCTTCCCTGTGAGGGTGGAGATGCCCTGGAACAGGTTGCCCAGAGAAGCTGTGGCTGCAGCATCCCTGTAACTGTTCAAGGCCAGGTTGGATGGGGCTTGGAGCATCTTGGGATAATTGAAGATGTCCCTGTCCATGGCAGGGGGTGGAAGGAGATAATCTTTCAGGTCCCCTCCAACCCAAACCATTGCAGAGGTGATTCTGTGAAAGAAGGATTCTGCTCCCCCAGGGCTGCACTGGTTCCTGTGCCTGCACCCACCAGTTCCTGTGCCCATCCCAAGGATTTCCCTGCTGGCCCCACAGCCCGGTGCCACTGTGCCGTGGGTGTCACAAGAGGTGTTGCATGGGGACAACGGTGCCATTGATTGCAACAGCCCCAGGAGGCCCCTCAGCCTCTGGCCCTGCAGCAGGGAGGGAGCAGGGCCAGCCCCAGCACCCCCACAGCCATGGGGCACTCCCGGCTTGGCCCAGGCCACTTGTGCCAGCAGCAACTGGGGCCTGTCCCACCCACCAGCACTGCTATAAACCCAGCCTGCTTGGGGCACTGCAGCATTGCCTGGCCCCAAGGCCATCTGCACACAGCCATTGCTCTTGGCTTTGCTGCTGCCTCAACACCCAGACCTTCTCCAGGCAGGTGAGTGTGGGGTCTTTCCCTGGAATTCTGCCCACTCAGGGTCTCAGCTCAAAGCCCAACAGAGCAGCATCTCCTAAAGGAAAAATTATTGGAAGTCTCTAGGGGTAAACTTGGGCCAGCAGAGATTTTTTGGGAAAAACAACAAAAGCCTTCCTGTGAGTCTAAGAATATGTGGAAGGTGAAACTCAAGTTTCCTAAGTACAGGATAGTCTGGAACAGTGCCTTGATGCTGCAGGAGGGACCCAGGACCTTCTTTGCTGGCGGAATGAGGCTTCCCTTGGAAAGTCAGGAGAGTCTTTTCCTGTAGTGTCCAGCAGTACAGAGCTTTCCCATCATTTCAGGTTTTCCGTAGCTGCAAAGGTTGATTTCTGTTCCCATTTCTGGGCATTTCACTGCCCTCTGGCTCCTCCCTGGGTCAGTGCTGCCCAGGAGAGGGGCAGCAAGTGTGGGGCTGGGGAATGTCCTTGCTGGGAATCTTGAGAATCCTCTGGATTTGGGGATAGGCACTGTCAAGCTGAGCTGGGAGGGATTTCTTGAGCTCAGTGAAACCTGAAGGACTGAAAGAGAGCTTGTCCCATAACATTCAGTAGCAATTTTTCCTCTGTTATCCCCCACATTTCACTGGCCATGTATTTTCAATGGATGGGAAACAATTGGCCCCAGGTCTGGTGCCCCTTCTCTGAGGAAAGATCTTTGGAAACCATCCAGGAAATGAATTAAAAAAATCAGTTGAGGTAATCAATTTCCAAAAGGCATGAAACATGAAACATGAAACACTCCCAAAGACATGAAACACAGACATGAAACACACTCAAAGTTTGGAGAGTGGCACAAAACTAAGAATTGTGTTTAAAGAGAAATGGAGAGGAAATATCATCTGCTGTAGTTGGGAAGCAGCCCCTCTGCAGTTTGGTGAACCACAGAGCCCAGGTTTCTGCCCCACCTGGGGTCCTGCCTGTCCCCATTACCTTGGTGTCCCCTCTGCAGCTCTGTGAAGACCCAGGAGAGGCAGCAGCCATGAAGATCCTGTTCCTGCTCTTCCCCCTGCTCCTCCTGTTGGTCCACGGTGCTGCAGGTGAGAGGGGAAGAGGGGAAATGAGGGAAAGTGTGAGCACCCAGGAGTGGGAATTGAGTGTCCCTGGATGAGACCGTGATTGTGGGAGTGTTGAGAAGATAATGGAGGACTGAGGTCAAAGGGGTTTCTCCAATGTGTTTCCAACTGAATTGCAATTTGGGGGGGAGAAATGCCGTGGAGACAGAATCCTGCCTTGTTCTGTGGGTCAGGAAGATTTCAGGCCCCAAACCTGCATCCAGAACTTCCTTTCTGGGAGTCTCTTGCCCTTCTCAGGGACGACTGAGAGCCACAGAGTTTTTTGAGTGGAGACATTTCCTGGAGCTCAAATGTGACACTAATTATCCATCAGCTGAGTGAATTATTATTATTGTTATTAAAATTATTAATATTGTTATTGTTATTATTATTGTTGCTGCTGTAATTGTTTTTTGTGTGCTTTTATCCATGGAAACAGGAAATATAATTACATGCAGGCGCAGAGGTGGATTCTGCAGCTTTGGGCGTTGTAACTACCCTATGAGAGCTGTTGGGAGATGCTCAACAGTTGAAGTGTGCTGCATTAGGTAAGGACCAAATCTCTGCTTGAAGGAAGAGTTTCCTCCTTTTTCCCCAGAGGGATCTATTACTAATTTCTTTCTGGCCAGCCTCTGATAAAATATCTCCTGCTTTTATAATTAGTCAAAGAGGCCCAAAAGAGAAGGGTAAAGCCCTTGTGTTGTTTTGGGCTTCCAAGAGTAGGGCTGAAACAGCCCCAGGTCAGCCAGGGCTCCCCCACTCACCAAAGCCTCTAAAGAGTGAAGCCTTCACTGTCCTGTGGGCAGCCCTGAGGACATGATAAAGGGTTTGCTGAATCTGTGCAGGGCTGCCAGCACTGAGATAGCCCAGGTGCAACCTGGCTGCACTAAGGACTGCACCTCACCTCCCCTGAGCCTGACTCTGCTGCACCTCACCCTGGGCATTGCAGGGCAGGGGACACAGTGGCAGGGAAAGTTACACCAGGTGATGTGCTTGTCTCTTTTCTTCTTACAGTCGCTTCGGATGAAATCCTGAAATTCCCAAGCACGACATGGCCCTCGCTTCTGGCTGCTGGACCCATGTGCTGATGTCCCCATGTGCTGATGTCCCCATGTGCTGATGTCCCCACGCCTCAGTGGCTGTGCCGTGCCCAGCTGGGCTGGCAGCAGCAGTGGCAGCTGCTCCTGCTGGGTGCTGCTGGGCTGGAGCCCTGTGGTGCCAGCCCCGGTGTCTTTGGGGCAGGGGCTGCTTTTCCTGCCTTGAATAAAGACGAGCACTTTGGCATTGCAGGCCTGGGCCGTGTCTGTGTGTCCTGCTGCTGCAGGGCTGCTGTGCCTGCTGCCCCTGGGGCTGCCACTGCCTTGGTGGCAGCAGAAGGCCCTGGGCATGGAGCTGGGGCTGAGCAGCGCCTGTGTCCCTGGGGATGCTCCTGCCTGGCCGTGCTTTGGGGACGCTGAGCCTGGCCCTGCCTGCTGGGCCAGGCTGCCTGGGCTGCCTGTGCTGGGGCTGCCCTGCAGATGCTCCCTCTGCGGGAACAGGAACCTTGTCCTGGTGTTTATAGGCCCAGATATCAATCTGTTCTCCAGACACAACTTCTATGTCAGAAATACATGGACTGGGAACTGTGGACATAGTGGCAAAGCCTCATCAATAAAATTGCCTCAGCTTTATCCCAAGGTCCCAGATCCGGTCCCAGATCCATTCCCAGCTGCAAAAACTGCAGCAGGAGCCATTCCTTAAAGTGATGTGGTGTGGGGGATGTCATTGAGGACAACATAGACCTACAGGCAATGCACACGTGATTCATGAGCTTGATAAGAGTAAAATAATTACCTGAATCAAAAGGTTTGATTTGTCCACTTTCATCTGTATTATATCCATACAGAATACTCAGTATCCACAGCACATTTTCACTGTAGACTCACTTAACTCCTCCATCTTTCTATACTTTTGATGATAGAAATGATTATTCTTCCCGCTGCTCCTTGCAGCATCAGGACGGGAAGAGCACAAAGGCCAGGCTGGAGTCACCAGTAGCCCAAAAGTTCTTTTCCCTCTTTCTCCTCCTGTACCAGAGAAAAGGAGGCTTTGGTTTCCTCTTCTGACACATAAGACAAGAATTCCAACCCAGCACTATACATCATCGTCCCTTGTGTAAGGACCCTGTGGTGCTGTGGTTTGCTGGACACATGCAGGGACACAGGGACACATCCTGGGAAGAAAGGACACATCCTGGGACACACGGACACACACACAGACCCTGCTCGCTGGAAACCAGCACCAACCTGCTGCTCTCACACAGAGTGGAACCTTTTCTGAGTCCCTTCAAGAAACATCCCAGTAAAGCCACCATCAGTGATGTGTGCAGGTGGTGCCTCTGCTTCTGCTGAGCATCCAGAATCCATCTCCCACATTTTTTATCATTGTCACCTTGTCACTGGGACTTCACATCTCAGGATTGTTCATGAGAAAATGCCAAGATGTTCCACTTCCAAATCCCCAGCCCCTTGCCCCTTGTAGTTTGGGGAAATCAGATTGTTCTTCCAAGCACCTGGAGAAGGAGTTGCCAACTTGGGCACATGGCACAGACCCTCCTGTCTGGCAAGGACTGTCACTTCTCCCAGTGGCATGGCTGACATCAAACACACTGGATTCACAAGTGATGGCTGCATCCAGCTTGTATTTCTTCACCATGGTTGGCATTACAAGGAGGCGCAGTTTAGTTGGATCCCCTGGTTTAGGGAACTTGTCATCTATCCTGGTGTTGCTCTCATTTTATCTGAAAAGTCACTAGAGAGAACCTTGCTTATCCCCCTCACATGGCAGGTGCACAGATCTGTTGTCTAATCAGATGTTCTTGCAGTGTCCAAAGTTATTTTCCATATTGTGTGAGTTTTTGCACATCCCACGCCTACTGGTTCTTCAACCAGAGAAGGAGAGACATAGGAAAAGGACAGGAGAAGAGGGAATGGTTTCACAAAGACAGGAAGCAGGGTTAGATGGGATGTTGGGAAGAAATTCTTCCCTGTGAGGGTGGACAGTCCCAGGCACAAATTGCCCAGAGAAGCTGTGGCTGCCCCTGGACCTCTGGAATTGTCCAGGGCCATTTTAGACAAGGCCTGGAACATCCTGGGATAGTGGAAGGTGTACCTGCCCATGGCAGGGGTGGAATGAGATGCTCTTTCAGGTCCCTTCCAACCCAAAACCATTGCAGAGTTGATCCTGTGAGCCCATGCAAGAAGGATTCTGTTCCCCCAGGGCTGCACTGGTTCCTGTGCCTGCACCCCCGAGTTCCTGTCCCCATCCCAAGGATTTCCCTGCTGGCCCCACAGCCCGGTGCCGCTGTGCCGTGGGTGTCACAAGAGGTGTTGCATGGGGACAACGGTGCCATTGATTGCAACAGCCCCAGGAGGCCCCTCAGCCTCTGGCCCTGCAGCAGGGAGGGAGCAGGGCCAGCCCCAGCACCCCCACAGCCATGGGGCACTCCCGGCTTGGCCCAGGCCACTTGTGCCAGCAGCAACTGGGGCCTGTCCCACCCACCAGCACTGCTATAAACCCAGCCTGCTTGGGGCACAGGGACACTCCCTGAGCTGGACTCTTCACACAAGAGGTTCCAGCTTGGTTTGTTACCGACAGACCTTGGTGTGCTCTGAACCAACACCTTTCTCAGGTACGTCACTGGGCAGTCACTGCCAGCCCACCAAGACCCTTCCCTGCCCTCTTGCTCCTCCCTGGGTCAGTGCTGCACAGGGATGGGGAGTGGGCTGGCTGGGAATCCTGGGAATGCTCTGGAGTTGAGGATGGATACTTGCCAGCTGAGCTGGGAAGACTTGCCTGACTGCAGGGGATTGTGTGGGGTGTTTGTGCAGCAAGCTTTGGGCTGGCTTGGGCAATGGACAGCATTGGATAAACCTCATTTAGCTTGGCCTCTCCAGGCACAGAGATTCCCCTAAATCCTTGACCCTGCTTTGGTTCTTGGTGTTCTTGGTTCTTGGTTCCTTCTGCAGCCCCGAGAAGACCCAGGACAGGCATCAGCCATGCGGATCCTCTACCTGCTCTTCCCCTTCTTCCTCCTGCTGGTGCACAGCGCTGCAGGTGAGAGGGACTGAGGGGAGATGGCTGAGGTGGGAACCCCCACATGAGGGGTTTTCCTGGTCCTGGTAATCTGCCAAAATTCTCAGGTATTTATTATGTTTGGGATGGATTTGCTGTGAGGAAGGTCTGGGCAGCTGAGGATCCAGCACAGCAACTCCTGTACATTCTGCTGATCTTTCCCTTTGACTTTCCCCACACAGACATGTTGCCATAGAAAAAATTAATTCTAAATGGAGACTTTAAAATGTTGGGTTTGGTGCTCAGTTTCCATACTAGACTGGGACTCAGAGCCAGCAGCAGCTGCTCTGGAACCAAACATATTTTTGACATTTAAGCCACGCTCACTTTGCCCTCTTTCACTGAGCAGGATCCTCCTTGGAGCCAACAAACAAGAAACAGTGTGAGAGAGAAAATGGATACTGTGGATTTTTGAAGTGCAAGTTCCCCTTTGTCATCAAAGGAAAATGTTCCTCGTTCTTCTTTTGCTGCAAAAAGTAAGTTTTGGAAAGACAAAAGTTGCTGTTATGGCAGAAGGTGTTTAAGGGCCTCGGGAAGCTAAAAGCTCAGGGTCCTTCAGGATTGAAGCCTGAGCTGAGAGGAGGGATGGGAAAGTGCTTGGAGCTGCCTTGTGAGGGGCAGCAACAGCCCCAGGTCAGCCAGGGCCTCCCCACTCGCCAAAGACACCAAGGACTGAAATATTCCCTGTTCTCAGGCAGCATTGAGGACATGATCCAGGTCTGGCTGCATCTGCAGAGGCCTGGAGCCAGGGCTGCCAGCACTGAGATAGCCCAGGTGCAACCTGGCTGCACTAAGGACTGCACCTCACCTCCCCTGAGCCTGACTCTGCTGCACCTCACCCTGGGCATTGCAGGGCAGGGGACACAGTGACAGGGAAAGCTACACCAGCTGATGTGCTTGTTTCCTCTCTTCTTGCAGTCTCTGGGGCTGAGACCCTGAAATTCCCAAGCAGAAATGAATGCCCCATGCTTCTGGCTGCTGGACCCATGTGCTGATGTCCACATGTGCTGATGTCCCATGTGCTGATGTCCCCTGGCCTCGGTGGCTGTGCCGTGCCCAGCTGGGCTGGCAGCAGCAGTGGCAGCTGCTCCTGCTGGGTGCTGCTGGGCTGGAGCCCTGTGGTGCCAGCCCCGGTGTCTTTGGGGCAGGGGCTGCTTTTCCCGGCTTGAATAAAGACGAGCACTTTGGCATTGCAGGCCTGGGCCGTGTCTGTGTGTCCTGCTGCTGCAGGGCTTGGTTGGGAGCAGCTGGGGAACCTGCCTGCTTCACTGGAGACTTTCCCTCTCAAGAATCAGACCCATAACATTTCTAATGTTGGAAAAGACCTCTGAGAATATTGAGTCCAACCATTCTCCCAAGAAATCCAACCCCAATACTAGACCATGAGCTCAAGTGCCACATCCACACAGCTTTTAAATTCCCTGCAGGAATGGTGACACCACCACTTCCCTGCGCATCATGTTCTAAACAACCATCACCGTTTGTGCCAAGAAATTATTCCTAATATCCAGTCAAATCCTTCCATGGTGCTATTTCAGGCCATTTCTTCTGGTCCTGTCAATTGTTACCTGGGGGAAGAGACTGACCCCAAAAATGTCAGCACTGCCATTGCTTTCCAGACCTCAAGGATTCGGTGAGGGATGTTCAGTCCATCCCTGCTGTCCTGATTTACGGCAAATTTGGGAGAGAATCTCCAAAGGGGGGGCCCTCCATAACCAAACTCACACGGCCGCTCCCCCCAACGTGTTTGTGAAAGATTCCCCTGAGACAAGTGGAAAGAACCTGTTTATTTAACAGGTACAGCACCCAGCAGCACACAAAATGAACAATACTGGATGGCACCACTTTATCACCGCTCTGACAAAGATGACAAATTCAGAAAGTCTCTCCTGGGGGTGGTCACTCTGTTATCAGTCCCCCCGGTGCTCGGGTAGCTGGGGCAGCCATTAGGTGCAAACTCTCGGTGTTTCCCAGGTCCCAGTCCGGAGCAGGTTTGAGTGGTTCCAGAAACGGGAAAGGAAAAACAGTCCTGGGAAAAATTCGGACAGTTTAGCTGAACTAAGGAATGAGCAGAAGGAAAAAGCAATAACAATGCAGTAGCAAAGCAGAAGCAAGAGCAAGAGTAAAGCAAAAAGCCAAGGAAAAAGCAAAAGCAGCACTATGTACTGCCCTGTTTCTGTGTCCGGCCAGCAGTGGGGGAGCAGGCTGATAAGAAACCAAAACAAAACTTTCACTCTTCAGAGCCAGTCCTGAAGGAACAAACACAATATCCAGTATAAACAGAACACACTAATGGGGATACAAACATCATAACGTCACCCTAGGACAGCTGCCTGCCTTGGCTTTTCCTTCAGCTGTGCTCACCTGTCCTGCACTGACTCTGGGGCTGCTCCCTCAAGCTCCCTTTCCCTCTGCACTGAAATGCTGCTCCCCCAGCTCCGGGGCTCCTTGGCCCAGAACATCTGGAGCCAGACTGATGGAGGTGTGGAAAACGAGCTCAGGGCTTACCAAGGGCACCCAGAGGGAAGTAAAGGGCAAGAGGGAGTGCAGGAAATTTTAGTTTCTTCGTCTCATTTCCAAACTCCCCAAAAGAGCTGTTGGTGTGAAATGAGTGGGAAACCTTTCCTCTCAGTGTACAAATCTGAGCACAATTGCAATATTCACTCAGATCTTCCACATCCCACTCTGAGTATGGAAGAGATAGAATGAGAGACCACAAGGAGGGAAAGCATTTCCTCATTTCTACTCTACCCAACACTAACCCACCTCTCTTGTCCATCCCATCCCTCTCCTGCCCAGCCCGGTGCCGCTGTGCCGCGGGTGTCACAAGAGGTGTTGCATGGGGACAACGGTGCCATTGATTGCAACAGCCCCAGGAGGCCCCTCAGCCTCTGGCCCTGCAGCAGGGAGGGAGCAGGGCCAGCCCCAGCACCCCCACAGCCATGGGGCACTCCCGGCTTGGCCCAGGCCACTTGTGCCAGCAGCAACTGGGGCCTGTCCCACCCACCAGCACTGCTATAAACCCAGCCTGCTTGGGGCACTGCAGCATTGCCTGGCCCCAAGGCCATCTGCACACAGCCATTGCTCTTGGCTTTGCTGCTGCCTCAACACCCAGACCTTCTCCAGGCAGGTGAGTGTGGGGTCTCTTTCCTGAATTCTGGTCACTCAGGGTCCTGCTTGTCCCCATTACCTTGGTCTTCCTTTGCAGCCTTGTGCAGACCCCGGAGGAGCAGCAGCCATGAAGATCCTGTTCCTGCTCTTCCCTCTGATCCTCCTGTTGGTCCAGGGTGCTGCAGGTGAGAAGGGAAGAGGGGAAATGGGGGAAAGTGTGAGCATCCAGCAGTGGGAATTTAGTGTCCCTGGAAGTGACTGTGTTTGTGGGAGTGATGAAAAGGTAACAGGGGACTGAGGTCAAAGATGTTTCCTGAGTGAGTTTCCAGATTGGCACTGATTTGGGGTGGAGAGAGCCCATGGAAACACAATCCTGGCTTATTTTGTGGGTCAGGGAGGTGGAATGTGACAAATGCCGACCTGCCAGCTCTGCTGATCCAGGCAGAGGTGGGAATGCAGCTGGAAGACATCCTGGCTCTTTCTTAACCTCACACTGGTCCTTTCTACTCTCTGCTCTGCTGTGCCTCCAGTTTAGGGGGACAGGGACCTTCCAGGTGAGACACATTGCAATTGGAGGTGTGGCTGTGGGGGAATTGGATCTGAGCCCTTCTCTTGGCCTGAAATGCACCAGCACCAGGGAGCATCATACTGTCTATAACTACAGCCTGACTTCTCAGTGTAATATTTTAATTGTTCCCTGTATCTTTCCCCATGGGAACAGGCAGTTCAATTGTGTGCAGGCGACTAGGGGGATTCTGCTCCCGGCGTTCTTGCCCTCCTGGTACGCATCATGCAGGAAGATGTTCTCTAAATCTTGTGTGCTGCAGAAGGTAAGGACCAGTCCTTGGCTGAAGAAAGATTTTCCTCTTTTTATCTCAGAAAGATCTGTTATCAATGTCTTTCTTGACAGCCCATGATAAATATTCTCCTGCATTTATGCTCTGAGAGAGAAGCACAAAAGGAGAGCATAGTTCTTGAAGGTTTGATCTCCTCTCACTGAGACTGCAGGAGCCCCAAGTCAGCCAGGGCCTTCACACTCTCCCCCAGTCCCCAGGGCCTCATTCAGGCTCTGCAGAGGACTCAACAAACCCACCTAAGTGAGAAATTTCCCCTGTCCATGGCCAGCACTGAGGATATGGTTCCAAACTTACTACATCTGCAGAGACCTGGAGCCAGGGCTATCAGCACTGAGATAGCCCAGGTGCAACCTGGCTGCACTAAGGACTGCACCTCACCTCCCCTGAGCCTGACTCTGCTGCACCTCACCCTGGTCATTGCAGGGCAGAGGACACAGTGGCAGGGAAAGTTACACCAGCTGATGTGCTTGTCTGTTTATTCTTGCAGTCGCTTTGGATGAAATCCTGAAGCAGGACTTGGCCCTCGCTTCTGGCTGCTGGACCCATGTGCTGATGTCCCCATGTGCTGATGTCCCCATTACTGATGTCCCCTGGCCTCGGTGGCTGTGCCGTGCCCAGCTGGGCTGGCAGCAGCAGTGGCAGCTGCTCCTGCTGGGTGCTGCTGGGCTGGAGCCCTGTGGTGCCAGCCCCGGTGTCTTTGGGGCAGGGGCTGCTTTTCCTGCCTTGAATAAAGACGAGCACTTTGGCATTGCAGGCCTGGGCCGTGTCTGTGTGTCCTGCTGCTGCAGGGCTGCTGTGCCTGCTGCCCCTGGGGCTGCCACTGCCTTGGTGGCAGCAGAAGGCCCTGGGCATGGAGCTGGGGCTGAGCAGCGCCTGTGTCCCTGGGGATGCTCCTGCCTGGCCGTGCTTTGGGGACGCTGAGCCTGGCCCTGCCTGCTGGGCCAGGCTGGCTGGGCTGCCTGTGCTGGGGCTGCCCTGCAGATGCTCCTTCTGGGGAGCAGGATCCTTATCCTGGTTCTGATGCTTATGGGTGTCCCTTGTCCCCAACAGCCATGGCTTTGTGTGCATGGGGGCTCTCTGCTGCGCCCAGACTTTGTTCCCACCCAACCCATCCCAGATATCCTGGATTTCCCACCATACTGGACTGGGGTCTCCATCTTCCTCATCAGTCCTTGAGCTGAGGTCTGCAGTGCACTCTCTGCTCAGTTCTCCCCCATCTCCCAGGCCCACAGCACCAACTCCTCTTCCAGCCCACAGCCTCTGTCCTTTCTTCATCCCTTCTGGATGAGCCTGATCCTGCAGACCCAGCAGACCTCAACACGCCTTCAAGGGAAACAAGTCTCCCCGGCTGGCTGTACAGCTCCTCCAGGAGGTGATCTCTCCAACTGGTCGCTTAGGCTACAATGTGAAAAAGTCCATTAAATATCTCCCATCAGGGCAAAAGCCAGGTGTCTTCTCCTCTCTGGCAGCTCAGATTGGTGTTACCACATGCTTCACTTCCTAAGGCCAGTGGTCTCAGCATTCCTGTGAGTGCAGACCCAGCCCTGCAGAGACAATTATTGGGTTTTGGGGCTGGCCCTGCTCCCTCCCTGCTGCAGGGCCAGAGGCTGAGGGGCCTCCTGGGGCTGTTGCAATCAATGGCACCGTTGTCCCCATGCAACACCTCTTGTGACACCCACGGCACAGCGGCACCGGGCTGTGGGGCCAGCAGGGAAATCCTTGGGATGGGCACAGGAACCGGTGGGTGCAGGCACCAGCCCAGTTCTTGTGACAGTCCTTGCCAGGCAGGAGGAGTCTGTGCCATGTGCCCAAGTTATCAGCTCCCTCTCCTCTTTGGCAGAGCAATCTGGTTGCCCCCAGATTGCAGAGCCTGAGTTTCTGGGGATTTGGAACCTGGTGCCTCAACAGTGCCTCAACATTTTTCCCTGCATAACCTTGAGATATGAAGTCACAGTGACAAGGTGACAATTAAGAAAAACACAGGAAATGGATTCTGCATCCTCAGCAGAAATAGAGGGTCCAACCGCCCAGATTACTGATGGTTTACTGGGAAGGTTTTTTCTGAAGATAAGTGAAAAAGGTTCTGCTTTGTGCCAGAGCAGCAGGTTGGTGCTGGTTTCCAATGAGCAGGGTCTGAGTCTGTGTCCCTGGATGTATCCAGCACACCACAGAACCACAAGGAGTTCTTAAACAAGGCAGGATGACACAAGACCTTGGGCTTGGAATCCTTCTCAGAGGTGTCAGAAGAGGCACCTAAAACCTCCTTTTCTTTAGTGCAGAGGGGAAACAGAGAAAGGAACTTTTGGGCTGAACATCTTGAGTACTCAAGAGACTCCAGCCTGTCCGATGTGCTCTCCTCAAGTATATGTTCCAGAGAGCAGCAGGCACAACAGTAATGAATTAAATGGATGAAAAAAATAGAGGATTTAAGTGATACTACAGTGAAACTGTGCCGTGGATGTTGAATTTTCCTATAAACAGAATGAAGATGAAAAAAGACAGAAGTCAAACCTTTTGATACAGGTATTTTTTTCCTCTACTGAGATCATGAGTCACATGTGAGTTCTCCTGGCTGTGCAGAGGCTCCTCACTGCCCCATACCTTTAAGGAATGGCTCCTGCTGCAGGTTTCGCAGATGGGACTGGAGCTGGGACCTTCGAACAAAGCTGTGGCTATTTTAGAGATGAGGCTTTGCCCTTATCACCATGGCTCCTTACCCCATGTCTTTCTGAGTCCACAGCACTGTGCACAGGAGCCCTGCTGGAGAGGAGGAGAAAAAGGGAGGAAGGGAAATCCTGCTCCACCCTCAGAGTCCTGCCTTATAATAAAGCCTCTGTTCTGGCCTTATTACCAAGCAGTGCAAGATAGCCCAGGAGCCCAGTCCTCAGGGGGATAGGGTGCCCAAAAGCTAGGCTAGCTCGAGGCCAATGCTGCAGGCTAACCCCCTTAGCAAGCTGGGTGATTATCAGCTCTTTAGTGATTGCAAGCTCTCTTAGCATCTCAGCTCTTGCTTGCTAGGTAGGTTGCCCTTGGCTGAGGCTGCAGCAGACGGCGAGAGAGGAGAAGGAGGTCCTGGCGTTCCACAGCGATTGTTTTACTGGGGGAATCTGTGAAGGGTCCAGCGACAGCTCTTCTTCTGTCGAATGGGCTAAAGTAGGCCCCTTATATAGGGTTAAGGGGGATCCAGACTTGACCAATAGTAAGGGTTAAGTAACATGGCCTATAGGGTTACAGAGATAAGCTATGGGGCGGGGGTCAGAGAGACAGGAACTTATGTTGCTGTCTCAGCAGTTCCTATTGTTCAATCCTCCATGGGGCTTTACCTAGGTCCATGGGGTTTACTACACTGCCTTGTGCAGGGATGGAGGCATCAGACATGTTGGAGAATCCCTGCTGAAGGCTGCTGAGGGGAGGTCCTCAGTGTGTCTCAATAAAGCGCTATAAACATCACCAAACTTCCACCAGAAAACTTCCCCTGGATGTTGGAGACAGGGAACAATTGGCAGCCCAGGGACATGGGGACAACTCTGGGCTGGATCTGCTGCCTTTCCCAGCCCAGAGCCATACCTGGGATCTCAGGGACACTTCAACAGCTCCCAGAGCTTTTCAGAGCCCAGGTAGACTCAGAGGGGGGCAAGGCCCAGCCTGGGCTCCAGCCAGTCTCAGGTGTGCCCAGACAACGGAGGGGATTCTCAGGGTGTGCACAATGAACACACACAGATGTGTAGCTTGAGATTCCCAGGAGGAGCCATGCCATGCTACATGTGCACATATGGAATATCCCTGCAGAAAACCCAGGGAGCTCATTTCCCACCAGCAGCAGGACTGTGCCTCCCTTGGGCTCATCCGCACTTGTGCTGAGCATCCTCCATGAGAAAGGACAATCACTAACCTGTGATTGTCAGGTTGTGACAGGAAAGAAGGGGACTGAGAAAATTAAGAACTCTGGGCCTATAAAAAGCCTCAGTGAGTGACAGGAAAGGAGGGGCCTGAGAAAATAAAGAAGTCTGGGCCTATAAAAAGCAGGACATGGGTTCTGCTTCACAGGAGTGAGTGTCTGCAGGACAGCTCCAGCACAGGCAGCCCAGCCAGCCTGGCCCAACAGGCAGGGCCAGGCTCAGCATCCCCAAAGCACGGCCAGGCAGGAGCATCCCCAGGGACACAGGCGCTGCTCAGCCCCAGCTCCATGCCCAGGGCCTTCTGCTGCCACCAAGGCAGTGGCAGCCCCAGGGGCAGCAGGCACAGCAGCCCTGCAGCAGCAGGACACACAGACACGGCCCAGGCCTGCAATGCCAAAGTGCTCGTCTTTATTCAAGCCGGGAAAAGCAGCCCCTGCCCCAAAGACACCGGGGCTGGCACCACAGGGCTCCAGCCCAGCAGCACCCAGCAGGAGCAGCTGCCACTGCTGCTGCCAGCCCAGCTGGGCACGGCACAGCCACCGAGGCCAGGGGACAGCAGCACATGGGGACATCAGCACATGGGGACATCAGCACATGGGGACATCAGGAGGTACTTCTCAGGAGCCAGAAGCGAGGGCCATGTCCTGCTTGGGAATTTCAGGTTCTCGACGCCAAATACTGTAAGGAGAAAAGAGACAAGCACATCAGCTGGTGTAACTTTCCCTGCCACTGTGTCCCCTGCCCTGCAATGCCCAGGGTGAGGTGCAGCAGAGTCAGGCTCAGGGGAGGTGAGGTGCATTCCTTAGTGCAGCCAGGTTGCACCTGGCCTATCTCAGTGCTGGCAGCCCTGGCTCCAGGGCTGTTCAGTTTAAGCAAAACTTGGGTCATGTCCCCGGTGCTGCCCAAGGATTGTCAAGGCTTCACTCTTTGCTGGCTTTGGAAGTCAGGCCTCTGCAGAGCCTGAATGAGGCCCTGGGGACTGGGGGAGAGTGGGGAGGTCCTGGCTGGCCTGGGCCTGCTGCCACCCTGTGAGGGGAGATCAAACCCACAAGGATTATTCTCTCCCTTCTTCAGCATCTCTCTCAACACATAAATGCAGGAGAGTATTTATCATGAGTTGTCAAGAAAGGCATTGGTAACAGATCTTTCTGACGAAAAAGGAGGAAAATCTTTCTTAGGCCAAGGATCTGGGCCTTACCTTCTGCAGCACAACAAGCCTGGGGCACATGATCCTGCACGATGTGTACCAGTAGGGCAATAATGCTTGAGGCAGAATCCCCGTTTTAACCTGCATTTCTCTGCATTGCCTGTTCCCATGGGAAAGACACACACAGAACAATTAAAGTAATAATCTGAGAGGTCAGACTGTGGGTATAGACAGGCTGATGCTCCTGGTGCTATGCATTTCAGGCCAAGAGGAAGGCTCAGCTCCCTCAAGGGTTCAGATCCAATCCCCCCACAGCCACATCTCCAATTGCAATGTGTCTCACCTGGAAGGCCCCTGTCCCCCTAAACTGGAGGCACAGCAGAGCAGAGAGTAGAAAGGACCAACGTGAGGTTGAGGAAGAGCCAGGCTGTCTGCCAGCTGCATTCCCACCTCTGCCTGGATCAGCAGAGCTGGTGTTTCTGATGGACCCAAATCAGTGTCCATTAGAAACTCACTCAAGAAAACACCTTTGACCCCAGCCCCCTGTTACCTTCTCATCATTCCCACAAACACAGTAACTTCCAGGGACACTGAATTCCCACTGCTGGGTGCTCATATTTTCCCCCATTTCCCCTCTTCCCTTCTCACCTGCAGCACCCTGGACCAACAGGAGAACCAGGGGGAAGAGCAGGAAGAGGATCCTCATGCCTGCTGTTCCTCCTGGGCCTTCACAGAGCTGCAGAGGGGACACCAAGGTAATGGGGACAGGCAGGACCCTGAGTGGGCAGGATTCCAGGGAGAGACTCCACACTCACCTACCTGAGAAAGGCTTTGGTGTTGAGGCAGCAGCAAAGCCAAGAGCAATGACTGTGTGCAGATGGCCTTGGGGCCAGGCAATGCTGCAGTGCCCCAAGCAGGCTGGGTTTATAGCAGTGCTGGTGGGTGGGACAGGCCCCAGTTGCTGCTGGCACAAGTGGCCTGGGCCAAGCCGGGAGTGCCCCATGGCTGTGGGGGTGCTGGGGCTGGCCCTGCTCCCTCCCTGCTGCAGGGCCAGAGGCTGAGGGGCCTCCTGGAGCTGTTGCAATCAATGGCACCGTTGTCCCCATGCAACACCTCTTGTGACACCCACGGCACAGCGGCACCGGGCTGGGCAGGAGAGGGATGGGATGGACAGGAGAGGTGGGTTGGTGTTGGGAACAGTAGAAATGAGGAAATGATTTCCCTCCCTGTGGTCTCTCATTCTATCTCTTCCATACTCAGAGTGGGATGTGGAAAATCTGAGTGAATATTGCAATCGTGCTCAGCTTTGTACAGTGAGGGGCATGGTTTCCCACTCATTTCACACCAACAGCTCTTTTTGCGAGTTTGGAAATGAGATGGAGGAAACATTTCCTGCACTCCCTCTTTCCCTTTACTTCCCTCTGGGTGCCCTTGGTAAGCCCTGAGCTTGTTTTCCACACCTCCATCAGAGTCTGGCTCCAGATGTTCTGGGCCAAGGAGCCCCTGGGCTGGGGGAGCAGCATTTCAGTGCAGAGGGAAAGGGAGCTTGAGGGAACAGCCCCAGAGTCAGTGCCAGGCCAGGTGAGCACAGCTGAAGGAAAAGCCAAGGCAGGCAGGTGTCCTAGGATGATTTTATGATGCTTGAATCCCCATTTGTGTGTTCTGTTTATGCTGGATATTTTGTTCTATGCCTTCAAGACTGGCTCTGAAGAGCAAAAGTTTTGTTTTGGTTTTTTTACCAGCCTGCTCCCCCACAAGTGGTGGGACACAAAAACAAGGCAATACATAGTGTGGCTTTTGCTTTTTACTTTGCTCTTGCTTCTGCTTTGCTCCTGCTTGGCTCCTGCTTTGTTCTTTCTTTTCCCTTCTGCCCATTGGTTAGTTTAGCTAAACTGTCTGAATTTTTCCCAGGACTGTTTTTCCTTTCCCCTTTCCGGAACCACTCAAACCTGCTCCGGACTGGGACCCGGGAAACACTGAGAGTTTGCACCTTGTGGCTGCAGCAGCTGCCCCAGCACTGGAGGGACTGAGAACAGAGTGACCACCCCCAGGAGAGACTTTTTGAATTTGTCATCTTTTTCAGAGCGGTGACAGTGTGTTGTCACCCGGTATTGTTCATTTTGTGTGCTGTGGGGTGGTTTACCTGTTAAATAAACAGGTTCTTTCCAAGGAACTTCTCTCCAAAGAATCTTTCCCAAACCCATTGGGGGGAGCGGCCATGTGGGTTTGCTTTCTAGAGGAGGCGCCTTTTGGAGTTTTTCTCCCAAATTTGCCCTAAAGCAGGACAGCAGGGATGGACTGAACATCCCTCACCGAATCCTCCAGGTCTGGAAAGCAATGGCAGTGCAGACAGTATTGGAGTAAGTCTCTTGCCCCGGGTAACGATTGACCAGTCCAGAAGAAATGGTTTGAAATAGCACCATGGAAGGATTTGACTGGATATTAGGAATAATTTCTTGGCACAAACGGTGATGGTTGTTTAGAACATGATGCGCAGGGAAGTGCTGGTATCACCATTCCTGCAGTGATTTTAAAAGCTGTGTGGATGTGGCACTTGAGCTCATGGTCTAGTATTGGGGTTGGAGTTCCTGGGAGAAAGGTTGGACTCAACATTCTTTGAGGCCTTTTCTAACATTGGAAATGTTATGGGTCTGATTCTTGAGAGGGAAAGTCTCCAGTGAAGCAGGCAGGTTCCCCAGCTGCTCCCAACCAAGCCCTGCAGCAGCAGGACACACAGACACGGCCCAGGCCTGCAATGCCAAAGTGCTCGTCTTTATTCAAGGCAGGAAAAGCAGCCCCTGCCCCAAAGACACCGGGGCTGGCACCACAGGGCTCCAGCCCAGCAGCACCCAGCAGGAGCAGCTGCCACTGCTGCTGCCAGCCCAGCTGGGCACGGCACAGCCACCGAGGCCAGGGGACATCAGCACATGGGGACATCAGCACATGGGTCCAGCAGCCAGAAGCATGGGGCATTCATTTCTGCTTGGGAATTTCAGGGTCTCAGCCCCAGAGACTGCAAGAAGAGAGGAAACAAGCACATCACCAGGTATAACATTCCCTGCCACTGTGTCCCCTGCCCTGCAATGCCCAGGCTGAGGTGCAGCAGTCAGGCTCAGGGGAGGTGAGGTGCAGTCCTTAGTGCAGCCAGGTTGCACCTGGGCTATCTCAGTGCTGATAGCCCTGGCTCCAGGGCTCTGCAGATGCAGCCAGACCTGGATCATGTCCTCAATGCTGCCTGAGAACAGGGAATATTTCAGTCCTTGGTGTCTTTGGCGAGTGGGGAGGCCCTGGCTGACCTGGGGCTGTTGCTGCCCCTCTCAGGGCAGCTCCAAGCACCTTCCCATCCCTCCTCTCAGCTCAGGCTTCAATCCTGAAGGACCCTGAGCCTTTAGCTTCTCGGGGCCCTTAAATGCCTTCTGCCATGACAGCAACTTTTGTCATTCCAAAACTTACTTTTTGCAGCAATAGAAGAACGTGGAACATTTTCCTTTGATGACAAAGGGGAACTTGCACTTCAAAAATCCACAGTATCCATTTTCTCTCTCACACTGTTTCTTGTTTGTTGGCTCCAAGGAGGATCCTGCTCAGTGAAAGAGGGCAAAGTGAGCGTGGCTTAAATGTCAAAAAATGTGTTTGGTTCCAGAGCAGCTGCTGCTGGCTCTGAGTCCCAGTCTAGTATGGAAACTGAGCACCAAACCCAACATTTTAAAGTCTCCATTTAGAATTAATTTTTTCTACGGCAACATGTCTGTGTGGGGAAAGTCAGAGGCAAAGATCAGTAGGATGTACAGGAGTTGCTGTGCTGGATCCTCAGCTGCCCAGAGCTTCCTCACAGCAAGTCCCTCCGAAATGTCATAAATACCTGAGATTAGTGGTCGCTTACCAGGAAAACCCCTCAGGTGGCGGTTCCCACCTCAGCCATCTCCCCTCAGTCCCTCTCACCTGCAGCGCTGTGCACCAGCAGGAGGAAGAAGGGGAAGAGCAGGTAGAGGATCCGCATGGCTGATGCCTGTCCTGGGTCTTCTCGGGGCTGCAGAGGGAACACACCAAGAACCAAAGCAGGGTCAAGGATTTAGGGGAATCTCTGTGCCTGGAGAGGCCAAGCTAAATGAGGTTTATCCAATGCTGTCCATTGCCCAAGCCAGCCCAAAGCTTGCTGCACAAACACCCCGCACAATCCCCTGCAGTCAGGCAAGTCTTCCCAGCTCAGCTGGCAGGTATCCATCCTCAACTCCAGAGCATTCCCAGGATTCCCAGCCAGCCCACTCCCCATCCCTGTGCAGCACTGACCCAGGGAGGAGCAAGAGGGCAGGGAAGGGTCTTGGTGGGCTGGCAGTGACTGCCCAGTGACCTACCTGAGAAAGGTGTTGGTTCAGAGCACACCAAGGTCTGTCTGTAACAAACCAAGCTGGAACCTCTTGTGTGAAGAGTCCAGCTCAGGGAGTGTCCCTGTGCCCCAAGCAGGCTGGGTTTATAGCAGTGCTGGTGGGTGGGACAGGCCCCAGTTGCTGCTGGCACAAGTGGCCTGGGCCAAGCTGGGAGTGCCCCATGGCTGTGGGGGTGCTGGGGCTGGCCCTGCTCCCTCCCTGCTGCAGGGCCAGAGGCTGAGGGGCCTCCTGGGGCTGTTGCAATCAATGGCACCGTTGTCCCCATGCAACACCTCTTGTGACACCCACGGCACAGCGGCACCGGGCTGTGGGGCCAGCAGGGAAATCCTTGGGATGGGCACAGGAACTGGCGGGTGCAGGCACAGGAACCAGTGCAGCCCTGGGGGAACAGAATCCTTCTTGCATGGGCTCACAGGATCAACTCTGCAATGATTTTGGGTTGGAGGGGACCTGAAAGAGCATCTCATTCCACCCCTGCCATGGGCAGGGACACCTTCCACTATCCCAGGATGTTCCAGGCCTTGTCTAAAATGGCCTTGGACAATTCCAGAGGTCCAGGGGCAGCCACAGCTTCTCTGGGCAATTTGTGCCTGGGACTGTCCACCCTCACAGGGAAGAATTTCTTCCCAACATCCCATCTAACCCTGCTTCCTTTCTTTGTGAAACCGTTCCCTCTTCTCCTGTCCTTTTCCTATGTCTCTCCTTCTCTGGTTGAAGAACCAGTAGGCGTGGGATGTGCAAAAACTCACACAATATGGAAAATAACTTTGGACACTGCAAGAACATCTGATTAGACAACAGATCTGTGCACCTGCCATGTCAGGGGGATAAGCAAGGTTCTCTCTAGTGACTTTTCAGATAAAATGAGAGCAACCCCAGGATAGATGACAAGTTCCCTAAACCAGGGGATCCAACTAAACTGCGCCTCCTTCTAATGCCAACCAAGGTGAAGAAATACAAGCTGGATGCAGCCATCACTTGTGAATCCAGTGTGTTTGATGTCAGCCATGCCACTGGGAGAAGTGACAGTCCTTGCCAGACAGGAGGGTCTGTGCCATGTGCCCAAGTTGGCAACTCCTTCTCCAGGTGCTTGGAAGAATAATCTGGTCCCCCAAACTACAAGGGGCAAGGTGCTGGGGATTTGGAAGTGGAACATCTTGGCATTTTCTCATGAACAATCCTGAGATGTGAAGTCCCAGTGACAAGGTGACAATGATAAAAAATGTGGGAGATGGATTCTGGATGCTCAGCAGAAGCAGAGGCACCACCTGCACACATCACTGATGGTGGCTTTACTGGGATGTTTCTTGAAGGGACTCAGAAAAGGTTCCACTCTGTGTGAGAGCAGCAGGTTGGTGCTGGTTTCCAGCGAGCAGGGTCTGTGTGTGTGTCCGTGTGTCCCAGGATGTGTCCTTTCTTCCCAGGATGTGTCCCTGTGTCCCTGCATGTGTCCAGCAAACCACAGCACCACAGGGTCCTTACACAAGGGACTATGATGTATAGTGCTGGGTTGGAAATTCTTGTCTTATGTGTCAGAGAGGAAACCAAAGCCTCCTTTTCTCTGGTACAGGAGGAGAAAGAGGGAAAAGAACTTTTGTGCTACTGGTGACTCCAGCCTGGCCTTTGTGCTCTTCCCGTCCTGATGCTGCAAGGAGCATCAGGAGGAATAATCATTTCTATCATCAAAAGTATAGAAAGTTGGAGGAGTTAAGCGAGTCTACAGTGAAAATGTGCTGTGGATACTGAGTATTCTGTATGGATATAATACAGATGAAAGTGGACAAAGCAAACCTTTTGATTCAGGTAATTATTTTACCCCTATCAAGCTCATGAATCAGATGTGCATTGCCTGTAGGTCTATGTTGTCCTCAATGACATGCCCCACACCACATCACTTTAAGGAATGGCTCCTGCTGCAGTTTTTGCAGCTGGGAATGGAGCTGGGACCTTGGGATAAAGCTGAGGCAATTTTATTGATGAGGCTTTGCCACTATGTCCACAGTTCCCAGTCCATGTATTTCTGACATAGAAGTTGTGTCTGGAGAACAGATTGATATCTGGGCCTATAAACACCAGGACAAGGTTCCTGTTCCCGCAGAGGGAGCATCTGCAGGGCAGCCCCAGCACAGGCAGCCCAGGCAGCCTGGCCCAGCAGGCAGGGCCAGGCTCAGCGTCCCCAAAGCACGGCCAGGCAGGAGCATCCCCAGGGACACAGGCGCTGCTCAGCCCCAGCTCCATGCCCAGGGCCTTCTGCTGCCACCAAGGCAGTGGCAGCCCCAGGGGCAGCAGGCACAGCAGCCCTGCAGCAGCAGGACACACAGACACGGCCCAGGCCTGCAATGCCAAAGTGCTCATCTTTATTCAAGGCGGGAAAAGCAGCCCCTGCCCCAAAGACACCGGGGCTGGCATCACAGGGCTGCAACCCAGCAGCACCCAGCAGGAGCAGCTGCCACTGCTGCTGCCAGCCCAGCTGGGCACGGCACAGCCACCGAGGCCAGGGGACATCAGCACACGGGGACATCAGCACATGGGGACATCAGCACATGGGTCCAGCAGCCAGAAGCGTGGGCCATGTCATTTCATGGTCTCAACCCCAGAGTCTGTAGAAAGAAAGCAGACAAGCACATCAGCTGGTGTAGCTTTCCCTGCCACTGTGTCCCCTGCCCTGCAATGCCCAGGGTGAGGTGCAGCAGAGTCAGGCTCAGGGGAGGTGAGGTGCAGTCCTTAGTGCAGCCAGGTTGCACCTGGCCTATCTCAGTGCTGGCAGCCCTGGCTCCAGGGCTCTGCAGATGCAGCCAGACTGAGATCATGTCCTCAGTGCTGTCCAAGGATAGGGAATGTTTCCCTCTTTGGTGGCTTTCCTGAGTGGGGAAGCCCTGGCTGACCTGGGCCTGTGGCATCCTCATTTAGAGCAGCTCCAAACCCATCAAGGACTTTTCCCTTTTTTTCTTTTTTGACATCTTTCACGAAGCATAATTGCAGGAGAGTATTTTCAGCTGTTGGCAAGAAGGAAATTTGTAACAGATCTTTCTAGGGAAAAAGAAGGGAACTTTCCCCTGCCAGGATTGCAGAGCTTACCCTCTGCAGCAGATGGTCTGTCCTGTACATCTACCAATGGGCCTTGCAGGGGGGACACATCTCCCAAAGGAACAGTATCCTCTTCGCTGTTTGCATTGGAGTTCACTTCCTATTTCCACAAGGAAAGGCACACATGGAACCATTAAAGCAACAATCAGGGAGAGCAGTGTTGTTATAGTCAGGCTGATGCTCCCCATGCATTTCAGGCCAAGGGTTCAGCTCCAAGCCCCACAGTCACATCTCCAATTGCAATGTGTCTCACCTGGAAGGTCCCTGTGACCCTAAACTGGAGACACAGTGGAACAGAGGGTGGAAAGGACCAGTGTGAGGTTGAGGAAGAGCCATGCTGGCTCCAGCTGTGCTCCCACCTCTGCCTGCACCCGCACAGCTCCCAGGCAGGAAGGGACTCCTCACATCCCACATCCCTGTCCTGCCTGTGCCATGATTTGTGTGACCTCTGATGGAAAGTCCTTTTCCAGCCCTTACAGGGATCATCCCTTGGGGCAATGAGGTTTTGGGACACTCAGTGGATGAAGTCCTGGGTAAGAAGTGTCACCTCTGTACCCCAGGAAACCTCCCCCATCCAAACACCCCATGGGGCCCTCTGCCATCCCTGTGCAGGGCAAGAGAACATCCAGAGAGTCCCAAATTGGAACAGCTGGGTGCAGGCTTGGAGCCTGAAACCAAACCCCTTCTCAACCCACAGAACAAGCCAGGATTCTGTCTCCATGGGCTCTCTCCAACCCAAACTGGTGCCTAGCTGTAAACTGACTTGAAAAACCCCTTTGATCTCAATCCCTTGTTTCCTTCTCATCACCTCCACAAACACAGTCACTTCCAGGGATATTGAATTGCCCTGGTGGGTGCTCACACTTTCCCCCATTTCCCCTCTTCCCCTCTCACCTGCAGCACCCTGGACCAACAGGAGGATCAGGGGGAAGAGCAGGAACAGGATCTTCATGGCTGCTGCCTCTTCTGGATCTTCACAGGGCTGCAGAGGGGACACCAAGGCAATGGGGACATGCAGGACTCTGAGTGGGGCAGGAGCCTGCAGCTCAGCAAAGGGCAGAGTGGCTGCCTCCAACCACATCTCATCATTGTTCCTCTACCTTTCTTTTTAAAAACAATTCTCAGGGGTGTGACTGCCTTCAAACTTTGGGAGTATTCCACTGTCTCAGTCTCTGAGAAATCAATAACCTACACTGAATCAATTACCTTCCTTACAGGTCTTCTAAAACCTTTTCCCAGGGCACAGACAGCAGAAGTGGCACCCACTGTTGCTGACAAAATCAAAATAAATGGCAAGTGAAATTTGGGAAATGCAGAGATAAAATTTCCATTGAAAGTTATGGCAATATAGGGCTGTCCCTGCTTTGGGCTTTATGTGTCAAACACATGCCCCAAACACCCTGACAAATCCCCTCTGCTTCCCTGGGATCAAGAATATTCTCCCAGCTCATCTTGGCAATGCCCATTCCCAATTCCAGAGCATTCTCAAGATTCCTGGCAAGGAATTTCCCCAGCCCCACAATTGCAGTGCCTGCCCTGGGCAGCACTGACCCAGGGAGCAGCCAGAGGGCAGTGAAATGCCCAGAAATGGGAACAGAAATCAACCTTTGCAGCTACAGAAAGCCTGAAATGATGGAAAATCTCTGTACTGATTTGGGGAAAGTGCCTTCCCTGTTTTGATAAGGAACTCCCCATTCTCCCAACAATGCTCTCATCTACCTCTTGCAGCAAAGGCTCCAACAAGTCTCTCCTGAGTTAGGAAACAAAAATTAATCTTTCCACATGTTCTGGACTCACAGTCTTCTATTAAGACTTTTATTCTCTTTCCCAGGCATCTCTGATGGCCAAGATTTACACCTGGATAATTCCAGCAGTTTGTGCTTTAGAAGATGCTGCTCTGTTGGGCTTTGAGCTGAGACCCTCAGTGGGCAGAATTCCAGAGAGAGACCCCACACTCACCTGCCTGGAGAAGGTCTGGGTGTTGAGGCAGCAGCAAAGCCAAGAGCAATGGCTGTGTGCAGATGGCCTTGGGGCCAGGCAATGCTGCAGTGCCCCAAGCAGGCTGGGTTTATAGCAGTGCTGGTGGGTGGGACAGGCCCCAGTTGCTGCTGGCACAAGTGGCCTGGGCCAAGCCGGGAGTGCCCCATGGCTGTGGGGGTGCTGGGGCTGGCCCTGCTCCCTCCCTGCTGCAGGGCCAGAGGCTGAGGGGCCTCCTGGGGCTGTTGCAATCAATGGCACCGTTGTCCCCATGCAACACCTCTTGTGACACCCGCGGCACAGCGGCACCGGGCTGGGCAGGAGAGGGATGGGATGGACAGGAGAGGTGGGTTGGTGTTGGGAACAGTAGAAATGAGGAAATGGTTTCCCTCCTTGAGGTCTCCCATTATATCTCTTCCATGCTCACAGTGGCATGTGGAAAATCTGAGTGAATATTGCAATCGTGCTCAGCTTTGTACAGTGAGGGGCATGGTTTCCCACTAATTTCACACCAACAGCTCTTTTTGCGAGTTTGAAAATGAGATGGAGGAAACATTTCCTGAACTCCCTCTTTCCCTTTACTTCACTCTGGGTGCCCTTGGTAAGCCCTGAGCTTGTTTTCCACACCTCCATCAGTCTGGCTCCAGATGTTCTGGGCCAAGGAGCCCCTGGGCTGGGGGAGCAGCACTTCAGTGCAGAGGGAAAGGGAACATGAGGGAACAGCCCCGGAGTCAATGCAGGACAGTTGAGCACAGCTGAAGGAAAAGACAAGGTATGCACGGATGATCTGAACATCCCTCACCAAAATCCTCCAGTTCTGGAAAGCAATGGCAGTGCAGACAGTTTTGGGGTCAGTCTCTTCTCCCAGGTAACAATTGACAGGACCACAGGACATGGTCTCAAATACCAGCAGTGAAGGATTAGACTGGGTATTAGGAATAATTTCCTTTAAGAAATGGTAATGGCTTTTTGGGACATGCTGCCCAGGGCAGTGGTGGTGTCACCATTCCAGCAGGGAATTGAAACGCTGTGTGGATGTGGTGCTTGTGATCATGGTTTTGTGTTGGGGTTGGAGTTCCTGGGTTGGACTCAATATTCTTAGAGGGCTTTTCTAATATCAGAAATGTTATGGGTCTGATTCTTGAGAGGGAAAGTCTCCAGTGAAGCAGGCAGGGTCCCCAGCTGCTCCCAACCAAGCCCTGCAGCAGCAGGACACACAGACACGGCCCAGGCCTGCAATGCCAAAGTACTTGTCTTTATTCAAGCTGGGAAAAGCAGCCCCTGCCCCAAAGACACCGGGGCTGGCACCACAGGGCTCCAGCCCAGCAGCACCCAGCAGGAGCAGCTGCCACTGCTGCTGCCAGCCCAGCTGGGCATGGCACAGCCACTGAGGCCAGGGGACATCAGCACATGGGGATATCAGGAGGTGATTTTCAGGAACCAGAAGCGAGGGCCATGTCCTGCTTGGGAATTTCAGGGTTTCATCCCCAGCGACTGTAAGAATAAACAGACAAGCACATCACCTGGTGTAACTTTCCCTGCCACTGTGTCCCCTGCCCTGCAATGCCCAGGCTGAGGTGCAGCAGAGTCAGGCTCAGGGCAGGTGAGGTGCAGTACTTAGTGCAGCCAGGTTGCACCTGGGCTATCTCAGTGCTGGCAGCCCTGGCTCCAGGCCTGTGCAGATGCAGCCAGACCGGGATCATGTCCTCAGTGCTGCCCAAGGACTGGGAATGTTTCCTGCTTTGGTGGCTTTGGTGAGTCCCCTGCAGAACGTGACTGAGCCCTCTGGGACTCGGGGAGAGTGGGGAGGCCGTGGCTGACCTGGAGCTTTTGCTGCCTCTCTCAGGGCAGCTCCAAGCACCTTTCCTTCCCTCTCCTTCTTTCTGCCTTCAGTCCTCAGGGGCACCATCCTTTAGCTACTCAAGGGGCCCTTAAACACCTTCTTCCATGACAGCAGCTTTTGTAATTCCAAAACTTACTTTTTGCAGCAAAAGAAGAACGTGGAGCATCTTCCTATAATGACAAAGGGGAACCTGCACTTCACAAAGCCACAGTACCCATTTACTCGCTGACATTCTTCCCTGTTTGTTGGCTCCAAGGAGGATCCTGCTCAGGGAAACAAGGCAAAGTGAGTGTGGTATAAATGTGAAAAATATGTCTGGCTCCAGAGCAGCTGCTGCTGGCTCTGAGTCCCAGGCTCTTGTATGGGAACTGAACACCAAAACCAACGTTTTAAACTCTTCAGTCAAGATCTCATTTTTCTACAGTAACGTGTCCATGTGGGGAAAGACAGAGGGAAAGATCAGCAGAATGTACAGGAGTTGCTGTGCTGGAGCTCAGCTGCCCAGACCTTCCTCACAGCAAGTCCCTCCGAAATGTCATAAATACCTGAGAATTGTGGTTTCTTACCAGGACCTGGAAAAGCCCTCAGGTGGGGGTTCCCACCTCAGCCATCTCCCCTCTGTGCCTCTCACCTGCAGCGCTGTGCACCAGCAGGAGGAAGAAGGGGAAGAGCAGGTAGAGGATCCTCATGGCTGATGCCTGTCCTGGGTCTTCTTGGGGCTGCAGAGGGAACACACCAAGAACCAAAGCAGGGTCAAGGATTTAGGGGAATCTCTGTGCCTGGAGAGGCCAAGCTAAATGAGGTTTATCCAATGCTGTCCATTGCCCAAGCCAGCCCAAAGCTTGCTGCACAAACACCGTGCACAATCCCCTGCAGTCAGGCAAGTCTTCCCAGCTCAGCTGGCAAGTATCCATCCTCAACTCCAGAGCATTCCCAGGATTCCCAGCCAGCCCACTCCCCATCCCTGTGCAGCACTGACCCAGGGAGGAGCAAGAGGGCAGGGAAGGGTCTTGGTGGGCTGGCAGTGACTGCCCAGTGACCTACCTGAGAAAGGTGTTGGTTCAGAGCACACCAAGGTCTGTCGGTAACAAACCAAGCTGGAACCTCTTGTGTGAAGAGTCCAGCTCAGGGAGTGTCCCTGTGCCCCAAGCAGGCTGGGTTTATAGCAGTGCTGGTGGGTGGGACAGGCCCCAGTTGCTGCTGGCACAAGTGGCCTGGGCCAAGCCGGGAGTGCCCCATGGCTGTGGGGGTGCTGGGGCTGGCCCTGCTCCCTCCCTGCTGCAGGGCCAGAGGCTGAGGGGCCTCCTGGGGCTGTTGCAATCAATGGCACCGTTGTCCCCATGCAACACCTCTTGTGACACCCGCGGCACAGCGGCACCGGGCTGTGGGGCCAGCAGGGAAATCCTTGGGATGGGCACAGGAACTGGCGGGTGCAGGCACAGGAACCAGTGCAGTCCTAAGGGAGCAGAATCTTTCTTGCATGGGCTTACAAGATCAACTCTCAAATGGCTGGGGTTAGAAGGGACCTGAAAGAGCATCTCATTTTACCCCCCCACCACGGACAGGGAGACCTTCCCCACTATCCCAGGTTGCTCCAAGGACCATCCAACCTGGCCTTGGACACTTCAGGGATCCAGGGGCCGCCACAGCTTCTCTGGGCAGTCTGTGCCACTGCCTCATCTCCCTCACAGCAAAGGATTCCAGCCAAAAATATATCTGATTTAAACTATGTCCATGTGAAAACATTTCCTTCTCTCCTCTCCTTTGTCTTTCCTACTCCAATTGAACAACCAGCCAGTGTGGGATAGGTAAATATTCACAGACTATGAAAGAAAAAAAATATGGAAACTTCAAGAACATCTCAATACATAACAGGTCTGTGCACCTGACATGTCAGAGGGATAAGTAGGGTTGTCTCTAGTGACTGTTCAGGTAGAATGAGAGCAACACCAGGATAGATAAGTTCTGTAAACCAGGGGATCCGACAAAATTATGCCTCCTAACGCCAACCAAGGTGAAGAAATACAAGCTGGATGCAGCCATTACTTGTGAATCCAGTGAGTTTGATGCCAGCCATGCCACTGGGCGAAGTGACAGTCCTTACCAGGCAGGAGGGTCTGTGCCATGTGCCCAGGGTGGCAGGTCCTTCTCTAGGGGTTTGGCAGAGCAATCTAGTCCCCCCAAACTACAAGGGGAAAGGTGCTGGGGATTTGCAAGCAGAACATGTTGGCATTTTCTGCTTCACAACCCTGAGATGTGAAGTCACAGTGACAAGGTAACAATCATAAAAAATGTTGTAGAGGGATTCTGGATTCTCAGCAGAAGCAGAGGCACCACCTGCACGCATCACTGATGGTGGCTTTACTGGGATGTTTCTTGAAGGGACTCAGAAAAGGTTCCACACTGTGCCTCAGTAGAAGATTGGTGCTGGTTTCCAGTGAGCAGGGTCTGTGTGTGTGTCCCTGGGTGTGTCCCTGTGTCCCTGCATGTGTCCAGAAAACCACAGCACTGCAGGGTCCTTACACAAGGCAGGGTGACACAAGGCTCTGGGTTGGGAATCCTTGTCAGAGGTGTCACAAGAGGATTCCAAAGCCTCCTTTTCTCTGGTGCAGGGGCAGAAACAGAAAAGGAACTCTTGGGCTACTGGTGAGTCCAGCCTGGCCCCTGTGGGGCCGCGATGCTGCAGACAGCATCAAACAAGATAATAATGAATTGAATGTATGGGAAATGGAAGACTTAAGTGATGCTTCAGTGAAGCTGTGCTGTGGATACTGAGTATTCCATATAGAAATAATCCAAATGAAAGAAAGCAGAGCAAATCTTTTAGTTCAGGCATTTATCTCCATCTAGCTCATGAGTACCATGTGAGTTCTCCTGGTGGCTATGCCATGCTCCCTGAGGTTCTTCAGGGCTTCACTGACATTTCTTTAAGGAATGGCTCCTTCTGCAGGTTTTTCAGCTGGGACAGGGGCTTGGACCTTGGAACAAATCTGTGGATATTTTAGGGTGAGGCTTTGCCACTATGTCCACAGTTCCCCCTCCATGTATTTCTGGCATGGGTGTAGGTTGCTGTGAACAGAATATCTGGGCCTATAAACACCAGGACAAGGTTCCTGTCCCCCCAGAGTGAGCATCTGCAGGGCAGCCCCAGCACAGGCAGCCCAGCCAGCCTGGCCCAGCAGGCAGGGCCAGGCTCAGCGTCCCCAAAGCACGGCCAGGCAGGAGCATCCCCAGGGACACAGGCGCTGCTCAGCCCCAGCTCCATGCCCAGGGCCTTCTGCTGCCACCAAGGCAGTGGCAGCCCCAGGGGCAGCAGGCACAGCAGCCCTGCAGCAGCAGGACCCACAGACACGGCCCAGGCCTGCAATGCCAAAGTGCTCGTCTTTATTCAAGCCGGGAAAAGCAGCCTCTGCCCCAAAGACACCGGGGCTGGCACCACAGGGCTCCAGCCCAGCAGCACCCAGCAGGAGCAGCTGCCACTGCTGCTGCCAGCCCAGCTGGGCACGGCACAGCCACCGAGGCCAGGGGACAGCAGCACATGGGGACATCAGCACGTGGGGACATCAGCGCATGGGTCCAGCAGCCAGAAGCGAGGGCCATGTCCTGCTTGGGAATTTTCAGGGTTTCAACCCCTGGGACTGTAGGAAGAAAAGAGACAAGCACATCAGCTGGTGTAACTTTCCCTGCCACTGTGTCCCCTGCCCTGCAATGCCCAGGGTGAGGGGCAGCAGAGTCAGGCTCAGGGGAGGTGAGGTGCAGTCCTTAGTGCAGCCAGGTTGCACCTGGCCTATCTCAGTGCTGGCAGCCCTGGCTCCAGGCCTGTGCAGATGCAGCCAGACCGGGATCATGTCCTCAGTGCTGCCCAAGGACAGGGAATCTTTTTCGCTTTGGTGTCTTTGGTGAGTCCTCTGCAGAGCCTGAATGAGGCCCTGGACCCTGGGGGAGAATGTGAAGGCCCTGGCTGTCCTGGGGCTCCTCCCTCCTGGGGCTTCTCTCCCAGTGACAGGAGATCAAACCCACAAGGACTATTCTCTCCGTTCTTCAGCATCTCTCTCAACGCATAAATGCAGAGGAATATTTATCATGTGTTGTCAAGAAAGACACAGGTAACAGATATTTCTGAGGAAAAAAAAAGGAGAAAAAGCTTTCATCAGCCAAGGACTGGCCCTTACCTTCTGCAGCACACATATTCTCCTGCACATCTTCCAACAAAACGGGTACCAAAGGGGCAAGAACGCCGGGAGCAGAATCCCCCTTGTCGCCTGCACACAAGTGCATTTCCTGTTTCCATCGGGGAAGACACACACAAAACAATTAAAGGAATAATCTAAGAGGTCAGGCTGTGGATATAGACAGGCTGATGCTCCCTGGTGCTGGTGCATTTCAGGTCAAGAGAAGGGCTCAAATCCAATCCCCCCACAGCCACATCTCCAATTGCAATGTGTCTCACCTGGAAGGTCCCTGTCCCCCTAAACTGGAGGCACAGCAGAGCAGAGAGTAGAAAGGACCAGTGTGAGGTTAAGAAAGAGCCAGGATGTCTTCCAACTGCATTCCCACCTCTGCCTGGATCAGCAGAGCTGGCAGGTCGGCATTTGTCACATTCCACCTCCCTGACCCACAAAATAAGCCAGGATTGTGTTTCCATGGGCTCTCTCCACCCCAAATCAGTGCCAATCTGGAAACTCACTCAGGAAACATCTTTGACCTCAGTCCCCTGTTACCTTTTCATCACTCCCACAAACACAGTCACTTCCAGGGACACTCAATTCCCACTGCTGGATGCTCACACTTTCCCCCATTTCCCCTCTTCCCTTCTCACCTGCAGCACCCTGGACCAACAGGAGGATCAGAGGGAAGAGCAGGAACAGGATCTTCATGGCTGCTGCTCCTCCGGGGTCTGCACAAGGCTGCAAAGGAAGACCAAGTTAATGGCAATAGGCAGGACCCTGAGTGGGCAGAATTCAGGAAAGAGACCCCACACTCACCTGCCTGGAGAAGGTCTGGGTGTTGAGGCAGCAGCAAAGCCAAGAGCAATGGCTGTGTGCAGATGGCCTTGGGGCCAGGCAATGCTGCAGTGCCCCAAGCAGGCTGGGTTTATAGCAGTGCTGGTGGGTGGGACAGGCCCCAGTTGCTGCTGGCACAAGTGGCCTGGGCCAAGCCGGGAGTGCCCCATGGCTGTGGGGGTGCTGGGGCTGGCCCTGCTCCCTCCCTGCTGCAGGGCCAGAGGCTGAGGGGCCTCCTGGGGCTGTTGCAATCAATGGCACCGTTGTCCCCATGCAACACCTCTTGTGACACCCGCGGCACAGCGGCACCGGGCTGGGCAGGAGAGGGATGGGATGGACAGGAGAGCTGGGTTGGGGTTGGGAAGAGTAGAAATGAGGAAATGGTTTCCCTCCTTGACCTCTCTGGTTTTATCAGTTGTATACTCAGTGGCATGTGGAAAACCTGACTGAATATTGCAATCGTCCTCAGCTTTGTACAGTGAGGGGAAAGGTTTGCCAATCATTTCACACCAACAGCACTTTTGGGGAGTTTGGAAATGAGATGGAGAAAATAAAATTTCCTGCCCTCCCTCTTGCCCTTTTCTTCCCCCTGTGCCCCTTGGTAAGCCCTGAGCTCGTTTTCCACACCTCCATCAGTCTGGCTCCAGATATTCTGGGCCAAGGAGCCCCATGGCTGGGGGAGCAGCACTTCAGTGCAGAGGGAAAGGGAACTTGAGGGAACAGCCCCAGAGTCAGTGCAGGACAGGTGAGCACAGAAGTAGGAAAAGCCAAGGCAGGCAGGGATGATCTGAACATCCCTCACCAAAATCCTCCAGTTCTGGAAAGCAATGGCAGTGCAGACAGTTTTGGGGTCAGTCTCTTCTCCCAGGTAACAATTGACAGGACCAGAGGAAATGGTCTCAAATACCAGCAGGAAATGATTAGACTGGGTATTAGGAATAATTTCCTTGCAGAAACGGTGATGGTTGTTTCGGACATGCTGCCCAGGGCAGTGGTGGAGTCACCATTCCTGCAGGGAATTGAAACGCTGTGTGGATGTGGCACTTGTGCTCATGGTTTAGTGTTGTGGTTGGCAGTGCCGGGAGAATACTTGGACTCAATATTCTTAGAGGTCTTTTCCAATATCAGAAATGTTATGGGTCTGATTCTTGAGAGGGAAAGTCTCCAGTGAACCAGGCAGGGTCCCCAGCTGCTCCCAACCAACCCTGCAGCAGCAGGACACACAGACACGGCCCAGGCCTGCAATGCCAAAGTGCTCATCTTTATTCAAGCTGGGAAAAGCAGCCCCTGCCCCAAAGACACCGGGGCTGGCACCACAGGGCTCCAGCCCAGCAGCACCCAGCAGGAGCAGCTGCCACTGCTGCTGCCAGCCCAGCTGGGCACGGCACAGCCACCGAGGCCAGGGGACATCGGGAGTTGATTTTCAGGAGCCAGAAGCGAGGGCCATGTCGTCCTTAGGGACAGGGTCTCAACCCCAAATACTGTAAGAAGAGAGGAAACAAGCACATTACCTGCTGTAACTTTTCTTGCCCCTCTTTATCCCCTCCCCCTGCAATGAAAACAAGCACAGGGAGAGAACACTCAGGCTACAGAGGCCAACTCCAGCTGTTACAGATATCAGGAGGAGGATCCTCTCACTATTCCAGGAACAGCCTTCTCCTTTGGGCAACGGAGCTGAGCTCTCTGCATTGCCATTGAGGAAACTTTGTGGGGCTAAAGGAGTGTAGGGTACAACTGGTGTACCTGGGGCTACTTCAGCCCTACTCAGGGCAGGTCCAAACCCCAAAAGACTTTTCCTTTCCTTCCTTGGCTTTTGCCTCTGAGCATGAACGCATTAAGGTGTGACATAGTAGCAGGTCGAAAGACAATTATAACTTCATCCATGAGCAGGAAAACACCATTTCCAGAACTTACATTTTGCAGCAGTGACTCAGTGTTGAACAAACTCCCACGTATTTATAGGGGAATCGACAGCCCCCCACAGCACAGAATCCTCCTCGTCGGATGCACTTGTCATGTTTTCCTGCTGCAAGGGAAAATCATGCACAGGGAAAGAGTTAAAACAGCAGCCTGGGAGAGGAGTGTGTGCCTGCACTTCTCCCTCTTCCCTTCTTACCTGCAGCACCCTGGACCAACAGGAGGAACAAGGGGAAGAGCAGGAACAGGATCCTCATGGCTGATGCTTCTCACAGGACTTCACTGGGTTGCAGAGTGGACACACCAAAAGTCCTGGACATTACAGCACACAGAAATGTTCTAAATTGCAGAGGGACCATCACAAGTGGCCTGTTGCAAACAATGAATCTCAGGTGCTTTAGGATTTCCTGGGAGCAGCTGAGGAAATGCTGGACTGTTGGGCAATTTCCATCACCTTATTCTCTATGAATTCTCTGCAAATTCTCTGAAGGGACATGTGGGACAAGTAATGCCTGATTCTTCCACTAGTACCCAAATCAGAATTCAAAGGCTTGTGGAATACAAGCAGAATATTAACCCTTGGAAGATGTGCTCCCTCAGAACTTTTGCATCCAACACTTCTGTCTTGAGCAAAAGTACATGTTTCTGCTGAGCTAGAGCCAAGGGTGGAACAAGAAGATTTTCAAATGCAGCTACCAGATGAAACGTGTTGCTGCTGCTTTTATTGTCACAATTCTGCCTCTCCTTCCCCAAGAGACAAAGCAGAGTTTGTCTGTCAGGTGGTGCTCGTGTCAGCATTTAACACAAAGCCAACAATCAAAGAAGAGTTGGGAACTGACCTGGGTTGTGGAGTTGAGGGAAATACATGTCCCTGGAGATGTCCAGAACTCTGTGAAGGAGGTTCCTGCCCATCACTATGGTCAGTAGAATCAAAGAACGGTTTGGGATAAAGGGACCCCTTATGGCTACTTTAGTTCCAACCCCCTTTAAAATGAGCAGGTTCAGCTACATCACAGAATCATAGTTTGGTTGAAGACAAAAAATCTTTCCATGTTAATAGAAGCTGGAAAGAATGGAAAATCTCTGTACTGCTGCTTGAATTGCATCTCCCTACTTTATCCAGCAAAATCTCCAGAAAAGAAGCCTCCAAAAAAGAAGCCTCAGGAACCTCCCTGCAGCCCCAAGACATATTTCCAGTCCCAGATGAAGGCAGGAAAGCCAGGTTTACTTCCAGCATATTCTGGACTCTGAGAATATGAGAAAATTTGTGCTCTTTCGTAAAAAGCTCAAATGGCCTCCAGCGTCCACATGGACACCTGCAACAGTTTGTAAATAACAGAGAGCCAGGAGGAGAGAGCTGTAATGGCCAGCTGTCCTCAAGCGACGCCACAGCCACCTACCTGATGAGGATCTTGGTGCTCAAACTGTGACAGGAATGGCAGAGTGCAGATGGCCTTGGGGCCAGGCAATGCTGCAGTGCCCCAAGCACACTGGGTTTATAGCAGTGCTGGTGGGTGGGACAGGCCCCAGTTGCTGCTGGCACAAGTGGCCTGGGCCAAGCCGGGAGTGCCCCATGGCTGTGGGGGTGCTGGGGCTGGCCCTGCTCCCTCCCTGCTGCAGGGCCAGAGGCTGAGGGGCCTCCTGGGGCTGTTGCAATCAATGGCACCGTTGTCCCCATGCAACACCTCTTGTGACACCCGCGGCACAGCGGCACCGGGCTGGGCAGGAGAGGGATGGGATGGACAGGAGAGCTGGGTTGGGGTTGGGAAGAGTAGAAATGAGGAAATGCTTTCCCTCCTTGACCTCTCTGGTTTTATCAGTTGTATACTCAGTGGCATGTGGAAAACCTGACTGAATATTGCAATCGTCCTCAGCTTTGTACAGTGAGGGGAAAGGTTTGCCAATCATTTCACACCAACAGCTCTTTTGGGGAGTTTGGAAATGAGATGGAGAAAATAAAATTTCCTGCCCTCCCTCTTGCCCTTTTCTTCCCCCCATGTGCCCTCGGTAAGCCCTAAACTCGTTTTCCACACCTCCATCAGAGTCTGGCTCCAGATGTTCTGGGCCAAGGAGCCCCTGGGCTGGGGGAGCAGCATTTCAGTGCAGAGGGAAAGGGAGCTTGATGGAACAGCCCCAGAGTCAGTGCAGGACAGGTGAGCACAGCTGAAGGAAAAGACAAGGTATGCACGGATGATCTGAACATCCCTCACCAAATCCTCCAGTTCTGGAAAGCAATGGTAGTGCAGACAGTTTTGGGGTCAGTCTCTTCTCCCAGGTAACAATTGACAGGACCAGAGGAGATGGTCTCAAATACCAGCAGGGAAGGATTAGACTGGGTATTAGGAATAATTTCCTTGCAGAAACGGTGATGGTTGTTTAGAACATGCTGCCCAGGGCAGTGGTGGTGTCACCATTCCTGCAGGGAATTTAAAAACTCTGTGGATGTGGCACTTGTGCTCATGGTTTAGTGTTGGGGTTGGCAGTGCCGGGAGAATGCTTGGACTCAATATTCTTAGAGGGCTTTTCCAACATCAGAAATGTTATGGGTCTGATTCTTGAGAGGGAAAGTCTCCAGTGAAGCAGGCAGGGTCCCCAATTGCTCCCAACCAAGCCCTGCAGCAGCAGGACACACAGACACGGCCCAGGCCTGCAATGCCAAAGTGCTCATCTTTATTCAAGCTGGGAAAAGCAGCCCCTGCCCCAAAGACACCGGGGCTGGCACCACAGGGCTCCAGCCCAGCAGCACCCAGCAGGAGCAGCTGCCACTGCTGCTGCCAGCCCAGCTGGGCACGGCACAGCCACCGAGGCCAGGGGACAGCAGCACATGGGGACATCAGCACATGGGGACATCAGCACATGGGTCCAGCAACCAGAAACGAGGCCCATGTCATTTCAGGCTCTCAACCCCAGTTTCTGTAGAAAAAAAAAAAGACAAACACATCAGATGGTGTAACTTTCCCTGCCACTGTGTCCCCTGCCCTGCAATGCCCAGGGTGAGGGGCAGCAGAGTCAGGCTCAGGGGAGGTGAGGTGCAGTCCTTAGTGCAGCCAGGTTGCACCTGGCCTATCTCAGTGCTGGCAGCCCTGGCTCCAGGCCTGTGCAGATGCAGCCAGACTGAGATCATGTCCTCAGTGCTGCCCATGGACAGGGAATCTTTCTCACTTTGGTGGCTTTGGTGAGTCCTCTGCAGAGCCTGAATGAGGCCCTGGGCACTGGGGGAGAATGGGGAGGCCCTGGCTGGCCTGGGGCATTTGCAGCCCCCATGAGGGTTGATCAAACCCTTCAAGGGCTATTCCCTCCCTCCTTGAGCATCTCTCTCAAAGCATAAATGCTGCAGAGTATTTATCATGAGGTGTCTATTGTCAGTGTCGGGTTTATGTACAAAATCACAAGCGGGATGGGACTGCGGAGGGACGAATCTTGAGCTGTTGATTTTCCAGCATCAGTCTCATTGCATGGTCATGACATAGGGAACTTGCCAGCAGCTCATGTCCTCAGCAGCAGCCGAATAACTCAATATTACAACTCACTTAAAAGTTTTTTGACCAATCACACAAAGCAAAAGCAGATTGACAGTAGATTTTTCCAACCACTATAAGCACATGTATCTTTGGTTAAAACAATGCTGGCTTATTTTGAATACAATACCAGCTTGTAATCCTTAAAACACAATGCACAGAGATGCATTATTAAGCTTAGAACTTCCTAATATCTTCCTCGATACACTTTTCTGAAGCTTAGGAAGTTATTCCAGCCAAGTGTTAATACACAGACCATTGTTTTATCTCTCCTTACTAATTCTGATATCATTTTCAGCTGAGAACTCTTATGGCAATTTCTTAGCTCTAAATTTTAGTTCTACTGTTCCTGAGGACTGCCTTTTATAGCTTTCCCAAGCCCCTCTGATTTTAAGGATTCCCACATTGTCAAGAAAGGAGTTAGTAATAGATATTTCTGAGGAAAAAACAGGAAAATACTACTTCACCCAAAGATCTGGGCCTTACCTTCTGCAGCACACACGACCTGGTGAACATCTTCCCACATAACGTGTACCACTAGGGCAAGAACCCTTGAAGCAGTACCCCCTCTGTGCTCGCATGCACACATATGCATTGCCTGTTCCCATGGGGAAAGATACAGGGCACAATTAAAATAATACACTGAGAGGTCAGACTGTGGGTATAGACAGGCTGATGCTCCCTGGTGCTGGGGCATTTCAGGTCAAGAGAAGGGTTCAGATCCAATTCCCCCACAGCCACATCTCCAATTGCAATGTGTCTCACCTGGAAGGTCCCTGTCCCCCTAAACTGGAGGCACAGCAGAGCAGAGAGTAGAAAGGACCAACGTAAGGTTGAGAAAGAGCCAGGCTGTCTCCCAGCTTTGTTCCCACCTCTGCCTGGACCAGCAGAGCTGGCAGGCAGGGATTCCTCACATTCCATATGCCTGACCCACAGACCAAGCCAGGATTGTGTTTCCATGGGCTCTCTCCACCCCAAATCAATGTCCATCTGAAAAGTCACTCAAGAAAGTCTTTCACCTCAATCCCCAGTTGCCTTCTCATCATTCCCACAAACACAGTCATTTCCAGGGACACAGAAGTCCCCCTGTCACAGTCAAACACTTTGCTAATTTCCCCTCTTCCCTTCTCACCTGCAGCACCCTGGACCAACAGGAGAATCAAAGGGAGGAGCAGGAACAGGATCTTCATGGCTGCTGCTCCTCCTGGGCCTTCACAGAGCTGCAAAGGGGAGACCAAGGTAATGGGGACAGGCAGGACCCTGAGTGGGCAGGATTCCAAGGAGAGAGCCCACACTCACCTCCCTGAGAAAGGCTCTGGTGTTGAGTCAGCAGCAAAGCCAAGAGCAATGGCTGTGTGCAGATGGCCTTGGGGCCAGGCAATGCTGCAGTGCCCCAAGCAGGCTGGGTTTATAGCAGTGCTGGTGGGTGGGACAGGCCCCAGTTGCTGCTGGCACAAGTGGCCTGGGCCAAGCCGGGAGTGCCCCATGGCTGTGGGGGTGCTGGGGCTGGCCCTGCTCCCTCCCTGCTGCAGGGCCAGAGGCTGAGGGGCCTCCTGGGGCTGTTGCAATCAATGGCACCGTTGTCCCCATGCAACACCTCTTGTGACACCCGCGGCACAGCGGCACCGGGCTGGGCAGGAGAGGGATGGGATGGACAGGAGAGCTGGGTTGGGGTTGGGAAGAGTAGAAATGAGGAAATGCTTTCCCTCCTTGACCTCTCTGGTTTTATCAGTTGTATACTCAGTGGCATGTGGAAAACCTGACTGAATATTGCAATCGTGCTCAGCTTTGTACAGTGAGGGGAAAGGTTTGCCAATCATTTCACACCAACAGCACTTTTGGGGAGTTTGGAAATGAGATGGAGAAAATAAAATTTCCTGCCCTCCCTCTTGCCCTTTTCTTCCCCCCGTGTGCCCTCGGTAAGCCCTGAGCTTGTTTTCCACACCTCCATCAGTCTGGCTCCAGATGTTCTGGGCCAAGGAGCCCCTGGGCTGGGGGAGCAGCATTTCGGTGCAAAGGGAATGGGAGCTTGAGGGAGCAGCCCCAGAGTCAATGCAGGACAGGTGAGCAAAGCTGAAGGAAAAGCCAAGGCAGGCAGGATGATCTGAACATCCCTCAGCAAATCCTCCAGTTCTGGAAAGCAATGGCAGTGCAGACAGTTTTGGGGTCAGTCTCTTCTCCCAGGTAACAATTGACAGGACCAGAGGAAATGGTCTCAAATACCAGCAGGGAAGGATTAGACTGGGTATTAGGAATAATTTCCTTGCAGAAACGGTGATGGTTGTTTAGAACATGCTGCCCAGGGCAGTGGTGGTGTCACCATTCCTGCAGGGAATTTAAAAACTCTGTGGATGTGGCACTTGTGCTCATGGTTTAGTGTTGGGGTTGGCAGTGCCGGGAGAATGCTTGGACTCAATATTCTTAGAGGGCTTTTCCAACATCAGAAATGTTATGGGTCTGATTCTTGAGAGGGAAAGTCTCCAGTGAACCAGGCAGGGTCCCCAACTGCTCCCAACCAAGCCCTGCAGCAGCAGGACACACAGACACGGCCCAGGCCTGCAATGCCAAAGTGCTCATCTTTATTCAAGCTGGGAAAAGCAGCCCCTGCCCCAAAGACACCGGGGCTGGCACCACAGGGCTCCAGCCCAGCAGCACCCAGCAGGAGCAGCTGCCATGCTGCTGCCAGCCCAGCTGGGCACGGCACAGCCACTGAGGCCAGGGGACATCAGCACATGGGGACATCAGCACATGGGGACATCAGCACATGGGGACATCAGGAGTTGACTTTCAGGAGCCAGAATCGAGGGGAATGTCCTGCTTGGCAATTTCAGGATTTCAAACCCAGCGACTGTAAGAAGCAAACAGACAATCACATCACCTGGTGTTACTTTCCCTGTCACTGTGTCCCCTTCCCTGCAATGCCCAGGGTGAGGTGCAGCAGAGTCAGGCTCAGGGGAGGTTAGGTGCAGTCCTTAGTGCAGCCAGGTTGCACCTGGCCTATCTCAGTGCTGGCAGCCCTGGCTCCAGGGCTCTGCAGATGCAGCCAGACTGGGATCATGTCCTCAGTGCTGCCCATGGACTGTGAAGGCTTCAGTCTTTGGTGTCTTTGTTGAGTGGGGAGGCCTTGGCTGACCTGGGGCTGCTGCAGCCTCACTCAGGGCAGTTCCAAACCTCTCAATAACTTGTACATTCTCTTTTAGGTTCCTTCCACTAATTCTGTGTTAGAATGAAATTTGTCAGAGATCACTCTGGAAAAGCCAGAGGAATGTCTTTCCTCCAGCAGGGATCGGGTCCTTACCTTTTGCAGCACAGACTGACTGATGAACATCTTCCAATGGGTTTTGTCTGCGAGATGCAGCCGTCAAAGCTGCAGAATCCCCCTCGGCGCCTGCATCGAGCTGCGTTCCCTGTTTCCATGAAGAAAAGCAGACACAGCTATTACAGCAATAATCCAGGAGTGCAGGCTGTGCTTGCACTGCTGCTGGCAGGCAGGGACTGCTCACATCCCACATCCCTGTCTATTTCCCTGGGATCCCTCCATCCCAGCATGGTGTCCAGTTGGAATGTCGAGAAACTCCTCTGACCCCGATACCTTCTCATCACTCCCACAAACATGATCATTTCCAGGGACACTGAATTCCCCCTGGGTCAGGCTCACACTTTCCATCATTTCCCCTCTTCCCACTCACCTGCAGCACCCTGGACCAACAGCAGGATCAGGGGGAAGAGTAGGAACAGGATCTTCATGGCTGCTGCCTCTCCTGGGTCTTCACAGAGCTGCAGAGGGGACACCAAAGCAATGGGGACCAGCAGGACCCTGAGTGGGGCAGGAGCCTGGGCTCTGGTTCACCAAACTTCAGAGGGGCTGCTTGCAAACCACAGATGATGATATTTCCTCTACTTTCCTCTTGAAAAGAACTCTGTGGTTTGTGCCATCCTGCCAGCCTTGGGAGCATTTTAGAGTGCCTCACTCCCTTGGAAATCATTTACACAAGTAGATGCGTTTAAATTATTTTCTCCAGTCTATTTTGTCTTCCATAGACCTTCCCCTAAAAACAGACTAGAGACCAAGGGGCAAGTGTTGCCAATTAAACCAAAGCACCGGGCAGTGAAATATGAGAAAATCAGAGAAAAATATTGTCATAGAAAGTTACAGAACTGGAGCGCTTTTACTCCCTCAGGCTTCATGAATTAAACACATGCCCCAAACACCCTGACCAATCCCCTCTTCTGCCATGGGATCAGGGAAATCCCCCCAGCTCAGCTTGGCAGTGTTCATCCTCACCTCCAGAGCATTCCCAGGACTCCCAGCAAGGACATTCCCCAGTCCCAACCCAGGGAGCAGCCAGAGACCTGGGAAGTGACTTGTGTCCAGAAATGGGAACAGAAATCAATGTGTGAAATTACTGAAAGCCTGAAATGTTGGGAAGGCTCTGTACTGCTGAGGGAAAAGATTCTCCTGACTTTCCAAGGGAAAGCCCTCATTCCCCCAGCAAAGAAGGTCCTGGGTTCCTCCTGCAGCATCAAGGCACTGTTCCAGACTATCCTGTACTTAGGAAACCTCAGTTTCACCTTCCACATATTCTTAGACTCACAGGAAGGCTTTTGTTTTCTTTCCCAGTAAAATTTCTGATGGCCAAATTTACACCAAGGTAGGTCCTGCAGTTTGTCCTTTAGGAGATTCTGCTCTGTTGGGCTTTGAGCTGAGACCCTGAGTGGGCAGAATTCCAGAGAGAAACCCCACACTCACCTGCCTGACAAAGGCTTTGGTGTTGAGGCAGCAGCAAAGCCAAGAGCAATGGCTGTGTGCAGATGGCCTTGGGGCCAGGCAATGCTGCAGTGCCCCAAGCAGGCTGGGTTTATAGCAGTGCTGGTGGGTGGGACAGGCCCCAGTTGCTGCTGGCACAAGTGGCCTGGGCCAAGCTGGGAGTGCCCCATAGCTGCGGGGGTGCTGGGGCTGGCCCTGCTCCCTCCCTGCTGCAGGGCCAGAGGCTGAGGGGCCTCCTGGGGCTGTTGCAATCAATGGCACCGTTGTCCCCATGCAACACCTCTTGTGACACCCACGGCACAGCGGCACCGGGCTGGGCAGGAGAGGGATGGGATGGACAAGGCAGAGTGGTTCATGCTGGGAAGAGGAGAAATGAGGAAATGGTTTGCTTCTTTCTGTCTTCTCATTTTATCAGTTCTATAAATACTCATAGTGGCATGTGGAAGATCAGTCTGAATACTTCAAATGTTCTCAGCTTTGTACGGTGAGAGAACAGATTTAACTCTCATTTCACCTCAACAGCCTTGTCTCCATGTTTGTAGAGAAGAAGGACAAAATATAATTTCAGGTTTTGCACAGGGGAAGGAAAGGCCACAGCAGGCAGGCTTGATATGAAGATCCCTCACCAAACTATCCAGTTCTAGAGAACAATGTCAACAGAAAGTTTTTGCTGTTGGTCTCTTCTCACAGGTAACAATTGACCAGAGGAAATATCCACAATCAGCAGCAGGGAAGGATTTGATTGGCTATTAGGAACAGTTTCTTTGCAGAATCAGTAATCAGCATTGGGACAGGCTGCCCAGGGCAGTGGTGGAATTACCAACTCTGGAGTATTTCAAAGCCATCTGGATGTGGCATTTAGGGACTTGGTTTAGTGGTGGACTTGGCAGTGCTGGAGCAATGGCTGCACTCAATGAGCTTGAAGGGCCTTTCCAACATCACTAATTCTATGACTCTCTGATTCCTGGGAGAGAAAGGTGTTCCTGAGCCAGGCAGGGTCCCCAGTTCCTCTTATACCCAGAAGTACATAGACTCACACATGTAGTGAAGCATTCAAATGCCAGAATCTGAGCTTTGCTCTGCAGACAGGAAGAGGCCCCTGCCTTTCATGGAACAGAGAATTGTCACCCCAGACTGCCTGAGATGGGCAGAGAGGCCAGGACATTCTGCATACTCCCATGGGAAAACAAATGTGGTCCTTTCCACAGCAATAGTACCTTTTCACAGGTCACCTAGCCCAAGATGTGAACAGCTTCCTCCTGCACCTGGGCCAGAGGCTGGGATGGGGTGTGGAGCAGCACAGCTACAGCAAGGAGAGCTGTGGTGCTAGAACAGGACAAGGATGAGCAGCAGGGACAGCTCCTGTGGGGCGCCATGGCCATGTCCACTCAAGGGACACAGCCCCCAACACAGCTCTGCACATGGAGCCATGGTTGTCAGGGACAAGGGACATGTGGGACTGGCAGGAGCAGCACAGGGATCCCAATTCCCCAGAGGAAGCATCTGCAGGGCAGCCCCAGCACAGGCAGCCCAGCCAGCCTGGCCCAGCAGGCAGGGCCAGGCTCAGCATCCCCAAAGCACGGCCAGGCAGGAGCATCCCCAGGGACACAGGCGCTGCTCAGCCCCAGCTCCATGCCCAGGGCCTTCTGCTGCCACCAAGGCAGTGGCAGCCCCAGGGGCAGCAGGCACAGCAGCCCTGCAGCAGCAGGACACACAGACACGGCCCAGGCCTGCAATGCCAAAGTGCTCGTCTTTATTCAAGGCAGGAAAAGCAGCCCCTGCCGCAAAGACACCGGGGCTGGCACCACAGGGCTCCAGCCCAGCAGCACCCAGCAGGAGCAGCTGCCACTGCTGCTGCCAGCCCAGCTGGGCACAGCACAGCCACCGAGGCCAGGGATCATCAGCACATGGGGACATCAGCACATGGGGACATCAGGAGTTGACTTTCAGGAGCCAGAAGCGAATGGGATGTCCTTCTCAGCAATTTCAGGGGTTTAACTCCACTTACTGTAAGGAGAAAACAGACAAGCACATCAGCTGGTGAAACTTTCCCTGCCACTCTCTCCTCTGACCTGCAATGCCCAGGCTGAGGTGCAGCAGAGTCAGGCTCAGGGCAGGTGAGGTGCAGTCCTTAGTGCAGCCAGGTTGCACCTGGGCTATCTCAGTGCTGGCAGCCCTGGCTCCAGGCCTGTGCAGATGCAGCCAGACCGGGATCATGTCCTCAGTGCTGCCCAAGGACAGGGAATGTTTCTTGCTTTGGTGGCTTTGGTGAGTGGGGAGGCCCTGGCTGTACTTTGTCCCCTTCAGCCCCACCCAGGGCAGCTCCAAACCCTCAAAGAAAAGACTTCTCCATTCCTTTTTGAACATCTCTCTCAAAACATAACTGCAGGAGAATATTTATCATGAATTGTCAAGAAAGAAATATTAAAAATATTTTTCTGTGGGAAAAAGGGAAAACTCAGCCAGGAAATCCAGATCTTACCTTTTGCAGCACACGGCCATGTCTGAACATCTTCCAATAGTTCTTAGAGGGGGACGACATCTTACAGAAGAACAAAACCCTCCTCTCTGATTGCATTGAATTCTACTGCCTGTTCCCATGGGGAAAGACACACAGAGAATAATTACAGCAGTAATCTGGCAGAGCAGGGTGTGCTTGCAGTCCTGCCTGTGCCATGATTCATGGGGCCTCTGATGAGTAGTCCTTGTCCAGCCCTTGCAGGGATCATCCCTTGGGGTTATGAGGATTTGGGACACTCAGTCTGATGAACCACTGGATAAGAAGTGTCACCTTTGTGCCCCAAGAAACCCCCCTGTCCAAACACCTCCTGGGGCTCTCTGCCATCCCTGTGCAGGGCAAGACTCTCCTAAAGAGGAATAGCTGGGTGCAGGCTTGGAGCCTCAAAACCAAACCCCTTCTTAACCCACAGAACAAGCCAGGTTTTTTTCCCATGGGGTCTCTCCACCCTACATCAGTGTCCAGTTGGGAACTCACTCAAAAACCAGCTTTGACCTCGATACCCCATTACCTTCTCATCACTCCTACAAACTCAGTCACTTCCAGGGACATTGAATTACCATTGGTACAGGCTCACACTTTCCCCCATTTCCCCTCTTCCCATCTCACCTGCAGCACCCTGGACCAACAGGAGGAGCAGGGGGAAGAGCAGGAACAGGATCTTCATGGCTGCTGCCTCTTCTGGGTCTTCACAGGGCTGCAGAGGGGACACCAAGGCAATGGGGACATGCAGGACCCTGGGTGGTGCAGAAACCTGGGCTCTGGTTCACCAAACTGTGGCTGCTTCCAGCCACAGTTGATGATGATTCCTCTACCTTTGTCTTTAGAACAATTCTTAGGTCTGTGCCACCCTTCAGTACCTGGGGTATTACGCTATGTCTTGGTCTATAGGAAATCACTGACCTAAGAGGATGCATTCCCATGACCTTTCTCAGAGCTCTTCCAAAGACCTTTCCCTAGAGCACAGACCTGAGACCAACAGTTGCCAATTCAAACCAAATAAATGACCAGTGAAACTGGGGAGAGGGAGATAAAATTGCTTATGGAATTACTGAAAGCCTGAAATCATGGGAAATCTCTCTACTGCTGTGGGAATAGAATCTCGTTCCTTTCCTAGGGAAAGTCCCCATTCCCCCAGCAAAGATCTTGACTCCTTCCTGCACCATCAAGGCACCATTCCAGTCTCTCCTGTACTTAGGAAACTTCAGGTCCACTTCCCACAAGTTCTGGTCTCTTAGACTCACCTGAAGGCTCTTATTCTCTTTCCAGTGTCACAGTTTAACAAAGTCTGGTTTTCAGTTGGGGCGCGGTCCACAGGCCGTGGGGGTTCCCTGTGGGGAGCCAGCAGAGCCAATCAGCTGGTTAGTTCTGAAGATTGACACCCCATTCAACCACTTAAAAGAGTTGAACACACCTCCTTGGAGACACATTTGAAAATGAACCAAGGGCTGCAAAGGTCTTTTGGCTTCCGGCCTTTGAATGGGAAACTGGCCATGCCCGGCAGGCCCTGTGTGGCCAGGCCAGCTCGGCCCACAGCAGGACATGGCATGGCTGAGATTTCTGCCCTCTGAGGGGTGGTGAACAGGCTGAGATTTCTGCCCTCTGAGGGGTGGTGAGTGGCTGCTGAGATTTTTGCCCTCTCAGGGGTGGTGAGCGGCTGCTGAGATTTTTGCCCTCTCGGGGGTGGTGAACAGCTGCTGAGCCCCTCATCAGGGAGCTCGCCAGACCCTGTCCTGATGGGGCAGCTCAGGCCCCTTTCCAGCGGGGCCAGGCCTCTTTCCCGGCTGTGAAAAACACCAATCACTTGTTTTTAAAATTTTAAAAGTTTCATAGGAATAAAATAGTTATAAAAATAGTAATAGAATTAGAGTAATAGTAATTTGGACAATTTGAATTAGGACAATAGGAGACCATAAAAACAAAGAGTTACAGATGTCCGGGTACCTTTTTCTGGTCAAAATAAGCCCAAAAAAGGACACACGTTAACAGAGGACTGACACTTAAAAACAACAGCCTGTTGCATATTCATACATCTCATACATGATGCATAAATTCCATTCAAATACAGGATTCTGTCTGGTCAGTGTCAGCTTCTTCCTCTGAATCCTGATGGTGTCTTCATGGCTGAGCAAAGCATGAAGAAGTTCATTTTTCCTGATAGGAAAGCAATAAATTCTCTTTCTCTGAAAGACTTAGGTGTCCTGTGGCTGCTCCTGACACTGCAAGTTCTTTCTTTAAAAAATATCTTAGATAGCATAGTTTCTATTTTAACATTACGTTATAACCTAAGACTATATTTAACACATTACTTAAGAAAATTAATACAGCATAACTTTCTAACATAACAAATATAATATTCATTTTAATATTTGTGAAAAGCCAATCATAAAATACACATTTTTCACACTGGCGGAGCCCCCAGGTCCTTTTTTCTAGCAGCACTGCCGGGCCCTGCCCGCTGGGGGCTATTGTGGCATTTGCATTCTCTGGAAAAATCCCTTCACCCAAAATTTTTTTCCTGGGAAGCTGAGAAGCCTCAGAGAAAGGGAAACAATTCTTATCTCATTTGCTTCTCCTGTGTTGTGCTCATATGTGGAATGTGTTTGGAGATTGTTTACCCAGAGGTGATTTTTTCATTGGATTCTGGTGAGTTGTTTTCACTCATTGGCCAATCAGGACCAAGCTGTGTCAGGACTCTGGAAAGAGTCACGAGTTTTCATTATTATATTTTTAGCATTTTGTAACTATCCTTTCTGTATTCTTTAGTATAGTATAATTTAGTATTCTTTAATATATCATAGTATCATAAAGTAATAAATTAGCCTTCTGAGAACATGGAGTCAGATTCATCATTCCTTCCTTCATTGGGGATCCCAGCAAATACAATAGGTTATACCAGCACTGGGAGCAACCATGCAGCCAGGACCAGCACTTGCTGCCATCAGCTCTGGGGTGGCCCTGAGGCCAGGAGCAGCCAGAGCCAGGACTGGCCACGTGGCTGCTGTCATTCTGGGCTGGGAGCAGCCACGTGGACACGACTGTGTGATTGAAATCAGCACAACCAGGACAAGGGCAAATAGCGGTGGCTGCCTCAGCATGGCTCACAATGAACTTTTTTTAGCTGCTTGTCTTGGTTTGGGAAGACAGCTGCCTGCTAAGGAAGGCAAGAGCGTCCCCTGAAATGGAGAAAATGAACACGCCCGCCCCCCCACAAATAGCTATAAATTTTAAATTAAGGGGCTCTCAGGCAACAAAAGTTATGGGAGCAGGAAATAACAGTTCTTTAATAGGGAAGAAAATAAAAGGATAAAAAATAACAATGCAGTACACTAGAACAGCACTGACAGAGTCAGAACACAACCTGACACCCTGTTGGTCAGGGTGTTGGTAGCAGTCCAATTAGAAATGTGGCTGCAGTCCTCCTGGACCTCATATCTGGGTAGCAATGTTTGGCTCCTCCTTCTGGGTGGAGCATCTCCCAATGGGATGCTGTAGTTCTTATCAGTCATGCACTGACATTCAATAGCCTGTTATCAGCAGGGGTCCCCCTCCTGATGGAGTAGTGATTGTGATCACTCAGAGAGAGATAAGGAAAACTGCCCATTGACAAAAGATAATCTGCCATACAGATGGGAATAGAATACATCTTGCCTTGCAATCTGGAACACTGCTTTTAGCCAGTCATGCTGCAGACAGAGGGACAAAACTGGAAGCAGCAGCTTTTCTAAGTTTTGACATTTTGCATGAAGAAAAGCTGAGTAGAGCTAGTGGCCAGCATGGCTCGCACAGTGTTGGCAGAGACCTCGTGACCAAGAGCGAGAGGCACTGTGAGCGATTTCCCTGATGGAGCCTGGATGGGATCAACCTTTCAGCGCTGAAGAACTCTATAAAAACTTTTTAAATTGATAAAGCTTGAGAACAAATGAGCCTACAAACACTGGTTCTCTGCTGAATCAGGAAAAGGAAAGGTGAAGACACGTTGAGAGAACAACATGAGACACAGAAGTCAGTGAGGAAGGCTTCAAATTCTAGATGGGAGGGGATTGAGGAGATGCCTTAGTTTCTGGGCTGAAATTCTCTATGGTGAAAATATAATTGATATATCAGACTTAGTTTGTTCCCTGTAATTCATGGCATGCATCGGGGGGATGGATGTACCATTCTAACTACAGCCATGAGCAGAAGCACCAGTGTTGAAATAAGCAGATGTTGCAGTAGCTATGATCCAATGAACAGAGAGAGATGAGAGAGATAAGAAGTTTTGCCCTAGGAATAAAAGAAGAAAACATCTGTTTTCCCAGAGGTGGATGAAGAGATCTTTTGCTTTTATGCTAGAAATGGTCATCCTTAAAATATCACCCCAATAAGTTGATGCAGCCCATGAAATCAGCTGTGGGAGAGCTGCAGGGCATTGGGAGGGACTTTCACAATGCAAACAGATTTTTCTTTTCTGAGTGGCTGATTCACTGTGACATTGAAGCCATGAGAGAACTGTTTCTTGTGTAAAGCTCTCCATAGCATGGCAAGAGATACTCCTCTCCCTAAGAGAACTGAAGAAAGACTATTTTAGAGGTGGTAAACTGACTGAAAGTCCCAGGTTTTGTCTCATTACAATGTCAGTGGGAAAGAAAAGAGGTTGTGGGGGGAGAAGTATTCTGAGGATTTATTCTGATTTCTTATATTATTTCTTTTAATTCTGTTAATAAATCTTTCTTTATACCCTTTTAAGTTTTAGCAGCAGAAAATGAGTAAATAATTCTAGTGGATGCATGGGCATTTGGCCAGCATTAGACTCACTGCACCAAGCCATCTCTGATGGCCAAATATTCCACCTGGATGCTTCCAACATTTTGTCTTTTTAGAGACTCTGTGGTGCTGGGATTTGAGCTGAGACCCTGAGTGAGCAGGATTCCAGAGAGAGACCATGCATTCACCTTCCTGACAAAGATCTTGGTGTTGAGGCAGCAGCAAAGCCAAGAGCAATGGCTGTGTGCAGATGGCCTTGGGGCCAGGCAATGCTGCAGTGCCCCAAGCAGGCTGGGTTTATAGCAGTGCTGGTGGGTGGGACAGGCCCCAGTTGCTGCTGGCACAAGTGGCCTGGGCCAAGCCGGGAGTGCCCCATGGCTGTGGGGGTGCTGGGGCTGGCCCTGCTCCCTCCCTGCTGCAGGGCCAGAGGCTGAGGGGCCTCCTGGGGCTGTTGCAATCAATGGCACCGTTGTCCCCATGCAACACCTCTTGTGACACCCAAGGCGCAGCGGCACCAGGCTGGGATGGCATGGAACAGATCTGCACTGCAGAGGTGAGGGGAGCTTGTGGTGACAGCTGCAGGGTCAGTGCCAGGACAGGTGAGCACAGGGAGAGGAAGGGCCATGGCAGGCAGGGATCATCTGAGCATCCCTCACCAAAATGTCCACTTCTGGAAGGCAATGGCAGAGAAAGCCTTTTGGGGGTTAGTGTCTTCTCTAAAGTCACAGCTGAGACTATCAAGGAAATGGCTCAATTAGCACTAGGGAAGGTTTAGACTGGATATTAGGAACAATTTCTTGGAAGAAAGGGAGGTCAAACATTGGGTCAGGCTGCCCAGGGCACTGAAGGAGTAACCGTCGCTGGTAGAATTTCACAGCCATGTAGATGTGGCACTTGGGGACATGTGTTAGTGCTGGGGGAATGGTAGGACCCAACGATCTCTAAGGGCTTTCCAAACATTAGTAATAAAAAGCCCATTATAACACATTACATTACGTCAAAAACATTATAATACAAACTTTAGTAGTAAATTCTCTGAGTCTATGACTCTTGGGAGGGAAAGTCTTCACTGCAACAGGCAGGGACATAAGTTGCTCCCATGGGCATGTGGACATGGACACACACAGGCATTGATCCACTCAAATCCTAATGCCTGAGGTTTGCTTTGCAGACATGGACAAGTCACTGATTTTGATGGAGCAGTGTTGTCACCCCAGACTGCCTGAGATGGGCAGAGAAAAGACAACACATTTATTACCTGTGTGTACAATTTTGGACATTTTCTGGCCATGCTCAATTTGGAGCCATTTCAGAGGTCACCCTAACTCATGAGCTACAGGAGCTACGTGACCTGCTCCTCCTGCCTGGTGGCACAGGGTGTGGAGCAGCACAGCCACAGCAGGGAGGGCTGTGTCACAGGAACAGGACAAGGATGAGCAGCAGGGACAGCTCCTGTGGGTCACCATGGCCACGGCCACTCAAGGGACACAGCCCCCAATACAGCTCTGCACATGGAGCTGAGGCTGCCAGGGACAAGGGACACCCATAATGACCAGGATAAGGATAAGGATCCCAATTCCCCAGAGGGAGCATCTGCAGGGCAGCCCCAGCACAGGCAGCCCAGGCAGCCTGGCCCAGCAGGCAGGGCCAGGCTCAGCGTCCCCAAAGCACGGCCAGGCAGGAGCATCCCCAGGGACACAGGCGCTGCTCAGCCCCAGCTCCATGCCCAGGGCCTTCTGCTGCCACCAAGGCAGTGGCAGCCCCAGGGGCAGCAGGCACAGCAGCCCTGCAGCAGCAGGACACACAGACACGGCCCAGGCCTGCAATGCCAAAGTGCTCGTCTTTATTCAAGCTGGGAAAAGCAGCCCCTGCCCCAAAGACACCGGGGCTGGCACCACAGGGCTCCAGCCCAGCAGCACCCAGCAGGAGCAGCTGCCACTGCTGCTGCCAGCCCAGCTGGGCACGGCACAGCCACCGAGGCCAGGGGACATCAGCACATGGGGACATCAGCACATGGGTCCAGCAGCCAGAAGTGAGGGCCATGTCATTTCATGGTCTCAACCCCAGAGACTGCAAGAAGAGAGGAAACAAGCACATCACCAGGTATAACTTTCCCTGCCACTGTGTCCCCTGCCCTGCAATGCCCAGGCTGAGGTGCAGCAGAGTCAGGCTCAGGGGAGGTGAGGTGCAGTCCTTAGTGCAGCCAGGTTGCACCTGGGCTATCTCAGTGCTGATAGCCCTGGCTCCAGAGCTCTGCAGATGCAGCCAGACCGGGATCATGTCCTCAGTGCTGCCCAAGGACAGGGAATGTTTCTTGCTTTGGTAGCTTTGGTGAGTTGGGGAGGCCCTGGCTGACCTGGGGCTGCTGCAGTCTGACTCCCAGGGCAGCTCCAAAACCCACAAAGGCTTTTCCCTCCCTTCTTTGGCATCTCTCCCACAAGGAATAGATAAGCAGATTATGTTGCAGACATTCACAAAAAATAAATTTGCTACATATTTTATTGTGGACAAAAGAGGGAACTCTGTCCTCAGGCAAGATTCCAGACCTTATCTTTTGCAGCACACACTGTACAGTGTGCATCTTCCAATGGGTCTAGCAGGGAAATTGCATCTCCCATAAGTGCAGAATCCCCCTCTTTGCCTGCATCCAGCTGCATTTTGGGTTTCCATGGGGAAAGAAACATACAGAACAATTAAAGCAGTCATCTGTAATGGCAATGTGTGGTTGCAAAAAGCTGGTGGTGTTTGTGCATTTCTGGCCAGTGGATGGATTCAGCTCCAACCTCCCCACAGCAAAGATCACACACAGGGCAAAAGAACATTCAGTGACACCCCAAGAGGAACAGCTGGGTTCAGTGTGGAAGCCTGAAACCAAACCCCTTCCTGACCCACCAAAGAAGCCAGTATTCTATTTCCATGGGCTCTTTCCACCCAAAGTCTGTGTCCTATAGAACTATCACTGGAGAAATACCTTTCTCCTCAATCCCCCCTTACCTTTGCATCACTCCCACTAAAGTGGTCACTTCCCAGGACATGGAAAACCCCAGTAATGGAGGATCACACCTCTCCCCATCTCCCCACTTTGCCTCTCACCTGAAGCACCCTGGACCAACAGGAGGATCAGGGGGAAGAGCAGGAACAGGATCTTCATGGCTGCTGCCTCTCCTGGGTCTGCACAGAGGTGCAGAGGGGACACCAAGGCAATGGGGACAGGCAGGACCCCAGGTGGGGCAGGAGCCTGGGCTCTGTGGTTCACCAAACTGCAGAGGGGCTGCCTCCAGCTACAACAGATGATGTCTCCTCTACTCTCCTCTTAAAAACAATTATTAGTTTTGTGCCACCCTGACAACCTCAGGAGCATTTAATGATATTTCAGTCTCTGGGAAATCCATTACCTCATCTGATCCTTTTCCAGGAGACCCCACAGTCACCTACCTGATGAAGATCTGGGTGTTAAGGCAGCTACAAACCCAACAACAATCACTGTGTCCAGTGGCCCTCGGGTTCAAGGAGCACTTTTTTGGCCAAAACACTCTGATTTTATATTGTTGCTAACCATAGATAGGGACATTCACTGATTTTTGCTGATACATCTCCCCTTGGCCAATCAGAAAGCCACCCATCCATATGCTGAGGATGCTGGGGCTTCTCCTTTTCCCTCTCTGATGCAACAGCAGAGGCTGAGGGGCCTCCTGGGGCTGTTGCAATCAATGTCACTGTTGTCCCCATGCAACACCTCTTGTGACACCCATGGCACAGAGGCACCCAGGCTGTGGTGGCATGGCATGAACTGCCTGGGATGGACAAAACAGCCTGGTGGGTGCAGGCAGAAGTAGGAGCCTGTCCCAAACAGTCTCTCCTGTGAGGGTAGTGAGGCCTTGGCACAGGTTGCCCAGAGTTTGCTGCCTCATCCCTGGAAGTGTCCAAGGCCAGGTTGGACAGGGCTTGGAGCAACCTGGGATAGTGGAAGGTGTCCCTGGTCATGGTGGGGGTTGGAACTGGATGACCTTAAAAGCCTCTTCTTCCCCAAACCATTCTGAGATTCTCTGATAAAATATCTCTCTCTTCCTGTCCTCTCAGTTTGCTTAGGGAGCTGGTGCTTTGTGACACACAGAAACATTCAAAAAATGTTGCTTTCCTTCTCTTTTAGCATCACAAGAACAGCTTCATCCTTGCCAAGGTGACTTGCATTACACCTGCCAGGAAGTGATAAGCCTAAGGATGCCTTTCTGACATCTACTCAAATAGTCAAGCAGTGCAAAGAGGAAATGCACTCAGGGGAGACCACACCTCACCTCATTCTGTCTGAATCCACTGCTTCTGAAACTGCCCTACTCGGTACAAAATCCACAAATGTGGTTCAGCAGCAGCAAAACGCTGTATAAAAATGGGCAATCTGTGGGAGATTAGTGAAGGAAGGTGCATAGGGCCTTATCAGGCCTTAGAGGTGTGGGCTTGATCAGGAGAGGTTTTGGATTTATAGGAATTCTGTGATATTTCAGAAAGATAAAGATCAAGCTGGCTTGTGGAGGAAAGATCATGAGAGAGAAAGAAGCAATGTATCCATGGCTGCTTCCTGGCCATGCCCTACATCCTTCTTATTACCTGTCCTACATTCCTAGTGAACTTTATTTGTAACCCTTTTTTGTACAAACAGTTTGTGCCGTGTCTCCAGGGTGCTGGTCCATTGCTCAGAGACACCAAAGCTCCTGGAGCTGGATCCTGGAGAGGAGAATGGAAATTGAGGTTGGATACATCAGGGACACAGGGGCTGGTGTCATCTCTCAGAGAGATGCACAGGATCATGGAATGGTTTGGATTGGAAGGAACTTCAGAATTCATCTCATTCCAACCCCTTCCACTATCCCAGGATGCTCCAAGCCCCATCCAACCTGGCCTTGATGCATGATGGGGACATTCCTCGAGCATCAATCTGTAGAAGTAGGACTAGGTGCCCATTGCTGGGTCCTTGGAATATCTTTGCTCCTGGAGGTTTGGAACCAGACTCAGGACCAGCCCAGAGCCAGCACAGCCAGGGATTGCTGCTTATGGTGTGGAAGTGACTTCTGTAATCCCCACTGCAGGGAGGCCATGGCTGGTGCCAGCCCTGCCATGGGAAGCTGCTCTGACCTGGGAATCTTGTGCTTGACCCCATCAGAGCTGCAGCTTGGCCTTGCTGATCCAGACCCAGACTTGGACCCACAGCTGGCACCCTGATCTGAGCCTGTACCCACAGCAATGCCCAAAACCCCAGCAGAGGCTGCTCCCACCCCTGGCTGCCCTCCACCATGGAGGGGAGCACTGGGTGTCCCCAGCATCCCCGTGGTCACTGCCCCATGGCAGTGCTGGGGCCACCCCCATGGCACCCCTGAGCTGAGCATCCTGGATCTGCACACCAATCATCCACAATGACCCACCTGGGCTCCTAACTGAGCCCCCAGGCCTTGAAACCCTCCCAGCACTGACCCCCAACTCAATCCCAAGCTCCTGAGAAGCCCCATGGCACAGCCATCAGTCCCTATTTCCTCTGGAACAGAATGATTTCTCCCACCCCCCAGATACCCCTGGACCCCACAACACCCCTGGTACCTCACAGCTGGGGATGGACCCAAGGACACCAGGCCAGTGTGTGTCCTGTGGAACACTCCCACAAGGACTCCTGACCCAGCTTGGGAGCCAGCGGACAACCAGCAGGTCCCCACTGAAATTAGGGTGATCACAGCCACCCCTCCACCCTGTGTGAGAGGTGCTGGGGTCCCCTTGCTGAGCCACAAGACTGGCATTGGGGTCCCTGTGAGTGTCACCTGTGTCCCCCCTCCCACCACGGGTGGAGATGCTGGTGTGGCTGAGGCCACCATGGAGAGAGGGTGGATGGTGGGACAGTGTTTGTGTGTCCATGTCTGCCAGGAATTCACCCCATCCTCTCTGCCCTTCCCTACACACAGAGGAAAGAGATGCACACCCAGGATACACATCTTGGCAGTGGCAATGACCACCACCTTATATTGGGGACGTTGAGGGATGGGATTCCCATGGGATCCAGGTCTGGCTGTGCGCGGTTGCTCTGGGCAGCATCGTCCCGACGGGCTGGTGTCCTGCTCGGGGATCCAGGAGCCCATCAGGGATACCAGCGCCTGTGGGATGGAAAGGTCTGGCAGTGCCTGTCCCACCAGGGCAGCAGTGAGGCTCAGCAGTGCCCTGTGCCCTCGGGCTGCAGAATCCCCGGTTTTCCCCCAACAGCCTCACCCCGAACCCCAACAGCAGCAGCAGCCTGAGCCCTGCGGGCAGCCCTGAACTCACATCCGACAGCAGAATTCCCGCTCGGAGCAGAGGCCGATGCGGCCGATCCCCGGCGGGCAGGAGCGGTGGGAGCAGAATCCCCCGCGGCGCTCGCACTCCTGGGCTGATGCTCCAACCGGGGACAGCCCTGCAGGGCACGGAGAGAGGAGATGTCACTGACATCTTCTATGAAAAATCCTTTCCTTAGGATTTTTCCTCCTGAGAAGCTGAGAGGCCTCAAGAACAAAATGTAAACAATGATTATCTGCTGCTGTGGAATGCAGCAGGTGCATCTGTGATTGGTCTCACGCCGTTGTTTCTAATTAATGGCCAATCACAGTGAGCTGTGACAGAGAGTCCGAGCCACAAGCCTTTGTTATCATTCTTTCTTTTTCTATTCTTAGTTAGCCTTCTGATGAAATCCTTTCTTCTATTCTTTTAGTATAGTTTTAATATAATATATATCATAAAATAATAAATCAAGCCTTCTGAAACATGGAGTCAGATCCTCGTCTCTACCCTCATCCTAAGACCCCTGTGAACACGGTCACAAGGAGACTTTCAGCCGAGATGCTGAGCACTGCCCCTGGTCCCTGCACGGTCAGCGTCAGCCCAGCTCTGCTTGTCCCCTGGCACAGCTGCTGAGCAGGTGCCTGCAGCAGAAATCCAGGTGAGTTTGTGGCACTTGGATGGGAGCAGTCCCCACACCCCTAAGCAGGCTCTGTGAGAGGTTTCCATCGTGCCTGCTGCCTCCTTCCTGGAGCAAGGGAGAGCTCCAAGGGTAGAAGAAGGATTTCCCTTCCTCCCCGCTCCTCCTCCTCCTCTCCAGCAGGGCTGCTGTGCCCAGTGCTGCTGACTCAGAAATGCAAGGGTCAGGAGGCATGGAGAGGGGTCAAATCCCAGATTTGGAAGGATGAGAGCTTTAATACAATGCCCCAGCTCTGGTGCCAGCAGCAGAACCTGCAGCTGGAGTCTTTCCTTAAAGGTGTGGGGTCAGAGGGACCCCGGCAGGGATGGCACAGCCACCAGGAGAACTCACCCGTGACTCATCAGCTCAGGTGACAAATCCTCCCTAAAAAAACACCGACAGAGGACAAACCCTCCACATTTCTTACCTGTCACTCCCTGGAGCATCAGGAGGAGCAGAGCACAGAGGACGGGCAGGATCCGCATGCCTGGGAGTCACCAGCAGAGTCGCAGCCCTGCGGGGAAGAGAAAGGAGGCAGAGGTGAGTGGGAGGGTCCCTTCCTGCGGGTCGTGCAGCACCTGCACGGGGACAGAACGGAGCAGAGGGGATCTGACCAGTCACTGGTGGGAGGATGCACTCAGCAGCCCGGGATTCAGAGATTCCTGGCACCAGTAGCAGCAGTTTGGTCTCTCCACTTGTCACAATATCCCTTGGGATGGCTGAGTCCTCCAAATGTCCAGCCCCAAATCTTCTTTTTCTGTCCCTTGCCCTGACAGAGAAAAACAAGCAGAGCTTTCCTCATCTGACACCTGAGAAGGATTCCCAGGCTTCCAGCTCAGGATCTTGTGTCATCCTGCCTTGCATAAGGGCTGCTCAGTGCTGTGGTTTGCTGGACAGCTCTGGGGACGCACACAGAGAGCATCCCTGTTCGTTGGGCCTTGGCAAACACTCAGCTTTCACCACACAAAGGAGCTCTGTCCTCCTCCCCCCGCGGTCAGCGAGCTCTCTATGCTTCACTTGAAAATAACTGGGAAGACGCCACTTGGGATGACATCCACAGTCCTAGGAAGGACAAGCTTTAATTGTGGCTTTGTTTGCTGGAGTTTGCTGTGTGTAACCCTTTGCTGTTTGATGGAGCATCTTCATAAACATTTTCAGCCTTGCTGCAGTTTCATCAAGGACTACTGTCGGGGTCTCTAGCTGGTCAGAGTGACCCCGAGAAAAGTTGGAAAGTCTCTTTTCCCAGCAGGGCGCTTGAAGAAAGAGTCAGGGCTCTTCATTTCTTGGTCTTCAAGGTCATTTATTGTATCTTATCTATAAAATTCTTTCTCCTGTCCTGCTGAGGTCCGCTCAGCACAACAGTCAGAGGCACTCTGTCTGCTCCAAGGGTGGTGTTATGTCTTTATACTAAAAACTACGTGTACAATATTTACAATTACTTCTCAATATCTATCACCTATGTTAGACAGTGAGCTTCTACTCTAAACCAATCCAAAAGTGCCAACATTATAGCAGAAGATGGAGGCCAAGAAGAAGAAGAAGAAGAAGAAGAAGAAGAAAGGCTGGACACGCCCGGATCCCTCCATCTTGCCCCCCTGAATCCCCATTCTAAAAACCCCAAAATCTACTTTTTCACCTTGTGATAAATTCACTATCATTCTACTTAATTTGTCATGGCTTGCAGATCTTCATCTAAGGTTGGTAACTTGCTCCATGGGTCATAATCAAAACCACAGGGATCTTGGGCTCTGTGCCAGGGTCTCTGAGCCCCCTGGCAGGGGTCTTGGCAGTCCTGGACAGCCAGAGGAATGTCCTGAGTCCCAACATGCTACGTGTGTGGGGATGGATGTTAAAAACACACTCATGAGCGCTCACGTGAATCATGGAATCACACAATGATTTGGTTTGGAAGGGACCAGGAGTTTCCAGCCAGCTGCCATGGGCAGGGATGCCTTCCAATAGGTTCTCCAAGCCCCATCCAACCTGTCTGAACACTTTCAGGGATGGGGCTGTCGCCACATTTCTCTTCACAGAGAAAAGCAGAGCACAACTTCTCAAAAATATTCTGAGATTCATATTCTCTGAACATCAGAGAAAAAAAAAAATCCTTATCTCATTTGCTGCGCCTGTGTTGTTCAGAGTAAAATACATTGTAGAAAATTGTTTACCTAAAAAAAATTTGGTAATTAAATTCTAGTGTGAGTGTTTTAATTCACTAAGCAATTAAATCCAAGTATGTGTGTGTCGGGACTGTCAGCTGACAGTCATGAGATCCTGTGCAGTTGAGTGCAGTTAAATACTTAACAAATTCAATTTGAATATAATGTAACATAGTGTAATATAATATAGTGTAATATAGTGTAATATAGTGTAATATAGTGTAATATAGTATAATATAATATAATATAATATAATATAATATAATATAATATAATATAATATAATATAATATAATATAATATAATATAATATAATATAATATAATATAATATAATAATTAATTGACCTTCTAATAAATAGAGTCCTCCTCATCATTCCTTCCTTCATTGGAAGTACCTTATTTCTGATATGGGGCGGCCACAGCTTCTCTGGACAATACATGAATATACCTTTGATCCAAACAACTCACCATATTTCATTGTTTTGTCACTCCCCAGTGAGGGACATTGTACAAACTATTTGCAGATCTGTACCCAGGGGGATCACTGCTACTACTCTGCCATGGTAGTCAGAGCACTCAGGGCAGCTTCTTATTTTCTTCACCACTGAAGGAAATCCTGATCCTACAGCTGCAGCCAGAAAAAGGGAAAAGGCCATGCCTCAATTCTTTTTTAATATCTGCTGAGCTCTCTTAGCATCAAAACCTCAAGAGAGAAGGGAGTGGGAGCAGTTATGTCCAGTAGTCAGATTCCTTACAGGGCTTCATTAAGGGGGCAATTAGCTGCATCTCTGTGTTGTTGCTCTTTAGCACAGACATCAGCTAATCCCTGGAAGTGTCCAAGGCCGGGCTTGACAGGGCTTGGAGCAATCTGGCATAGTGGAAGGTGTCCCTGATCATGGTGAGGGGTTGGTTCTATATGATTTTAAGGTCCCTTCCAACCCAAACCATTTTATGATTCTCTGATTCTATGAGTTTGAATGTGTAGAGTGCTGGGGAGATGGGATTGGGATAAGAAGCAGGGAGGAGATGTGCAGCATGGATCCCTGGGGTTTCAGCCTGTTTCACCCTAAACTGGCTCTTGAAGCCATTCCCCATCCATAAAGGCAAGGACAGATCTCTGTGGTGGTGAGTTAAAGCATGATGGGACTGGATTGTGCATGATGGGAATGGAATGTGCATGATGCTGGCTACAGGCAGATGAATCTAAAATTACAGGGGCCGAACCCTCCCCGCAAAGTCCTCAGTCCTTGAGCAAAAATCTTGTGCCATTCCAGTTTGTGAAACAATCACCTAGTGTGGATTGTGCAAAAATCTCTTAGGACATCAACTGTAAATTGCTGGTTTGACTCCACTTGGCAACTTCCTGAGGTTTCCATCCAGGGAGATCCCTTGGAGGAGGCTGTTGGCCCAGCTTCCTGCCCTGCACAAGGCTGTGGTTTCAATGGTGCCAGAGTCATTTGCAGAAATACCTGCTTTGAACAGACCCAGAGAGTGAGGGAGCTGGGCCTGTTCAGTCTGGGGAATACTGAGAGGGGATCTCAACAATCCATATAAACATCTCCAAGGGTGTCAGAGGATGGTGACTGACTCTATTCAGTGGTGGCCAGCTGCAGGATGAAGAGCAGTGGCCATAAACTGAAATACAAGAAATTCCACTTCTACTTGAGGAGGAACTTCTTTATGTTGAGGGTGGCAGAGCACTGAACAGCTGCCCAGGGAGGGTGTGGAGTTTCCTCTTTGGAGACATTCCAAACCCACCTGGATGTGTTCCTGTGTCACAGGCTCCAGGTGACCCTGCCTTGGCAGAGGGGTGATGATCTCCAGAGGTGCCTTCCAACCCTAACAATTCTGTGATTCTGTGAGGGTGGGCAAGTGCTTTGCAACAAATGGGCAGCTCAGGGTTTCCAGTCAGTCCTTTGCTCTTGAGTTGCTTGCTTCTATTAAAACTCAGCCACTACTGCTCCTTCCTTCACAGAAACACAGAATGGTTTGGATTGGAAGGGACCTTAAATATCATCTCATTCCAGCTCCCTGCCATGGGCAGGGACACCTTCCACTATCCCAGGTTGTTCCAAGTCCCATCCAACTTGGCCTTGGACACTTCCAGAGGTGGGGCATCCACAGCTTCTCTGGGCACCAAGGATTCCTTGTCAGCACAAGGATGCTCCTGACTGAGACAGGATGCTCCTGCAGAGACAGGAGCTCTCTGAGCAAGCTGCACCTTCTGGGTTTTCTGCTGTGGTCAGGGCAGTTCAGGCTGAATTTATTGGAAGAGAGGTGATCAGAGGCACAGTGGGGTTGGCCTCTCACACATGTTTCTGTAATTGCCTCAAGCAATGTCACAGGTCTAACTCTGATCTCCTGATTTGCAACCGCAGCCAATATAAATTTTGCAGATTCAATCCAAATTTATGGCCGACAGAAATGGCAAGGGTAAAATCAGACTTCAGATTACCAATTTGTCCTGCTCAGTGTGACTGTAGTTCTCATAATAAAACAATATACTGTTCCAAGGTCTGAAAGCTCTGGATCAGGAGGTGGGAACCCCAGGCTTTCAGAGCAGAGGTGCTGTGAAATGCCACATGGGAGAAGACTTTTGTGCTCCCAGTGGAAATGGTGATTGATCTCAGTCATGACAGAGAATTCCCTAGCAGGCATGTGTGGAGAACTTGCCAACACTCATTCAATCAGCAGCCCAAGAGGGGTAATTATTTTGGTGAACTACGCATTCCTGGCAGGTTTAAATTAATGTCAGAATTCTTGTTTAATTTTTTTTTGTGAACTACACATTCCTTGCAGGGTTAAATTAATTTCAGAATTCTTGTTCAAAATTCTTAATGGAAATAAGACATGGGAAATTAATTACTTTTGGAAATGAATGACAACACCACACAGGGCAGCCATGCAACCTCCCCACATCTTGATTTTATTGAAAGAAGAATGACAGATCCTTGGTGGCTGCTGCAACAATTCCTTGAATCCAACGATGTCAAAAGCGATCACTCCTGGAGATTCTCCACAGTTAGACACACTACAACCTACACAAAGGAAAGGATCTCCAGAATTATGATTATAAGGAAAATCTTGCTGCTTGGGATTCAAATGATGATTTGGGAAGTCATCTTTGCCCCAGAAAAGTCCTAAACTTACCACCTGCAGCAACTGTACCCAGAACGACAGGAGCCCAGGTAATTGTTGCCACGAGGGCATTTCCCCCTGTGGCAGAAGGTCCCACGATACCCACACTCCATGTAAGGTCTCCTGGGTCTTGCCAAGCTTCTACCTTAAAAAAAGAACAAATAAACAAAGATGGGAGACATTTTATTTCCAGCAGGGATTTGCATTTTGCTTAATCCCCGTGAGCTGACAAGGACGTGACGGTTCAGTCCTGAGAGGAGGAGGCCTGTGGGCACAACGACCAAGCAAAACACTCTAATTCCTTCTTCCCTGCCAAAATAGGATACCCACATTCAAACTGCCTTTTGGGAACGGGCAGCAGCCTGTGCTATTCCCAGAACAGGTTTTATCCATGAAGGTGCTAATTGTCAGGAATCAAAACAACCCCAGGGAGCAGACCAGCAATTAGGCAGGAGGTTGCCCGGCCCTGTTTGGTCGATTAATAAAGATGCAAGCCTGGCAGCTGAAGTGTTCTGGATGCACCTGACTGAGTGCACATGAACCAATTAATTCCAGTTTCCAGCTCATCCATGGAACATTGCAAAGTATTCAGAGAGAGGGGAGCTTGTTCCAGCAAACAGGGAATGGATATTAAATATGGACAGTGCATCCAGCATATCCCTGGTGGGCTGGATTCCCAGCATGTGAGTAGAGTGATACAAACACACCCAGAAAGTCCCAGGGAGTAATAAAAGAGTGGTTTAAAGGGTGAATAAAACACTCCTGATCTCAAACTTGTGGTTTGTGGGGCACTGCAGAGGTGGCTGTGAGCAGTCTGAGCTCTCAGGAACACTTCTCTTCCCAGATACAGATAAAATTTCTGGCTTTAATATACCCAGAAGGTCCTACTGATAACAGGCCAAGTGTCCTCTGTGTGTTAAATAAGGACATAAAACAGACCAAAGGAACTCTTTGCCTCTGGGAACTGGCACAGGCAGAGACCCAGGTAAGAATAACACCAGACAACCACATAAAATCATAGAATCACAGACTCATTTAGGTTGGAAATGAACTTTAAGAACATCAAGTCCAATTGTTAACTCAGTGCTGCCAAGCCCACCACTAATCCATGTCCACAGGTGCCACATCCAGATGGCTTTTAAATCCCTCCAGGGATATATCTGTGACACTTTTCCCACATTTCTGGTCTGCTGCAGCTCATCACAGTCTTTTCCCATCCTAACTTCCCTAGAGGACACTTTCCACCCTGTTCCCACAGAGATCAAAACTCCACCAGCCCCTGCTTGTGCACAGAGCACCCTGCAAATGTAGCTGTGCCATTTTCAGGGCTGATATTAAAATACAATCCAATTTTCTGGATAATAGAGTTGGTTTGGGGTTCCAGACAATCCCTTTTTCTGGATAATAGAGTTGGTTTGGGATTGCAGACTCCTTTGCACCCCCCAACAGGCATCATGATTTTGTGCCTCTCCACCTTATGTCCCAGCTCCCAAAGCAAAGGATATTTGAAGAACATGGGTCAGATTCCTTTTTCTTTTTTTTCTGTGTGGTTTAAGATTACTTGATCATGATTTAATTTGTGTGTTGGGTGACTCAGAGGCAAAGTGATTTAAGTACAAGCCTTCAGGGTTTAACGGGGAAAACACTGGTGCTGAATGACAATTTTTGGGTTGCCCCTTTCAAAGTGATGCTTGGAGTATTTGCCAGTATTTGCCTGCTAATTTCACTTCTCATCTGTAATCTCCAATGAGCTTTGATGATTTATGTGAGGATTCTTTGCAGGATGCAGCTTGGTCACCTCCCAAAGGGGACAGGAGACCTTTGCAAGACACCAACACCTTCTCTTCAGTCCCTCAACTTACCTGCAGCTCCCTGAAATGCCACCAAGAGGAGAACAAGGAGCAAAGGAAGGATTTTCATGGCAGAGGGTGGGCTGGGATCCTGGGTCACTGCAGAGAAAGGAGACCAGGACTTTGGTTAGAGCCTTGTCCCTCCATAGTCCCAGAAGTGACACAGAGAAATGTTCTTCAAGACCTAGAAGTTACCTAAATGAGGTTATTACACATTTTTGTAATGATTGTGTCTATTGTCCTAAGATTTTCCTGGAGCGCACCTAAGATCATGGCATATGATGCAAAAAATTCAGTTTTATATGCCCTTTTAATTAATGCATCAACTGGCCAGCAATTTGTCCTGAATTTCTCGATAATTTGCAATGCCTTGCAATGAATTTGATTTGCCTTATGGAAGGTAAAGCTGTTAATTCAGAAAATTAGACAATTTTTACTATGTTTATACAAAAAAACCCCCATGGGTTATCTCAAGCTTTTCTACTAGGAAAAAAGAGCCGAAAAAGCAATTTTCTTCCCAATTAACTCAAAATCCAGCTTCTCCTTATTCCTGCTTGGATGCTGTTGTTTATTCTTCCCCTCAAGAATTACATTATTTCCAGGATAAATTTTTGAGTATTTCCATTTCCTGCAGCCAACAAAACCTCCTCTCCCTTACCAACATTTGACACCTCTAGAACTGGCTCATGACAGTCTGGAGCCACTGCACAGCTAAGACTATAAAACAAACTGCAGATAAACAAGAAAGACATGAAGTCTCCATCCCATTTAAGGACAAAACCTTTTGAGAGAGGCTGAATAATGAGAATATTTTGGTTGTTACCAGGCAGGAGGAGCTCTAGGCTGGAACAGTCCCAGGACCAGCGTCAGCCACCCGGATGAAGATGAAGGAGCAGAGCGTGGGTTTGTGCTGTTCCTGGAGGGTGATGAGGGATGTTTGACCTCCACAGCCTTCTGGTGGCCAATGAGGCTTTGGGGAGCTCTGGGGGCACCCAGTGAATCCTCTTTGCTGTTGTCCTAAGAGGAACCAAGGTCTGGCTTTCAAAACATTGCAGCATTGCCTCGGGAAATGTGTTGAGATGAGAAAAACCACCCTGGGCCTCCTCCCTTTGAGCAACCCTTTGGCCACAGCAGCTCACTCAAGATCTGTTTCCATCTGTTCTCAGAGGTTTTATATTTCCTTACAAACATGAACAATATATCACCATAGAAGTAAAATAATCATCAGCTGGAATGTTAAAATAAAACCCACTGAACCTATGTTAAATGGGAAGTCAGTTCTTTGGAAATTCAGGAAGAGGGTTAATGGGCTGTCATTAATTTTACATCATTAATGCTGTTGGGAGGGAAAATCTGGACAATTAAGAACATGAAAAAGATCTGCACTAGGGAATGGTAGGGAAAAAATGAGAGAGGAAAAGAGAAATTGAAGAGTTCAGAATAAAAAAGAAAAAAGTGGTTTGGGGTTTTTTTCACATTTTTTCACCAAAACATTTTCATTACTAGGTTACCTGCATGGCACATAAGATATTTTATGCCATATCTATTTATGGAAATTATTACAGCCCATGCCCACCAATTTTAGTTTTATTGTCTTTATTTTCTTGGCATGGACAGAAGAGTTCTCTGAGCACAGCATCCTCCTTACTCACCAAGGATTACTCCAATGGCTTCCTGCTTTTTACAGACATTTCTACGAGTTCAGGTGCCTGTTGCAAAGGGATCTTCACTTCTCTTTTATCCCTCTTTCCTCCTTGAATCCGGCCCCATTCCGTGGGAGGTGCTGTTCTCTGGGCACGACTGAGCTCATCCCTTCGAGAGCCTCCCTGGGCTCGCCCTTCGTGCCCTGCAGGGATTTTTCTTAGATCTCTTTGTTTTCTTTCCCAATCAAAGCAACTATTTCACGGAGGCTTCCAGCTCAGCCTTGTCAGCAGCTTTCAGCCTGCCCTCAGGCTTCTTGTTTCTCTGGGCTGCTCCTTTGGGTGCTTTTCTTTCCTCATTTTTGCTTTTTTTTTTTTTTTTTTTTTTTTTTGTGGTCAAATACATGTCGAACGTGCTTGGTCCCACAACGTGGTTACACATAATTGTGCTGTGGTCACTTTTAGACAGCAGCTCCCACAAACAGCTTTGGAATTGGAATTTGCACCTAATCCAGGAAGGCAAATGTTCTTGTGGATGCCAGGACCAGCTGCTCTAAGAATCACCATTGTACAGTAAGAGAAATGTACATTTTACAGAGGAAAAATCTAATGTCTGCACTGCCTGGCATCATCCACAATCATCTGTCAGATCTGCTCTGCTGCATCGCCTCAGGCAAGGGAAGGATCTGCAGAAGATGCGCCCTGGTCCCCAAATCCTTTAGGGCAGGGCTCTTCCTGTAAACCCTTCCCTGAGGTGTTGTGTTTGCAGACAGATGTGCAGCCAAACATCTGGGCTGAAAAATGGCTCAGCAAGTGAGGAACAGCTGGGTCTGTGTGATGTCACCTGTGGGCAGCTCACCCGGAGCACCAAGCCCATGTCTTGGGGTCCCCAGCACAAGAAAGACTTGGAGCTGCTGGAGAGAGTCCAGAGGGGGCTGTGGAGATGCTCCAAGGACTGGAGCCAGGGCCAGGTTCAGATCAGATTCCTCCAAGCCCCATCCAACCTGGCCTTGGACACTTCCAGGGATCCAGGGGCAGCCACAGCTTCTCTGGGCACCCTGTGCCAGGGCCTCTCCACCCTCACAGCCAAGAATTCCTTCCCAGATTCCCATCTACTCCTGCCCTCTGCCAGTGGGAAGCCATTCCCTGTGTCCTGTTCCTCCATCCCTTGTCCCAAATCCTTCTCCAGCTCTCCCTTTAGGCCCTGGAAGAGGCTCTGAGGTCTCCCTGGATCCTTCTCTTCTCCAGGATGTCACTTTCTTGAAGACACGAGGAGTTTTTTTAGCAAAAGAGGCTCCTGGGTGCTGAAATCCAGCAGAGAAAAGTGCAGCCAAACCAGTGGCTGGGAGGCAGCCAGAGCAACTGGGATCTGGCAGAGAAGCTGGGGAGGGTGGCTAGCTCTGGGAATATCTCCTGGCTTCCTCCTTCTCTGCCTGGCAAAGCTCTGGGAATATCTCCTGGCTTCCTCCTTCTCTGCCTGGCAAAGCTCTGGGAATATCTTCTGGCTTCCTCCTTCTCTGCCTGGCAAAGCTCCGGGGTGATGATGGCACAGGATTTGTTCCTGGCTTGGAACACAGGAGAGACAGCTGAGACTCCTCAGGGAGGGAATGGGGGTGTTGGAGGGCAGGGGGGATGAGATTATGAGATTCACATCTTCTGTGGGTGACAAGAAAGGTCACATTGTGCCTGCATGGACCCTGGCAGCATCCTCACTGCTGAATTTGCAAAAATGCTTCTTCCCCATCCCACTCTCAGGTCTGCAAGAGGCTTTGGTGCCCATTAGAGGCTGAGTTGTGCTTTGTATGTTAAAAATTGGGTTTTCTAGGAATGGGCCACGTGGTATTTGCTGCTGTGGAGGACAGAGACAGCCAAGGCTGAGCTTCACTTGGCTCCAGAGCCCTCATTACACCCCTGACTTTATTAAAATGCTTCGCTGGAGCTGGGCCCAGCAGTCCAACATCATTAATTAATGAAACACAAATAGGGGCAGGGCAGTGGGACAGGAGGAAAAGTGGTTTGTCCTTTACACCCAAAGGGCCCCCAGACCCAATCAGATGGAGTTGAGGCTGCAAAGATGCCAAGTTCCTGGTAAAAAGCAGTGCTGGAGACCCATGGAGAGCCTGGGGATGCTCCCACAAGTAGGAAAACCAGGCAAGGAAATTTCTGAGCAGTTTGGTGGCTACTGTTACACAGCAGAGCCTGGGTTTTATTGACAGAGTTGCAAAAAAGAATCAATAAAATTTAAAAACTGAACAATAAATGTATGAAGGTCCTGGAACAAAGGTACATCCAACATCCCAGCTGATGTACAAAGTTCTGGGAGCTTCCTGCAGCATACTGCAAAAACCACCAAAACCAGAGGTGATATTTTGCCTTAATTAAACCCCTTTTTTGTGGCTTTTCCTGTAGTGACCTGCTGGGAATTTATTCTCTAAAAAGCATCATCGCTGGAGGCTTTCAGGGCTGGAAATTGGGATAAAAAGCAAATGCACACCAGAGGGCTCCTGCAAGCTCCGATGCTCGGGATCCCATTTCACAGCGGTTTCATCTCTGTGGTGAGGCGGGAAAACAGCGGGATCAGTCGATGGCTCTGTGCACGCCATGTCCCAGCTGCCACCTAGTGACATCCCCGCGACACGGGGACATCGTACGGGGGACATCGGGGTGGCCGTGCCCCGGTGCACAACAATTTGGGGCACATCGGGGTGGGCTTGTGCCAGCAAACAACAGCACAGGGAGCAGTGGGATGGGCTTGAGGAAAAATCGAATGGGTGCTGAAGAACCCAGGGGACATCGGGGTGGGCTTGTGACACCGCACAGGAGCCCGGGGGACATTAGGGTGCGTTTGTGACACCGCACAGGAGCCCGGGGGACATCGGGGCGGGCTTGTGCCACCGCACAACAATTTGGGGGATACGGGATGGGCTTGTGGCAGCGCACAGCAGCTCCAGGGGTCTCGGATGCTCGGTCTCTGTGTCCCCAAGCCCCCGGGGGTGGCGCAAGCACCGTGATGTCACACTGCCCGGGGAGGGGACACTGGGGGAGGTGCCCGGTGAGGGCGGGCGGAGCGGGACCGGCCCCGGCGGCTCCTTCTTCTTCTTCCTCCTCCTCCTCCTCCTCCTTCTCCTCCCTTTCCTCCCACCTCTTCCTCCGCCTCCTCCTCCTCCCCGTCCTGCGCCCAGGATGCGCGGGGCCGTCCCCAGGCTCAGCCTGACGCTGCTGGCGGCGGAGAGCGGCGCCCGTGAGTGAGCGCGCAGGATGCGCGCAGGATGCGCGGGGGCGTGCGGGGCTGCGCTCCGGCGGAGGGGAGGGGGAAGGCGGATGGGATGCTGGAAAGGCGGATGGGATGCTGGCAGTGACGCCTTTGCGGCCATCCCGAATCACCTCCGTGTCCCGGGGAGAGGGGGGGTCCATCCCTGCGCCCCGCGCTTAGGGAGATGCGCGGTTCTGCTCCCGGCATCCCCGCGGGCCCAACAGTCCTCTTGGTTTTGGTTTTTTCTTCATATTTGAAAAATGGAATTTTTTTTCCCCGCTTATTTATTTATTTGTTTATTTTGGAGCCCGAGCTTTTTATCAGAGCCTTCCTGGGGGCCGGGCCCCTCGGTGGCGGTGGCTGCGCCTCAGCTGACAAAGCCACCGGGAGCCGGCAGCTGGAGATAAGCCCAGGAGAGGGGCTGGGAGATGGAGTTATGGCGGGAATGGCTTTAAACTGACAGAGAGCAGGTTTACATTGGATATGAGGAGGAAATTCTTCCCTGTGAGGGTGGGGAGGCCCTGGCACAGGGTGCCCAGAGAAGCTGTGGCTGCCCCTGGATCCCTGGAAGTGTCCAAGGCCAGGTTGGGCAGGGCTTGGAGCAACCTGGGATAGTGGAAGGTGTCCCTGCCCATGGCAGGGGGTGGAATGAGAGGAGCTTTAAGGTCCCTTCCCACCCAAACCATTCTGGGATTCTCTGGTTATGAATGGCACCGCTCAGTTGCTGGGGGGGGGGGGGGGGGGGGGTGGCTCTGTCATCCCTCAGCACCGCCTCTCTGCCCTTCTCCAGGGCTCTGTGCCATCATCCACTACCTTGTCCGGGGGCAGCTGGGCTGGTTCGGGCTGACCATGGCCTGCCTGGTGCCCGGCTACGCCGCTCAGCTCCTCAGCATCCTCTGGTTCCGGGCAGACGGACACGCACCCGGCTGCTGCCTCCTGGCGCTCCACCTCCTGCAGCTCGGCCTCTGGAAGAGGTGAGAGACGCTCCCCGCTATCCACCCACCCCCCACAACCCGGCTGCAGCCCCAGATTTCCTCCAGCCAGGGTGGGCATCCCGTCACGGTGGCTCTCGCAGGTACTGGGATGTTCTGCGGGCGGCGGCCAAGGCGGGCGGCGGTGCCGGGGAGCTGCTGGCTCAGCTCGGGGATGTTTGTGTGCTGCGGCTCCTGGAGGCCCTGCTGCAGACCCTGCCTCACCTCCTGCTCCAGACCTATGTCGTGGTGGCCGTGGACCCAGCAGGCTTCATCCCTGGTGAGTTCCCAGGAGGATGGCTCAGGGGTGATGCGTTTGGGTGAGGGATGTGCGTGTTCTCCCTGGAGGGATGTGCTGCAGAGGGACTGGGAAGCCTCGATGAGAAGCAGCAGGGAAAAGCCTGGCTGAAAGATCTGCTGTGGCTGAATGCAAAGGTGGCTGCTTTGCCCCAGAGGTGAACTTTCAGGTGTGCAAAGAGGGAGGTTGCAGTGTGGAGTCATGGCATGTGCAAGGTCACAGTTGCTCATTGTCCATCTCTGGTCCGATAGCAGTGACCGGGCTGGAGCTGCCCTGGGGCTGCAGAGCTCTGTCCATGGAGACAGAGGGTATCCACAGGGAGATACTCAGAGGGTACTCTGGATACTCAGAGGGTATCCACAGGGAGATGCTGAGCACGCAGAGACTAGATTTAGCAGGATTTAGTTGAAGTGCTCCAGTTTCATCCCTGGTAACATTCAAGTCCGGTTGACTGTTGAGTCAGGAATGAAGTGAAGTGACACATAAACTGTAACTCCCTTCAGCAGACTAATCCCAAGTTTATTGGAAACCCATTCCTTTTTATACACTGTTCTGATACAGGTGGACCTGATTGGTCATTTAATCAACACCCCATCACCATTGGCTAATTAAGAAGACACCCTTTGGTAAACATCTTATGAGAAAACAACTCTTCAAAACACCAGCTGCAAGATTGTTTTAATTCTTTCTCTCGGCCTTCTCAAAAGTCCCCATAAGAATTCCTGGGAAAGTTTATCTGACTTTCTGCCTCTGACCAAACTGTCACGACCACAGGACAGGGCTCTGAGAAACCTGGTCTGGTGGAAGATGTCCCTGCTCATTGCAAGGACTGGACTAGATGGCCTTTAAGGTCCTTTCTGTGATTCACTTGGCAGGATCAAGGGGTGTCTGGCTTGTGTGGGGGTGCTGTGCTACCAACACCTCCTTAACACAGAGAGTTGGCCCTGCTGTGCATTTGGGCCTCCATCAGAGCCCTGACTGCCCCTGTCCCCATACAGGTGTCAGTGCAGGGCTGTCCCTGCTGTCCCTGGCCTGGGCTTTGGTCTCCTACAGCCACTTCACCTTCCTGCTGAAGCCTGGACACCTGAGCCCACCAGCTGCTGTCATCCTGTGCCTGCTGCTCTGGAGGACAGGGATGCTGGGGACTCGGGTGCTGGCCCTGGTGCTCTTTGCCAGGCTCTATTCCTTCTGGGTTTTTGCTGTGGCAGGTAAGACCTGAGATCCTGTTCCTCACATCCCACCCCAATGTTCTCCCAAGGTTTTGTGTTGCTGGAATGGCTCCCGAGGTATTAAAGAGTCTTTTTTCCCAGCCCCATGACCAAAGAAGAAGTTGAGATTCCTCAGCTCTGGTTTTCAAGGTTGTTTATTTTCTCTTATCTATCATATTATTTTTTGGACCTGCTGAGGTCTGTCTAGCAGGTCAGGTTGAGGCACACTGACCACCCTTGGGGCAGTGTTATCTTTTTATACTAAAAACTACGTGTACTTTATTTACAATAATTTTCCAATACCTATCACCTATGTTAGACAGTCTGTCTCTACTTTAAACCAATCCAAAAGTGCCACCATCACAGCAGAAGATGGAGGGCAAGAAGAAGAAGAAGAAGAAGAAGAAGAAGAAGAAGAAGAAGAAGAAGAAGAAGAAGAAGAAGAAGAAGGACAGGACATGCCTAGATTCCTCCATCTTGCCTCTTGAACCCCCATTCTAAAAACCCCAAATTTCTACATTTTCACCCTGTGATAAATTCATTAACATTCTACTCAAACCCTTGTGGCTTGTAAATCCTCACACAAAGTTGATAATTGTTTCCATGGGTTAAAATCAAAGGCACAGGTGTTCTTGACTCTGTGCCAAGGTCTCTGAGCCCCCTGTCAGGAACTAAACCCATCAATACCATGGTCTCAGAATCCAGGGCAGTCAGAGGAATGTCCTGGGTTCCAACACAATGTCAGCCCTGCCATGCTCAGGTTTGCAGCCTCCCCTGGGCATGGCTTTGCAAATCCAGTCCTTTCTCCCTGCAGGGGTGCACTGGCTGCTCATGTCCTTCTGGCTGGGGGCCCAGCAGACAGATATTGTGGCCCAGCCGTGCCGCTGGAGGCTCTTCAACTGCCTGCTGGGAGCTGTCTACATCTTCTGCTACATCAACGTCCGGCCCGGCCCCTCCAGGACCAGGGTGGTCGTGTTTTATGCAGTGAGTACCTGGAATTGTTTTGTATTCCACATGGATGAAGCTGCTGGGGATGAGCAGCAGCTTCAGACTCTCCGTTTTCATCTCTCACATCACCACTTGCTCAAAATCCAGAGTTTTGCTGTGTCCTGACAAAGCTGCGTGGTCACCAAGGTGGATGTGTCTTCTGCACCGGCTTTGATTCTTTAGGGGCAGCCTTACAATGTCAGTGGTAAAAAGTAGGTGAAGACCTTCCAGAAAGTTCAGTTTGACAATTTCTTTGTTTTAAGTGATAAATTAGGTGGAAAATATAACAGAAGTGCTCAAGGCCAGATTGGATGGGGATGGGAGCAACCTGGGGTAGTGGAAGGTGTCCCTGCTCATGGCAGGGGGTGTAATACGATGAGCTTTAAGGTCCCTTCTGGCCCAAACCATTCTGTGATTCTAAAAGTCTATGAAAATCTAGAAAATGGGTGTTTTCTGTTGTGAGAGGCACATCTAAAGCCATCAGAAGGATATAAGTGATGAGTCTCTGCCCTCTGCCTTGCAGATAATGCTGATGGAGAACACGCTCCTGCTGCTGTTGGGCACCCGGTTCCTGCAGGTAGAGCTGAGGAACAGCCTGACTGTGACTGGGGCTGTCATGTCAGGGTCTTTAATAGGTAAGAACATTGATTTCAGAGCCTGGATTGCACATTTTGAGAGTAGTTTCAGGAAATGAACATCCAGACTCCTGTCCCAAGTCCCTCTCCAGCTCTCCTGGACCCCCTTTAGGCCCTGGAAGGGGCTCTGAGCTCTCCCTGGATCCTTCTGTTCTTCAGGTGAACACCCCCAGCTTTCCCAGCCTGGCTCCAGAGCAGAAGGGATCCAGCCCTTGGAGCATCTTTGTGCCAAGCAGGGTCATATTTTCCCAGAGGGATGGGGGCAGAGGGAAGTTGTGCAACTCCTCAGACCCTCAGATCAACCATGTTAAAGAAATGGGATGGAAAAGGAGCAATTCCTGTGGTCTTGGATGAGTTTAGGGTATAAGTAGGAAGCTGTTCTTAAAAACTTGCTGGTTTAAAGTCCAGAGGATGCTTGACATGGAAGGTTTCCTTCAGCACACATTTCCCTGCTGGGCAACTTTCAGTCTGCAAATTAATCCCGATTAAATTTGGGGTTGAGTGTGCATTTCCTTTGCCCAAATCTGCTCAAGTGGGATTCTTGCATCCCCATAAATGCTGGAAAGATGTGCTGCTCACACACCTGATTCTCAGCAGCATCTCTGCAAAGGTCTTGTTGATCTGGAGGTGCCTCAAGATCTGTCCTCTTCTCCACAGCTGACCAAAATGCTGCTGGGACTCCTCAGTGACACTTTTCTGCTCCTTTCCAGGTGCCACGGCTCTGGTGATTTACTACAGCCTGCTCCACCCCAAGTCCACAGAGATCTGGCAGGGATTCCTGGAGACAATGTGCAGTTCTGCAGCAGCTGGGGATGAGGAGGGGTCTGGAGAGAGCTCCCAAGCTGGGCAGAGTTCAGGGACTTTGGGAGATGAGGAGTCCTTGCCAGTGGAAGGGACCAAGACAGAACCCAAAAAGGAGACCAGCTCATCACTGCTGCAGTCCAAAGGGGGTTTGGAGGACAGCTGGACAGACCATCACCACTGGCTGCTGGTGAAGCTGGCCTTGAAGACAGGAGATCTGTCCGTGATCAATGCAGCTTTTGGAGATGGTGGCGTGGGAGAGGCTTTTCCTGGAGGATGGATGATGGGGAAACCCCCTGGTGCTGAGCCTGGGGCAAACCTTTCCCTCCCCATGAGGGACATCCATCCATCTGGACTGGCAGTGGGGAATGGAGGAGGCATCAAAGCCAGTGCTGGTGCTCTGGGAATGGCACAGGAGGATGGAGCAGGGCAGGAGCCTGATTTTCCCCCATCCACGTCCCACCCCAATGGCTTCTCCCCAGATTCCACCGAGAGCTCCTCTGTGTATTTCAGTGCAAGTGCAGGAGGCATCACCTCCCCTGGGACAGGGACAGCCACAAGCATGGCCCTGGTGCAACGGGACAGCAAAGCTCAGCCTCCCCCAGGCTGCCTGGGAGAAGGAGGAGGAGGAAGAGGAGGGAATTTGTCCCTTGGGATGCCCAGCATCAGCCCAATCCTGGGTGCTTGTGCCCACAAGTGTCTGCAGAGAAGCTCTTCCTTTGGCAACACGGGCAGCTGTGGGGTGACAGGTCTCCCCAAAGAGGGCTCAGAGCCCACAGGGACAGAGGCTGCCCTCGTGGGGTGCCATCACCTTTGGGACACCCACCCTTGTGGCCTGCAGGGGACTGTGGTGAGGAGCAAGCTGAGGTCACCATGCTTCACCTCCACCCCCAAGGCCAGCACTAAATGCTCCCAGCGAGGACTGGGGGAGCTGGGAGAGGGGACAGACCTGTCTGGGTGACCAGAGTGACCCTGTAAATGTCACCTTGGGCCAGCCCTGGGGTGACTGTCTCATCAACAGGGCATGGCAGGAGGTGGTGGGACAAAGACTGTCCCCACAGTGCCCCTGCCATGGGGCAGAGTGCTCCTCCATCACTGGGACATCACCTTCCCTCCCAGCACATCTTCTAGAGGCAGTCTTGAAGAACTTCAAAAGCCTTAAAAAGCCCTAAAAGTCCAGGGCTGGTTATTTATTGAGCTTATTTATGTCACAGACCTGCCAGGCAGCTGGAGCCTTCTGCCTTTGGTGTATTTGTGACAATGACTTGAGGTGTGTCCTTAAACCAGTACCTGCACGAGCTGCTGGCCTGTCCCAGTGTGGAGATCTGGTTGCTGTTTCCAGGGGCTGCAGTGCTGGCCAAAGCAGTTTTCTCAGGACAAATAAGTGCCTAAATCAGAAAAATTATGGGTTTTACTCTTGGATGTCCTTTCTGGGCAGAGTAAGGCCTCGAGTAAGGCCTCAAGTAAGGCTCAGCATTGCTTGATTGTTTTTCCCCACCAGGTTTATCTTGAGGCCTTTGCCAACTCCAGTTTTGGGAGTCGCAAAGGGTTGCAGATTCTCTTCCTGCTGCAGACCAGAACCTCAGAACCTGGAATTACTACCAAAAGCCATGTCCTACTGTCTTGCCTCCTCAAGTGGTCTTTTCTCTCCAGCCTCCTCCTTGTCCCCTTCCAGCTGCAGATCACAGGAGCCCAGAATTATTTGGGTTGGAAGGGACCTTAAATCTTATCCAGTTGCAAGCCCTGCCACATGCAGGGACACCTTCCACTAGACCAGGTTACCAGGTTATTTTCCACATCTACCTGGATGCTTCCACCTAAACTTAGGCCAAATCTCAAACCAGTTCTACCCCCACCATAAAACCCACAGTGCAGGCAAGGTTTATTTGTGCCAGGAACTAAACCCATCAATACCTTGGTCTCAGAAATAGCCAGTGCTTCCCACCAAGCTGGCTGGGCATGGATTTGTGCCCAGGGCACAGGTTTGTGCCTAGGACATGGCTTAACATGTCAATTGAGGTGTGATCTGCTGGATTCACCACCAAGCTCCTGAGTGCCATCTGGAGCACATCTGGCTGTGCTCTCCAGCTGTTGTCCCACTGTGGGGAGGACTCTGCTGCTGCCACAGGGCAGGAAAGGCAGCAGGGAGGGCACAGGCATGTGATTAATTGTTAAAAAAAAGCTTTCATGATGCATTCACTGCTCAGGGCTGACCCAGCCAGATGTTCCCTTGGGGCACAGAAAACCCAGCTGGTGCTGAGTATGGAGTGAAGCCACATTCCAAGGAGATGAAGGCTCCCTGTCTCCATCTGGACCCCAGCCCCCTGTGCTGTGCCTGTGCTCTGCAGGCAGGAGCAATTCCAGAGGCTTTTCCAGAGCCCTTCTCATTGTGTGGATCACAGAGAAGGCAGCAGTGCTGCCGGGCCATTGCAGGAATTTTTATCTAGCTTGGTTTTCTACTTTTTATAATATATAATTATGCTTGAAAATACCCCAAACCAGCCTTTGCTGTGTCTGTGTCTCGTGTTGGGGGTGAAAATCAGTGTGGAGGGCTCTGAGTGCTTCCCACTCTTGGCTCTTGCAGCCCCAGGATGAGTTGCCTGTCGGGATTTCCAGTGGGAGGGTGAAGAAGGGGCCTGGGCAACAGGATCTGGGGGAATGGCATGAAAATGTGTCAGGGAAGGTTAAGGTTGGGTGTTAGAAAAAGATTCAGCCATCATGAAACTGTCCCACAGGCCAGTCAGAAAAGAAACAGACAATTTTGAGAAAGTAAAGAATACTTTTGTGCACAGGAGTCAGGAATAAATGTGGTTAAATGTGATTTGATTTCTCAGAGCACATCCACAGTGCAGGGGTGCACCATGAGCTGATACCTCTGACCTCAGATGAGGTGGTTGTGGAAATCCTGGATAGATCAAGGAATGGCAAAAGAGAAAGGGGGAATCTGGGGACAGAGGGTGCAGAGGACTGGGGTAGGGATGAGGGTGTTTGTGTGAGGGCTGTGTTCCCACAGCTTTGCTCCCTGATGATGAGAGTTGGTCACAGGAGAGCCATGCTCCACTTTCTCCTTGGGAGCAATGTGAAATCAGGTGGGATAATATGGATTGTCTGTCCTTAAGGGCTTCCAGCCTGTGTGAGAGCCCTGTTGCACCCAGGGTCCAAGTCCTGCCTGCTGGTACAGTCCCAGCACTGAGCCACAGGTCTCTGCCTGTAGAAATAACCTGTATTTAATCAGAGGATCCCAGAATGGGTTGGGTTGGAAGGGACCTTAAAGATCATCTCATTCTAATCCCCTGCCATGGGCAGGGACACCTTCCACCATTCCAGGTTGCTCCAAGCTCCATCCAACCTGGCCTTGGACACTTCCAAGGATGGGACAACCACAGCTTCTCTGGGCACCCTGTGCCAGAGCCTCACCACCCTCACAGGGAAGGATTTCTTCCCTGTATCCCATCTAAACCTATTCTTTAGTGAATTCTAAAGCCCTGTTTGAAGTAGGAGGACTCCAGCAGCAAATCACAGTTTCAGACACCCTCCCCCACCCTTCCCATCTTCTGTGGCCCAATGACCTGGTGCACTTCCAGATTTTCCCAATGCTGCCAGACTGAGAAAATCACACTGGGGAGGAGTTTCTCCCCAAAACTTCTTGTCCCTTTGCCACCAGAGGGAGATGCTGCCCAAGCTCCAGGTACACCTCCAGTGCCTGTGTTATGGAATCATTAAGGCTGGAAAAGCTCTGAGCTCATCCAGTCCAACCATTCCCCAGCGCTGCCAAGGCCACCACTAACCCATGTCCCCATGTGCCACATCCACACGACTTTTGAGTCCCTCCAGGGATGATGAGTGGAGAGGAGAGGGAGGTGCAGGACTGATGCTGCTGTGGCATTGCACTGGGAGCCAGTGGGAATGAAATGGGGAGCTCTGGGACACTGGAGGTGGAGTGCACAGTGAGTTCCTGGAGGAATGAGACCATGGCTGTGGGCATCTCCTTTTACTTCCCAGGCATCACTGGGCCACGGGGAATGTTTGAAAATCACTGTCAGGGTCGTGCCCTCTTCAGGAGAAGAGTCATTGACCTGTAAATATCCCATGGTGCCTTCATGTCCAAAGGTGTGTGTGAGGGGAGATGCCCCAGATCACGCTGGATGCACAAGGGGACCCTGGGGCTTTGGTAGAAGTGGCTCCAGCTGTCACCACCATGGTGCTGGGTCCTGATTTTGGTGCTGTATCCTTGGAGCTGTGCTCAGGGGGGTGACCTGGTTACTCCACACTCTGGTTTGTCCTCAGATCAAGCCTTGGGGTGCACAAATCCCACAAATCCCAGGTCACTGCTCTCTGTGGAGCAACACGGATGCCTGGGCCAGTTCAAACCCTGGAAAACTGCAGCTGGCAGAGGGGCAATGGACCAGCTGCTCCAGGCTACCTGCTGATGTTATCTTCAAATGTCCCAAATGCTTGAGGAGACCTGGGCAGATCCTCTGCTCCTTCTGCAGCATCTGCCATGAAACTGTTTTCGGATGAGGAATGATCCTGAGCTAGACCAGGATCTGCCCAGCTTTTGGGGGTCTCATCACCAATGTCTGGGCTTCAACCACCCTCCAGAAGAGCTTGAGCAAGGGGATATATCCATCCCACTTGGACAGATTGTCCAGTGCTTTTGCCTGCTCTGGAATAGAAAATTTCTGTTCATTTGCCTCCTGTGAACCTTTTGTTTTCCATTTTGTTTCTTAAGGAAACCCTCTCCATCACTTTAGAGAGGTGGAGGGTCATGCCCCAGCCCAGGAGAGCTCAATGCCACAGGTGAGAGGAGCTCTCAAGGGCAACATGGGAGCAGGAACCAAGCATGAATTTTGACAATGCAGGGAGTGACCCAAGGGCTCCCCAGGAGAACTGGCTGTGCCACTCTGGTGATCTGGAGAAAGGAGCAATCAGGCAGGAACAGAGTCTACGTCCCTAAGAAATTAAACAATACCCAGGCGAGTGCCTGGGCTTGGGAACGTGGCTGTCCTGACTGCTGGCACTGTCCCCTTGGCTTGTCACTCTTGTCCTTCTTTCAAGGTGAAATAAAATAAAGCAGGATGGAGTTGTACCAACAGTGTGGAGCAGCAGCCTTGGCCCAGCCAGCCCTGCTGGGATCTCACCTTCCAGCAGCCCAATTTCTGAGCATTGTCCATGGGTGCCTGGTTTTGAGAAAAACATTCCCTCCATCTCCAAAATGATGTAACACCACCCCATTCCCCACCCCCCTCATCAAAAAAGATTTCCCCAGAAAAACCATCTTTTCACTTCCAACAACATTGAGCCACAATACTTGGACCTTAAAGAAAATAGAATTATTTGCCCTGGGGCTGTTGTTATTTGTCTGTTTTTTTTTTTTTTCCCAAGCTGAAACTTTGGTTATTTTTTCCCCCTTTAATTAAATTTGGTTTGCTGCAAATCCCTTTCTGGTGCCTTCAGTGTTCCTGTAAAAGGCAGGGCCCAGGCTGCAGCTCTGTGCCCATGGCTCCAAGGCTAAACAATACCACGGAGGGGGGAAGCAGAGGGTGAGCCCAGCTAATCAGGACTTGCCTAATAGGACTGAGTGCTTAATGAGAACCCAGGGACTCTGCTTCCCCAGCTGGATTTGGCTGGAGGAAAATGCTTTGTGCTCTCAACACCAGGTTTGAGATGGCTCAGCTCTCTCAGATGTGCTGGAACAGTGTTTTCTCCCTCCTGTGAATCCATCCTTACTGGACACAGGACAGATCTGTGAGGGATCTGTGGGGATCCAGGGATGCTGGAGGAGCTGAACAAGATTCTGGAAGCAAAATGATCCATATTTTGCTTGCAGGGAGATCTTTCAAATCAAAACACTGTTTATACCTTGATTTTCCTAAGCAAAGCCACCAAAGGGCCCTGTCTGCTCCTCTCATGTCCTTGGAGCTCCCTGAAGAGCTTTGGGGGGATTTTAGGGATTGACTTCAATAAATAACACCAAATGTTCCACTGTTTTGCCATGGAGACCTCTCAGATGGTCTCTGTCCCCACTGCTACACCCCCAGATCGAGCTGGGGTGTGGTTTTGGGAAGGGGGTGGGATAGAGAAGGCACCTCCGGCCTTTCCCTGGTTAATGAGGGAGATTTGGGGTTCAGCACGGGGACTGTGGGATGCAGAGCAAGGTGTCAGGGGGTTGCAGGGTGTGCACAGGGGGGTGGGTGCTGGGACACAGGTGGGTGCTGGGTGCATGGGAGCCCAGATGTGCATGGTAGGTGGGTGCAGAGGTGGGTGCAGAGGTGGGAGGTTGTCTGCACACAAACAGTCGGTGGGTGCAGATGCAGGTGTGCATCCCCACATTGACAACACGTGGGTTCAAGCGTTGGTGGCTGTCCAGATGTGCACAGCACCAGGGCACAGATGTGAGCTGGGTGCCAAAACCAGTGTGTGCCTCCACCCGCTGTGGAGTGCTGGGGTGTGTGTGGGGCAAGCAGGAGCTGGGACCAGAGCTGGGTTCTCTGTCTGGCACTGGGCTGGGTGCTGGGTCCCAGTTCAGTGCCAGGTCCAGGGCTGTGCTGAGCTGGAGCAGGGCTGGATCCAGGTCTGGGGCTTGGTCCAGGTCCATGTCTGTGTCCACACCAAGTGCCAGGTCTCAGCTCTCGGTTTGGGTCCACATCCGAGCTTTCCATCGTGTGCTGGGTCCAAGTCCCGGGGCAGGGCCGGTGCCGGGTCCGTGTCCAGGGCTGGGCTGAGGTCTGGTGCCGGTACTGGGGCTGGGTCCAGGTCCGTGTCTGTGCCCAGGTCTGGTCCTGCTCGGGTGCTGGGTCTCGGTTTGGGTGCGGGTCCGTGGCTGGGTGCAGATCCGGCTCCGTGGCCAGGTCCTGGTGAGGGCGGCACCGGTGCCGGTCCCGATGCGGGTCGGGGCGGTGCCGGTTCCCGGTGCTGGCCCCGATGCTGGTCGGTGCCGATGCCGGCCCGGTCCTGGTGTGGGTCGGAGCGGCGCCGGTGCTAGTGCTCTTCCGGTGTGGGTCGGGGCGGTGCCGGGTCCGGTCCCGGTGTGGATCGGGGCGGTGCCGGGTCCGGTCCCGGGGCGGTGCCGGGTCCGGTCCCGGTGCGGGCCGGGGCGGTCTCAGTGCCGTTCCCGGTGTGGATCGGGGCGGTGCCGGGTCCGGTCCCGGTGCGGGCCGGGGCGGTCTCAGTGCCGTTCCCGGTGCGGGCTGGGGCGGTGCCGGGTCCGGTCCCGGTGCGGGCCGGGGCGGGGTCGCCGCCGGGGCCGAGCGGAGCCGGGCGGGCGCGGGGAGGGCTCAGGCGGCGGCGCCTGCGCGGGGCCATCGCGGCGCTCCGCGAAGTTCCGCGGGGCCCGGGGAAGTTTGGGCTCGGCTCGGCCCCGGCCATGGCCTTCCGCCGGCGGGCCAAGAGCCACCCGCTCTTCAGCCAGGAGTTCCTCATCCACAACCACGCCGACATCGGCTTCTGCCTGGTGCTCAGCGTCCTCATCGCCCTCATGTTCGAGGTGAGACGCCCCCGCCATCGCCCCCCGCCGGGACCGGCTGTCCGAGTGTCCCTACCCCGTGGACGAGGTGACCCCCTCCTTGGTCTGCATGGGGTGTCCCCTCCTGGGGCTGTCCCAGCTCGGGAGGGTCCCCACCCGGCCCAGGTGCCCTCATCCCGTCCGGGGAGGGGGCTGTGGGGTGCGGGACCCCTCGGTCTGGGCTCAGAGTGCCGCCCCATTCATTCCCCATCGCTCACCCGGCACCGGAGCGGTTCCCCACATTGCCGCGGGCACCCAGCCTGCTGCTGGCTTTAGGGGTGGCACATCCTTCACATCCTTCTGCCCCCGCTCCAGCTCTGCCGGGGGTCCCTGCCTGGGGAGGGGGAGCACAGGGGGTGTCAAAACCCCTGCCCCGAACCCACCGCAGCTGCCGGGATGTCCCGAGCGCTGAGGGGCGCATCAAGCGAGAAGCCAAGCCTTGTCTGATATTCCCAGCTCTTGGAAATGGAAGAAATATTTTTTTCCTTTTTTTCCCCCTTTTTTCTTTAACAGTAGCCCTTTTCCAGGTGTTTTCTCCGCAGCCCGCTGATCCCCGCTCCGTGGGACGAGCGCCGGGGGCTCCCGGGCCTGGGGCAGCGGCTCCCCGGCCTTTCCCATCCCGCTGAGCCACGGGAAGGCATCCCCGGCATTCCTCCCCCTGCCGGGGTGGCCGCAGACCCCCGCAAGGCCGCTGTCCCACCACGGCCATGCCGGGAATGCCGCTCCGTCCCTCCCGCTGATCCGGCTCCTTCCCTGTCCGCCCGCTTTCCCCGTGCCTGGCTCCGGGCATCCCGCACCGAGCAGCGGGCCCTGGTCAGCGGCACCGCCGGCCGGGACCCCCCCGCCTCCCCCGCTGAACCCTCCCCTTCGGCACTGCCACGTTTCAAAGCAAATCCGGATGGGAAAGGGGTGGCCGGGGGGCCTGGCGAGGGAGGAAAGGCTCCTTCTGTAGCAAATCGCAGGAGGAGGAAATCCATTTCCTTAATTCCTCCCCGCTGGCACCCCCTTGCTTTTCTATCCCCCTCTTTTTTTTTTTTTTTTTACTGCAAACTCATTGAATGAACGAGTCTCTTACAGCACTCGAACCCTTCTCGACGTCCTTGTGCATGTATGTATATTTATTTAAGGGTTTCAAAATCGACCCAGGAGGGCCAACTGTATTCCAAAGCCACATGCAAATGCTGCAAAGTTGGGCTGCAAGTTTCGTACTCGTACTTTAAAAAGAAAATGCTGCTGAAGTTGCATCTCTGTCTCTGGGTTTCTCCCTGCAGATGGGTTTGTTGCATATTGGGAGCCCTGTCCTGGTGAAGTGGTACCTGGGCTTGCTGCTGTGGTGCTTTTGGTTGATATGGTGCTGTGAGGGCAGTTCTAAAAAATTATGAACCTCCCCCCGTGGAGGTGACAGCAGGGAGGGATTTGTGGTGTATCTGTGGTTTTTTAATGTATTTTAATTAAATCTCCCTCGGATGCTGAAGGCAGCAGTTTGCTACTCTCCAGCAGACCTAGGGAGACAGAGCTTGCCATGCCAGGGTGGCTTCCAGTGCTCCCTGTGGCTGGCAGCATCGTCCCTTGGCATGGGGTTTGGGACAGCTCTTGGTCCTTGTGGGTATTTCAGTTTACTTTTATTTTATTATCACATTTATTCCTTCTGCTTTGTTTTCCCCTGGAGGGGAGATCAGCCTCTGCTCTTGCCCATCCTTGCAAACCATCCGTGCCTGTTTGTGCCACCTCTGGTGAGTTTTGGTGGCAGCTCTGATCCCTTGCCATGCTGAGGAGGACCTGTCACTGTTGCTTCCCCTCCTTCTCCTGTCATCCCTGCTTCCCACCCTGCAGCCAGGCTTGCACCTTCCCCAATGCCAGTGGCCACAGCCAAGCTCAGGCCCAGCGGAAGAGACCGAATCCTGCTCACAATAGGCCGTTTCCTGCAGGGGAGGTTTTTTTGGGAAGACACAAATAAGGTTTTTAACCTTTTCCCAGGCATCCCTCAGGAGCTGACTGCTTCCTTGCTCCAGCACCCTGCTTGGGGTGATGCTGTGGGGCTGCCACGGGTCTCCCACTGCTCAAGCACAGCATAAGCTGCACCTTGAGCATCTTTTTGGATGCACAACCTTTCCCCATCCACATGGATTCTCCAAGCTGGTAATTCCTCTGTGGCAGGGAGCAGGTGCCAGTCATGATGGGATTTGGTGACATGAGGCTGCTCATTGCTGTTCCAGATAATTTGATTATTTCAGTGTTGTGTGTGTTTTTGGGGATCATTGCATTGCTCAGGGAGGGAAGCCCCAGGCTTGGAGGGAGTTTCCCCAAAGAGAGCTGTCCTGAGCTGGGCACTACAAAGGGTTTTTATTTCCCAGCCAGCCCTAAGCCTTCAGGGTGTGAAAACACACTTGGTTGTGCAGCTTCCTGATGCCAGAGAGGGATTTTGCCGCATGTTTGTGGCTTTGGAGCCCAGAAAGAAAAACCTCTTTTTTTTTTTTTTATTTTTTTGTGTAAAACTATTTTTAGTGAGTCTGTATAGAAACGCGAAACAGGTGCTTCCCATCCTCATGCAGAAATTACTTTGCATATCTTTTTCCACCCTGCTTTGCAGAAAAATGAAGCAAAGGCCAGTCTGGGTTTAACCTGTGTCCCACCAGGGGTGGTGCCTGGTCAGGTTTGGGGAAAACTTTGCTGATTTTGGAGAAGTTTCTATATTAGATGAGGGCTGCTGTTGTAATCTCTAATGTGGGGAAACTGAGGCTCAGTCTTATGCCTGGGGTGATGAAATAAAGCTATAAACCATTGTTTTAGCAGCGGTTCCATGCCCTTGCTGGGCTTTCCCTCTGTGCAGATCGTGGGATGTGAGTCACGGGCTCCCAGGCTCAGAGTTGTGACACTCAGGAGAAGGCAGCTGACGAATGAGCTGCTATTTCCAGGCTTCCTGCTAAATATACTTTCCCCTTCCCAGTCCCCTCTGTAGTACTCTAAAAATTAAGGCCTTCCCATTGTTAATGAGGGAAAACAAAATGCATTCCTGCCTCCCTTGGTCTTTGCCAGATGTAGGAGCTGAGGCATGTGGGGGATGTAAGTGTTGAGTGCTGGGAAGAGTGGAAAAAAGGTAAAAAAGCACAGTATTTAGGTTTACTTTTAAAAAGGGAATAAACAGGAGGGAGGGTGAGGCAGTGGAAATAGTGTCATGCTGGGGGATGAGTTTGTCTGTGGGGGCAGAGGGGCTGCACCGCCCTTGGGAAGGGCTTTTTGTCAAAGCCAGATGTTTACTTTGAAAGGCTTTGGTCCAAAGTTTGGGCTTTAGTTTACATATAGGGCCTGTGTCAATCCATACTGTGCATGAGCAAGTTTGTCTTTCAATAAACTCTGGGAAAAAGAAACCCAAAGTTGTGAGAAAAGCCTTTGGACAGCATTTTGTCTGTAATTAGTTTGAGTTGTTTTTCAAGCCCTGGAAATACTTTCCCAGCTCAGACTGCAGAAAACTCCCCCAGCCTCCCCCACCAGAGGTTTGGAGCTGCTGCTTTCTTCTAGAATGGCTTTAACTCAAGCAGGACCATGGGGAGGGTGGCATGCCTGGGGGTTCCTGGCTGTGGTGAAGACAAATCCCACTGAGATGAGGTTTTGGAGAAGGGAAATGTATTTCATAGAATCTTGGAATTGTTTGAGTTGGAAGGGACCTTAAAACTCTTTCCAACCCTCTGCCATGGGAAGGACAACTTCCACTAGACCAGATTGCTCAGGGCCCTGTCCAACCTGGCCTTGAACATTTCCAGGGATGGGGAGTCCACAACCAATCTGGGCAAGCTGTTCCAGGAGTTTATGGAGTGTGCTAGGGAAGGATGCTCAAAAATTATCCCTCATTCCTGAAAATATTAGTGTTTGAGAGTTGCAGTGGGTAATTTCTGGGAGAAGTGCTAAACTGCCTGGATGTGTGTGCTTAGACACCTCTTTAAAAGCCACTTGCACATCTGAACAAGTGGAGTTGGGATTTTGATGAGGAGCATTTCATGGCCGGGGCAAAAACAGCATCTTCTAAATTGCTGGGTGGGGCTCTGAGCACCCTGCTCAGAATATCCACTGCTCTGTGGAAGGTCTCCCTTCCCATGGCAGGGGGTTGGAACATGATCTTTAAGGTCCCTATCAACCCAAACCATTCTGGGATCTAAAAAAGGATGGGGAGAGCTTTGCTGCTCTGTATTAGGCAGCAATCTCCAGGCTAGGGAGGGAGGTGGATTTTTCCAATCACCACATTATCAGGGATTAAATGCCTGGTGGTAGACAGTAAATGTGTGGTAGTGCTGGGATTACTTGGCTTTATCTTTTGCTCTGCCACCCTGGGCTGCAAGGTGGATGTGCTGATTTGGTTTCTGGCCATGAGAAACAGCCTCATCCCTATCCTGCCTCATCCCTATCCTGCCTGATCCAGGCATCTCAGGAAACTCTGGTCTTGGTGGACACATTGAGTTTTGCCTCTTTATCATCCATCTGCACTTTGGTCCATGAGTTAGTGGCTTTAACCAGCAGAAAGCCACTCATTGCTGAGGATGTGGTTTTCCTTTTTCATGGCTGTAGAGAGCTCCCAGAACAACTGCTTCCCAAATTTACCTGGTTCAGGCACACAGAACCATAAAATCATTAATGTGGGGAAAACCCTCTAAGGTCATCGACTCCAGCCATTCCCCCAGCACTGCCAAGGCCACCACTAATCCATGTCCCCAAGTGCCACATCCCTCATGTAAGGCAGGATGAGGCTGGGATGAGGAACATCTCCCTCTGCACAGAGGTGCCCTTCATGCAGGCCAGGGAGTGGATGAGAAATAAATATACAGTGTTTGCTACATGGTCCCTGCTCTGTGTGTCCCATGGAGACAAATCTCTCCCCCACCCTCTAAAAGGTTGTGCCAGGAAGGATTAGGTTGCATATGAGGAAAATGTCTTTGCTGGAAAGGCAGTCAGGGATTGGAACAGGCTGGAAGTCATGGAGTCACCATCCCTGGAATTGTTCAGAACTTCTGCAGATGTGGCACCTGTGGCCATGGTTTTGTGGTGATCTTGGCAGTGCTGGGGGAACAGCTGGATTCCATAATCTTAGAGGACTTTTCCAACCTAAATTATTCTATGATTCCATGAATTGTGCCCCTGCCAGTAGCAGTTTAGGGGGAGCTTTGGCTCTACTCACTGCCCTGCAGGGCAGAAGTGTGCCCAGCACTTCTTTTTCCATATCAGCATCCAGTTTCAGAGCAAACAGACAGCAAGTCTTGTGCCTCTGAATAATCCTCAGATTGCTCTTCCCACTCCAAACTTCTGCTTTCCCTGGCTGCTTGTGAAATGCTCAAGGCAGGCTCTGAAAGGTTTTGCCTTCCCTGGTGCTCATCCCTATTTCCCAAGCCAAGGAAACCTGGTTTTTGCCTTGCAGGTGCCTCCATCTAGGAGGTTACATTTGTCTTTGGTTGTCAAAATATTTCACTGAGGCTTTAGGAAGCAACCTGCTACCCCTCTGTAAGGAAAGGTGGGGGTGCTGGGATGGCTCCAAAGATCCTGGTGGTTCTGCAGCCCACAGGAAGCAAAGGCAGGTGTGGAGATGGGACAAAGCATTGCTTGATGGAGGAACCTTCCTACCAGGTGCTCTGGGAAAGAAGATCAGGAAAAAGAAAAAGAAGATCAGGATTGGAACCTGTGCTGGGGCTGAGCTCTGTCCAGGCATTGCTTCCTACCCTGGAGATTCTCTGGGGCCATTTTCCTGGACTCACAGCTCTGACCTGTGTCCTCTCCTGCAGGTTAGGAAGCTTTACCTGGAGATGATGTCTTGATTCCAGCTGTTTATAGCAATGGATGTCAGCCAGGTACTCAGGGAGCTGCAAATCCATCAGTGCCTGCTGCCTTTAGCACGTCCGTGACACGGCCGCCCATCCCTGCAGCACCACAGCCACCACTGGCTCCATGCCTTTTGTTTCATGCCCTGTGCCAGCCTGTGGCAAGGTTTGGATGTAAACTCCAGTCCTGGATGTGCTTTACAGCTCTAGGATGAAGCAACTTGGCTTTCCCAGCCAGCAAGGTCTGCAGGAGCCAGAAGTGTCTCCCTCAGCCAGCTTGAGGCCAGGCGATGCACTTTTTCCATTCCCACCCCAAACTCTGCCCATGGTCTCCATCTCCTGCATCTACTCCTCCACAAACAGAGCACTACATGTGGGATTTCCTTTTTTTTTTTCTTTTTTCTTTTTTTCTCAGTGGAAAAAGCAATAAAATGCCCAAACATCACAAAAACACACCATGGAGTTTGCTGTCCCTGAGCTGGGGCTGCCTGCACTGGTTGCTCAATGCTGATGGTGGCAGGATGGGAATGCTTGGCAAAGTCCCCCTGTCTCCCCCACAAGCTGTGGAGCAATTTCCAGCTGGGATTTTAATATCCTGCAGCTCTGAAGCAGTGGCAGCCATGTCTGTGTGAAATGCAGCTCATCTCTGTCAGTGTTTGACAGGCACAGGATTTTTTGGGAATGGTTTTGTTTGAGGATGGGTGCTTGTGAAGCCTTGGAGGGTTGTCTGGGAGCCACAGGAAAGGGAAAATCTGGTGACCTGCTGCCAGGGATGGGATGCAGACATGTTTGGTGTTGGGTGTCTGTGCACTGGATTTTACTGTGGCCCCAGTTTGAGGATGCTTTGGTCTCAGAAATGCAGTTTTGGGGTGTCCTGTGGGGTGGATGCTCTGCCCCATCCCTACAAAGCCTCCTGCTTTGCTGCTGGGGAGGAGCAGCAAAATTAAATTCCTTTGAATTCAAAGCAATTTAGTCAATGGCCACCTTACTGGTGATCAATGACAGGATCAGAGGGAGTGGCTGGAGCTGTGTCAGGAAAGGTTTAGGTTGAATATTAGGAAAAGGTTTTTTCCACCCTAGAGAGTGGCTGGGTACTGAACAGGCTCCTCAGGGAATGTTCACAGCCCCAAGCCTGACAGAGTTCAGGAAAGGTTTTGACAACATTCTCAGGCACAGAATGGGATTCTTGGGGTGTCCTGTGCAGGGACAGGAGTGGAATTTCCATGATCTTTTTGGTCCCTTCCAACTCAGGATATTCCATGATTCGATTCTATGATTCAATAAATGAAAAGTGAGCAGCACAGCCCTGGGTTTTGGATGTCCTGATACCTCATCCCAGGCTTTTTTTTCTCTTTTTGGCCATGCCAAATCCCATGCTGGGATCTTGTGGGTGACCAGTACGAGGTTCTGTGTTTCTGCAAGTGGAGCTGGTGCTGGCACATCTCCCTGGGTGATTTACCTTTCCCATTGTGATGGGAAAAAAACAACTGGTCCAGAGGAATGGATTTAACAACTGATTTGCTTCTTCTCCCCTCTGTGTCTTTGACAGGTCACAGCCAAGACTGCCTTCCTGTTCATCTTACCTCAGTACAATGTTAGTGTGCCTACAGCAGGTAAGAGATGCCTCTGCTCCACAAAGAAGCTTGGATTCTTCCCAAGAAGAGGGAGGAGTCTGGTTTGCCCCACATCCTCACTTCCAGCTGCCTTGGGCTCACCCTGGACTCATCAACTGCTCAGGGTCTTGTCTGGCAGTCTGACAGAGATGTTAAAAATAAGATATTTTGGGAAGAAACAAAGTTTGAGTGGCTCAGAGCACTCTGATCATGTCTCATGCAGCCAGGGTTGGGAAGAAATCTTTCCAGGGAGTCTGGGGGCTTCCTCTCTCTTTCTGCCATGGCCAGGCCACTCTCTGCTCCCTGCAGGATGAGGGTGCTGCCCCAAGCCTGCTCCAGGCAGGATCCAGCTGTGTGATTGCCTGCCTGGAGCAGCTTCTTGTCCCCCTGAGGAGCAGGAGGGATTTACCTCTTTGCCAAGCAGCAGGGGCTGTGCATGTCACCCCTGTCCTGCTGATTTTTGGGGATGGCACCTGGAGGGAGGGGAGGGTGTGGAGATGGACGTGGTGCACTCTCACCCTGTTCACAGGGGTCTCAGGTTGAGGGAAGAGACGAGGATTTGACTCCATGTTTCAGAAGGCTTGATTTATTATTTTATGATATATATTGCATTAAAACTATACTAAAAGAATAGAAGAAAGGATTTCTTTAGAAGGCTAGCTAAGAATAGAATAGAATAAGCAAGAATGATAACAAAGGCTCTGTCTTGGACTCTCTGTCCGAGCCAGCTGGGCTGTGATTGGCCATTAATTAGAAACATCCAACATGGGCCAATCAAAAATCCACCTATTGCATTCCACAGCAGAAGATAATCAATGTTTACATTTTGTTCTTGAGGCCTCTCAGCTTCTCAGGAGGAAAAATCCTAAGGAAAGGATTTTTCATAGAAGATGTCTACAACAGTGCACAGCATCCCTGATTCACAGGGAGTAAATTCCAGGAGGCTGTGAGCTGGTGCAGCTCAGAAGTGAATGGACCAGAGGAGGTGTCCCAGCTCCCAGCCAGGAGGCTCAGCCTCTATTATTCCTATTTTGGCTGCTGGTTTCTGCCTTCCTGGCTCAGAGCCCCTCTGGATCTGGCAGGGATCTGGGCACTGGCCTGGAGACAGCAGGAGGTGCTTTGGGTAAAGGCCTGGGCTCGGGATGAGCCAAATGCCTGGGGCACAAAGCTTGGACTGGTGGCAGAAAACTGCAGTTAATTGGGAGTGTTTGAGTAATCATCCAGAGAAAGAGCAGGGTTGGGATTAGGGGAGCTGCAGAGAGGCAGACATGTGGAAGATAAAAGCTCTGCCCTTAAAGGCTTTGGTTATGGCTGAAGGAATCATCCAGCTTCCAGATTAAATTGTGGTCCCTTCTCCCCCGTGGCACAGTCCAGACAACTTCTGCTGCTGTTTTTTTGGGATATATTCTTTCATGATATTAGAAGTCCCAGAGGGCACAGAAACACCTCCCCAGGACCAGGTACTGGGGTATCAATATGGGGCATGGACTAGCGGGGAGAGAGATCTTACTGCAGCGGCTTCTTGGGAGGAATCTAAATTTTTCCAAGGCTTTCCCACATCCCCCACAGCTCCTGCTAGAGGTGCCCTGGAGAGAGGAGGCAGAGCACATGAATATGATATTATTTTTTTTGGCCTTGCAATTTTGTCTTTTACCTTGCTCTGGGATGCAGGCACCATTTTAACCTCTGGGTCTGCACAGCACTGGGGGCTCCTAAGGGCAGAGTGTTTTCATATCCTTTTGCCAGGTGTGTTCATAAATCCTGTTCAAATCTTAGAAATCTGGAATGAAGCTTTGTTTAGGGTAGGCAGGGCTGGTGACAGAGCAGTCTCTTCCCAGCACTGGTATCAGGAGAGGACAGACTGGATCAGGGTGAGGGAGAGCAGCAGCCAGGAGTGGGCTGAGCTTCTTGTGATGATACTGCAGCCTTTTCAACTCTGCTTCTTCCCATAAGCTTCAGGGCTGAAAATAGTCACCTAAATGCAGATGTCTGGGATATTTTGGGTGCTGCTGGGTCTCCTGTTGCTCCAGAAGAGCACAGCCCCCTGTGGGTCTTATATCTAATCCACCAGTCCTGTGCTGCTGCCTCAGATCCCTGAATAGCAGAGGGCATCTGCACATAGGCGTCTGAATCCTGCTCCAGCAGTTTTCAGGGAGGAGTGGGAGATCATAAGGAAATGTTAAATCATAACTGAGGGGGTGGAAATCCTATCCCAAGCCCTGATGTTCCTAGTGGGGCATCCCTGATCCCGTGACCTGCTTCAGCCTCCCATGTCTTCATCCCTCCAGGTGATAAATTCCCATCTCCACAGCTGAGCTGTCCCCAGTGGCAGGGGGATGCTTTTAGTGTCCCTAGTGTCCCCTCCATTGAGGTGTGTACCTGTAAGAGGGGAAACCACCAATGTCTGCCACGAGCTACCCCTGGAGAGAGCCCTTTGGCCACTGCCATAGTCATGACCTCTCTCTGGTGTCCCCATCCAAGCTGCTCCCCACTAAGCCCTCACCTGGAAATCCTTTGGGCCACGGGGGTCTGACCCATGCTCTGGTGTCTTTGCAGATGGGGAGCTGGTCCAGTATCACTATGGGCTGAAGGACTTGGTCACCATCCTCTTCTACATCTTCATCGCCATCATCCTGCACGCGGTGGTGCAGGAATACGCCCTGGACGTGAGCACCATTCCCTGTCCTGTGTCCTCAAAATACCTCAAATCCCACGGGGGGCTCTGCACTTAAATGCTCTTCTGGGGGTGGTCTGGGGGCTGAGGTGGTGATGAGTGAGCCTTCATCCCTGGAGGCTGCTCAGGATGAGGAGGAGAGACAGAGTTGATGGTGGCTGATGTTTTCTTGTTGTTTCTCTCTCCCTCTGCTCCTTCCCAGAAAATCAACAGGCGTCTGCATCTCTCCAAGGTCAAGCACAGCAAGTTCAATGAGTCAGGGCAGCTGGTTGCCTTCCACCTCACCTCTGTCATCTGGTGCTTGTACGTCGTGGTGACGGTAAGGCGCGGGGCTGCCTGGCATTTGGGTTTCCAGGGGGAACTGTGGCTTCTGGAGCACAAAATCCCACTGGCAGCAGAGTCCCCAGCCAGCTTCTGGGTCAAAACAGGCACATTTCAGCCAGTTTAGTTTTCAGCTGTGGTGGATCTTTCCTGAAGGCAGTTTTGGGAGATCTTTCCTCCTGTATTGTACAAGGCACAGGTAAATGGGCTGTGAAATATTTTTGGAGCTGGGTCCCAGAAATCCTGCCTGGCCCCATCATCTCCATCCTCTGCTTCAGGACCTGATGCCTTTCTCAGCTTATTTTCCTCCTTGTCTACATTCAGTGCCTTGAGGTTTCTGGGTGCCTTTTGTGGGCTCATGGGGCTTATGGGCAGAATTTTGGGATCCCTCTTTATTGTTCCTTCCTTGGCAAGCTGATGGTGAGGGAATCTTTGAAAACAAGGAAACCTTGCTGTTCCTTTGGGTGTCAACCCAAAGAATTCAGAGGGAAAACTGTCATTTTGGGAAGGAAGGGAGAGGGAAGAACAGGTGGTGTGGGAGAGATCTGACTGTTTTGGCAGTGTGAAGTGATGATGCTTTGCTACCTGCAGCCATTGGGGTCCAGCTGTGGACTGCAGTGGCTCTGGGGATGGATCCTTGGGGGCAGATTCCCTCCCCACTGCTCAGAGGGTCCTGCCAGCCCTTCTTAGAGAGCTACTTTTCCCTTCAAGGCCAGCTTTTCTAGAGAACTGCTGGCACTGCCTCTGCCCCATAGGGCTCTGAGGAGGGAAACTTTGGCAGAACAGTTGATGCTGCTGGTTTTGGGCTCCCTCTGCCCAGTGCCAGACCCATCCCTCAGCAGCTGTGGGGCTGGAACCTCCTGTATAACCCACATTGGTGTGATGTGCTCCCCAAACACCCAACATGTGCAGAGCAGGTCACTCTTGTGCTTTCCTGGCCTTCTCTAGCTGAAAAAAAGGGTCTTGGCACAGCCAGGGAATGGATGATGGTGACTGGGCAGGACAAATTTCCAATTCCAGCATCTCCTTGCAAAGCCTAGGGCAGCATCCATGTGGCAGGAGTGAGAAAGGAGTCCCATTCTCTAAGGCAAGAGGTGGAAAATGAAACTATCCAATTCATATCCAGTTATTTTTGCTGGTGTTTTCTGTTCCTCTTTCTCTTCAGAAGCATTTCTTGTTGCTTAAGTGCTGCTGGGGTTGGAAATGCCAGTGGGGAAGAAGCCTCTGGACCATGCACATGGCTGCCTGAGCCATGCTACAGGAATCTCACCCCTACACCTCCAGAGCATTCCAAACCCCAAAATATCCTCTCCTGAACTTGGGACCCTCTGTGCAACTGAGCAAGCAGCTTTCAGCCCCCAAACAAGGGGCCTGGTGAAATTTTAGAGGGTTGCTGGAGACCCACAGATGCAGAGTTTGGCCTTGGCTCTCACAGGGAACATGATTTTTCCTGTAGGCTGTGACAAGGCTTGGGTGTCATCCCCAGTTCCTCCTTTCACTGTACCATCAGCTCACCCTCTCATAACCTGTTTTGTTTTGGTGAAGCCTTGCCTCTCTTCTCTTTTTCAGGAAGGATACATTTCAAACCCCCGGAGTCTGTGGGAAAACTACCCGCATGTTTATCTGCCGTAAGCACTTGTGAGGGCATTTCGTTCTGGGGCTGGCCACTTCCTTCCTCTCCATGGTTTTCCCTGCTGGGAGTGGGGTGCTGACAGCACAGCACCCTCTGCATGCACCCTGCAGCAAGGATGCTGCAGTGAGACCGTGGGCAGTGGGGATATCTCACTTGTGAGCCTGGGGAGGGGTGTTCCAGAGGGTTTCATGAGGAAAGCCCTGTGGGCTTCGTTACTCATCCTGCCTGTTTCCTACATCACCTTGGGAAAGTCTCTTTGCAGTTCCTTTTTTCACAGCAGAAATGCAGAGGGAGATGACCCTTCCTTCTTGGTTTTTAACAAAAGTGAGGTTTGCTGAGAGCACAGAGACCACAGCACAAGCATCTGGATAAATTCTGTGTGTGGCTCTCTCGGCTCAGCGAATAATTTCAGCCCTGAAATGATTTCTCCTAAATCCCATGGCTCCAAAACAGTGGAGGGATTGCCCAATGCTGCCCTGGCACTCAGGTTCTTGGGGTCCTGCCTTGGTCTGGGCTGGCTCACGTGGCTCCTCCCTGCATTTCAGGTACCAGGTGAAGTTTTTCTACCTGTGCCAGCTGGCCTACTGGCTGCATGCCCTGCCCGAGCTCTACTTCCAAAAAGTCCGCAAGGTGAGAGCCAGGTGGAGGTTTTGGGAGAAGGAGGGTGGCTGGAGAGGGCTGAGAGGTTGATTTGGCTTTTCTGCCCCTGCCAGGAGGAGATCCCCCGGCAGCTGCGCTGCATTGCGCTCTACCTGCTGCACATCGCCGGCGCCTACCTGCTCAAGTGAGTCACTGCCCCAGCATCCCCTCCCACACCAGGGATGGGGCTGGGCAGCTGCTTCTGCCCTGGGGGACACCTGGGAATCCTCAGTAGGGTGAGGGGTTGTTTCAGTGGAGAGTGACTTTTTACCTAGGCAGGTATATAGGACAATGGGAATGGTTTTAAACTAGAAGATATTTGGATATTGGGAAGAAATTCTTCTCTATGAGGGTGGTGAGGCACTTGGCACAGGTTGTCCAGAGGGTTTCCCATCCCTGGAAGTGTTCAAGGCCAGGTTGGATGGGCATTGGAGCAACCTGGGACAGTGGAAGATGTCCAGGGCAGGAGGTTGGAGTGAGATGATCTTTAAGGTCGCTTCTCACTCAAACCATTCTCTGCTAAAAAGTAGAGCAGCCTTGCCAGCCATAGGGTTTTGTGTTGGATATATCCCAGCTCTGCCAGTGTTTTGGATGTTGTTGATGGTTTGTAGACAGAGATTTCTCCTATTGCAGTCCTACCCCCACTGCTGCACAGAGGTCTGGCTTTGGGCTGGCGCTGCAGCTCATGGACAGCAGGGCTGAGGCTGCAGCTGAGTTTGAAGGATGAAGGTTGAAGGATGAAGGTTGAAAGATGAAGTCTGACCATCCCAGTGATGCTTTTTTTTCCTCTTCTCTGCCAGTTTAACCCGCCTGGGGCTGATCCTCTTGCTGTTGCAGTACTTTGCCGAGTTCTTCTTCCACATGGCACGGCTGGTTTACTTCACGGACGAGAACAACGAGAAGCTGTAAGCAGGGGAGCTGCCTGTGCCTCCCATCCTCCTTTGGAGCCCAGGAGAGTCTGGATCTTGCTCTCTCCTCCTGGGTCAGCACTGGGGCTGCTCCTGCCCACACCTCTGCTTGCCCTCCTGCAGGTTTAATGTCTGGGCCGTGGTGTTTGTGGTCACCAGGCTCTTCACCCTCACCTTGTACATCCTGGTCATCGGCTTCGGGCTGCCACGCGTGGAGAGCCAGGCCCTGGACCCTGAGAGAGGGAACTTCTTCAGCTTCCTCTTCAACAATATTCTCTTCAGGTAGGAATGTCCTCTGTGTCTTCCCCCTCTGTGTTATCCCAGCATGGGTTTTTCTGATTTTGTAAATCATGGAATACCAGAATGGTTTGGGTTGGAGGGGACCTTGAAGATCATCTCGTTCCAATGCCTACTGTGGACATGGATACCATCACTGGACCAGGTTGCTCCAAGCTCCATCCAAATGGGATCTAGACAGTGATGATCTGATCCTGATTCCATTTAGGGAAGGTCTTAGTGAGCTGAAGGGGGTGTGAAGGAAGCAAGGAGGGGTTTAAAGGCTACGGAGAGCCCAAATGGAGGGGAAAAGTCAGGAAATTAAGTGTTAATCAAGTGAAGTTATAAAGTGCAAGCCTATGTTGGAGAAATGCTTGCAGGCTTTCCCTGTTTTACCTGTAAGTGCATTTACACGGATGTGGTCAAGGAAAAGGCATTCTCCCTTCTGCTTGGCCATGTTTTGCTGCTTGTTGATGTGGGAAGCAGAGAGTGGAATGGGCTCCTCATCCCTTGCAGTCTGTCAAGTCTGGGAGCCTTTCTCACCCTTGCAGCAGCTGTGGTTTCAGTTCAGAATTTGCCAGGCATGGTCATTCTCAAGCTTTTTGAAGCCAAGGACTGCTGGCACACCTGAGGATTTGAGGGTCTTTCTTACCTCCCTTCCAGGTGGTAATGATGGATGATCCTTTAGATCATCCAGGGATGTCGTATCTTGACTGTGTCACTTTGTGTTTTGGGTAGTGCTGGTTGAGATGATCCTGTTCATCCTGTGGGAATCTACAAAATTAGAGGGTTTTGGGAAAGCTGCTAAAGGCAGGCTTCAGAGACAGTAGAGCTGTGATTAGAGCTAAGCTAGCAGGCTTACAAGTAGGTATTGTGTTCGAAGTGGGCAAGCATTGTTTTGACCAAAGAGACGTGTGCTTATAGTGGTTGGATAGAACTACTGTCAATGTGCTTTTGCTTTGTGTGATTGGTCAAAAAACTTATAAAGTAAGTTGTAACATTAAGTTCTTAGTCTGCTGCCTGAGATGTGAGCTGGTGGCATCTTCCCATTGTCATAACCACGGAATGAGACTGATGCTGAAAAATAAAACAGCTCAAGGCACGTTCCACAGCAGTCCCATCCCATTTGTAATTTGTACATGTACCCCTGACCAGCGATACATCCATTTCTGCCCTAAAGTTGAAAGAATCAATGAATCAAAACCTGAGAACTTTATGACATGGAGGAAAAGGAACATGGCTGCTCTGGGCTCAGGGGTGGCAGAAAAGAGAGATGGTGGCTGGAGGGATGGCATCTGCCACGTGGGGGGACCTCGGCCACCACCCCCAGTGTGGGGGGAAGGCCGGGCTGGGGGTGGCCTCGCTGCTGTGTTCTCAGCCTGCCTCTTCTCCACCCCTGGCAGAATGAGTGTGCTGCTGTTGGTGTGCCTCTTCCAGGCCTCGGTGATGTGGCGCTTCATCCACTTCCAGCTGCGGCGCTGGAGGGAGTACTGGAACGAGCAGAGCAGTCGGAAGCGAGCCGCCGCCGCCGCTGCTGGCACCAGGCAGCAAACCAAGCTGCTCAAGAGGGACTCGGGTGAGTGCTGGAAGGGTGGCACTGTGGAGGGGTCAGCCCTGGGGTTCAGCATCCCCCCAGCATGGTGCTGCCTGTGCAGGGTGTCCCCAGCCGTGTCCTGATGTCGTGGGGGTTTCCCCGTGTCTGTGGGACAATCGTGAGAGAATAAAGGGTTTGGCTTGTGCAAGGGACAAAGTTTCTTTCTCCGTAGAATCACAGAATGGTTTAGGTTGGAAAAGACCTCTGAGGTCATGGAGTCCAACCTTTGTCCAATCACCACGGTGTCAACCAGACTAGAGCACTAAGTGCCACATTAAGTCATTCCTTGGACACCTCCAGGGGTGGTGACTCCAAACCTCTCTGAGCAGCCCATTCCAATGTTTAATCACCCTTTCTATGAGGAAGTTCCTTCTAATGTCCAACCTGAACCTCCCTTGTAGCAGCTTGAAGCCATTTCATCTTGTCCTGTCCCTTGTTCCCTGGGAGCAAAGCCCCACCTGGCTGCACCCTCCTGTCAAAGACTTGTATCAAGCAAGAAGGTCCCTCCCAAGCCTCCTTTTCTCCAGGTTAAACACCCCCAGCTCCCTCAGATTACACTCCAGAGCCCTCACCAGCTCCGTGTCCCTTTGTTGCCACCCCCAGGTTACCATGAAAACGGAGTGGTGAAAGCAGAGAACGGAACCTCACCCCGCACCAAGAAGCTCAAGTCTCCCTAGAAGCCAAGGGTTGTCTCCTGGGGAGGAGGGCGAGATACCAGGACTGAGCAGCCCCTCCTCCTGCTCCTCACGAGCGAGCGGCGTCCCAAAAGGCTCGGGATCATCTTCCCAAGGTGTCTCTCGCTCTCCTCCCTTCCTTTCTTGCTCTCATGAACCGTTTGCAATAAAACCAAAAAGGCCCTGTTCCCCTTCTCCCATCCCCCTCATAGGAACCTTTTCCAGCCCTCCTGGTTTTGCCTTCCTCTGATCATAAACCAGCGTGCAATTTTTTTTTTTTTCCCTTTTCTATTTTAGTGTTTAGTTATTTTGGTTAAATGGTTACAAATGTATCATAGATGGTTCCAAACAATCCTTTTTTCTCCTACAGCATGTTCCTCCCCTCTCTTCATGGTGCTTCCCTGAGCCCCTGGGACAGGGCCACGACAGCTTGAAGGCACCAAATGTGTGTTATGGGATCAGATTCCTGGGGGAATGTGCTGGGGCTGTGAGATCTGAGGCTCAGGGGTGCTCTCAGGTGAGATGGGGCACAACTGGCCAGCACTCAGCAGGATGGTGATGCTGCAAAGAGAGACCAGGGTCTGATGGAGGAAGCTCAACCCTGTTTTGTCTCCTGGTGGACCTCTGGTTAACTGGGGTATTCTGAACCCTGTTTTTGAGAATTTTCGTGAGCTGGGCAGCAAAGAAGGGAGCGAACTTCCCTCTTCATATGGAAGGTCCACCTCCCAGCCTCTGCTTGCCCCAGCTGGGTTTCTCTTGGCTGCCCCGTGGTTGTTCTGAGCCCAGGGCTCTGCAGCTCTCAGTGTTTTGTTAAGGGGCAGCAGCATCCTCAGTTCCATGTGAATCCTTGAAGCCTGCCCTGCTCTGAGTGTTGGTCTGGCTTTTGTCAGCTCAGCCCTTTGCCAGCTTGTCTGTGCCTCTTGGACCTGGTGTTCTTGTTGCTTGTGACCACATCCAAGTGACAATGGGTGGCTGCAAAGGGTTTTTGCATCATTGGGACAGTGCCCCTCATGCTGTCACCTCAGCCTTCCTCGTCCCTACCGTACCAGTCCAGCCATGCCATCGGCAGCCACCAGCTTCACTCTTTGTTTCCAAAGGATACAGTGCTTGTATCTACCCAAGGTGCTATCAAATCCAGGGTTTCTTCCAAAAATCCTAGCCCCTTCATCCCTTTCTGAGCTGTGAATGAGATGACAGGGAAGGAAGGGGAAGGAGGCCGGGGCTGCAAGGAGCAGCTTGCATTTAGGAAGAGCCTGGCTTGTAACACGTAGCTGTTGGCAGATGGAGTTGGCTCAAATCTACCTCAGAGGCCATCTGTTGCTGCAGACCACTTTCCCCTCTTGCTTCTGCCCACTGCCACCTCCACGTGCTGGCAAGAGGTTTTGTGGAAAGCCAGATCCCACCAGCTTCACCCCTCGCTGAGTCTGCTGGGGAGCAGCCTCTGCTTGGGGTTTCGTGGGTCAGTGCCATCTCTCTGGGCTTCTTTTTGGGGCGCCACGCCAAGCTAGGTTTGGCAGGTGAGCAGTAGTGGCACCTCTGTTCCCACACTGTCCTCTGGGGCAGTTCCTGAGCTGGGCTTTGCTGTTGGTGCCTCTTGTGCAGTGAAGTCGGCCGTAGCTTTAGTTCTGCTTGGCACAGCAGGAGCAGGGGACTCGTGGTGTGTCCCCTTGGCTGGGTGAGGAGAGGGACACAGAGCTGGGCTGCTGTCCATGTGCAGTCCAGGATTGATCCTTGGTGTGCCCCTGGCTCAGCCCCTGGGGGCACCTGAACTCCTCTCTCTCCAAGTGCAATTCCAGCTTGAGGCTGGTGCTGTTGTCCTTCACACCAGTCGTGTTTTGAGGAATGGGTGACAGTTGATTTTCTGCCCCTCTTTGAGCTGAGTTGGGTTTTTTCCCCATTTTTCTGGGTGTCTTTTGTCCTTTCCTCCCCCTCTCCTTGTTGAGGAGGCACTGGAGGAAGAAAACATGCAGGGACATGAGGACAGTTGGTCAAATTCCACTTGTTCCTCAATCCCCACAACATTTGAGTGTCAAGTGAGAGATGCTGGCAGGAGAGGGCTCCCCCTGTTTTCAGGGGATCTGGGGAAGGAGGCTGGAGCAGAGCCCCTGGTGGTGCCTTGCCATTGCTCCTCCTAGCCTGTGCTGGGAGGATAAGACACTTTTTGCCTCAGAGGCAACAACAGGACCCACATTGCAGCGTGATCGGGGGGAAAAGAGCTTTATGTTGGGGAGGGCATGGAAAAGGTTGAATGTGAGAGGTTTTTCCTTTCTCCTGCCTCTTCCCATCCACTTCCATGCCCTGCCAGTGCCCTCCAGGAGTGACTGCTGGCTGGCACCTCCCCAGAGCCTCAGCCAGGCCTTTCTGCAGTGCCGGTGCCTTGCAGCAGCGAGCTGCTGACTCTGGTAGCAGGTGACACATAGAACCCCCCAAAACCACGGCTGCTGACTGATTCCTCCTCCTGCCTGCTTGGCTTCAGGCAGCTTTTCCACTTGCACAATCCTATCTCTGTACAGTAGCTGGTGATGCTTTGTATCCCAAGTGCCTTATGTTGTAGCCTCTCTGTGCACTATAGCAGTAGCTGAAGACCCTCCTTTGTTACTACGTATGTACAACATATGCTACATTTATGTGTTTTCTGTTTCCTTTTTGATAGAGCTACCAGGAAAAGGGACATTTGTTTTTGAAGCATTTCCATGTGTTCTTTTTATTATTTTGGGTTTTTTAAACCTATAGATAATGAGGCTTTTTTTTTTTTAGCCCTCCCTTATATAGTCCTCAGAAATCCCCACTTTTCTGTTAGACCCAAACCTGGCAGATTGTTCTTTTTTGAGCTGAGCCTTTGTTGTGAGGCAATATCCACTGTCATCCTGGAGGTTTGCAATCCCATCTCCATCAGAGGGGCTGCCATGGGGTGCTGCTATCCCTGTGTTGTAGTGCAAGCACAATCCCTGGGCTGCAAGCCTGCAGTAACTGCTGCTGTTTTTCCTGTGTCCTTGTCATTTCTCAGCAAATCCAGCCTTCCTTTCAGCCCAAAGAGCTTTTTCTTGGAGCATTTTCATTGCAAGCCCTTAGTGGTCAGTCTGTCCTTGGCCTCTCTGCCTATGAAATGCCACGAGCTCACTTCCTTTTACTGGATGCTCTTCTCGTGCCCCATCTGTGTCATCTGCAGAAAACATCATGGAATTGTTGGGTGAGGTTGGAAAATGCCTCCAAACTCGTCAAAGTCCAACCTTTAATCCAACACCAAGATCCAACCCCGAACAGGAGCTCTTGTCCACCACAGTGCAGAAGGTGATGGAGATTATCCAAAACTTCCAGTGGGACATGATTCATTGCACTCTTCCCATGGGCTTGAGGCTGCTTTAGTAGTCTGTGTCCATTATCCAACCTAAGGAGGTCAGGAATTGAGTAGCCTGTGGTTTTTGGGGTGAAGTGTAGTGTTTTCCTGTCCTAGCCTAGAAGAGCTGTGAAATACCAACACTAGTTCTCTTTTCTTGTCTTAGGTAGTTGGAAAATGGGCTTGGGAAGAGAAAGGGGTGGAGGAAAAACAGATGTAGCATTTCACATACAGTTTTTTGAGTGACTCTTACATTATGGGGCATTACAGTTGCGTTTTATGTTGTTGTTGTTGTTGTTGTTGTTATTTAGGATTCTTTCTTCTTACTCATCATGTTTGGGTTAATAGTAGCCAAGTTCCAGTTCCCCTGTAGGTCCCCTTACCTTCAACTCAGTGTTTTACCTTAACAAAAAGGTGTTTTTGGTAAGCTTCCTGGTTGGAGGGAAGTGTGGTCACTCTGGGATGTCTCCTCCTTGCCTCCCACTGACTCTGGGAGCTTGGAGCCATCCTGCCTTTGCTGCAGTGCCTGGGGCTTTACAGCAGCCTCAGACTCTTGCCTTTGGTAGATGGACCCCAGGTTGTGTCAGCAGTGGGTGGAGATGCTTGGGTTTGATTTACAGCCTTCCAGGAAACGTCATGGGGGATGAAAGGTTGGTTTAGAAGGTTTTATGCCCAGCAGTGAGGTATGTTCGTCCTCCTTGGAGCTGTGTGGGGTTTTTCTGGGAAGAATGGCTGTTGGAAAAGCCAGGGAGAGGTGTGTAGTTTTTCCTCAAAAATGTTGAACTCAGCTGATCAAACTTCAGCAAAGGAACTCGAGGAAAAATTCTGTTCTTCCATTTTTATGCTTTAGTGCAAATTTCCTGATTTTGGAGGGGGTGGGGGGATTAACAGTCTCTGGTATTTTATCCCATTTGTTTCATTTTTCCTGTCACTTCAGTTTTTGTATGGATTTTGTTTGTTGTTGTTCATTGTTCAATGACTTTTGTGATAAACTCAGCAGAAGTATTTTTCTGAAATAAATAAATAAAAGGCATAGATTCTTCCAGTACTGTTTCCACTGATGATTTATTATTGCTAAGCTGTGCATGTGGCAGGGGCACCTTCCACTATCCCAGGTTGCTCCAAGCCCTGTCCAGCCTGGCCTTGGACACTTCCAGGGATGGGGCAGCCACAGCTTCTCTGGGCACCCTGTGCCAGGGCCTCACCACCCTCACAGGGAACAATTTTTTCCCAATATTCAATCTAAATCCTCTTTCAGTTAAAAGCCATGCCCCCTTATCCTGTCACCCCAAGCCCTTACAGCTGGGATTCATCTTCCCACATTTCCCATGTCCACAGCACAGGCAGCTGCTCCAGAGTTCATTATTCGTGGCTGCTTTCATCAGAGGGAGTGGAGGATAAGGGTATTTGTAGGAGATGATTTATCTGATGTGGTTTAGGCACATATTTTTGGTGAGCTATATTGTATATTTTGTGCAGCTGGCCCCAGGCACACGACATCACTTGGCTGAGGGTTAGGTTATGGTTTCATAGCCTGTGCAGAAAATAGTTTCTTACTTTCTACAGCTCAAGTCATTTCATCTGTAAGTTTTTGGTCTCTTGAAATCTGAGGTGGACCAGAGATCCCCGGAATGATCCTTGGTCTGGGTGAGCAGCAGCACAAAACAGGCCCAGAAGAGAAGAGCAGTGACCTTTCCAAACAAGGGGAGACAGGAGAGAGCTGTCACGTGGAGACTCTCAGCTGTCTGAGGGCAAGTGGGAATCCATGGCACAAAAGCTGATTTAAGGCAACATTTTGTTCCAGAGAGCTTTGTTCTCTGTGTGTGTGACAGCTGCCTTTTCTGGGTGCTCCATGGCAACACCTGGCAGGTGTCACTTGGGGTGAGAGGGCTCCTGCCTCGTTACCTTCACGGGGAGATGAGTAATGGAGCACGGGTGTCATAACTATTGCCATGCCAACTTCCCATGTTCCCTTTTCCTTGGAGACCTGTCTGGTGAGATGACAGGTGGATAAGGTGGGTTTAGATGGGATCTGAGTCCTAAAACCATTCCCCCAACTTCTTGTTGAAAAATGCAGAGCTGCTGTCAGCAGATTTGTGTCCAGTCCCCTGTTCCCTCTAGATAACTAAACTCACCATTACCTTACTTTGAGTAGACCCAGAATGACAATTTGTGGGTTTCCCTCCTCACCCTTATTTTAATCCTTAGCTATTCCAGCCATTCTATTTAAAACAGAATTTTTGACACGTTTATAGCAACTGCAGTTTTATTGCAATTTTAATAACAAACTGGCAGTCTTCACTACTTGAAGGTGAAAGGCCCATCTGAGAGAAACCTGGAGTGGTTTTCACTCCAGGCTCCAGAGAGCTTTTAGCTCTCTAAAGTACTGCACTAAAAGGTTGAGAAAACAACAGAAGAACCTGACTTTGGTTCTCAGAATTATTTTTTTCTCTCCTATAAGTTTCATTTCAACATCCAGCAGTTGTGGGGTTTGAGTTTAGGAGTAGCTAAAAGGACAGGGAGAGGTTAGGAAGGAAAAAACGTTAACATGAAGGTGGAATCAGCTGGGTCTGTAAAAGGGGGAGGGGGAGAGTGAAGCAAGGGGGAAAACCAGAACATCCTTTTTGAAGTACAATATATTCAAGTCAGCTGCGAATTCAACTGCTGACACTGTCCTTCAACTTCTGGGAAGAGATCACTAGGGAAGGCTCGAAGGAAGTCACGGTAGTTTACCTTGTCTTCATCACAGGAACAGTAGTCAATCAGCTGTGGGGACAAAACACACAGAAAACATCATAAAAAGATGGAAAAAGGTGCAAAATTTGGGTTGTTTTTAGGGGAAACTGCTCAGAGTTCTCCTTGTGTGACAGAGCAGATGTTACTCCCCCATGTGGATTTCCCCATCCTGGTAGTCCCGAATCACAGGTAAAATTGGAATCATGGAACAATTAAGAATTGAAAAGACCTACAAGATCATTGAGTCCAACCTTTGGATCATCAAGTCCAACCATTTAAGGATTGAAGTTGATGATCTAAAGATTGGACTTGATGATCTAAAGGTTCAAGTCCAGCCTTAAATGCCTATAGATGACACTAATCTATGCAAGGAGAAAAGTTAAAGTGTTTGAGTTTAATCTTTATTTCTTTCTGGGCTTCACCAGAGTGGCAAGAAAGCCACAAAAATACAAAGCATGGCCACAGACTGAGATGGGCCACAGGAAATCTTGCAGAAATTCCTGCCAAAAGTGGGGTGAAGGCCATGTATGTGAATAGTCACTGTTCCTTGGTGCCACTTTGGTGTGTGCACATGGCATAAAGGGGAGACACAGATAACTGAGCTTGGTGACAGCCCCACTAATGAGCCAGTTCTGGTGTCTGTGCCTGACCCTGCATTGTGTTACAGAGCCACAGCCTTTGTGTGCTTCAGGGGAACAAAGAAGGCTTTTGTTTCTTTAATTGCATAACTAATCTCCTTCTGACACCAGCGAGATGGAAAAGGTCTAATATCGCAATTCCTTGAAAGGATTCCTCTTCTCCTTGTCACCTGGAGACAGATTCTCTGGGGTTTGCTTCTGTGACTGACAGCTGTGCTCCTCTCCAGGCACTGAACTCTCTGCCATATGTTTAATTTATAGCCCTGCCACACTTCCCAGGGCTCTGGGAACACTGGGATTAAGATTTCAGGAGAGGAGGTGGATGTTTTTAGTGCATAGGTCCTAGACTGGGGCTCAAACATGGGAGTTTAGCTTCAATTGTCACAGGTTCTCCACATAATTTTGAGAATGTTCTCTCCCACTCTCAGAGTGGAGCGGGGATTGTCACCCCACTGTAAATTCCTCAGGGCAGAGTGAGCTCTGATGAACTCTGATACAGCAAAGCCCTGGGTGCTTGTCAGGGCCTTTATTCATCCTACATTCAGAGACACAAGTCCCCTGCCCATGCACCTTCCTAACCATGGCTGTGATGCTCACAGTGGACTGCTTTAGAAAAGTTTTATTTTAGCAGGAGAAATATCTCCCTCTGGTTTCCAGATTTCTCTAAAGTGTGACCCCCCCTTTTTGGCCACTAATCTACAGCCCATCACATGATGTTAAGGAAACATCCTTGCCAGTCATATTCCTCCTCCATCCTCACTGCAGGAATTTTTCCCTCAGTTTCCCTCACTGTTTTTGCTTTGTAGACTATGCAAAGACTGTGATCTCCATGTGCTGCTGTTTGCTCATAGTGCCCAGCAAGTGCTAACCAGGGCCTTATGATATAATAATAATAATAATAATAATAATAATAATAATAATAATAATAATAATAATAATAATAATAATAATAATTATTATTATTATTATTATTATTATTATTATTATTATTATTATTATTATTATTATTATTTTACATTACATTATATGTTATTATATTTTTACTATACATTATATCTTGTAACAATTTATTGTTATATTATTATATTATATATATTATATATATTACAATAATATTATTTATTGCCATTTTAATAACAATTATAATTATTAAATATATCTAATAACAAAAATAATATTTCATTATTATATTATTATATATTATATATTATATATTATATATTATATATTATATATTGTTGTATATTATTATATACAATATATTATAATATTATATTATTATATTATTATATTATTATATTATTATATTAGTATGCATTTTTATATATTATAGTTATTAATATTAATATTTTTTGGAAAATACTTAGTTCTTAGACCTTCAGTTCAGTTGCTGTTGAATCCAGAATGTCTCTAAGCTTTCCTAAGGCACATTCCTTGAACACCTCAGTGTCACCTCTACTCAATCCCAGCTGTGCTTAAGCCATCACAGACACTCCAAGCTCTGCAGGAGCCTGTCCCTGATCTCTGTCATGATTCCTGATCTCTATCACAATACATGATCTCTTCTACTCATCCAAGGCCTGAACCAGCAGGAATTTTCACACATTACAGTGCAGCCAAACATGGGGGGCCACCTGGATAACATTTTTCCCTTTTCCTTAGAGGACAGCAATTATTATCTCCTCTAAGATACAGGCTCAGTCCAACAGCTCAGGAGTTTTTCTAAACTGGGACTCTCTTGCCCTTTTCTTGAATTTGTTCCCCTTTGAAGGCTAGAGCAGCTGGTCAGGGTTGGTTTTTAGAAGAGATCTTTTGGAAGAGCCATAGAAGGGGAATTCCACATGCATAGCACCCCTTCCATCTGACCTTTTTAAGAAGAATGGTGCTGGTTGGCACGTTGAACCTGTCACAAAGAGTTAAAAATTTTGTTTTATCCAGGAAGCCAGAGCCCTCCGTGTCACAATGATGAAATGCCTCATGAAACTGCCTGGTGTCAAAGGGCTCTTGAAGTTTCAGTTCTTTCTGAACTTCCACAATTAAATCATCCAGGTCCTTCTTGGGGAAGCCACTGCAGAAGAAAACAATAATAGGATTTCATGTAAAAACTCATTTTGGCAGCCTTGCTGTGACACTTGAGTGAAAAAAGAGCATTTCCCTGCGTGCTCTACAGAGTCAGAAACTCTGGGAAACTTAAGTTTCAACCAGAGCCATGATATAACTGTCTTGAAACCATGTTCTGAGATAACAGAGTTGTTACTGGGTCACACAAACTGGGTCCAGACAACTAAAGGAGGATGTGGTCTAGGCTCTGATGGACTGATAAGAAGGAATAAATGCCCTAAAAAAGACTCCTCTCACCACCTGCTGAGCCTGCAACCATCAAGCAGCTCAAGTTGGCAGCATCTGTTACAGTGAAGTGATGCTTTTTTGGAAAATATGTGTCCACCATCTGAAAACGATGTCCCTCCACAAAATGAAAGTGTTGAAGTGTTGCTTGGAGCAACCTGGGGTAGTGGAAGATGTCCCTGCCCGTGGCAGGGCTTGGACTGAGCTGATCTTTAAGGTCCTTCCAACCCAAGCCATTTTGTGGTTCTGTGATTTTGGCTGGAAGTCCAAACACCTCTTGAACTCAGCCTTGGTGCTGTGACCACTTCTCTGTCCGTGCTGCTGAGGCAGAGCTGTTCCAGGAGGTTTTGGGGCTGGCAGCAGCCACAACATTTTACTGTACACACCTCACACCCTCTGAATGTGCCCAAAGAGCCCCTTGGAGCATCAGAACCACCAGCAGAGCAGGAGGCTGGAGCCCAGGGAGGCTGCTGAAAATGCTCTTAGCTGTCCACCTTAGTCTTATTTAGCCCCACCACCCCATTCTTTGTAGCCTACCTGCTAGTAGTCTCCACCACCACCTTCCGTGGGAGGAAATGATCCCTTATGGATTGCACTGTGGCTGCAGGGAAACTCTTTGCATTTCTCTCCAAATAATTAAGCACATATTCATCAGCATCAGTGATAATAAACCTGTGGCCAAACACTAGGGGAGGAACATTAAAGAAGTAGTGTTAGCTAATTAAGTAATTTCATCATCCAGGAGGGAGCAGGATTCCTCTTCTGTGGCTGGGCTCAGCTTTGAGCCAGCTCTGCTACTTGTTTCAGTTCTTAAAGCAAGAATAATTTCACTGATTGAAAGGTTTAAACATTGACAGTAACAAAGTTATATTAATGTACACCAGCTGCTAATCTGGAAATACAAATGTGAGGAAACCCAGAAGCAGCAGATCTTCCAAATGAAGGAAGAGATATGCAATAAATGACATATCAGAGCAGAGTATTATAAATCCAGGCTGGATCTTACCTTCAATTGTAGAACCAATGGTGAAGTCAGAGGGCTCATAGTATATGGGATTCTCTGGAGTAGATCCTGGTTTGGTAACTTTGGTCCTTCTTAAGTATTTGCCTCCAGTGATGCCAGAGTTTCTGACTGGGGGTTCATAGATGCTGATTGTGTCATCAGCGAGGAAATAAGAGAGGATGAAACGACGATTTTTGTCCTCAGGCACTGGTGATTCCTACAGGAAAGGCAGCAGGTTTGGAACAGAATTTGAACAGGTTTGAACATTTGAACATTTGAACCAGGTTTTCCTTGCCTGGGGTGCTTAGGAGTACCTAGTAACCCACTCATAAGCACCCAGAGCTTTTTTTACAGCTGACTAAACAAAGCACTTGATGTGCTGACGTAGCATAACAAAGCACCAGAGAGCACTCAGGATCTGAATTTCAAAGGTTACTTGCTTTACTCAAGCCACTGAAGCAGAATCTGGGTTGAAGTTACCAAATATATTCAGTGTTTCCACAGCCTGAGTAATCTGAGAGAAATCCTTTCTCTATCCTATATGGAATGATTCATCCCAGAGAGGCTGTAAAATTCAGTTTTAAATTACATTTTTTCATTATGCTGAGTGCCTGAGAGAGGCTGGTGCTGTTTCAGCCCTTAGTCACAGGAAGTCACTCCCCTGACACACCAGTGGATTTACTTGCTTAGCTTAAAGCTAAGTGGATCTTAACTCCTCAGCTGTGACTTTAGGGAACTCCTGCACAATGGGGAAAAGAAACCAGAGTGTTTGGAGAGGGCAGGCACAAGGCAGCACAGGAAATGCCATCGCTGCTGCTGGATGTGCCAGAGGCTCCTTGCATAAACCAGCTGCAAAGCTGGCACAAAGGCCAGGGCCTGGGTGCTGGAAAGGGTGGAAAACACAATTCTCATGGATTTTCCAGCTTCTGCACAGCATTGGCTGCTCTGCTAGGACAGCTCCTTGCTGGCTGCTGCATTCAGGACTAGCCAGCAGAGACATCAAGGACTGGCTGGTGGCAGCAGTGGCAGGCAGGCAGAGGCACAGTGCCCAGTGCAGGCTGCTTCAGCCAGGGCCATCTGGCATGCAGCAGTGGCAGAGGGAGTTTTTCCATAAATGGCTGTGGGTTTGTAGCAGGTCTGGTTTGTACTTTCTGGCCTTATTTTTTTTTTCTAGTTTTTTGAGCTGTCAATTGTCACAGCAAGCACACAACAACCCCATAGCATCCCCCCCAGGGACAGTCCTGTTGGCTTGGGGAGCTCTCTTTTCCCACTGGCACAAAGGAGAGTTTGCCAACAGCCTTGTCTGGGCAGGCTGCTCCTCCCATCCTCCTGGCACTATTCCACCAAGGAAAACACTTACCAGGGCCACCTGGTACCGCAGGACCTTGAGATTATTCTCCAGCATCTTTATGATATCTTTCCGTGGAGGCTTTGGAAACAGACTAAGGCAGTTCTGGAGAGAGTCTTCAGGGATGCCAAAACCATTGTAGGGAGGAATTACCTGCATGCAGAGGAGATAATCAATCATAAACAGCTGCAACTAAGAACAAGACAAAGTTTACAAGACTTAGCAAAGCCCATCAGATTTGGAAGGAAATATTCTGCCACCAGGTAGGAAGAGCTGTGACATCCTGCCCAGTAGAGATGGTTGATACCAGCCCGGCCATGTGTTGTATTTTATGAAAATATAAGAGAATTAAGCAAATCTGAAACTCAGAAAGCCAGGTAATTTCTCTGATTTAAGAGGTTATGGCTATATTAAAGAACCATAGAATGGTTTGGGTTGAAAAGGACCTTAAAATCATCCAGTTCCAACTAAACATTCCCATGCACAGGAACTCAGCCATCGAATGGTTACACTGGTAACCTAATCCCCATCATGCCTGTGGTCTAAGCCACAACTCCAAACAATTTCTGGGCTCAGTTTAGGAGGTAACAAGGGCTGTGACCATCCTCAGTAGGTAGTCTGGACTTGGCAACACTGTTTTGAAGAGTGAGGGAGAGTTCAGTAGTATGAGTGCAGCCAGACTTTCATTTTTATATCCATTATGACCATTCTTGCCTTGTCTTTTTCAATTAGATTTTTTTCTTTAAGCTGAACTTGTTTTCTACAGGTTCTTACTAAGCTGAATCTCTACTTTACTATAAGATCTAACATCAACTGTTTCCTTTCCTCCCTTCTTTTGAGAAATTGCAGTACCTGTGGAACCTTTTCAAGTGGTTTCTCATTTACATCCACTGGCTGGAAGTCTGTGATGCCATATTTTTCACGATAGAAGTCCTGGGTGAACTTGTCACAATCATAGATGAAGAAGGTGCGTCCGAGGAGGGTGACAGTTTTGCCAATAGCAAAATCTTTGGGTGAGTACCACTCTTGTACCTCATGGTCAGTGATCTCCAGCACACAGCTTGGGAAGTTCTCTAAGGACAAGGGAGCAGAAGGAAAAATAAATTAATCAGGGAGATGTTAACATTTCCTTGTGAAAATGGATATAAAAGCAAGGTGTATAAATAGCTACAGGGAGATGCTGGCACTACTGTCCTGCCACTGTTTCCCAAAAGATAAAGAATTTAGTAACCATTTGAAGAACTTTTTTTTGACCAAGAAATAATGACACCTTAGCACAGATGGGTGTGTCAATGTAAACTTACGGTTCTTGTCCACAAAGATTTTGGGCAAGCGCTGGCGTCGCATCAGTACCGGGAACGGGTCCCTCCCATCATTTCTCTTGTGCACTTCCCGAACCTCCACTGTGTCATCTGCCAAGAAGTAATGGATGATGCAGGGATGGTGATCACCAAAGGCACAGTTGGTGTCATCCCATATGGCATAGAAGCGCAGCACCTGGGGTGGAGGGAAAAAAAGCAGTCAAACATGGATCAGAATCATCTTTTGGTGCCACAGAAGTCAAACTCATCACAGTGAGATGCTCAAGAGTTCCCCAAGGTTCACCTTCTGAAGAGAGAGGAGAGACACAGGGAGATTTTATTCAGAGCAAGGGGCATTTGTGTTTGTCTGAAATTGTCTGCTCTGGCACCTGGCATCAATATTTTGGGGGAGCAGAGGAGTGGATGCAGTAAGACCATTCCTAATAGAACTTCATCTGGCTGCTAAATTCCAGAGGCAGGTGGCTTATCTCATCCCAACAGAAAGCAAGAGAGTAATGGATGATATTGAGCACAGGCTCTGCAATCCAAAGAGGAGCTGTTTACAAGGCACAAAGCCCAGAAAAAAGCATAAAAGGTTTTGTTTCTCACTAAAGCCAAGAAAGGAGCAAATCTGGAGTCTGTTCAGCAGACTGAGACAATTTAGAATAAGTGAGGTTGCAGACACTCACAAGACCTGGGTTTTAATAGCACATATTCACTGTAATCACAGGATTTTTTAGGTTGGAAGACCATTGAGACCAACCTCTGACTGACCCCCACCCTGTCACCCTGCACAGAGCACTGAGTGCCATTTCCAGTCATTCCTTGTACACCTCCAGGGATGTGGACTCTACCACCTTCCTGGACAGCCTGTTTCAATGTCTAATCACCCTTTCTGTGAAGAAATTCTTCCTAATTCAACCCAAACCTCCCCTTGCACAACTTGAGGCCATTTCCAGCCCTCTCTCTGGTTGCCTGGAGGAAGATACTGACCCTCACCTGACTGTCCCCTCCTGTCAGGGAGTTGTGCAGAGCCTGAAGGTCCCCCCTGAGCCTCCTTTTCTCCAGCTGAGCCCCTTTTCAGCTCCCTCAGCTGCTCCTGGTGCTCCAGCCCCTTCCCTGGATATGCTCCAGCCCCTTCCCTGGATATACTCCAGCCCCTCAATGTCTCTCTTAAAGTGAAGGTCCCAGACCAGGACCAGGACTGGAGGTGCCTCACCTGTGTGGTGTGGGTAATTATACAATAATTAGGGTAATCCCCAGCTCTCTCACCTTTGTGTCATAGGCCAGGAACTGCCTGAAGGGGTCGGGACCTGCAGGCACGATGCGTTTTTGCACAGGCGTCCGATGCTGCTCCGTGTAAGGATCTGAAACCAGCTCCTCTGGGGGGTTCACTACAATTCCTTGGCTCTCCAGGAACACCTAGGAAGGTCATCTGAGGTGTTAGTGCTGCCAGGAGTTCTGAAGGTAAGAGGTGACTAGAGGTTACAGGTGGGCTGGGATGTGTGAGGTCAGAATTCTGCAAGTTTACTCCTCACAGAGACTTCTACAGCAACAGCAAAATACAACAGATGACAAACACATTTGTTTAAGCTGCTTCTTATCTTTGCTTACCCTTTAATTAATCAGAGCAGTTTTGTCCTGAACATCCTAACTCAGATTTCACTTGAGCACAGTTTTCCTTGGCCTTAGGGCTTTAAATGGAAGATAGCTGTCAGTTGTTCTCTTTTATATAAATGGAAAAGATTAAATTGCTGTATAAACACAGATGTAGTTAGCCTGAGTTTGCAATAATTTAGGGCTGTGTCAGATAGTTAGAAGAAGCTAGTGTCACCCACACTAGGCACATCAAGAGCCTTCAGACACAAGGATCTGTGTCACTGGCAGCTTCATTCCATCTTTCTGGAGTACTTTTCCCACAGAAAGAGTGCAATCTGCTTGCTTATAAAGGGATTTTTTGCTTACCTTGGACCATGAACAAAATCCAGGGTGTTACTCATGGACTTGCATCAGTCACCCAAAACAATATCTGAAGTCAAGGGATTTGTTCGCTTTTTGACTTTGGGAAGTGGTCCATGAAAACATTCAGCCCAGGAAGCACCTATACAAACATCTCCCACAGGAATATGAGATCCCCTGGAGACTCACAAGGCAAGTTCACACTTTCAGACTCAGTATTTCCTGGTCTGGAAGATGCCAGTAAATGAGAAATACACTATTGGCTTTGAGATGTAGACCCATGTAGCTCATTCCATGTTTTCCATCAATATTAACATGAGGACCAGCTCTTTATTTGATGTGGACTGACTTGAACAGTCACCAGTTCCAGCAGAGCTGGCCCCACAGCCACATTTATATCAATGTATTATACATGCTTGGGAACATTCCTGGGCACTGAGGCCAACTGGCAAGGAAAAGCCTGGATCTAAACTCTTCCAGCCTCCAGGACAGGTAGACTGCATGTAACTCACATATTTGGAATGGTTCCTGGAGCAGTCTAACTCCTGGCCTGGAAGAATAGTAGCTGACCAGGGCTGAGATTTTACTGGGGACAATCTAGCAGGATACCAGCAAACTGGTAATTTTTATTTCTTGTTATTGGATCATTATTATCTCATTTACTGGTACAGAAATAGCCAGAAATAGAAAAGCGGGCAATGAGTAAGCTTTCTTAGAAAGGTCAGTTCATACCATGATTCTCAACCCATGGATCATGCATTGGCTGTGGATGTGTACAGAGTTACTGCTTGTATTCCTTTCCACTGTTCCTAACAGAGGAATATTAAATCAGAAAAGAGTCAGGATCACTAATTTCCCTCTCATGTATGCACAATGTTTCATCTGGACTCCAAGCACTTAAACTGCCCAGACAGGAACTTAGAATTTGTATTGTAAAGATAAGCCCTGAGGACAAAGGATGGACTTCCAGCAGTCCTGGAGCAAAAATCCTGAGCACCTTTCTTGCCCTCAGCAGATGTCATACCCTGAAGCCCCCTTTGGCCTGAAAAAAGAAATCTCCACAAAAAGCACAATGAAAGATTGCGAGCACCCATACGACAAAAGCTACACAAAAAAGCACAATGAAAGTCGGTGAGCACCCATACGACAAAAGCTACAGCTGCAAACTGCTGGACCCTAAGAGGCAATTAAACCCTGCATTCCCAGGATCTGGGAGCGTTTCTGTCAGTGCTCTCCCTAGCACACACCTTGGTGAAGGAGTCGCAGTTGACCAGGCGGTAGGTCCGGCCGTAGATGGTGAGGTCCATGCCCAGGTTCAGATCCTTCCAGTGGTAATAATCCCCGTGCACGTTCTTGGGCACCCGGTGGCGTCTCATGAGTTTGCCCTGGAGCAGACCCGAGTTCTTCACCTTGGGCTCGATGATGCACATGCTGTCATCCTCCAGGTAGTAGTAGATGCCCACCTGGCGGATCCGGTAATGCTCCTCTGCGGAGATAGCAACTTCCTCCATGAAGTAGGCATCGAACTTCAAAACCTGCCCAAGGCACAATACAGCAAAGGGAGAGAGAAAAATAATTTGAACACCATGATTAGTCTATCAAGGCAAATAATTTATTTGTAATTTGCTTTGGTGGTGTGAAATTACCGGACTGGATTCTAAAAGTCTTCAGAGACAACTGTGGCCTAATCTGTGAGTGACAGCAGAGGCACCAGGAGTGCTTTTATTAAGATGTGTCTTTTGCAAATTCGGTGTGCCTGAGACAAGTGTAAAAATACAGCCTTTTCCCTACTTCTTGATCACCTGCTGTTTCACCTACTTCCAGGTGCTTGGCTGCTGACAGTAATCTACTTTACTGACACACAGCTTTTTATTTGTCAGCTTTACAGCCCTGATTTAGGGAAGTTATCCACAGATTTTAGTAAAGAGTTCAACCACATCTGAAAGGGGTCATCATTTTAAGGCCAGGCTCTGAGCAACCTGGGATAGCAGAAGGTATCCCTACCCATAGCACGGAGGCTGGAACAAAATGATCTTTAAGGTCCCTTTCCATGATCTGAGGTCACATCTATTCAGCACTGACAGCAAAAACTGATTTGTGCTTGGGAAACAAGGAAACTAATCAGCCAGTCTGTCTGCTTGGCAGAAGCAGGAGGAATATTCCCTCCAAGATTATTCAATGCCCTTAAGAAGGTGCAGGTGGCCAATCATGCCTTGCATGCCCAGCCTACACCAGCCCAGAGGCCTGGATAATTAAGAGATGATAAAGCCAGCAAATTCCTATCAGTCAGCAAAGTGCCCCACAAGGGATTGTGACATCCCCAGCAGCACTGGGGCCCCTGCTGCTCCTGTGGCTTGAAGGAAGGGGCAGAGAAGGATCTGACAGATTAAACAGCAACATTTACATTGCTCTGAAGGAACAGCCTCAGCAATTAACAGAGCACATCTGTTCCCCAGCCTGTGTCACAGCCAGGCTCAGGGCTGGCTGGCTGCAGACTGCTCTGGCAGGGCTGGCAGCGTGTGGAGCCTGCACGTGCTGAGCTCCCAAGCCCTGCAGCTCCCACTGCAGCAGCTGCTCCATGCATGGCTGTGGGTTGGAGCTTGGGCCACTGGGACACTGAAAACCAAGGGTCAGCTCAGGGCTGCTCCAAGCAGACACAGAGCCAGCACCCAGTCTGATATGATGACCAAGATGTAACATGGGAAGCACTAATGGAGCAGTTCAGGTTGTGACACGCTGTGGTGACAACACAAGCACCAACAGATAGACCACGGTCAAACTGGCTACCAGGGTTCCCACAGCAGACTCACTTTTCCAGTTAAAGCTCAGTTACAACCTCAATATAGTTGTGGAAACACAGAACTCCAGGCTGTGGCTTGCAGAGCAATACTTTTAAGCTGGAGCTTTCCAGAGCTAATCAAACCTCTTTTCCAACATCTGCTGGAAATGCTCAAGTGTAACTTGCAGGGAATGTCTTACATCGTTTACATATTATAATCCTCCTCCCGAGCAAAGAAAGCCTCTTTCAGTCTGGGATTCAGCTGTCTCTGACTAAGGGCTCTGGCATCTGAAAACTGCTGTATGCAGTCCCGTGAACCCTGGAGCTGACTGTTTATGTCTCCGAATTTGGCCAGTGATATTCCTGGAATCAGCTTCTTTATACCTTTTTGTCATAAGCCACGAATGCTGGAGTGAAGCGGGAAGGTGCAGGCCTCTTGACTTGCCCATAGGTCAGTGTGGCTCCCTTGGTGCATAAATCATCTAATTCATCTTGAGAGAGCTGATTTGCAAAGAGTGTGTCCCCACCAACCCCCTCTCTTGGCAGCCGGAAAAAGGCATATCCATTTTTGAAGTCCATTGTCTGGCACCGATGAAAAGATGTTTTCTGTTGGAAGGAAATCCAGCTATCAAAATACTGCATGAATTTAGCAGATATAGCTACTGGAAGCACAAAAAAAAACCCAGTAAGAGAGTGCAATATCAAGAATGTCTCACCCCACACACATCCCCAGCATTTTATTATAAACTACTGCTGCAGTTATTTAAAATCTCATTTTGTACTGAGAGAAAAAAACAGTGGAAAAAAACAGGGAGTGGTGGATGTACAAGGCATGAGAGTGAACTCAGATCCTTGCACTGCCACAGGCTCTGGAAGAACTTAAATCACTGAATTTCCTGACTGCCACCATAGTCAGTGCCTAGAACAGTGTGTCAGCACTTTATCTGCCCTGGTATTTATCTCACCAGCTCTTTGTTCCCTACCCTATTTGTCAGCAGTACAGAGCACCATGGGACCTCAGTTGCTGCCTTATGGTGCTCCCTTCACTCTTGTGCACCCTCTGTGCATTTCATTGTTATTTATTTTCTTAACCCTCCCTTGGGCATGATACAGGATTTTCTTTGCTGAGTTAAATCAAGGCATGTCATGCTCACAGAACTGCAATTATGAAATGTGCAAAAGCACGCTGATTGTTTTATCTCCTCTCTACATGGTCATAGACTGATAGAACAGCCTGGGTTGAAAGGGACATTAAAGATTATCCAGTTTCACCTCCCTGCCATGGGCAGGGACACCTTCCACTAGACCAGGTTGCTCCAAGCTCCATCCAACCTGGACTTGGACACTTGCAGGGATGAAACAACCACAGTTTCTCTGGGCAACCTGTGCTAGGCCTCACCACCCTCTTTGTAAAAAACTTCTTCCTTGTATCTAATCTCAACTAAGCCTCTTAGAGTTTAAAATCATCATTCCTTGTCCTATTGCTACAGGCCCTGCTAAAAAGTTTGTCCCATCTTTCATGAAGCCCCTTTAGGTCCTGGAAGGGGCTCTGAGGTCTCCTTGGATCCTTCTCTTCTCCAGGTGAACACCCCCATCTCTCCCAGCCTCGAGAGCAGAGGAGCTCCAGCCCTTGGAGCATCTCTGTGGCCTCCTCTGATTTGCTCCAGCAGCTCCATGTCCTATTTTTGCTGAGGACCCCAGATCTGGAGGCAGCTCTGCAGGTGGGGTCTCACCTGAGCGGGGCAGAGGGGCAGAATCACCCCCTCCCCTGCTGCCCACAGGGGGATCACCCCAGCACACTGTGGGGGTTTCTGGCTCCCAGCCTCTCATCCATCAGCAGCCCCAAGTCCTTCTCCCAGGGCTGCATTCAACCAGAGCTGTGCACAGGACCTGATCTCTGCCAGCCACTCTTGCTCTTCACCACTGAAGAGCAGGGTCACACTGGAGTGACACCAAACTGCTCCAGTTGCTGCACACTCCAGCACACATGGCACCTCACCTGCACTGCAGGAGCCTGCCTGGTCCCACTGGGCTTTCAGCACTTACAGCTCCAGAGAAAGGAGGGGAAATTATGAGTCCCTGATAGTAAAATCTCTTGACTTTTGCCAAGTAAAACAGAGTTGTAAGCATTTCTAGTGCTGAGAGAACAAGCTCCAGCTCCTTTTCCAGCCCCAGGCTTGCAGTCAGTCCAACCTCAGGCATGCAAACTGCACTCCCTCCCTTGCCCCTCATGGTTAAGCCTCTAATCTTATTTATGCCTTCAAGGCCCCACTTGAATTCCACATAATTCCCTGTTTTCTCTTTAAACTGCTACTATAGATCTTGCAATGGAGAGAGCAGTGAGGAAAACAGGTGAAAACAAGATTTGTCTGAAGACATTTTAGCAGAACATTTTATAAGCTGCCACAGAACTGCCACTTCCTTCTGTTAAATAAACACCAAGGGAATGCTGTGGGGGAAAATATTAAGGGAAAACCAGGAAGTTTGTCTTTAATTTGAGCAATATCAGTGTTTGTCAGAAGTGTGCAGGCTTTTAAGAGCCCACATTTGCCTAAAGAAAGCACCTCATTGGTTCATAAGGCTTCTGAGTGGATAAGCTCTCCCAAAGTGAGTCTGTATGCCAGATAACATCTTCCAGGCTTAGGTGACTAATGAAAATTTAAAAGGGAAAACCCAGAATGTAAACTCCTAATCTCAGTTGCTGGCAGTGTTTATCTGAAGAAATTCCACTGAATTAAGTCCTTCTTTTTGCCAAGTCTGTAACACTTCACACAAACACCATTCCCTCTCTCAGTGTCTGTTTCCCTGTCCCGTGAGCACTAAGCAGTAACAGCACTTCACTTGAACACAGAGATTTTCTTCAGAACTTCTCAGCATTCACTTGGAAACCAAATATTGTGATGCCAGTTTTATGGACTGGAAAACTGCAGATTTCCAAGGTGTTATAAATTATTGCAAGGAAATATTATCTGATGATAATTCTGAGATAACATTTAATGCTGGATGGTTATTTGTTATGAGCAATTTACTCTATTTACCTATCGGAGAACTCAGTTGTCACTGATTTTAGGCCAGGCTGGATGGGCTTGGAGCAATCTGGTTTGTGGAAGATGTCCCTGCCCATGGCAGAGGGTTGGAACAAGATGACATTTAAGGTCCCTTCAAACCCAAACCATTCCATCATTCTGTGACAATGAATTTTCATATACAAAGCTGAATGCAGCCAGGAATGTTTTCTGTTAAAGATGCTCTCCAGGAAGGCTGTAAATTCCTGGTGAGCCCAAACCAGGCATGAAACAACCCCCTTTTTGACTTTTTGGGGGAAATTTTTTAGTATATCAGAGAAATAAATGGAAGCATCTGTTCTCTGTAGCACCACTTCTTCAAGAGGATGTTGGGAGGATTTGGGGTTATCAGGTCCTTAGGGCCTGGACCATTGGATGGAGAAAAGGAGAGGTTGTTCCTCATTTAGGTATCAGATGCAGAGGATGAGGAGGAGGATGAGGATGAGAATGCTTTTTCCAGGGAACCTGGGAACAGCTGAGAATGTGTCACTTCCTGGGGATGGTCCTGGAAGCTGTGATGACACCAGTTCTGTGGTGGGATACCAGTTCTCTCATCAGGTTATCAGGTTCCACACCTGCATTGTCAAGGATTCAGCTCTCCAGGCAACACCAGGAGAGCAGTTTTGGAAGTATCAGAGCTTTGGAGGAAGGGGTATCAGGAAGCTGTTGATTGCCAATGGGACTAGTGACTTCATGTAATAGATAAATTATGTCTGGGAAATAATTATATTGGGATGATTTGGGGGATTAATTCCTAGTGGAGGAATGCTCAAGGTTTGATCAATACTGGTTCTCCTGGGTATATCCAGTTGAGGAGGTATCAGGTGAATTTAAGGAACTTGGTTCAGGACAGTATCAGTATCAGTTCAGAGGACTTTGCTTTGGAAAAACTCAGATGGTTCAGAGAAACAGCAGCTTTCCTGAGGGAATCAGGTTTCAGGACTGTAAAGTGATTTGGGGATTTCCCCTGGGTTATCTTATGAACTGTAGGGGAATTATTGGATGGATTCAGGGGAACTGAATATACAGGGGTGAGTTTGCAGACAGGAGTTCTGCAGTTATGGAAACAGCTTTTGGAATTTCAAATGAGGCTCATGAATGAGGGGGAGGAGGGGTGTGTGTGTGTCTCTCCAAATCAGGACAAATTCAGGGTTATAAAATGGGTACATGATGCAACGGATTCCTTGGGGTGAAGATTAAAAGTACCAAGTCCCCTTGAAGGTTAGTTCAGGGATACTTGGCCCCTTGGGAACAGATTGCAAGGTTCAATAACAGTGGAAGAATTATGGGGGTACCAGGTCTGCTGTGGGTGGGATCAGGAGATACCAGGTGGGTACAGAGGGTTCAGATCCCTCAGAAATGAGTCCAGCAGGTATTTGGTGCCTTTGGGAAACACCAAGTCCCTGGGGGAGAGTTAAGTGGATATTAAATCTTCTGGGGAGCATCAAATGAGTTCACAGAGCACCAGGTTCTTTGGGGATACTTTGAAGGTCATGTCCAGGTTCTGGTGAGTTTGAAGTTCCCAGGACATGAGTTTAAAGGACACCAAGTTGTCTGGGGGATATTTGGTGAATACAGGATGTACCAGGCCCCTGGTCTGGCAGGGAATTACAGGGTGATCTGAAGGAACAGCAGGTTCCCTTGGTTCATGTTCCCTGAAGAAACTGTCTCCCCCTATACTCTGCTCTTGTGAAACCCCACCTGTGGTGCTGCATCCAGGTTGGGAGCCCAAAACACAACAAATGCAGGGACCTGTTGGAGTGAGTCCAGAGGAAACCATGGAGATGCTCTGGGGGCTGGAGCCCCTCTGCTCTGGAGCCAGGCTGGAGAGCTGGGGTTGTTCACATGGAGAAGGATCCAGGGACACTTTAGAACCCCTTTTGGTGCCTAAAGGAACTCCAGGAGGGCTGGAAGGGACTTGGGACAAGGGCTGGAGGGACAGGACAAGGGGCAGTGGCTTCCCACTGCCAGAGGGCAGGGTTAGATGGATATTGAAAAGGAGTTGTTCCCTGTGAGGGTGGGGAGACCCTGGCACAGGGTGCCCAGAGAAGCTGTGGCTGCCCCTGGATCCCCGCTAGTGTCCAAGGGTGGATGGGACTTGGAGCAACCTGGGATAGTGGAAGGTGTCCCTGCCCATGGCAGGGGGTGGATTGGGATGAGCTTTAAGGTCTTCTAACCCAAACCATTCCATGATCCTATGAATATTGTTGAGTTTAGGGGTCCCAAGACTCCCGTGGATTTAGAGCAAAGTCTGAGGGAGTACCAGATTCCCAGACAGTGCCTCCAGGGGACACCAGGTACCACCTGAAGCGGGTGCGGGGAGGTGCAGAGGCCCGTTCTGGGGTCACCCCTCAGGGGGCACCCTCCAGGCCAGCCCACCTTGATCCGGGGGGGGCTCCCGTGGGAAGGGGGTACAGTGGGCGGGCGCGCTCACCGTGGGGTCCTTGATGGCGCAGCCGGGGAGGAAGGGCATCCCCGGCTCGGGCACGATCGGGGGCCCTGTGCCTGCCGCCGGCCGTGTCCCCGGCCCCGGCCCCGAGCTCATGGCGGCGGCGGCGGCGGCGCTCCGGGCCCGGCCTGCCCGACGCGTCTCTACGGCAACCTCCCGCGAGCTCAGTGCGCATGCGCAGGGCCCTTCGCACCTCTCGCTGTGCCTCTCTCTGCGCATGCGCGTTGAGCGCCGCGGGGCGCGCGGTTGCCGTGGCAACGGGGAGGGCTCTGAGGGGCCGAACCGCCCCCTCCCCCCCCGCGCTGTGAGGGGAGTCCGACCCCGCGGCGTGGAAAAAAAGACGTGGAAAGTCTTAATCCTGTTTTATTTGGGATTTTCCCCTAGTGAAAAATGCGCATTTTATGACTGGCTTTTCACAAATATTAAAATGAATATTATATGTGTTATGTCAGAAAGTTATGCTGTATTAATTCTCTTAAGTAGTGTGTTAAATATGGTTTTAGGTTATAACAACATGTTAAAATAGAAACTATGCTATGTAGGATACTTTTTTAAAGAAAGGACTCACTGAGACAGCAGCCACAGGACACCTAAATCTTTCTGAGAAAAAGAATTTATTGCCCTCTTATCAGAAGAAACGAACTTCTTCCTGCCTCGAAGGCACTGTTAGGATTCAGAGGAAGAAGTTGACGATGACCAGACAGAATCCTGTATTTTAATGAAATTTATGCATCATGTATGAGTTGTATGAATATGCAACAGGCTGTTGTTTTTAAGGGTTAATCCTTTGTTAATGTGTGTCCTTGTTCGGGATCGTGCTGCCCAGAAAAAGTTACCCGGACGTCCGTAACTCTGTCTTTATTGTCTCATATTGTCCTAATTCAAATTGTCCAAATTATTATTACTCTAATTGTATTACTATTTATATAACCATGTTATTACTATTAAATTTTTAAAATTTAAAAAAAAAGTGATTGGCGTTTTTACACCCCTCCCAGCCCCTCAGAGCCCCCTCATATCTCCCTCGTGGCCCCTCATAACTCCCTTACATTAAAACATCTTGGCCTCCCAAATGGGTGGTGGCATCTGGACTGCTGCTTTTCGGGGAGTTTTCCTTGCCCTGTGCAGTGCCCAGAGTGAGGAGCAGCTCTGAAGGGACAAATCCATACCTGGAGTGATTGAAATATTTTAACAGAAGTGATTGTGCTGGTTTATGATGTATGTATACATGTATAAAAATGTATATAGTTGTGAAATAGTGTATTTTTCACATGTAGCACAGATATAATTCCTCTCTTTCAAACACGGTTTTTATCTCTGGAGGAAGGGGCAAAAAGAAGCATCAAGGATACCATCAAGGAAAAGGTGGATCTGCAAAAGTCACTCCCAAATGCAAGAGAGAAAACAGCTAAATCTATCACCATGGAAAACAGAAGTTATTTGTTGCCTATAGATATCGTGGATTCCCCAAAAGATGTGGATTCCTCATCCCTGGAAGTGTCCAGGGCCAGGTTGGACAGGATTTGGGAGAAACCTGGTCTAGTGGAAGGTGTCCCTGCCCATGGCAAGAGGGTTGGAATGAGATGATCCTGAATGTCCCTTCCAACCCAAACCTTCTAGGATTCCATGAAAAAGAAGATTTTTGTGCATCTTTGCTTTGTTCTCTTTATCACCACTACACCAGGCAAGCCAGGCTGTGATTCAAGGGCAGGCGGCAGATCCGAGGGTTTTGTAAGCACAAGTTAAGCAGGGAGAATTGCAGCCAGACCGTCTGTCTGAGCACGGTGTGGGAGAGAGAAAAAAGCCAGACGGTGGGAGATAAAGAATGAGGCTGATGAGCTTACAAAGGAAAATAATGAACTGAAGGCCAAGCAGGGCTAGAAGAGCTGAATCTGGAAGACAGCAAAGTTGCTGGTGTGATGGCTGACTTAGACTTAGGAGCAGGACCCTGATCAAGCCCTTGCTCTGATTTTTCAAGCTGCAATATCCAGGCAGCATTTAACAGGGAATGGGGCCTGTCTCAGAGAAGGAAAGCCAGCTCTGTGTGCCAAGGATCATCCACAAGGACAGTAACTGCAAATTTGTGACAAGGCTGTGTGGCACAGCCTGTAAAGATGGCAGGCTAGGCATGTTCAGCCTGGAGAAAAGAATGCTCTGGGAAGTCCTTTCCAGTGCCTAAAGGGGCTCTGAGAGAGCCAAAAAGGGATTATTTACAAGGGTATGCAGTGACAGGACAAGGGGCTGTGGTTTTAAACTGCCAGAGGGCAGGGTTAGATGGGATATTGGGAAGGAATTCATCCCTGTGAGGGTGGGGAGGTTGCCCAGAAAAGCTGTGGCTGCACTGTCCCTCCAAGTGTCCAAGGCCAGGTTGAGCAACCTGGTTTAATGGAAGGTGTCCCTGCTCACGGGTTTGGAATGAGATGATCTTCAATGTCCCTTCCAACCCAAACTATTCTGGGATTCCACAGGAGGAAGTAGAAGAAAAGCTGTAGCAGAATGTGGCGTTTAGTAATAGTGACTGTAAAGCAGGAGAAAGGAGAAACGAGGAATTAAAGTGAAGATATAGATTAAGCTTCATCCTTGAAAACTTCTGTACAGACAAGTCTGACTTGCCAAGGTTAGGATGAGCTTTTTAGCTTCCCACATCCCTGCTATCTACTCATGAAAGGCAAAAGGAATTCTTTATCGGGCTCTGCTTTCGTGGCAGTGGAGGACACAGACGGAGATATCTCGCCCTCTGGTGGGTGAAAACACAACCTGCAGAAGTCTTCGTCTGCATGGTGTATTAAGAAATAATAATTAAAATTACTGGTTATTGGAAGGAAAAATAAATGATATTCTAGAGGTTTTAAGTTCTGAAATTCAGGGAAAAATTGATGAATTATGTATGTGATCACACACAACCCTCCCAAATAAGGTTGATGAGTTGAGGATCTGGGGCAATATGACAGAAAGGGATCAGAAAATCAACGAAACACCATGATGGAGAAATCCCTAAAACTGGGATCCCTAAATCCGGGAAGTCAGTGTGCTGGGGTGTGTCTCTGGAGTGTGTGTAGAGAACACCAGCAGTGTGGGGACTGACAAGGCAGAGATCTGGGTGCATCTGCAGGGCCATGATCTTGTTGGGATCAGGAAGATGTGGTAGGATGGCTCCCACGACCTGAGTGTTGCAATGGAGGGATACAGACAAGCCAAAAAGGTGAGGAGAGGGAGCTGCCCTGTAGTGAGAGAGCAGCTGGAGTGCCTGGAATTCCGAGTGGATGATGAGCCAACAGCTTACAGGGGAAGGGTTCAAGGGATAACCAGTTTTGGTGATATTGTACTGACCCTGCTCCTCATGGGGGACTTCAGCCACCCTGATACCTGCTGGAAGGACAAGAAAAGAGGGATGGAGCATCTCCCCTAAGAGGAAAGGCCAAGAGAATTGGGATTGTTCATCCTGGAGAAGAGAAGGCTTCGGGGTAACCTAATTGCAGTCTTCCAGTACCTGAAGGGAGCCTACAGGAAAGATGGAGAGGGACTATTTAGAAAACATGTAATGACAGGACAAAGGGAAATGGCTTCAAAGTGAAGCCAGAGAGTAGATTTAGATCGGGTATTAGGAAGAAATTATTTAGTGTGGGGTTGGTGAGGCCTTGGCACTGGTTGTCCAGAGAAGCTGTGGATGCCCTATCCATGGAAACATTCAAGGTCAAGTTGGATGGAGCCCTGAGAAACGTGGTCTCGTAGAAGGTGTCTCTGGCCATGGCAAGGGGTTGGAATGAGATGATCTTTAAGGGCTCTTCCAACCCAAACCCTTCTACGATTCTGTGATTTTCAGTCCAGGAGATTTCTGGAATGCAGTGGTGGTAACTCCCTCCTCCAAGTGATGGAGGAGCTGACAAGGAGAGGTGCTTTGCTGGACGTCAGACTCATGGTTTACTGGAAATGTGGGGGTCAAAAGCAGAGCTGGCTGGAGGAGCTCAGTATCCTGAAGGAAGGGAGGAAGGCAAACATCAAACACTAGCCTTCAGATTTTGGCCTCTTCAAAGGCCTCTATCCGCTTGGTAGAGTCCCCTGGGATAAAGAGGCCTGGGAGGAGTCATCTCCAAGCTCAAGAACAATCCATTCTAATGAGCAGGAAGCTGGGAAAAAATGCCAGCAGGCCTGCATGGATAAACAAGGAGCTCCTGGTAAAACTCAAACACAGAAGCAGCAGAGAGAAGGTGAAAGCAAGGACGTGGATAGAAAGGAATACAGAGATTATCTGAGTGTGTGGAGATGAGGAAAGGCAAAGTCCAACTGGAATCTGTTTGGGAAAACCAAAGACAACCAGAAGGGTTTCTACAGGGTGACAAAAGGGAGAGTAGGGAAAATGTGGTGGGCCCATTGCTCAGTAAGATGTGGGAGCTGGTTACAGAGAACATGGAAAAGCCCTCTTCACCTCAGTCTTTACCAATGGGATAAGCCTTCAGGAATCCCTGGTTCCTGAGAGCAGGGAGAAGGGCTGGAGCAGGGAACATGTACCTGGTGGAAGAGGATCATGTCAGGCAATATTTAAAGGATTTTAAAGGTGTATATAAATCCCTGAAGGGAAGGTGCAAAGTGGACAGGATGAGGCTCTGTACCAGGCCCCAGGGCCAGGACCAGAGGGCACAGGCACACACTGGAACACAGGAGGTTCCTCTGAACATCAGGAAACACTTTTTTACTGTGAGGGTGGCTGAGCACTGGCACAGGTTGTCCTGAGAGGTGATGGAGTTGCCATCCTTGGATATATTCAATATCCATCTGGACATGGACCTGGGCAACCAGCTCTGAGTGGCCCTGCTTGAGCTGAGGGTTGGATCAAGTGGCCCCCAGAGATCTTTTCCAAACTCAACCCTTATGTGATTGTGGATGATGAACTAAAATTTCTCTAATCAGAGTCAGGGCAGTTCTGCACTTCCCTTGTGAAAAGGGAATGAAATCCAAAAGGTAACAAGAAACCTTGGAAGTGCTTTGAGATGCACATATAAAACCACACCTTATTGTTCATTATTGTAATTATTATCTCTCTAATATATCCTCTCTGTAATTATTATCCCCATTTTTTTCTAATGACTCATAACCTTCTGTAGCTGTGCAGTTGTGCATTTGGGAATTTCACACCACACCAATTGTTTTGCTTTCACAGATTTTTTTTTCCCATTAAAGTTTTTAAATAAAGATCAGTACAGTACAAAGCTTAAAATATTGTCAATGTTTTCAACAATACAAAGTCAGCAGGTGGGAGTTGGGAAGGGGATGGTTAATAAGGAACACTCATATCCTTCCCTGTTTCCCAAAGGAAAAAAATACAAACTCTTTTGTACTTCTGTTTAGTAATGAACAGTGCTTAAAAATAATCTTGTCAGTAAAAGATGTAAATTGCAAGGCACATGAGGAACCTGTCCTTGCCTTGTTACACAAATTAGGCATAAATACAAATTGAAGGCACCTGTCTCCATCCTCCCCTCCTGCTCTGTACACGGAGCAAATCCTGTCAGTGGGAATTTGTTGTTAACAGCAACCATGGAGCATGGAGCAGACAGCGAAGAGGCTGCCCTTGATCCTCAGGTTCCTTCAGGATTAATCCCCAAAAGAAACAGCACAAGGCACATTGGGATGAATTCTAAGGAGCTGTCCTGGTTTGCAAGATCTGAAGGAACTTGCTCAGGACCAGAGATTCCTGAGGGAGAGGACTGTGACCTCAGGGATCCCTGAGGGATCTCGGGTGGTCAGCTCTTCACCAAGCCTGGCCACTGGTACGTTCTTCCCAGGCATGCCTCCTTAGGAACACCAGGGTGGTGGAGACCTGCTCCAAGCAGTGAGCCCAAGGAGAAGCTCCTGGCGGGGCTCAGACAAGCTGAGCATTTATCAAAGAGGCACTTTGGATTTTTCCAGATCCAGCCCTGGTGTCCTCTGGATCACTGGCAAAGCTTCCACAGCCACTTCCCAGCTGAGACTGCAGCTGAGACTGCAGGTGGAGTCTGCCCAGGAAGGCAGCTAGGTGCGTAAGGCACAAGGATGAAGGAAAGAAAGAAGCTGGCTGGAGGAAGAGGAGGATGGAGACAGGGATGAAGGAAGCTCCAGTGTTGGTGAGCCCCTTGTGACACAAGGGCGCATCCTCACAGCAGCACAGATCTGTATTGTAGATCCCAGCTCACTCCACCCATCATCGTAACCAGGAGTCAGCTCCAGGTGGGAGTGCAGGGCCACACGGAGATGGGCTCGGCTTCACCTGAGGGGAAACGTGGGAGTGTGCAAAACCACCTCCACTGTCACACCACTGCTCCACTGCCCACTTCTGCTCAGCCAGGGAGGAGAAGATATGATCAGAAGTACCAGATATGATCAGAAGTACCTTGGAAGAGCCATGTGGGGCTCCTCTCCCTGTCCCTGAATGAGACAGAATTACCGTACTCACCCTCCTTCAACAAGGGCAGGGCACGTCATCTGTTTTCAAACCCTCAGAGAAGGGGACACCTGGGTGATCCCTTCCTTTGGTACCAATGTAACTCCAGGTAGCATCAGAGCAGGTTTGCTATTACCAGCCATGCCCAATTCTTCTTAATTTTATCTCAGAAATGAGCTCTGGACCAGCCCGATTTACCTTTGTTTCTGCACAGGAACCCACTGATACCATCCAGTCAGTTCCACACCCAGTGCCTTGTGCTGCCTTACCCACCACAAAACCAAGGCAAATTAGGCTGCAAGAAAAAGCTGCTTGCACTGGAAGCCTTTTCTCAAACTGGGAGGAGACCCACAAACAAAGCCAGAGGCCATGGAGGGAGCAGTCCATCAGTGCAGCTGAGTGAGTTGAGCAGCCAGCTGCCATGCAAGGAAGAACTGCTGCTGGCCTCCAATCCAGCCCTTCCCTGCCAGCAGCTGCATTGTCCAAGTGAGTTGGCTCAGATTTAAAACCAGCCGAAAATTACTGACATTTTTTCAGTAGGATTGGTTTCCCAAAGGTCCCTCTCCTGGCACTGGCTCACTCTGTGGTGAGATGAACTTCTGTGCATGGGAAGAGGTTGAACGAGGTGCAAGTGGGACCACCCCTGCTTGGCATCTCCCCTGAGGCAGATTTTCTTCTAGGTCAGCATGGCTGTACCATCTGTACCATCAAAAACACCCTATGAAATCAAGTAATTAATTTCTAAGCTCAGACCAGGACTGATGAGAAAGGGTGGAGTTGATGACCTCGTGAAGGCTTTCCTATGACTTCCTCTCCTATACTCCTATACCAAACTTACTTCCCTCTCCCTTTGTATTTAATTTTCTATAGGGCCATGAGTCCCAAATTTACCTACTAAACACAGGACCAGCAAAGTGCCAATCTACAGGTCTGTTTTCCACCACCTATTAACAAATCTGTTGTCCAGCCCACCTTGCTCCTCCAGCAGGACAGCACTGTTTCCTTCAGGTTAATCTTAACCCAGCTAGGAGGCTCTGCAGATTTAAAATCCCAAGGCAAAGCCCTTCTGGATAACAAGTCCCATGCACATGCATGGAACATGAAAACACACACACACCTCAAGAGCTGAAACACAGATGAAGTGCAGAAATCAGTGCTTGTCCTCACCAACCATATCCCCAACCCTACACTCTGCCTGCTCAGAACCAGCAATCACAATTCATTTGCCTGCCCTTGGGCTCAATGAGACAAATCCGTGGCTGGGATAGATCCCATGGATTCCTTGGTTTTAGCAAGGATTTAATCCTCCTTGGTGGCTCCAGGTTTGATATTCCCCCAAGCCCAGCACAGAATAGATTCTTCTAGTGGGGGACATGGTAATCCAGCCTTTGTTACCTTGGACAGGAGTGACCCATGGACATTAAGTGACCCTGACCACTATCTTTGCTACTCCCCACAGGAATCACCAAGTCCCAAGGCCAAGCCTTCCCCAGGTTGTGCAGGACTCTAATGTCATTACTCTCCTTTACTTTTGCTGTTCCACCTTCATCTAATACTGATAAAAACCTGCCAGAGTCACAGCCCCACTTATCATAAAACAGCAACCCTGAAGCTCCAAGGTCAGCTTTCCCACAATGCTCATCAAGGACACAAAGCACCATTAAGAAGGGAATAAGACTCCTTCACCTTCACACCCTTTTGGCCATGACCACAGTAGTGTTGTTGGAGGACCAGAGCCTTTCCTGTATCAAACAGATCCCATCCAAGTCCACATTTCATGGACATTGCTAGAGGTTGGTCAGACTCCCTGGACAGATGACACAGACCCAGTTTGTCCCAGAGGACCCCAGGTCAAGCCAGGATCTCCAAAGATGTTTTCCCAAAGCCACCTAAGTGACCTGGCATTGACACCCTTGACAAGGGGAGCTCAGAGAGAGCCTGGCTGGAACAGGAAAAGGATTCTAGCAGCCACAGTGCCACATGTGCCCTCACACCCGAACCCTAGAAACACAAACTTCCTGAAACCTTCCTACTGCCTTTGACAGGAACAGTTCTCACACAGATATGGCTGAACCCAGAGAGGTCATCACATCCAGCTGAGCTCCTCATGGTGTTGTGAGCCCTGGCACACCCTTCTGCAGTCCCACAGCCTCCAGGCTGCCCTCCCTGACCTTCAGCAAGGTCTCACCCACAGCTCTACCAGAATGAACAAGGAACCTCTGCCTATTTCAGCATCCTTGGTTCAGTGACTTGTTCTGGCTTAAAACACTCCATGTCCCCCCCTGGATGGCAAAAGGCAATCCCTGCTGTGAAAATGCATCCAGCATGAAGTGTCCAGCCCTTCATCTGAATCCAGGGTCCTGGTTAGTCACGGCGTGTTAGGCAAGTAAGACAGTCATGTCTCTAGTATGTTATGCCCTTTTTCTTGATTTTCTCTGGTGATGTCATGCCTGTCACGTCCGTGACTCTCAGGAGTCCTTTTTAGCCAGGCTGTCCTTGATCCTGCATCGCAGGATGTAAGCTGTGATGGCACTGCAGGCCACCAAGCCAAAGAAAGAGATGCAGGAGAGATAAACGGTCAAAGGCCCATGTCTCTTCAGGAAAATCTCCTGCCTGTTCTTGTAATCCAAAAGAATGGCCTCCAGCTGTGACAGGGTGCAGATGGCCAGGAAGGTGTGGAAGATCTGGTGGGCGTGGCCAACAATATCACAGGAGCCAGGGAAGTATTTCTCAGGGACAGGGCAGGAAAAGAAATAAGCACTGATAAGAAAAAACAGTATCTGGTATGTGTGGTACCAAGCAGCATCCTCCTCACAGCCCCCCAGGTGACACACAACCACCCGGTGAGCCACGGGACTGATATCCAGGATGAAAGCCAGCCCTGCTGGGATCACCTGGCACATCTTCCTCATGATGGGGTAAGGCCGTCGGTACCGGTATTTGGCGTAGCAGCAGCCAGCACAGGACAACCAGCCGCAGAAAGCTGCTGCTGGCAGGAAGAAAAGCCAGAACTTGTCATACCAGGCTTGGTCAGAGCTGTAGTAGAAATGAGCCAAGGCACTGCCATACTGGTAGATGCTGACTCCAACATAGTCCACGAAGTAGAAGGTGTAGTGGTACAGCTCCGACTTGGACTGCAGCAGGTGGGCCAAGAGGCTGCAGGTCAGGTAGGTGACAGAAGAGAGGACGAAGATGAGCAATGGCAAGGACCACGCATCCACAAGCAACTGCTCGGCCTCCACAAACGTCTTGAACCTCAGCAGCACGGCCAGCGCCGCCAGGAGATGAGTCCACACGTTGACCACCTCGTTGTGCTTCTGGAAGAGGCTGAGGAAGTAGTAGCGCCAGTCCTGGCCGGTGGGGCGGTACCCGCTGTGGATGTAGGGCTCGCGGAAGAGCTGCGGCACCTCGCACTCCTTCACCGTGCAGGGCATCTTGGGGAGGCCGTCCTCCAGCAGCCGGGGCAGCCGGCTGAGGTGCTGCCCGCTCAGGGACAGCGTGCTGAGCCGCTCCAGGATGGCTGTCATCCTTCAGCCCCGCACCAGGGAACGCCTCTTCCTGCCCTGAGGGGATGGGAGAAAGAGGAAATGTTAATGGTGGTGCACCGGGGAGAAGAGCATGCTGCCATTACCGGCGGGATTAACAATGGCACCATGGAGACACTGCCCTTAGAGCACCCACAAGTGCCTAAAGGGGCCCCAGGAATGCTGGAGAGGGACTTGGGACAAGGGCCTGGAAGGACAGGACAAGGGGCAATGCCTGCCCACTGCCAGAGGGTGGGGATAGATGGGATATTGGGAAGGAATATTTCCCTCTGAGGGTGGTGAAGCCCTGGCACAGGGTGCCCAGAGAAGCTGTGGCTGCCCCTGAATCTCTGGAAGTGTCCAAGGCCAGGGTGGACGGGGCTTGGATCAACTTGGGATAGTGGAAATTGTCCTTGCCCATGACAGAGTGTTGGGTCAAGATGGTCTTTCAGGTCCCTTCTATCCCAAACCATTCCATGATTTTATGAATACTGTCAAATTTAGGGGTACCAGATCTCCTGGGAAGTTAGAGAAGGGTCTGAGGCAGCATGAGATTCCCAGGGATATCTGTTCCCTGACCTAAATTCAGCACAGAGGGGGATGGCAGAGCTTTGTCCCTGCAGGTCAGCCTGCATCAGATGGGCACAGCAATGTCACAAGCCTGCCCTTCCTCCCCACTTCCTCAGGCACTCAGCTTGGAGCGTGTTCAGGAGCCACAAGCTGCCAACAAGGGGCTGCAGGAAGCAGATAGTTGGCAAGAAAGCATCTGATGATTTATGAAGGTGATTTTTCACCCCTTACCGCAGAACAAAATGCTCAGGGACAAAACTGGGATGTAAATTACTCATCTAAGGGATAAAGACCCTGTCTGCACATGAGTTAAGAGGGTCCCAAACAAATCATGGAGGTTGCAAAGAAACTCAACCTTCCCTGTCACAGAGCTTGCCCATGGATTACTGTAGTGAGTATGGCAGAGGGAGAAGTGGAGAAATCCACAGTACCAAACCTGCAGCCCTCATCCCTCCACAAGTAAGAAGCATCAGGACTGAGAGGGACTGAAGAAATGAGAGGCTTCACATCCAAGCTGGCTGCAGTTTGGGTACAGCATCAGAGCCTTGGGAGCATCCATGGAGCCAATGCTGAGGGACTGCCAGAGAAGTCCCTGGATGCTCAGAGCAGCCAAACCCTGTGCTGGGCACTCCTCTGCTGCTCTGCTCCTTGGTAACCTCTAGACTTGCTAAGCTCTGGCTGGCAAGATTCAGATTCAGGGCACAGCAGGATCCTGATGTGTGGAGAACAACTCTTGGCATTAAATAAATTCCCAGTACCCCCTGTTTCCCAATAACCTAGATAGCTCTCTTCCCTGCTGCTGTTTGTGTCATACAAAATAGAGGAGAATTCATCACAAATGCCCATGTTAAACTGAAATTGGTGCTGATGGGGCCCCACCAGACTGTGCAGGGCTGTGGTTAATCCTGTGAAATCAATGCACAAAGGTTTTCAGGAGCAGAATCTGTCTCCTAAGCTTATATGCACACAACTGGAGCTGCAGGGGATGGAGGTAGCAAAAAAAAAAAAAAAAAAAAAAAAAAAAAAAAAAAAAAAAAGAAAGAAAAAACCCCACAAGTAAGTATTTTGCCTGAGTGTGGAAAACAGCCAATTTTTCTCCTGCTGCAATTTTTCTCCTACCAGCTGTGTCCAGAGGTGAGACACCAGTAGTTTGTGTGGGTACCTGGTCTAGTGAAGGTGTCCCTGCCCATAGCAGGGGGCTGGAACTAGAGGAGCTTTAAGATCCCTTTCAACCCAAACCAGTCCATGATTCCATGATGCAGGCTAGGCTGTGATACAGAGGACAGGACAGTGTTAAACACCATGAGAGAGTTTCTGAAAGCAAGGAGGTGGGACCTGGCAGTCCCAGGGTGAGACAGCACAAAGAGCAAAGTCAGAGCAGACTCTCAAGCAGGCAGCAAGTCTCACTTCCTGTAGAAACCCAAAGCATCTGATAAGAAACAAAATATTTTCACGTTGCTTCTGTATTCTAGCAGAGGGGAGCTGTCATAATTAGGTTTCATTTTCCAGAAAATTCTTTCTGCCCTACACTGCCTTGGCTTTCTCCCTTAGCATCTCTCAGGGCTGGAGGTTTTTTCCTCTGTTTGTCACAGGGGACTTTGTCTGCTGTGTTTGATGGAGCTGCCTTAGCCACAGAAGACAAAGTGGTCCCTGGAAATGCTGTTTTAGTTTCACAAATGTATAATGATGAAGGGAGCACACTTGCTGGGCAGTTAATGTTCTTAATGTTAAGATTTTGTTTCTCTAAGGGTCTGCAGGGTCCTGATCTATGATTGGACATGCAGTTAATTTAGCAGGTTGTGCATTCCCGTGGAGTTACATGCCAAAATCTAGGCAGGCAAGGCAAGTTTTGACTTTGGGGCAGTCCTGTGAGGGCAAGGTGTGAACTGGAGGCAACACTCACTCTGCCCTGTTCCAATGCACAGCCAGTCTGTTCTGGCTTCTTGTAGCTAGTGGAGTTCATTCATAAATCATGGAATTGTGGAGTGCTTCAGGATGGAAGTGATGTTAAAGATCACCTCATTCCAACCTCCTGCCATGGACAGGGACACCTTCCCCTATCCCAGGTTGCTCCAAGCCCCATTCAAACTTGGACACATCCAGGGATGGAGCAACCACAACTTCTCTGGGCAACCTGTGCCAGGGCCTCACCACCCTCACGGGGAAGAATTTTTTCCTGCCCATAGCAGAAGAGTTGGAACAAAATGATCTTTCCAACCCAGACCATCCTGGGATTCTATGATTCAATGATCATGATGGTGAGGCAGAAGAAGAAAGGACAATGCTGAAGTTCCTTACATCTTGGAGAGAACAGAGTAATGCCAGAGTGAATCCCAGCAGAAGAGGAACTGAAAACCAGCTCCAAGAGGGCACAGCTGCAAGCATAGGGCAAGAGGGCACAGACCTGCAGAGATGCTCATCTCCTGTGGAGAAACCTGCTGAAAACTGCACGTAAAGTACAAAGGCAACACATGGGAGGGTGGCAGCTGAGCCTGGGAATAGGAATGGATGGGGATGCAGTCCATGGCCTGCCTGCTTTGCATGCTGACAAGGGTGTGAGAGAGACAGGCAGCTTCTGTCCCAGGCACAGCCTGGCTCTGGCTTGCACCGCTCGTACTCGTGCCAGGATTTTGCCAAGGTCTCTCATCCCCAGAGCTCAGTGCATGCAGCGAGCATCGCCTCAGAGAGCCTGGGCACTGCACATCTCCCTGACAGCACAGATTATTCCAGGCAGGCTTTCAGAGCTGGAAAATGCCATTTTTAAACAGGCTGCGAGGGACAGAGATTTTCAAAATAATAGTCCGAAATCACAAGAAACACATCTGATACTGGACTGAGCAATGCTAAATCGGGAACCTGGTACCCTGCTTATTTCAAACCTTGTGATATGAGTGAGTGAGAACGAGTTGGCAGCTTCCAGCGATCATGTGATGGGACAAAGTGACGAGCAATTAACGTTAGAAAAGAGAGAGAAAGAGAAAAAAAAAACAACAAAAAACACCAACCCAGAAACCCAAGGTCAGCACTGGCTGTTTCACTTTCACAGAGCCCCTATTCTTTTCCCTTCACGGGGGCGTAGGAGCAGCTGAAAGCCACATTCATCGGCGGGGTGTCTCGTTGAGATTCTGTCCTCACTCCCATCTCCGGGGGATTCAGTTATTTTGGCTGCTCCCAATTAACAGCAACCAAGTATCGTTTGTTCAGGGAGGGAGCTGCAAGGCGAGAAGGAGGGCGTGGATGATGGCCAGGCTGGATCATGACATCCACAATAAAAACTCCCGGCACAGGAGGAGAACGATCCTGTTCCAATTTTTCTCTCCCTTTTGAAGAGGGTAATTGGAAACCCGAGCTTTTTCCCAGCTCTTTTGCTTTTTGGTCACAGTCTGATGGAAGGGTTTGAATGAGAAAATTTCCTACAGAGTACGGTCGATTTTCCCACCAGTCTGGCCCCCGAGTTCACTGTCTGGGATTGAGGCTGGACCAATGTGATAGATTTACTTGCAGGCTGGTATTCAGGCATCAGAGGTTTACACAGGCTTCCAAAAAGGCAGTAATTCCTGGTAAACAAAGCAGGGAGGACCGGGGGTACTCTGCTTTGGGGAAGTCTTTAATAAATGCGTGGCATTTAAAACAGAGAAAGAAAAAAAGAAATAGTGGTTGTGGACAGCATGAAAATAACAGACTGGTTTGGAGAGCTGCAGGTGATTAATGCCTGAATTCCTCTCTTCTGGCAGTTGAGCAAAAGTCCTAGGGGGGACTCCAGGTCATTTTGAAGCTTTTGGGGTTTTATTGTGAGCCATTCCTACATGGGGTTGACTTTGGTGTCACAGCTCCCAGTGCACCAGGATGGCAGGGAGCAGCTCAGCTCTGGGAGAGGCTGCACCAGGGCTGCACCCAGCTCAGATGCACTAGATAAACCCAATCCCAAACCCTGTTGTCTGAAGGCTGGTCCTCCCTGAGCATAGTTTAATTAAAGAGAGAGAAAACTTTGAGGGAGAAAGAGGGAGAAAACTAAAGAGGGAGAAAACTTTGAAAGACCATCCTGGGAGCACAGTGCCAGCTCCTCCATCCTATTTTTGCCCCATGTTTTGGAAAGGCCCCTCCAGAGCTGAGAAAATAAGAGACCATGGACTGGCTCAAGAAGCAGTTCCTGTGCAGTCTTGGTATTACCTGCTTCCTTCTGCCACCCATTTAGGGACCAACATTGCTCCAGACTGCAGCAGGAACACCCAGAGCTCAGACACCTTCTGTGGGGAGTTACTGAGATTTACATGGGATTTACAACCAGCACAGGCTCCCCAAAGGAGCTGTGGCTGCCCCTGGATCTCTGGAAGTGTCCAAGGCCAGGATGGACAGGGCTTGGAGCAAACTGGGATAGGGGAAGGTGTCCCTGCCATGGCAGGGGGGTTCAACTGGGTAAGCTTTAATGTCCCCCCCAACCCAAACTACTCTGTGATTCCATGATTTGATGGTTTGTGCCAGGGACCAGCCCTGCCAGGACAGGCAGCAGGGTGTGAAGAACTTATTGACTCTCCAGCATCAAAGAAGTGGAAATCCCCACAACCAGAGAGGGGCCAGGTGTTTGGGGCTTTTCTAAACTGGGCTTACACTTTCCCATCAAGGAAATGGGGATATCAGTCCTCATCTGCCTGATGGAAATGAGATCTCATGCTCATAATGCACTGGGCAGTGCTGGGACTACTTAACAGTGAATTGCACAGAAGATTTTATTTCCCTCAAGGCACTTAGGTACCCTGTTAGATCTACATCAGCCCAGTTACTCCTCCAACAGGGACCTGCACAGGCTGGGATGCTCTGGAAAGTAAAAGGTGGTGCCATGTGATTTACTGAAAGGCACAACTTAAAACAACCTGACCTCTTCAGGAAAAAAAAAAGGTCAAAATAACCTTGTGGAAAATTTAAAATAAAAGAAGATGGTTCAAATTCTCCCCTTCTCCACACACACACACACACACACACACAGAGTGCAGCCCAAGCAGGGTTTGTCCAAGCTTGTATCCCTCAGGAAACGAACGTCCCGTGATGCTGGGAGACGAGCCATGAAAGCCAGTGGGAGGTGGCAGGATCCCCCACGGAAGCCACGGCAGTGTCAGCTCCCCTGCAATTCCTGGCCTGGCAGCAAGCTGGGCCAGCAGCCAGCTCAGCCCTGCTGGGCAGCAAGTGCCTCTTGACATGGGCTCAGCGTTGCCTGAGCTTTGGGATGGGGCCAGGGGATGACAGCAGTGGAGCCAGCACAGGGAACGCTGTGCTCGGAGGGCACAGAGCAAAAACAAAGCTGCTTGCAAATGCATCCCAACAAGGGGGGCACCCCTGAGGCCCTGTGGTGTTTGGGGGACCAAAGCAGGGGAATGGAACCCCAAAATTAGGAAACCAAAGGTTGGATGTGGCTGGTGGCTTTATTGTGAGAATCCAAGCATCACGTGCAAGGAGGGGGTTGATTTTCACAACATCAGGTTCTCAGAGATCAGCTGGGCTGGCTTGACAATTCCTGTGCTGCTGCACCCCTCAAATGGGGGGCCACACACAAACTGTCAGCCAGGAACAACTCCTGCACTGTGCTATCTCCCAAACCATGTTAGGGAATGGCACAGTTCTGGTTTGCTGAGATAGCACAGCTGCAGTTTCCTCATGCCTAACCCAGCTTAGAGCTCGGTGATGCTGCTGCTAACACAGCCAATAATTCCTGGAAAAAAATTTAAAAATTCTCCTGGCTGAGGATTCCCTCCTCTGGCAAATCCACTCCCTCTGTATCAAAATTTGCTCAAGAGCAAGGTAATATTCTGCAGCTTTTCTTCCTGATCTCACTAATCCTTTGCTGTTTGTGCTTTCCTGATCCCTTCACCACTTTCTTTTCCCACACACAAACAACACACAGCATCTGATGCTTTGGGGCTGGATTTCAGGTGGCTGTGAAATCCCTGGATGAGTACACCAGGAATCAAACCAGACTGGGACACAGTCCCAAACTGTAACCATCAGGTTGCTGAACTGTCAGCACACCCCTGGGCATGGTTTTGGTCCTGCCACCCCCACCAGTCCCTGCCAGCTGTATTCAACCATCTGATGGACTGGGACTGACCCTTTCCAGAAACTGGAATTGTGTCAGCAAAGTGCCTGGGGGTTTTCCCCCTGCACTGACTGAAAAAGGAGCCTGGATTTGTCACAGTGACATCCCACTCTCACCTCCTAAACTTCCTTTAGCACTAATCTTCCTTCAGTGCAGAACTGGGAACTCCTGCTAGCACAGGGAAACCTCAACAAACCAGCCAATCCCTCCCTGCTCAGATCCATCTGCTGATGGGACAACCCTGGAACCATCTGCGGGCAGAGCAACCAAACCAAACTGCCCATGTGCTGTTTGTGGGTTCAAATCATCCCCAAAAAACCTCTGGGCTGAAGCTGCTCAGCTTTGCTGTCATCCACAAAAGCCTCTTGCACAAAAACCATCATTTTTTTTTTTTAGGCTGTGGATTTTAGAGCTTTGGTCACTAGAAAAAAATGTATATAAATCATGCAGAGCCCTGCGGCTGCTGCGGGCAGAGGAGGCACTGCCAGGGAGAGACTGCAGCCCTGAGCCAACCCCATGGACCTGGGAGCTCTCCTCTCCCCTGAACTAAAAGTCATTGTCCCCATCCTGGACCTCGTCCCATTTAACCCCATGGCCTCTCCCAGCCAGGTTCTAGGTTTGCAGTGACAGAAGTGATGCTACAAAGCTCCAAGGAAGAGGCAGATGGCAGATTCCCTCCCCAAAAGGCATGCAGGCTGTGCTGCATTCACTTGCTTAGAACCCTACCCAATCCCAAGGATTTGGTGGGGCATGGAGGGTGGGAAGGAGATGGGAGCAAGCTTCCCCTTACTACCTGGAAGTGTCCAAGGTGAGCTTAGACAGGGTTTGGAGCAATCTGGTTTAGTGGAAGGTGTCCCAGTCCATGGCAGGGATTTGGAACTGGACCATCTTTAACGTCCCTTCCAACCCAAACCATTCCATGATGCTATGAAGGATGAAGCTTATAAGGTATGGCATGTGTACAGCTGCAGCCTCCAGCAGCCTCCCTGGGTATTTATTCATCTGAAATTTACTAATGATTAATTGTTTATGCACTTAAAGGGCCACTGGTCTGACCCCATGAGCAAGGGTTACCCCATAAACTGGCAGATAAAAAATTAAGCTGGTGCCTGACTCAAGATGTGCAAGTAGCTGCAAGCTCATGCACGTGACCTGGTGGTGGCACCTCCCTTGTGGCCATCCCTCCCTTGTGGCCATCCCTCCTTGCCATCCCTCCCTGCATCCACAGGGACACAGCCCTCAGCTCGGCCACAGGCTGCGGCTGCAGCTTCAGCATAAACAAATAAAAGCAATTAATGTCCAGGAAACAGAAAATCCTGCAGGGTGCAGGGCTGTTAACCCACACCTTCCCCAGCTGCGTGGGAGGGAATGTGCAACTGTGTGGTTTGGCCTGAGGAGCCCTGGAGTGGCTTTCTAAGAACTGTTTGCAGCACATATCACCACAGCACCCCAAGGCAGGAGCACAGTCTGCTGCTAGAATTCAGAATTCATGGCTGCCTGTCCCCTGGCAGAGGGCAAAACCAGACTTCAGACCTGCTGGATTCATCCTTTTTCAAGACCTTTCTGTAACTTTGCTCTTTTTCAATGACTGTTGCCAGGGAAGCATTACACTCCTCATCCTCATCTGCAGCAAACCATCCCAGAATCCCAAACTATTTTGGGTTGGAAAGAACCTTAAAGCTCATCTCATTCCAAACCCCCTGCCATGGGCAGGGCACCTTTCACTAGACTAGGTTGCTCCAAGCCTCATCCCACCCAAAAATCCTCCAACTAGCGATATTTAAATAATTTCCCAGCTCTGAAGCCACAATCCCACAACAAGTGCACCTCTCCATCCCAGTAAAAACCTGTGTGCCCCTGTGTGTCACCCTGGCACAGCTAATAGGATGCTCCAAACCCAACCCTGCTCATGCCAGGGAGGAATTGGTTTGGCACCAAAACAAACAACCGTTAAATGTTTACCTGAACTTATATATCTATATATTTGTGTTCAAGAAAACCAGAACACTTTAAGACTGTCCACAATATTTCCCTCCACTTCCTGAAAAAAAAAACAAAACAAAAACAAAAACAAACAAAAAACCAACCAACCAAAAAAAAAAAAAAAAAAAACCAAAGAAAAAAAAGAAAAAAAAAGTGAGATGCTTGTGGTGTTTTCAGCCAGGAAAACAGGGGGGAGGGACATGACCCCGAAGTGTCCTGGAGAAGATCAGCAGGGAACAATCCTTCGGTGACCCTTTGGAGACGCGCCCCAGCTCTCTCGTGTCTGCGCAAGGAGCAGGCGGCAGCTCCAAGGCAAACACCGGGAGCTGGTTCTTCTCCCAGCTCACGGCTGAACTATGCATCTCCTTCCCGTGGCCTCCGCAGCTCCCCGGGTGTCAAAGTCGTTAAAGGAAAATCCGCCCACAGCCATTTCAAACAAACACGCAGGAAAACCGCTGCCCACCTCTCTTCTTCAGGAAGCCCTTGAGATAGCGGTAACGGGGGAATTTAAGGCAAAATCCGCGTCTCCCTGCTCATCCCTGCCCTCCTTAAGCTCTTCTCCAGCACCCACCTGACCGCTGGACCAACCCCGGGTGGATGAACCACAATTGTGCGTGGCACGGAGGGAAAGATCCCGCATCCCCCCGCATCCCAGGGGTGTCTGCAAGCACCAGGCACCGCACACCGACCAACCCCGCACCCATCCCGCATCCCGCTTCTTTCCGCAGGGAACGATGCTCCCGGAGCGGCGGGGATGCAGGAGCGCGCCGGGAACTCCCCGGGGACCCTCGGGTGTCCCGGCGGGAGAGGAGGGGACCGCAGGGAGGGGATCGCCCGCAGTGTCCGCTCTCAGTGCCCGCTCTCCCTCTCCCGCTCTCCATGTCCACGCTCACCGCCCGCACTCAGTGGCCGCACTCACCCCCTGCACTCAGTGTCGGCTCTCCCGTCCCGCACTCACCGCTCTCAGTGCCCGCTCTCGGTGTCCCCTCGGTGTCCGCTCTCCCCTCCCCTGTCCCGCTGCCGCTGCCGAGTCCCGGCGCCGCCGCCTCCGGGAGCCCCCGCGGCCGCCCCGCGCATGCGCGCCCCGCCCCGCCCCGCCCCGGGGTGGCCCCGCGATCCGGGCCCAGCCCGACCCGGCCCAGCCCGGCCGGGCAAAGCGGGGCTCGACCCCTCGGCACCACCCAGATCGCGTCACCCCAGCGGTGAGTGCTGAGGAGAGCCCAGTGACACATCCGTGAGAGGGGTGTAAAGTCGCAGACTCACAGAGTCGTTCCTCCGAGGTCATGGAGTCCAACCTGTGGCCGGTCCCCAGCGCAGAGCACTGAGTGCCCCCCTCCTGCTGTTCCTTGGCACCTCCAGGGATGGAGATTCCAGCACCTCCTGGGCAGCCCCTGACCACCCCTTCCACGAAGAAGTTCTGCCTCATGTTCTACCTGAACCTCCTCTGGCCACAGCTTGAGGTTCTGTCCCTTGTCCTGTCCCTGTTCCTTGGAAGCAGAGCCCACCCTCCCCTGGCTGTCCCCTCCTGTCAGGGAGTTGTGCAGAGCCACAAGGTCCCTCCTGAGCCTCCTGTTCTCCAGGCTGAGCCCTCCAGGTCCCTCAGCTGCTCCTCATAGGATTTACAAGTCACTGCAAGGTGGTTGGGGATGGGAAGGGACCTTTGGAGGTCACCTGGTTCAGCCCCAGAGATCACTCTCAAAGATGAAGATTCTACATTTAAAGTAAAAATCACAGGACATGGGGCTATGGGCACCCACTGAAGCACAGGAGATTCCTCTGAACATCAGGAAACGCTTTTTTACTGAGAGGCCAAGAACTGGCACAGGTTGCCCAGCAAGAGGTACCTCCATCCTTTGAGATATTTAAATCCATCTGGACAAGGACCTGGGCAACCTGCTCTGTGTGGCCCTAAATGAGCGAGGGGGCTGGACCAGATGACTTCCATGGAGTGGGGGGGAATCCCCTGATTTCAATGCTGTGGACATGCAAGTGTGGAGGAGCAGATGATTTTCTACAAGATTTCCAGGCTAAAAGCAGTATGGCCTCAAGCTAGCTGCCAGCACCAAAATCTTTGGGCTCCAAAAAACAGGTATTTGCACCCAAATGGCCTTTCAGGAGCAGCTCAGGGCTCCTGAGCTGTGCCTGGGAAATGTGTGGGAGAGGCTGATGGATCCTGGATGGAGCTGTGCCAAAAGCACAGTGGTGGGTTCAGCTGTAGGGTCACCGTGACCCCAGGAGCAGGTTAATTTATGAGTTACAGAGTTTGCCCTCTCCAGGCTCTGCCTCAGCTGGTTCATGCAGGTTCTGCTGCTCCAGCCTGTCAGAACCGCTGGGTTTTGATGGGTTTATGAGGAAAACAGGATTGCTTGTTCTGCAGGGAGAGGATCCACAGAGAGGCAGCCCAGGAATGTGACTTTGTGGCTGTGATAAGATCTCTGCAGTCTGGGTGAAGGTTCAGCACATCCCAGCACAAACCTCACAGCATGTGGGAGAGCCAGTGCCCCCAAAACGAGGAAGGAAAACATCCAGGGTGAAGAAGGTGGGAAGGAACCTCAATTTTCCCCTGTCATTGCACTCAGGGATGTGAAAGAGATACAACCGGCAGCTATCAACCCCCCCAGTGACATCTTGCACTCATTTTCTGTCCCTCTTAGACATCTCCTGAAAGACCCATAAACTGCACCCTCCTCCTCCTCCATTCCTGAAACTGGGAGGGGATTCTGCCCCTCTGCTTCATTCTGGTGAGACCCCACCTGCAGAGCCTCCAGATCTGGGACCCCCAGCAGCAGAAGGACGTAGAGCTGCTGGAGAGAGACCAGAGGAGGCCACAGAGATGCTCCAAGGGCTGGAGCCCCTCTGCTCTGGAGCCAGGTTGGGAGAGCTGGGGGTGTTCCCTCAGGGAGAGCTCAGAGCCCCTTCCAGAACCTAAAGGGGCTCCAGGAGAGCTGGAGAGGGACTTGGGACAAGGCATGGAGGGACAGGACAAAGGACAGTGGTAGGAGGTGGGACATAAAATACAGCCCAGGCAGATGGGGATGGGGGGAGGTGACATCCCTGCTGCAACTTGGACACTGCAATGCTGCCAGGCCACCTGCACCTGTTTTACCCAAGTGAAAGGTTTTTACCTCATTTAACCTCCAGGCATGCCCCAGGGCAGCCATGGGAAGGGCAGAGGACAGCTCTGTGTGGGATAACCGCTCTCCTAGGGGGGTGCTGACAGTCTGTTCTGCACCCCAAGCCTGGTGGATGCTGCACAGTGAGAGCTCTTTGATCCCTGGCTCTCAGGTGAGTGGTACCAAGCCATGCTCTGCCGTTCATCTCAAACATACCCTGCTGTGCTCAAACTTACCCTGCTGTTACTCCCTACCATTGACATTTTAAACCCTGAAATGAATCACCCAGCTCCCTCCAAGTCAAAACCCAGGTGTGGTTATGTTTGCCCTGGAGATTAGTCCCAGAGTCAAGACTGGGTTGTACCAGGCTGAGCTCTCCCTACCCTCTACAGTTATCTGATGATTCAAAACCCCTTTGTGCCCTCAAACATGTCCTGAATGCCTTAATTCCCCACCCAAATGTGCATCATAGAGTGGTTTGGGTTAGGATCTCACCAGAATGTAGGAGAGGGGCAGAATCCCCTCCCAGTTTCAGGAATGGAGGAGGAGGAGGGTGCAGTATTATGGGTCTTTCAGGAGATGTCTAAGAGGGACAGAAAAGGGACTTTGGAAGGGATCTGCAAAAGGTTGTCCTAGTGTTTTTAGGTGCTCAGAGTTATTACTCAATAAAAGGATCTTTTGTGGATCAGGGTCTCCCTCTACCAAGAAGCCTCCACACCCACCATGTCTACACTGTGCTGCTGAGAAGCAATGTAGCAGCTTTGCACCAAAGACAACTGAGGTATTCCAAGCACCAAATGTAATCCAGGAAGTAAGAGTTACCTTTTCCCTGTATTTGCCTGTAATAAAGAATAATGACTTGTTATTGTACTGGGGTAAAAGAGAAAATTTTTTGCCCTGTCTGTGCCCACATGGAACTCCTTCCCATGGGGCAAGAATTGATGCTCATCATACATTTGGTAAGTTTTACATAAAAAATCTGCAGATGCAGAATTAGAACAGTAAGAAGACATTAGAACATGAAGGCTTTCTTTAACAAATAATTCAGAAAAGAATATCCATAAAAGCCTTGGGTTACCAAGTTTGGCCTCTCAGAAGGAAGCACTTGATGCAGTTAATTTCGGCACCATCAGCTGTTCCCCACGTGCTGCACAAGGATTGTGTAGCAATTTGGGGTCGGGACTTTCCTGCCTTCTCGTGGTTTGCCCGCAGCAGTGACAGCCCATTGTGACAGTCTGATGGGAGTTACTCATGAGCCTTACACGGCGTGCTGCAACTTCCCAGCTCCCCATCAGGGCAGGGAATGGATCCAGAGCAGCCCTGGGGAGGAGGATTTGGGGGTGCCGGGTGGTGAGAGCTGGACCTGACCCATCCCTGAAACCCCCCATGGCCTGGGGCAGCAGGGGAGGGGGAATTCTGCCCCTCTGCCCCACTCAGGTGAGACCCCACCTGCAGAGCTGCCTCCAGCCCTGGGGCCAACAGCAGAAGGACGTGGAGCTGCTGGAGAGAGACCAGAGGAGGCCACAGAGATGCTCCAAGGGCTGGAGCTCCTCTGCTCTGGAGCCAGGCTGGGAGAGCTGGGAGTGCTCACCTGGAGAAGGCTCCAGGGAGAGCTCAGAGCCCCTTCCAGAGCCTAAAGGGGCTCCAGGAGAGCTGGAGAGGGACTGGGGACAACGGCCTGGAATGACAGACAAGGGGGAATGGATGAAAAAGGGCAGGGTTAGATTAGATACTTGGAATAAATTCTTTATAATAAGGATGATGTACACTGGCAGTGTCCAGGGCCAGTGGACAGCACTTGGAGCAGCCTGGGATAGTGGAAGATGACCCTGCCTGTGGCAGAGGGTGGAACTGAATGGTCTTTTAGGTCCCTTCCAACCCAAACAGTTCTGTGATTCTGTGATTCTAAAGCTGGACACCACTTGCTGAAGTGACCAGTGGATCCTGCCCCAGGGCTGAAAGCAGCTCCCAGAGATCCTGAGGAAGAGGCAGAGAGGTTTTGCATAGAAATGGATGATTTCCAGGCTTGAGGGTGGAGAAAATGAGAGAAATAAAAGAATAGGAAAAAAAAAAAAAAAAAGGGGAACCAGCTGTCACTGTCTTTAGTAACAGCCAGAAGTCATGAGAGCAGATGAGGAGACCAAAATAGCAACATCAAAACCTCAGCTCCGTGTCTGGGCCCTTCAGATTTCCCTGCAAATGTGGTTGGGTTGCCCCATTCCAGAGCTTTGTTGTTGATTCAGCCTCTCCTCTGGTTTCATTTGGAATTCATTTTTCCTTCTGCCCGCAGGCAGGGCCTGTGTGGGTTTGTTTTGGTTTTCTATTAATTGCTGTATTTTCCTCTTGCACAGCAGGAAAACAGGATGAATCCCTGTGGGATCTGGAGTAGCTGTGCATCTCAGGAGCAGGACCACAACAAGATTTTAGGTTCCCATCACTGTGCTAGGGCCATGCTAGAGGCATCTGGGAGGAAAAACAAATCCATATGCTCTGGGCTCCTACTCTGGGAAGAAAGAAGGTGGTTACAGCCCATCCAAACACACTGAAGGACAGACCTTTAACTCCTTACCCACTTTCCTGTGCTCTCCTGGTGAGATACCAGCAGCTGCCTGTGTCTTTCAGTAAAGAAATTCCATTTATACACCCTGAGAGTAGTTTTCCATTTTATTCTTCTCCACAATTAGGAAAAAGCCACAAGAGGTAGAACTGTTTAAAGATTTACCCAGAGTGTGTGGGAATAGCAAATACTTCAAGAAAATTATGTCAGAAATGCCTGAGCTGGGTGAAGATGCAGTGGGGTGAAATTCTCCAGCCTATGTTAGGGAAGAGGTGAGGAGAGAGGATTAAGAAGGGCTCCTTCAGCATTAAATTATTTGTGATGAGAATCAGGACAACACTCTGCTTGTGAGAGTGAATTCACTCCCTGGTTAGGGTTCAGCTCCTGCAACTGCAGCTTCAGGTGAGCCCAGTAAATAGAAATCCCTTTAATCCCCTGGAAAACATAGAATTTACCCTGATAAAAATATCTCATAGGTGGTGTCACTTCTCCACATAATTTCAGTTCTAAAAAGTGACTTTTTTCCATTCCAAACATTGCATTCCATGTTATTATCCTTCTTTTTTATTACAAACAGATTTGAAACCTCCCCTCCACTCTATTGCTTGATGATAAGGTGACACTCCATCGAATTTGGGATATTCTCCCCCCATTTTTGGAGCTGTGAATGAGCCACAAGCCTCTCCCCTGCCCTTCATGGGTGAGGCAAGGCTACTCAGCAGTCAGGAAAGTGAATAGATGGCAACTTGATAATTGAACTGTGGCTTGAAAATTGACATTTAGTTGAACTAAGAGGAAAAAAAAAAACAAAACTAACAAAAACTACAGCAACAACAACAAAACTCCACAACATCCCAGAATCTCAGAAGGGTCACAGGGTACCTTTAAACCTCAGAAACCCCACATACAGGTGGATGCTGCCACACAGAGGTGTGAGGAAGGGATGAGAAAATCCACACTCAATACTGTTAAAGAGCTCCATGTGCAATTCAACCATGGATTCTCCTGCATCCACCCTTGATCCTTCTGTTTCTCTGCAAGCCCTCCAGACCCAGCCCTCTGTGTGCTAAGTGCTTAATTCCTGTTTTTTCCAGTGGATAGAAAGTGCTAAATGTCCCAGTGAGCTTCTGCTGCCTTTTCACCCCATAACCTCCAGAATTCAGCAGAGAGGTGAAACCAGGGAGACCTTGGGCACAATCCTGGGGAGTCCCAAAAGCCAGGGAAGGCTTCTGCCTTCTTCCCAGCCTTCTCCACCTCTCTCCATCCCTCTCTCCTCCTCGGCCTGCCCTGCCCCATGAATTATTCAGGCAGCAGTTGCTATAGGTGCTGTCATGAATAACAACAGCGCTATTTTTATCCCTCACTCCTGTTACCTTTCGCCAGGAGCGAGTGAGGCCCTGCCAGCTCCCGACAGGAGGAAAACTGCAGCCATCCACAACGTGTCCATGGGCTGGGATTCATTCTGACCACCCAAAAATGGGTGAGATCTTGTGCAATCCACATAAATGTGCCTAAATCTCATCCTGGTAACTGCTCTGTGTTTTACTCATGGGGTGCTTTGCATCCATATTTTATTTTTTCCACCTATGTTTTATCTGCAGTGGAGCACAGAGAGTGTCCATTGCTGGATTTAATATTCTGCCTGTTGCACAGAGAGAAAAAGCATCTCAGAGGTGAAATCTTGAAACGGGTTCTGGCAATTTATATGGGATAAATCATATTTCCTTTAGGGACTTACACGGATTCCTTCAGCCAGTTTAGATCCTCAGTGGATAATGTGCCCATTAAAAAAAACAACAACAAAACCCAAATACAAATATTAAATATTATAAATATAAATATCAAACATTATAAATATAAATATAAAAGATTAGAAATACAAACATTAAATATAAATATAAATATAAATATAAATATAAATATAAATATAAATATAAATATAAATATAAATATAAAATTTATAAATATAAATATAAAAATAAATTAGAGATAGAAACAGAAATATAATAGAAAAAGAGAAATAGAAATAGAAACAGAAATAGAAATAGAAATAGAAATAATAGAAGTGCCAGGGGCACATCAAAGGTTTTCTCTGTTAATTCTTTGTGCTTTCTCCACTGATGAAAACAAGAAATGTCCAACAAATCCCAGGGAAGGGGTGGATTTGAGGAGCAGCTGGAGGGAAATGGGTCCTGCTGAGTGTGCAGAAGCAGGGAAGCTGGAAGCTATTCCAGCTGCAGGGAACATCTCTGGAGCTAGTAGGGCAACCTGGAAGATTAAAGGGGAAAAAATAAGAAAAATGGAAAGGAAAAAGAAAAGAAATGAAAAGGAAAAGGAAAAGAAGAGAAAAAGTAAGAAAGCAGCAATAAAGCAGAAGATCCTTTATTTATGCCAACCTGCCAAACTAAATACAGCATCAAATTATTCCAGAAGAGGGCTAAAAGACCTAAAAATGAAACTCTGAACTTTCACTTTGACACAGAGCAATGTGAAAAAAATCTCTCAGGAGCAGGACAAGTAGCCAGGACTTGGGCTGCACGTATCCCAAGCCACAGAATTGCCAGGCATTTCCAGTGAGGGATCTGATCCAGGCACACAAGCAGAAAATGGGAAACGGGGCAAAGGCTGTTTCCTGCTCCTCTTCCGAAGCACCAATCGCAGCTGCTCCCTCTGGAGAGATCAGGCAGCGGGAATTCTGTGCCTCAGGGTTTGCACAGCCCAGCAGACCCCGGGGTGAATATTTATTCCCAGGATTACCCTGGAAAAACTGCTCTGAGCTACAATATCCAGGGGACACGGCCAACTTTGTGTGCGCGGTGTGCCCTGCTGAACAAAATATTTTGTCATGCTTTTTTTTCTTTTTCTATTTTTAAACAGTTTACATAAATATTTTTAAGGGATACTGTGATCGTTTTTAAGGGGGAGCAGCAGGTTTCCCTGTAGGCAGCGGCACCTTTTGATTCGTGCCTACAACAGGAATTTCTTCCTCCTCTTAGGAGGCTTAAAGGAGGCTTGGAAAAAAGAGGGAAAGGGAGTTTTTACACAAGCAGATAGTGACAGGACAAGGGGGACTGGTTTTTAACTTGCCAGTGGGTGGGGTTAGGTGGAATATTGGGGAAAAAATCCTTCCCTGTGAGGATGGGAAGACCCTGGAATGGAATTCCCAGAGAAGCTGTGGCTGCCCCTGAACCCCTGGAAGTGTCCCAGGCCAGGCTGGATGGGGCTTGGAGCAACCTGGGACAGTGGAAAGTGTCCCTGTCCATGGCAGGGGGTGGAATGGGATGGGCTTTAAGGTCCTGTCCAACCCAAACATTTATTCTGGGATTCTAAGACACATCCAAAATCGCCTTTTCCATCCCAAATACCACAAGACCGGTCGGTTTTGTGTGGTCACCCCCAAACTGCTGGAATCACACTGAAAGGAAAAAGCAACGCCCACCCAGCCTGTACGGGGTGAAAACACCCGGAAACGGGGCTCCCCAAAATACAATATAAAAACCAATACCTTAAATTAGTTTTTAATTAGTTTTTAATTATTTTAGGGGGGGGGTTCCTGGTTTGGGATTCTATCTGGGTTGTTTTTTGTTGTTTTCGTGATTGATTTTTAAAATACTCTTTTTTTCCCTAAAGCGGCATTTTCAGCCCCTCGGTGACTTCCAAGAGCCGGAACCGGGATCAAATCCGATCCCCAGTACCCCGCCTTGGCCCCGCCCGTGCACTGCCCCCGCGCTTTGATTGGATGAACGTCATGTCCATCACTATTTCGCCGTTCTATTGGCTGGCGCTGGGAGCTGCTAGCCAATCAGCAACGGTAAGGGGCGGGCCGAGGGCGGGTTTCCCGCGCTGTGGCGGGAAAGGAGCCGCGTTTGGCGCGAAACGGGAGCGCGGCGGGGGCGGATCGCGGGCCCTGATCTGATCGCGGGCCCTGATCTGATCGCGGGCCCTGATCTGATCGCGGGCCCAGCCGGCTTCCCTCGGCTCTCACCGCCTTCCCCGGCAGCACCAGCAGCGGCAGCAGCAGCGGCGGCGGGATCCGTCCCAGGTCGGCCGGCAGAATGGCGGCGCCGGCGGGCGGGCTGGAGGATGCGGAGCTGCGGGAAGCGCAGCGCGATTACCTCGATTTCCTGGACGATGAGGTGAGACGAGCTGGGAGGCGCGGGTGCTGCGTCCCTTGCATGTCCCCTGGGGTGGGGGGACACCTGATCTGTGTCCCCATGTCCCCTCCCCACTGTATCCTCGGGGATTGGGGAGCATCTCATCCCTGTGCGCCCCCGCCCCATGTCTACTCCCGAAGTTCGGGAACACTTGGTCCCTGTGCCCGTCCGCCTCCCCTAATCCATGCTCCTGGGAATTGGGAGCACCTGGTCGCTGTGTCCCCCCCATTCCTACCAGGGTTTAGGGAGCACCTGGTCCCTGTGTCCCCCCTGTTCCTACCAGGGTTTAGGGAGCACCTGGTCCCTGTGTCTCTCCATTCCTACCAGAGCTTGGGAGCACCTGGTCCCTGTGTCCCCCCCATTCCTACCAGGGTTTATGGAGCACCTGGTCGCTGTGTCCCCCCCATTCCTACCAGGGTTTAGGGAGCACCTGGTCCCTGTGTCCCCCCCATTCCTACCAGGGTTTAGGGAGCACCTGGTCGCTGTGTCCCCCCCATTCCTACCAGGGTTTAGGGAGCACCTGGTCCCTGTGTCCCCCCTGTTCCTACCAGGGTTTAGGGAGCACCTGGTCCCTGTGTCTCTCCATTCCTACCAGAGCTTGGGAGCACCTGGTCCCTGTGTCCCCCCCGTTCCTACCAGGGTTTAGGGAGCACCTGGTCCCTGTGTTGCCCCTTCCTGCTTAGCTGGTGGGATAAAGGGCATCCAGCTCTGCAGGAATGGGCTCCTGGGGGTTTTTTCACACAGGAGTGAAGTGAAAAAACCTGCAAAGTGAATTGCTTTTTGGGTTTCTTTCCACCACTCCCACTTGCAGGAAGACCAAGGGATTTACCAGAGCAAGGTCAGGGACATGATCAGTGAGAACCAGTATCGGCTCATTGTCAACATCAACGACCTGCGGCGCAAGAACGAGAAGAGAGCCAGCAGGTGGGTGTGGGGCACCAGGGGACACCTGGGGCACTGGGCTTGAGAGGGGTTTCAAAGGTCCAGCCCTGGTTCTGCAGGTCATTTGTCACAAGAAAGCACCAAACCTTCTCCTCTGGTGAAAGCCAGGGCCTCCCCACCCTCACAGGGAACAATTCCTTCCCAATATCCCATCTAACCCTTCCCTCTGGAAGCATGAAGCCATTCCCCCTTGTCCTCTCCTTCCATGCCCTTGTGCCAGGTCCTTATCCAGCTGTTTTGGAGTCCCTGTAGGCACTGGAAGGGACTCTAAGGTCTTCTCTTCTCCAGGCTGAGCAACCCCACTTCTCTCAACCTTTTTGAGGATGCTCAGGGATATTTTTGACCAGCCTTGCCAGTCTGGCCAGGGTCATGTGAGGATTTCTAGATGTGCTTGGAATTGTTCTCCTCCTCGCTGCTGGTGCCAGTGCACCTCACACAGAGCTGTGATAGACTTCAGTTTTTTTTTCATCTCCTGATAAACTTGTGGAGCAAGCAGGGGTGTGTGAAAAAGCATTGATGAGGAAGGGGTTGACCCTCTTTTGTCACCTCCCTGTGCTGCAGGCTCCTGAGCAATGCCTTTGAGGAGCTGATTGCCTTCCAGCGTGCCCTGAAGGATTTCGTCGCCTCCGTTGACGCCACCTACGCCAAGCAGTACGAGGACTTCTACATTGGGCTGGAGGGCAGCTTTGGCTCCAAGCACGTGTCCCCACGGACACTGACAGCCTGTTTCCTCAGCTGCATTGTCTGTGTGGAGGGCATCGTGACCAAGTGTGAGACTGGGGGACACCCAGGGGCTGTGGGTGTGGAGGGGCTGGGGATTTGGTGTGGAGGAGCTGGAGCCCTCCAGGAGCTGTGGTGTGGAGAGGGACTTGGGACAAGGGTCTGGAGGGACAGGACAAGAGGATAAGTGGGAGTGGTTTTACACTGACAGAAGGTAGGATTAGATGGGATATTGGGAAGGAATTCTTGGCTGTGAGGGTGGGGAGGTCCTGGCACAGGTTGGCCAGAGAAGCTGTGGCTGCCCCTGAATCCCTGGAAGTGTCCAAGGCCAAGTTGGATGGGGCTTGAAGCAAGGTGGAAGGTGTCCCTGTCCATGGCAAGGAGTGAAACATGATCTTTAATGTTCCTTCCAATTCAAATGTTCCTTCCCTGGCAACCTGGGCCAAGGAGCTTGGCTGAAGGTCTTGAGTGTTGGGATGGTCTTTAAAATCAGCCAGTCCTGCCTATGTTTGACAATGAGTTGTGACCCAAATAATTTTAATGTTGGAGACCCTTTTGGGGGCTGTCTGCTGACAGAGGGGTGGGACATCCCAGCCCCAACTCCTCTCTTTTCCAATCCCAGGCTCTCTGGTGCGTCCCAAAGTTGTCCGGAGTGTCCATTATTGCCCAGCTACCAAGAAAACAATTGAGCGCCGATACACAGACATGACCTCCCTGGATGCTTTCCCATCCAGCTCCATCTACCCTACAAAGGTGAGGTGAAGCAGCAGCATGTTCCTCTAGGGAAAATGTGCCACCTTCAGGATGGAGCTGCTGAGCCCCAGCCTCCAGTCCTGCTGAACAGCCTTGTGCAGGGTGGGTGATGCACCCCATGTCCTCCCTGCTCTCCTGAAAAATGGTGCTCATCTTTTAATTTGGGTTCCTGCTTTAGGATGAAGAGAACAACCCGCTGGAGACAGAGTTTGGCCTCTCAGTCTACAAGGACCACCAGACCATCACCATCCAGGAGATGCCTGAGAAGGCCCCGGCAGGGCAGCTGCCACGCTCGGTGGACGTGGTTCTGGACGATGACCTGGTGGACAAGGTGAAGCCTGGGGACCGCATCCAGGTGGTGGGGACATACCGCTGCCTGCCAGGGAAGAAAGGGGGCTACACTTCAGGCACTTTCAGGTGGGTCTTCCTGGGGCTTCAGCCCTCTCACCCTGTTTGGCTGGGTCTCTGGAAGGTGAGATCTGGCAGGTGGCCATCAGAGAGTTGGGTCAAACAGCGGCTTAAATCACTTGGAAGTGGTTTGCACCTTGATCCTATTTATGAGATATGCTGAGTTGGAAAGGACCTACAAGGATCACTGAGTCCAATTCCTGGCCCTGCACAAGACACCCCAGTAATGCCCCCCTGTGCAGCCCTGAGAGTGTTGTCCAAACTCTTCTGAGCTCTGGCAGCCTTGGGGCCATGCCCATTCCTTGGGAAGCCTGGTCAGTGCCTGACCACCCTCTGGTGGAAGAACCTTTCCCTGATATCCAAAATGAACTTCCCCTGACCTTGTTCCAGCCATTCCCTTGGGTCCTGTCACTGGTCACCAGAGCACCCAATTGGTGCCACTTCTCCACTTCCCCTCGTGAGGAAGCTCTAAACTGTGGTGAGGCCTCCCCTCACAATATGCAGCTGTGACTTCCAGCTGTGCCCAGGTTTTGGATGCTTTTAAAAGATGCTCCACTGATGGTCCAGCACAGTCAGATCAAGGGTGCTACAGCTATCAAAGCTTCCCACCCCTTTCCAGGGCTTCCTAGAGCAGGTGATGGCCCTGTGGAAGCTTCTCCTTTGTCTCTGTGGGGTTTGCAGAGCTGACCACAGCTGTGTCCCTTCTCCAGGACCATCCTCATTGCCTGCCACGTGAAGCAGATGAGCAAAGACCTCCGGCCTCTCTACTCTGCTTCAGATGTGGCCAAGATCAAGAGATTCAGCAAGAGCCGCTCCAAGGTATCTAAATCTTGTGTCCAGGCATGAAGTTTCAGCTTGGCATGTGGCTAAGGAGGTTCTTGTTGGGTTGCAAGTAACTCTTCAACCCTCTTAGGAGGTTGTTGGATTATCTAACTAATTTTCTTTGAAGTTTCTGTTTAGACTGTGATCAGGCTTTGTTGTTTTTCTTGCTGCTTCTGTACTGCTTGCAGAGCATCCTTCCTCCTGGCAGCTCTGCTGTGTCTTGACCCTACCAGCAGGTTTCCAGGGAATTTGCTCTGCAGGAGAAACACCTCTTTTCTTACCCCAGACTGAGGTAATAGAGTTCTGCCCCAGCCTCTCGTGCTCAGAGCTTTCCTTTGTAGCACAGAGAGTAGCAAGCCTTGCTCTACCTGCTTCCAATGCTTGTTTGGGTGACAGCGACAAGATGGTCCTGGAGTTCAGACAAATCCCACTATGAAAGAAAACTCTGGCCAACAGTCTTCTCCTTTCCAAATAATTTTCATCCATGTAGCTCTGTGATAGAAATAAGCTGAAATTTGGGCTGAAATGAAGTATTTTGAAGTATTGCTTGTTCTTGCTGGCTCCAGCCCGTGTGACAGACCATGCTCTGCCTCTTCTGCCTAGGATATCTTTGACCAGCTGGCCAGATCCCTGGCTCCCAGCATCCATGGGCATGAGTACATCAAGAAAGCCATTCTCTGCATGCTGCTGGGAGGGGTGGAGAAGATCCTGGACAACGGGAGCCGCATCCGAGGAGACATCAACATCTTGCTGATAGGTCTGGGAGGGCTGGGCAGAGGCACCCTTGGTTGGTGTTGTTGGGGGTGAGGGAAGGTTCTGGATTGAGTTTTGTGGAATAGCTGAGGTTAGAAGGACATCTGGAGGTTCCTGGTTCAGGGATGTGTGCAGGGCTGAGCTGGTGTCACTGGTAGGTCAGGTTGTTCTGGGACATGTCCAGTTTGTTTTGAACATGTCCAGGTATGGAGATGTGTCCAGATGTGGAGTCATCAGCACAAGAAAGATGTGGACCTGTTGGAAGGAGTGCAGAGGAAACCTTGGACAGGAATGCAAGGAGTGGACCTCCCCTGCTCTGGAGCCAGGCTGGGAGAGCTGGGGTTGTTCAGCCTGGAGAAATCTCAGCCTGGACACCTTGGAGCCCCTTCCAGTGCCTAAAGGGGCTTCAGCAGAGCTGGAGGAGGGACTTGGAGCAAGGGCCTGGAAGGACAGGACAAGGGGGAATGCCTGCCCACTGCCAGAGGGCAGGGTTAGATGGGATACTGGGAAGGAATTCTTGGCTCTGAGGGTGGGGAGGCCCTGGCATAGGGTACCCAGAGAAGCTGTGGCTGTCCCTGGATCCCTGGGAGTGTCCAAGGCCAGGTTGGATGGGGCTTGGATCAACTTGGGATAGAGGAAGATGTCCCTGCCCACGGCAGAGGGTGGAATGAAGTGACTCTTAATGTCCTTTCCAACCCAAACCATTCCATGGTTGTAGGGGATTCCATGACCTCTGTGAGCCATTATCCCAGTGTTTGCCCATGGTCAAGGAGACTTTTTTTTTTGTTTCTGATATCCCATTGGAGTTTCCTGTATTCTGAATTGTCCCCATTGCTTCTTGTGGCATCCCCATCACCCCAAGTCTCTTATCTCCATCTTCCCTATTCCTCCCATGGATTTATTGATGATAGTAGGAAGAACATCTACTTTCCTTATGTTATGAAGTCTGAACAAACCCCTTCTATCCCCTTTCCCCTCCACCTCCCCCCTCTCTAAACACCCCCAAACCAGACACAGGGTGGTGGTGCAGTTGGTATCCAGGGGATGAGTTATTCCTAAACATGCCATTCTCCATCCCAGGAGACCCTTCTGTGGCCAAGTCCCAGCTGCTGAGGTACGTGCTGAGCACAGCACCCCGGGCCATCCCCACCACCGGCCGGGGCTCCTCCGGCGTCGGCCTCACCGCTGCCGTCACCACGGACCAGGAGACAGGTGAGGAGCACTGGGGTGGTGGCTGTCAGCTCCTGGCAGGGACTCTGTGCCATCCAAGGCTGCTCATCTCAATGATCTGGGAGGCCTTTTCCAGCCTTAGTGATTTTATGGTGTTTGTTCTGCAGTGACACTTGCAGGACCTGCTCCACCAGAAGCTTTATGTTAATGATCATTCAGGATCATGGGATCCCGTGTTTTGGGATATTTTTTTCCACCTCTCTTAGGTGGTGGTTTTCTTTACCCTTCTTCCACTTGGTGCCACATCTGAGGGCTAGTGTGGAAACCCAGGGCACTGGGAATATTTCTCTGTCTGCTCTGGGGTGCCCTGACCCCCAGTGGAGCACTGACTTTGACCCTCATTCATGGAGAAAGTTTCCTAGACTTCAAGATAGACTGGAATCCACAAAAGTGTGAAATAGATTATAGAGAGCAGTGTAGGTGTATCACTTGGTGAGGTTTTGGTAATTTTAGAATGTTGTGGATGGAAGCAAGATGGAGGGCACAGGGTGTCATCCTGGGTTTCTTCTTCATGCTTCTTCTTCATGCTTCCTTCTTCTTCATGGATTTGGGTGGAATTTTGTAATTGGACAGAAAAATCCACATTGTGGGCTCTTTGGGATCAGTTATTGGGTTAAAAGGGAAAATAATCCAGGCGTCAGTTCTTAAATGGATAGTTCAGTCTTAAAAGACCTTGTAACAAGAGATTGTTGGCCATTTTGTGCCTTCTAATGAAAAGCTGCTGAACTCACAGTAATGAAACTGTTTTACAGATAAGAAATATTAAACACTTGTGTCTGAACACGAATTAGTGTCTCAAGTGCCTTCAATCCAGACCCCGAGAAACCAACGACTGGTACTCCCACAGGCTAGCAGCAGCCTTCCTCATGGGAACACATTCCTAACCCTGATCCTTTCCCTAAGCATTCTCCGCTGTAGAGTTGGGTCACAGAGCAACCCAGAAGGACTCTGCAGCTCCTTGAGGTTCACCCTCATCCCCGGGGTGATGAGTGCGGCAGGGCAGGAGATGTGTAGGGCCAGTGGGGGGTGGCTGACCCTGTTTTTCCCCCGTCCCATCCCAGGGGAGCGGCGGCTGGAAGCGGGAGCCATGGTGTTGGCCGACCGGGGCGTGGTGTGCATCGACGAGTTCGACAAGATGTCCGACATCGACCGCACGGCCATCCACGAGGTGATGGAGCAGGGAAGGGTCACCATCGCCAAGGCTGGCATCCAGGCCCGCCTCAACTCCCGCTGCAGCGTCCTGGCTGCCGCCAACCCCGTCTACGGCCGGGTGAGTGCTGCTGTTACCCTTCCCTGGAGAAGGGAGGAGGCAGCTGGTCAATTCCAAAAGATCCACCATGTTATAATGGCCTCCTTGAGCTAGGTCTCATAAGCTCTTGGAGGTCCATAACACACCCAAGATAGCTCAGCTACCCTTGGAGGCATAAAAATCAGCAGGATGGCTTCTGTTGCAGCATTAGAAACAAAAAGGTTTAATAAAAAGCAAAATAACAAAACAGAGAAAAAGCAAACCAGGTGCAGGAGGTCTTTGCTCCTGGTAAAACACTTCACAAAAGCGATTAGTTTCTTTGTTATCTTCTTTTTCTAGTTAATTGCCTAGGCAGGACTTTTTGGCTTCTGTCCAGTTAGCTCTCTTTAAGTTTGAGGTGAAGTCCCTAAGGTCCTATGAAGTGTCTTTTTTACCTAATTGAGGAGAGAAACTTCTGGCCTTCTTTTCTTTTTGAGGGGACAAAGGACAGTTTTGTCACTCTGTCAACAGGGGGCACATTCCTATACTCCCAAACAAGTGACTTGGATGCGTGGCACAGCAAAGACCTTGTTGGTTTGGTGTCTGTTGTGGTCATGGCTTTGCTGAAGGAGAGAGGAGCTCCTGGGGTTTCTCACCATGTTTTGGGTGTTTGGGCAGCCTAGTGGACCCTATGCTGGTGATGAGCCTCAGTCTTGGTGTCTGATCAGGGATCTAAAAAAATACTTGTTTTCCTTGGAAATAAGAGCCTTGTAGGAGGGGAAAGTGGCCATCCATCCATCCATCCATCCATCCATCCATCCATCCATCCATCCATCCATCCATCCATCCATCCATCCATCCTTTTAGGCCTGGTCTAAGGAGGTCCTCCCAATCTCCCTGGCAGCCAGGGCTCACCCATGAGGCTCTCGTGTAACCCTTCATGCTGTCCTTCCCCAGTATGACCAGTACAAGACTCCCATGGAGAACATTGGCCTGCAGGACTCCCTGCTCTCCCGTTTTGACCTACTCTTCATCGTGCTGGACCAGATGGACCCTGAGCAGGACAAGGAGATCTCGGACCACGTCCTGCGGATGCACCGCTACCGCAACCCCAACGAGCAGGATGGGGATGGTGAGTCCCGCCCCTCCTCAGCCAAAGGATGAGCCCCTCGGTGGCAGCTCTTGCTTCAGAGGGTAAAATCCTGTTCATTCCCCCTTCCAGCCATGCCCCTAGGCAGTGCCGTGGAGATGCTGGCTACGGATGACCCTGACTTCATGCAGGAGGAGGAGCAGGAGCTGCAGGTCTATGAGAAACACGATGACCTCCTGCACGGGCCCAACCGCCGCAAGTGAGTCCTTCATCCCCTGCAGCTCCCTGAGGGTGTCCAGCACTGTGGGCTCATGGGTTTGGCCTGAGTGTCCAGACAGTGCCAGCAATGCTCCAGCTGATCCATGGGTAGGATGCTAAGGGAACCTTGCTTGATCTCTTGTGCCAGGCAGGTGGGGAACATCTGGAGCTGAATTCCCTACACACCTGGAGGGGGTATAAATGGATGGGAAGCCCATCCCCACTGTGGATAATATGGATATACATGCATTCCTGCAGGGAGAAGGTTGTCAGCATGGAGTTCATGAGGAAGTACATCCATGTAGCAAAGATGATCAAGCCCGTGCTGACCGAGGAGGCGGCGAGCTACATCGCTGAGGAGTATTCCCGCCTGCGCAGCCAGAGCCAGATGAACTCAGATGTGGCCAGGGTGAGCCCTGGGAGCAGCTCCTTCTTGGGCCAGGAGGAGGGAAACTGAGGCACAGGCCTCTCTTCTTATGGGTCTTTTCCACCTTGGCCTTGTGAGGGTCACACAGACACCTCTCTCTGTCTCCCCAGACCTCCCCCATCACAGCCCGGACCCTGGAGACCCTGATCCGCCTCTCCACAGCCCACGCCAAGGCCAGGATGAACAAGACTGTGGATATGCAGGATGCTGAGGCAGCTCTGGAGCTGGTGCAGTTTGCCTACTTCAAAAAGGTGGGGGGAAAGTGTCCCTCTGTTCCCAGGGGATCCTGAGATTGGAAAAGGTTGGGCTTGGTGCAAGCTGAGCACCCTGGGCTGCTGGTGTGAACTTCCCTGGACACAGTGTGGGATCAAGCCATCACTTTGGGATTTTGGGTGCTTGGAGTTGGTCCTTAAAAGCAGCTTGAGTGAAAATGAGGTCTGAGTCCATCCTGCCTTTGCCACACAGGTGCTGGAGAAGGAGAAAAAGCGCAGGAAGGCAGCGGAGGATGACTCAGAGACTGAGAAAGAGGAAGATCAGGAGTCACAGGACAAGGAGGAGCGCAGGACAAGGAGGTAGGAGCCAGAGCAAGGGAGTGGGAGGGACGTGGTGCAAAGGTCACCAGCCTCTTCTGGGATTGCCATGGAGAAATACTCCATGTTTTGCTCACCCAGGTGATCTGTCCCACCCCATTTGTAGTAGAGGAACCTCATTATTTAATGGATAAAGAGCTGGCTGGGTAGCACTGGCACAGGGTGCCCAGAGAAGCTGTGGCTGCCCCTGGATCCCTGACAGTGTCCAAGGCCAGGCTGGACAGGACTTGGAGCAACCTGGGATAGTGGAAGGTGTCCCTGCCCATGGCAGAGGGTGGAACAGGATGATCCTTAAGGTCCCTTCCAACCCAAACCCTTGGCTGACCTCTCTTTTCCCCTCCCAGAAGGAAGAAGGCGCGCACGGAAGGTGAGGAGGGCTCCTACGACCCGTACGACTTCAGTGATGCTGAGGAGGAGATGCCACAGGGTGAGTCCCTGGGTTTGGTGACACCTGGCTCCTCCTGAGGGTGCTGCTGGGTCTGCACAGCCTGGGGAGCAGCAATGCTGCTGTCACCTGTGGTCCCTGGTGTGGTACAGTACCATTCAGAGCCACAGATCCGTATGGGACAGGGTTATAGATGGGCTATTAGGAAAGAAATCTTGGCTGTGAGGGTGGTGAGGCCCTGGCACAGGTTCCCAAAGAAGCTGTGGCTGCCCCTGAATCCATGGAAGTGTCCAAGGCCAGGTGGGATGGGGCTTGGAGCAACCTGGGATAGTGGAAGGTGTCCCTGCCCATGGCAGGGGTTGGACCTGGATGATCTTTAAAGTCCCTTCCCGCCCAAACCATTTTGTGATTCTATTGCTGATTAATTTTTTCCATCCACCTCCAAACCACAGCATAAATAACAGTGTTGGGAGGCAGTTTGGCATCACCCCCCATCCTGAGTCCAGTATTTTTGCTCACTGGGTACTTGGTTAACAGGCACAGGGTGAAGGTAACTCTTCCTTCTGCTCCAGTTCAGGCACACCCTCCGAAAACACCTGAATCCTCAGGAGATGGTGAAGGGAAGAAGGTGGAATTGTCTGAGCCAAGGTGAGTGGGGGCTGTCCCTTTGTGTCCCACCTCCCCCAGTGTTTCCAGGCTGTTGTCCCATGCTGGAGATGCATCTGTGATGCTCCCAGCTCCAGCTTTTGCCTTTCCTACTGAGTGCTGCTGCTGGAATGGGGAAGGGCTGAGGCATCCTGGGCTGGGAACAAGTGGAAGGATTTGTGTCTATTCTCCAATCTCCAAGGGTGATTCCTCCTCCTTTGACCAGGTTGAAGGCATTCAAGGCTGCTCTCCTGGAGGTGTTCAAAGCCTCCCATGCCCAGTCTGTGGGCCTGAAGAACGTGATGGAATCCATCAACCGCGACAACCCCGAGCCCTTCTCGGCCGCCGAGGTGAAGGTGGCCCTGGCCCACATGCAGGATGACAACCAGATCATGGTGTCTGATGACATTATCTTCTTAATCTGAGCCTCTGGGTGGAGGAGCCCAAGTTTTTCATGGACTCTCAGCCTGGAGACTCTTTGTGTTTGAATGCTTCATGTGGCTGAGCTGGATTTTGGGGAGCTGAAGGCTGTGCATTTCCTTGCTGTGCATTTCTGGCCAGGAGCTCTGGAAGTTCTTGCTGAATTCAGAGTGGAGTATTTGGGAAGAGGTTTCTGCAAGGAGACGAAAGGAAAAACCTAGGAGCAAATTCTCAGTGTTTTTAATGTATTGTTTTTAGCTTTGGTGTTAAAGAGTTCCCGCTTTTAAATAAAAAAAATCTGGATTTAAGAATCCAGCATTCAGTAGTGGTAATGAAAAGCAATATGAGAACTCCACTGTTAGTGAAACCTTTATTTCCCCCTTTTTTTTTTCCCATTTTGCCCCTATTATATAGCTTAGATCTGCTTGTCTCACAGGGAAAGGTGCCTAAAGTCTGTCCTGTTGGTTCTGCCCTTCCCACCCATCTTGTGGAGGATAATTCCTGGCAATGGAGGGCCAGATGTAGTTCCACTGCCCATGGGTCAGCTTGAATTTCCAGATTTCACACCCCTGATGGGGGTTTTGTCCCCAGGGAAGGAACCTGGAAGGTCTCAGAGCTGCCCAGGGAATGTGTCCCTGGCACAGATGGATTCTATCTCCTCCTGCTCCTGCCTTTAGCCTGGGATCGTGTCCTGGGGATGGCAAACTTTCAAGAAAAGCTGAGCACACAATCAGACCAGTTCTGGCCGAACGTGGTCCAGAGCTGCTGAAGGTTTGGGTTTTTCTTTAGTTTCTTTTTCTTTTTGTCTTTGTGAGTTTGAGCTTTGGAGAAACCCCTGAACAGGCTTGCTGTTGTCACTGCCTATCTCCAGACACTTGCACAGCTCCCTTCTTTCTGGGTGCCATAAATCTTTATTTGTGTTATAAAAATGTCTCCACTGTTCACCCCATGACTGGCTGTTTGGGGGGATGTAGGATTCCCACTTGTGGGGCTACAGCTGCACTTACACAGGTGGGATTTGTGCTGCTGTGGAGGGACTTCAGCTGCCTGGTGAGCTCTAAATGCCAGATTTTGGAGCTCCTCTCATGCAACACAGCCATGACAGCAGGGTTGGAGGGGAGTTGGCATGTTTGCAGCCTGTAGATCTCTGGGTGGGTGTATTGTGCTGTACAGAGCAGCCTTGGACCTTCAGGCAAGGTCTGGCTCAAAACTGCAAAAACTGGTAAAAGTTAAACACAGATCCTCTTCTCTGGAGATGGGATGGCAGAGCTGGGATTGTTCAGCCTGGAGAGACTTAAGAGCCCCTTCCAGTGGCTAAAGGGCCTCCAGAACAGCTGGAGAGGGACTTGGGACAATGGATGGAGGGACAGGACAAGGGGAAATGGCTTCTCACTGCCAGGGGGCAGGGATAGATGGGATATTGGGAAGAATTTTTTTCCTATGAGGGTGGTGAGGCCCCTGGATCCCTGGAAGTGTCCAAGGCCAGGTTGGATGGACCTTGGAGCAACCTGGACTAGTGGAAGGTGTCCCTGCCCATTCCGTAATTCCATGGTTTTGTGTTTTCCCTGCCCTTACGGCTGGGGAACCAATACTGAATTTCCCGTGAGAGGACACCAGGAGGAGCTCCAGGGTAGAGAAATCTGGGTAACTCCCTATCCTGTAGCCAGGGGCTGGCTGTAGGCTGTGGGTGACTCCCATCCCCGTGTGGTGGTGCCCACCTCGGTACATCCTTTGCAATTGGGAGAGAAATCTTTGTTGACAGGGGGAAAAATTGCCCAAGGTGGCTTGAGAGGCAGGAGCAATCTGCTGGAAGTACAGGCTGAAATTTTTATTTGGCCCTGTCATCTGGAGATTTCAGTGGCTGTGATTTCAGCTGTGGAAGCTCCTCTGAGCACCTGGTCTTGTGGAAAGTGCCCCTGCCTATGGCAGGGGGTGGGACTGGATGGTCTGTAAGGTTCTTTCCAACCCATGTTATTCTGTGATTCATCCATGAAAACCTAAGCCTAAGTGTGTAACATATCCTGCAGTGCTGTTTCCTTATAGGAACTCGAGTAGAAGAGTTCTTGTAAGTGGAATTAAAATACTCTTTTATCTCCAAGTCCCCACCCCTGCTCCAAGCCCTTAATGTGTGAGAGGGAAAAGCTTTTTGAGATAACTTTATATTCCTATATATAAGGAAAAAAATCTTCCCTGTGAGGGTGGGGAGGCCCTGGCACAGGGTGCCCAGAGAAGCTGTGGCTGCCCCTGGATCCCTGGAAGTGTCCAAGGCCATGGTTTGGAGCAGCCTGGGATACTGGAAGGTGCCCCTGCCCATGGCAGGGGATTGGAACTCTATGATCTTTAATGTCCCTTCCCACCAGAGTAATTCTGTGATTCTAGGAATAAAAGTGTTTTTCCTCCCTTGTGATGATTCATGTTTGGTGGCCTCTTTTTGACAAAATTTTTTTTTAGCGAACTTCAACTCGTCAAGACAAGTTCAGTTATAGGAAATTCTGGTCAAAGAGGGAATCCCTGCTGAAGTTAGAAGGTGCTGAAGACACAAGAAGTGAGTGGAAAGTGGTGGTGGGGGTTCACAACCTGGTGTTGGGTGTGACAACATCATTGCTTCATCACACGTAACCATTTCCACTCCACCCCGTTCCTGCACAATCCAACCCATTTTCATGGCAGTGCCCTTTCCTTTCAGGGTGAACGCTCAGGGGGGAAAAAAGGAGGTCAGCTTCTGGGCTAAAAAAAGTGGATTTCTGGTAATTCTACCCTCTCTTGCTCCTCCATGCTCTGTGTCGCATCTCAGTAGATGCGCTGGTGAATATTTGGGACAGTCAGAATAGGAACAGAATGTGTCACAGCAGTGGTGTTGCCTCAGGTGGATTGGGTAACCTGAAATGTGATAAACGTACAGGAGGAGAGTGGCTGGGCTCTGAGCTGTCAGTTGAACCAGACCACAAAGTCATGACAACATCCTGCAGAGATGTAAATCATCAGTCACTGGAGATTTCTGCTGCTGTGATTCAAGGGAGGTGACAGAGCAGGCATCATCAGTCTCTTTTCCTTGGAAAGTTTTGTGAATTTGTGAGAGGTTTGTGATTTCTTTTTGGTAGGACTGAAAATGTCATGAATCTGTTGATTTCCTGGATGACTTCAGATGAATTTGTATGAAGAGTCCTACACTTTAGTCCTTTGCTTCCAGCTTGGTTACATAGCTTTGGGAAAGGTTTCTCTCAGGGCTTTTCTCCACAAATAAGCTTCATCAAGTTGTGATGTGGGTTGTTTTTTTTTTCTGCCATAAAAACAGCTTTTACTCCCAAAGAGACCTGCTGGTGCTCCAGGGAGACGCCACATGCAACAACTTTCCAGTTGGTGGCTGCTCCTTTCTGGCTCACAGGCTGCAGAATCCTGTTTCCACTTCCATTTCCATGCCTGCCTCTCCTATTAATTATTAAGTAAGGATTGTGTGATTGAGAGGGATTAAATCTTCCCTGAACACAAAGGAACAGGACCAGGTGGAGGAATTCAAATGAAGCTTCTGACCCAGCTCTTTCAGGGCTGTTCAAGGATGATGGTCAACCCAAATCCCACCATATCTCACATGAGTCCCACCAGACAAGTCAGGAGAGGCTTTCCTCACACCACTTTGCTGGCTACAGGGCCATGGGACTTATTAGAGTGTTTTGGGATTGTGCAAGACTTTTTGGATGTGCAGGAGCAAAGTGTGCAAAGGGAAGGATAAAGGTGATCAGTAAGACACTGTGCATGGGAGTGCTGAAGTCTCAGGGGTCTCTGTGGTCATGATGACCCCAAGATGTGTCAGAGAGTCTCTTTTTCCAGCCCAGCAGCCAAAGAAAGAGTCAGGATTCTTCTGTTCTCGTTCTCAAGGTTGTTTATTGTTTCTTATCTACAACATTCTTTCTCTGGCCTGCTAAGGTCTGTCTGGCAGGTTGGCTCATGGCACACTGACCGCCCTCGGGGCAGTGTTATCTTTTATACTAAAAACTACATCTACTTTATTTACAATAATTTCCCAATACCTATTACCTATGTTAGACAGTTCCTCTCTACTCTAAACCAATCTAAAAGTGCCAACATCACAGCAGAAGATGGAGGCTAAGAAGAAGAAGAAGGAGAAAGACAGGACATGCCCAGATTCCTCCATCTTGCCTCCTGAACCCCCATTCTAAAAACACCAAAATTCTGCTTTTTCACCCTGTGATAATTCACTATCATTCCGTTCAAGCTCTTGTGGCTTGTAACTCCTTGCACAAAGTTGGTAATTGTTTCCATGGGTTAAAATCAAAGGCACAGGCGTTTTTGACTCCATGCCAAGGTCTCTGAGCCCCCTGCCAGGGTCTCAAGTCCTCCAGGGCAGTCAGAGGAATTTCCTAGGTTCCCACACTAAAGATATCAAAGTGGACTAGCTCCAGATTATTCCATAAATCTGGGCCCCTCCTTGTGCTCCAGCTCCATTCCCCACCATGCATGTCCAAGGAGCCCAACAGCAGAAACGCTGCTCCAAGGTTCACCAATTTACAGGGCCAGAGAAAGGATAGAAGACCAATATTCCAACAGCACAGCTCAGGCAGGGACTGGGAGTCAAAGCTGAGCCAGAATGGGGCTCCTGGTGGTGGTCAAGGCCAGCGAAGGTGGTCAGGGCCCTAACAGGGCATGTAAGAGTGTTCAGAATTCTCCACAATGTGCCACCACAGCAGGGAAGGCATCCCAGCTCCTGGTGCCCTGATATCCCCCAGCAGGAATTCCCCATGGCACTTATTCTTCCCCTGCCCACTCCCTGCTGGACACAGAGATCCCTAAAACGGTCTGGGTGTGGATTGTGCAGTTGAAGGGAGGTTAAATGGTGAAGTTCCATGTCCTGCCCTCATTTTGAGACCCCTGCTGGGTGCCTGACTTGGCAGCTCTCTGATCTCTGCTGTTGGGCTTGTTTGAGGCACGTGGAAGTGCATCCACATGAGTTTGTGGTGAAAGAACTCTATTATTAGAAAGAAGGGGGTGGAAAGGAGTGAAAAAAAAAACCACCTGCCTAAACAATTTGGTTTTTTTTTTCTTTCCTTATCTCTTGATCTGCCTAAATAAATGCTATTGGCTGATTTGGGATGCTGGTAGTAGTATTTGCCCTTCCCTTTTTTGGAGGTAGATGGGAGGAAGTGGGCTAAAAATTGCAATATCAGCTCCTAACCTCGGGTCAGGTAAGCCAGCTGTGCTGCAATGGAAAGGGTGGCAGTGCCTCAGCTTTGCTATAAAATGGAGAGCACAACTGGTTTTGAGACACAAGCAGGGTGGAAAGGGTCTCAGAGAAGGAGAATTCTCTTGTCCTGTGTCCCTAACATCCACCCAGAGCAGCAGGGAGGTTACCATGGCTTTCAGCAGCTCTGCTGGGGTAAGTACCTATATCTAAAAGAGAGGATAAGATGTATTTGCTGCAAGAGAGAAAAGCAGGGTGCAGATCTCCTGATTTGTGCAGGAAACCCTTTCAGTCTTGCTGGGAGCTGAATGGGATGCTGGGTGTGTCTGATGCAGCTGCTTGGTGCTGGAGTGACAAGGGTGTGATGGACTTATTTATTTATTTATCTGTCACTCATTATTTATTTATCTCTCACTCATCAGCACTGCTGATGTGGGATTGGCAGAGTCCTTTTTGCAGACAACATGTTATCAAAACTGCTGAAATTTCACTGTGGATGCATTTGAATTTCAGCCTGGGTAGCATTTGCAGCACTGTCAGCTTCTGTGATTTTCTTAAAAGCCCTGCATTTATTTTGCCTTCTTTTTAGGAACTGGGCTTAATGATCCTTGTGTTTCCCTTTCTGTTTAGGATATTCCATGATTCTATTATTTACTAAAACTCTGCCTGCTGGAAATGGCCCCAGAATCCCAGATTTTCTTGGGAAAAGGGCTATTTCCAGCAGATGGCTGTGGGTGGCCAGTTTTTACTGTCCTGAGAAAGCCATGGCTGGGCAAGGTTTTAAGCTTAGGCACAGGGGTCAGCTGAGTCCTTGCTCCAATTTTTAGATAAAAAGGTGGTGCTGTGTGACCACAGAGTAGGATCCTCATAGCTTGTTGGGCAGATGCTCTTCCTTGTGCAGAATCAACCACGAACCAGAATTTAAATCAGAGTTTAGCATCAGTTATGATGAGTTTTATTAACATCATTTTGCTATTTGCTCATCTCGGCCTATTTCACACAAACACAAGTATGAAGATGGTCCAGTCTAACCAAGACTTGGCTCTTTGTGCTCTCTCTTTCCTGACTGGGCAGGACTAATGACACCTTTCTCCCTCCCAGTTCAGATCACTGGTTTTGGTGCTGCTTTTAGCCCTCACTGTGAGGAGCTCACCCCACAGAAAGGCTGGTGCCTCTGCCAGGCTGAGGGAAGGCTGCCCAAACCAAAAGGATCCAAAATTCCCCACAACAGTGAACGTTGACATTCGGATCAGCAACTCAGATCAAGCCTTTGGGATGGTCCATGATGTCAGGAACCGGTCTCTTGCTCCTTGGGATTACAGGTAACTGTTCTGGTGTTCTCTAAATCGTGAGGGCTGTGCCACACCACAAATGGTTTTTTGTGGTGACTGTGGTTCATTCTCATTGTATGCCCAGAACCTTGAATATGGTTCTGATGCTGGCTGAGATTTCTTCAAGAGAAACTGTTTGCAGTGCAAGGGGCTATAACTGGAATGGTTTTTAACCATCTTGTCAGTCTTTATCAGTCATATAATCATTGAGGCTGGAAAAGCCCTCTGAGATCTTTGAGTCCAACCATTCCCCAGCACTGCCAAGGCCACCACTGACCCATGTCCCCAAGTGCCACACACACATGACTTTTAAAGCCCTCCAGGGATGGTGATTCCAACACCTCCCTGGGCAGCTGTGCCAGGCCTTAACAGCCCTTTCAGGGAAGAAATGTTTCTTAATATCCAATCTAAACCTCCCCTGGAGCAACTTGAGGCCATTTCCTCTTGTCCCTTGTTCTCTGGGAGCAGAGCCTGACCCCCCTGGCTGTCCCCTCCTGTCAGGGAGTTGTGCAGAGCCAGAAGGTCCCTCCTGATCCTCCTTTTCTCCAGGCTGAGCCCCTTTCCCACCTCCTTCAGCTACTTTTGGTACTCCAGACCCTTCCCCAGCTCCTCTGAGTACCTTTCTAACCCCTCTGCCGCAAGCTGGTAGTGCTGCATGGGGTTGAAATAATAATGAAATTAATTATTCTTCTAGGAAAAGAATGATGTGAGTACATTGACATTTCATATTTTCCTAACAGAAAGAAACATCCAAATGCAGAAATTAAAACCAAACAAAAATGAATAGGCCAGTTGTGAGTTCTGTATTATTTAACCCAGCTCCACTCCATTCATCAGCTTCTAAAGAATGGTACAGCAGTATTCTAGCAATATTCCTTTTCTAGGAAATCATTGTGAAACCACTGGGGATAAGGAAATCCTTTGTGTCTCACAGTGAGAAAGCACAGGTTAAATAGGATGATGGAGATTTAAACTAGAAGATCCTACCAAACCACGATGTCCAAGTGTGTGGTATTTTTGGGGTTCCCTGTCGTGGGGAGGAAAGATGAATTTGACTTTATGTTTTTAGAAGGCTAATATATTATTTTATGGTATATATTATATTATGGTATATATTATATTATGGTATATTATATTATATTATATATTATACTAAAACAATACTAAAGAATAGACAAAGGATATTTGCAGAAGGCTTAACAAGATGCTAATGAAAAACTTGAGACTCTCCAGAGCCTTGACACAGCTGAACCATGATTGGCTATTAAGTCAAAACAATTCACATGTTGGATAAACAATCTCCAAACAAATTCCAAAGCAGCAAAACACATGAGAAGCAAATGAGATAATATTTGTCTTGGTTTCAAAAGACAGGTGTTTGCTAAGGAGGGCAGGAGCCTCCCCTGAAGTAGAAAATGTAAACCCCCCGTCCCTCTAAATTGCTATAAATTTTAGATTAAGGGGCTCTCAGGCAAAAAATATGGGAGCAGGAAATAACAGTTCTTTAATAGGGAAGAAAATAAAAAGACAAACAATGCAGTAAACCAAAACAACACTGACAGAGTCAGGACACAACCTGACACCCTGTTGGTCAGGGTGTTGGTAGCAGTCCCATTGGAAATGTGGCTGCAGCCCTCCTGGAGTGTCAGGTGTGGTTCTGCTGGAGCAGGGTGCAGTCTTCCTCTGACGATCCAGGGGAAGAGAGCAAGTGTTCCTCTGGGAAATCCAATGGAGAAGCTGTGTTGGTATTCCAGAATCTCCAGATTATATCTGGGTAGGAATGCTTGGCTCTCCCCTCTGGGCAGAGCATGTCCCAATAGGATGGTGTAGTCCTTATCAGTCATGCAGTGACATTCAATAGCTGTTATCAGATGTCTCCCCAGTTGTGGAAGAGATAAGGAAAACTGCCCACTTAACAGAAGACACCTGCCATATAGATGGCAAATAGAATACAATTGCTTGACAATCCAGGACAATATTATTTTCCTTTTTCTCTGAGGCTTCTCAGCTTCCCAGGAGAAAAAAATCCTGGCGAAGAAATTTTTCCAGAAAAATATAACAGTGTAACACAGGCGCTTAAATCAGTTTTGTGTCCCTGTTCCCAGGCTGGACGAGGATCCCGACCGCTTCCCGCGGGTGATTGCCGATGCCCAGTGCCGCCTGTTGGGCTGCGTGACCCCCCTGGGGCAGGAGGACCACAGCCTCAACTCAGTGCCCATCCAGCAGCAGATCCTGGTGCTGCGGCGGGAGCAGCACGGCTGCGTCCCCTCCTATCGCCTGGAGAAGAGAATCATCACTGTGGGCTGCACCTGTGTCACCCCCGTCATCCAGCACCAGTCCTAGCAGCAGCCATCAGGGCAGGCAGCGTTGGAAAGAGGGAGTAAATCCCATAAAAATCCCTCTGGTGGAATCCCACAGCTGCCCGCTTCGCACTCCAGGAATTCAAGTCGTCATTCCCCTTTCAAATTGTCTCCTGAAACTCGTGATTCTTGCTGTTGTTCATTTATGGATTTCAGGATGGGGATCGTTGGTAGCTGGTGGTGGAGGGGAGGAAGAGTTTTGTTTGTGGCCCCAAGCAGTGAGAGGGGAAAGCAGTGCTTTTTAAAAATTTATTTTTCCCTTGTGGTTTATATCAGTTTGGTGAATCAAACTAATTATAGTTTCCAAAATTGTCCTTGGCAGTAAATTGCCCTAATTGAATACATGCCCACCAGCACTGCCACAAAACATTCCTCATCCCGCACCTTCCTCCCTCCCTTCTTCATCCCTATCCCATTTCCCTTCTCTGGCCATCCCTGCTCACTGCGATATTCCTGGTGTCAGTCAGACATTGGTGCCACCAGGCCTGGTTGTCACCACAGTCTGGGTTTATGTTACTGCTGCAATTGATTTATTTCAAAACATTTTGGGAGGCAATTGATTCCACTTGTTGAGTGCTAAAATGGTAAAGAACCAACAGATATCTATATTTCTATTTATGTCTTCTATTTATGGCTCTATTTATGATTCTGTGTGTGCTCAGAGTATAAAAATATTGATAAATTTAATCTGTATTTATTCAATAATTTATCTGCTGAATAAAAATAATATTTTATTTAAAAAAATGGTTTTTCATGGTAGTTCAGAATGACAACAGACACAGAGAAGGGGTTTGTGCTGCAGTAGCACTGAGAGATTTTGGCACAGATCGGGTATTTTCCTGTGCAGTGAGATGAGTAAGAGGGAGCAGAAAAGAACTTGCAGCCTAAATAGATGAAAAGACACGAAGAAGAGGCTGAAAGCAGTGAAGGGAGGTTCTGCAGGCAGTGGTGGCAATGGAATGAGGTTTTTTAGACCTCTGGGATGGTGTCCAGGGATGGTGGGAAAAGAGACAGGAGATGTCACATTCCAGGGCTGCAGCCAGAATTTGGGATGGGAAAGCTCTGTCCTATCCTCCTCCAGGCAAGCTTTATAAACAACCCCTATAAACAGCCCTCTCCTCCCCCAGCAGAATGGTTGGCTGAGCAGGAATGCAGGGAGATGCCAGATGGCTTCATCTCACTGCTCCCCAGCCAGGTAATTCACAGGTGCTGGATGGGATTGAAGTGGTGGATGAGGATTCCTCACATCCAGGAGCCAGGAGCTGGACCTGCAGGGCCTGGTTTGCTGCTGGGCTGAGGTGTCCTGCCTTAGGAAATGAGGAATTGCCCTGTCCCTCCCTGAGCTGCACAAGGAGCACAGCCTGGCACAGCTCACTGCTCAGGAGCTGGACTGGGTGATCCTTGTGTGTCCCTCAGGATGTTCCATGATCCTATAACTATCTACTATTTTATCAAATTACTGCAATGTTGCTTTTTTAGATATTGCTCCTCTTTCATCCAGATCTGAGCCAGGCTCTCAGACCTCTGAGTTTGGTTTCTGTTGCAGGAGGTTTTAAGCCTCCATTTCCTTTTACATTTAAATCAGGACAAACCCATGCAAACATTCTAGTATTTCATTTTGACTGCACAGAAACCACTTTAAATCAGATCCACCTGGTGCAGGTAGACCCTGGGTTTCCTCCCCAGGGTGGGAGGTGAGTTATTGGGTCTAAATGAATCCAGGCCAGGTTGGGCAGGGCTTTGAGCCACCTGGGATAGCAGAAGGTGGCAGGGGATGGAATGAGATGGTCTTTGAGTTCTCTTCCAACCCCAAACATTCCACAATTTTGTGATTCTACAATTCTATGATGTCTCCTCTTGTTGGGATGGATGAAAGTTTGACAAGAAAGTTTAACAGATAGGCATGCTTGGCAGAAAGATTTTTTTGAATGTAGAATCTGAAGAAGGAATAGAAATGAAAGCAAGTTTTGATATAGAAGAAAAGAATTGCTGAGCCAGTCTTACTGGATAACTAGGAAGGCAAAGGGTATTTTACTTAGAAGGGGTTTTTATGGCTTAGAGCAAAGGATAAACCCACCACAAACAGAGGATGTTTTTACCGAGCATAAAGATCCCACAGGCAAACAAGACTGCCAATGTTGCAAGTAGAAAAAAGATCTCAGAATTTTCCGCTGCAAGAAAACGGAAAAGCAACTTTTATCTTAAAGGGTACCATACTAACTTTTTGTGATTGGAGAATAATAACATGAATATGGTAATTATAGCAGTTATGATAGGCTATAGGTAGGAGTAGAGGTATGGATTGGTTCTTCAGTATTAAGATGCTCAGCAAAGGAAAGTATATAATGCATTGTAACAAAAATTAAAGGGTCTTCAGGCTTGTCTGCAGCTGGAGCTGCCAGCTGTAGGTGTGGCTCTGTCACCCACCACCCTGGGCTGTTGTAACACGTTGGATACAGCAAACTGCGTTTTGAATTCCCGCATCTCTCATCCAGGCTCTCACATCCTCTGGTGCTCTTTGTTGAGTCAGGTGTGTTCTGTGCCCCGTGGGTCACTGGGAGCCTCTCCAACCATCCGTGGGTGCCCTTCTCACTCAGTTAGGAGCATCTGCCCCAGTTTGTGGCAGCAGCTGTTTCGTTATGACCACTGAGCTCTTCTTGTGGTGCAGAGCCAGCCCAGGGAGGCGTCTCCTGCTCTCCTCTCTCGGTAACCGCTGACCAGGAAATTGCAACCTTCTTCTTACTCCTGACCTACTTCTCTCCACAAACCTGCCTCCTGGGGCTGCCCTCACTTGTTTTTTCAGGGAGAAAACCACCCTACATCTCTCCTCTCAGTCATAATTACTTTGACACTGGGTTCGTGGCATCATCCTGCGCTGATGCTCCTAAACACCCACCAGCTTACCCTAAGAGTGGCCCTAACTGGATGGATAATGAAGTGGCTAATTAGGAAAATACAAAATATATGGCTAATTAAAGAAGTTTCACCCATGGGTTATGAGGTTTTGCAGGCAGAGCTCTCAGCTGCAAACCACACACACCACTCAGGGAGGCATTGCTTGTATGTGGGGTTTGTTTCCTCCTAATGGCATCATTCTTAGAGTGCAGCAGCTTGTAAATACAAGCCTGGTTGTTTTTTGGGCACTGGTTTTTGCTGCCAGCAATCTATTAATTTGGGGGTTGGAACTAGATGATCTTTAAGGTCCCTTCCAACATAAACCACCCTGTGATTCTATGAATCAGCGAACATGGCAAACAAATTTTAGCTTCTTATAAACAGCACAGTCATATCAGCACCGAGAGCAAGTGCAATTCACAGCCTTTGCTAAAGGCTTGGTTTGGTTTGTTCCCTTTGCAGCAGTGGCCCCAGACCCTGGGTGCCTAGCTGGGCATCTCTGGCTCTGCAATGGGGCTTGGAGCATCCTCCAGGGGGTGGGCTGTTTTACCAGGAGGAGGAGAAGACACAGCTGGAGGTGTAGCAGCAGTGCCACCTTGTCGTCTTGTAACCTGCTGGGCTAAGCAGCCTCCAGTCACAGGTTGGTATCTGAGCCTCGTGGCCTTTCCCATTCCTTTTCTCTTCTGATTTCCTCTCCCTAACCTCCTACATTTGTTTTTTAGCTCACTGCTCCCCTTGGCTGTGTGTTCTGGCAGCTGATCCTGGGGTGGCAGCTCCTGTGGGATGTTGGATGGGCAGAGCCCCCTGCATTACCACGGGCTGGGGGGCACAGCAGTGACCCAGCACAGGTAGATGCCTCCTCCCAGACCTGTGCTGTGACCTGTGGACATGTTGACTAAAAAGTATCTCAGGCCTCTTTGGACTCCTGACCACAGGCAGGTGCTCCTGGGAGTGTTCAAAGGGACTGCAGGCCATGGCAACCTATTCCACAAAAATCGCTGCTTTGGAAAGTGTTACAAAATTAAATATGTAAAGAATGGAAAGGTTGCAAGTGAAAAGGTTGGAAAAAACCAAGAATTATCTGTTTGGTAAGGCAGAGGGTTAACGGCTGGAAAGTCGACGTGGTTTATTGGGAGTTTGACATTACAGGCAAAATTTTAAAGTAATGAGCAATTTTCTGATCAGTCCAGAAATGCTCTGGAGGGGCAATTTTCTGATCAGTCCTGTGGGGATCTGTGGGTTGGTGCCAACATGATGGGTACAGATGATAGGATGAGTTTCTGTATCAGCTGCAGGTTCTGGAGATGGCCCGAGAGACCAGACCAGAAACCTGGTGGCTCCTGTGCCACCATCACCTCCAAAACAGGAGACTTTCCTTGACCTTCCCTGTGAGGGTGGTGAGGCAGTGGCAGAGAGAAGCTGTGGCTGTTCCATCCCTGGAAGTGTCCAGGCCAGTTTGGATGGGGCTTGGAGCAACCTGGGATAGTGGAAGACGTCCCTGCCCATGGGAGGGAGGATGAGATGAGATGATCTTTAATGTCAAACCCAAACCATTCTATAATGCCACAATCTCCTTTTGTTTCCATCTCCTTCTCCCTTTTCCTGCTTTGATATTATTTTTAACCTCGTGCTCAAGAAGAATGAGTGGGCTGATTCTGCATTTCCTACAGCACTGTGGCAAGGCAGTGACGAAAAAAATCCCAAACCTGCTTAAAATGTGTGTGATTGTCTGGTACCACTCAGCAAAGCCAGAGATGTTGGTGGGGATGGCATGGGCTGGTGCTGGCTGTCAGGAGCTGAGAAGATGCCAGCCAGGCTCAGCACTAGACACAGACTACACTTTCTGCCTTTGCTGCTCACAAAGAGGAGTTCCAGGAGCTGGACTTCAGTGATCCTTCTGTGTCCCTTCCAACTCAGGATATTCTAGGATTAAAAACATTTTTCATATTTTCTAACTATTCCCCATACTTCCAGGGCTAGATAGGGGAGGAGGTTCAGACCCTTACCTCTTCAGAGAAATCCCTTCTTGCTTTTGGTGTAATTGTTTATTTATTCTTCCTTAAGAAAAGTGGCTCAGCTTTTCTACCTTTTCCTATAACTTCAACAAAATATTAAAAATATGTTTGACGCACTTTGGGGCTCATAGACTGACAAAATGCTGTTTTCTGGGCACAGCTTTCTATGAGTGAGTAAAATCAGTACAAACCATCATGTTTCTGTTTATCTGCATTCTTAGTAAGCACAGTATATTTATATCATGATCAAGATTCCCAGTTCTGGTAAATGAATAGAGATGGTTTATCTCCCCTCTAACGTGACCCTATAATTTTTAAGGGTGGCTTTTTATTTCAGACTTCTGAAACTTATGTTCTTGGCCCTCATTACAGCTGAATCTGCAGCACCTTTTAGAAGAATCTGGTTTCCATCCAGATTGCTTTGATAACTGGCAATGATGAGCGTGATTATCTGCAAAAATCCAATTTCAAACTTCCCTTTCTGCTGGGTTTCACTCACAGGTTGCCAAGACACTGCTGCTCAGGTTTTGCAAACTGACATGAAGCTGAGATGGGGAGCAGTGCTGGACTGGAAACTTTAATGTTGGAGAGGGTTTTGCAGCAATTCCGCCCCGCTCCCTCCAATGACAATATCACTGAAGAGCATCAAATTAGCAGAAATTTGCACTGAAACTCTTGAAAACAAGGAGGAACAATCTTTACCTGTTGAACCTCAAACTGATAAGAGCTGTGCATGCGTGAAAGAGGAGCTCTACTCTCTTTGGTGTCTCATTGTGTCATTATTGATTGTAGAAGGATAAGGACACTGATGAGGTCAGCCTTGTCAGGATGCAATGGTTTGGGATTATTCTGCACCTTTCCAACTGAACACAGCAAGGAAGGAAATCAGGAAGGAAAATCTCTTGGCTCATGGTGCCAGGAGTTCCTTGCAGTAGGAAAGAAGACAGTCCTTTGGCCCTATATATCCAGTTTATTAATTAACCTATTAAATGCTTCTGCAGGAGCATGTAGAGCACCCAAGCAGCCTGTAGGTGTGAGCACAGAGTTGTCCAAATAAATAAAAGTGATTCTGTCCTAAGGCTCAGATTTAGCTGGGTTGGTAAATGGTTCAACAAAAATCATGCTGGATTTTTGCAAGGGAGTGTATCTTCCATAAGGCCAGGTTGGACAGGGCTTGGAGTAACCTGGGGTAGTGGAAGGTGTCCCTGCCCATGGCAGGGGGGTTGGAATTAAATGATCTTTAAGGTCCCTCCAGCCCATTCTATTCCATGATGATGATGCTGATCTGTGAAGTTTGTCAGCAAAAAGCTGTTGGCTTTTCCATGCTCCAGCTGTGTCATCTCTTTCTGACCTGTTTCTGAGGTTTTCCACCTCAGCAAAGCTCTCTCAGCATTTTCCAGTCCCCACTACACATGTGCCAACTCCAGCTAGTGGCACATGACTTCCAGGGAAGAAAAGGTTGGACTTTCTGTCATTTTAACTGTTGGAAGTTACTTGGGCTAATTGCAGATCATTTGACAAAAACTCCTTCTAGGAGTGGTAGGATGTTAAGAGATTATCTAAACAACAAGGAAGTCAGTTCTGTTTCAATGTTCCTGGACTAATATTTATATCAATCTTTGAAAACCTTGAAGGATGAGTGTTCCTTGATGCTTTTTGTTTTTTTTTTTTTTTTTTTTGAAGTCCATTCTTGCTTAATAACTTGTGGGACAGTCAGCTGGGTTAAACTTCAGGACCTGCAGGAGAGCTTAAGGAAGAATAACTGGAGATAAGATCAGAAACTACCTAAGTTAGGATCACACACACTCCTAGATTCCTCTGTTTAGGCAAAGTTATATAAATGTTTGAAGGTAACTGAAGGTGTGGACAGGAGTCCACTGCTGTGATTGCAGGTACTGGGATCAGCCTGAGTTAATCAATGTTTCCTTGGCCCAGTGTTTATCTGCCAGGTCAGGGAATGGTGTGGCTGTGCTGTGGGTTTAGGTTACAGGCTAACCCAGCTGGAGCAGGTTAGGGAGGGTTTGGGCTCACTGGAACAGCTAGAGGGAGTAATTCCCAGTAGCAAAAGTTGGGATGATCAGAGCTGGATCTGGAGAAGATGCTTTCACCTGAGAGGAGCTTCCCTCTGGTTAGAGACTCTCAGCCCTGAGCTCTGTTCCTCTACAAGTTCTGTATTTGCTGTTGCACTTGCTGGCCCCTCAGCAGGGCCACACCTCCCTGAGACAGCAGCAAACAAAACATCCGCGTCTTAACCAGCCAGCCTTGCCCTCTGAACCAGGGAACATGTTCACTGGGGCACTTTTAACCCGAGTGTGCTTTAAATAAACCCACCTGCTGTGCCAGACACCCACCCACGCAAGCGCCATCCGCCGCGGCTCAAGTGCTGCGTCAGGGTGCTCCACTTTTGAAGTGCTGAAAACGTGTTGGACAGGCACGAACACAGAGAACAATCATGACTGCGATCTGCCAGATGTGGTTAATTGCTTCAGTCACCCGCCTGACTCTTGTGAGCTTCCCCCAGTGTACCCAGGTGGTGTCTCTGCTCCATGGAAAAGGGGCTGGGCTGAGATTCACAGGTGATTTTGGAGTGAAGGTGAAGCTCAGCAGTGGAAATCTTTCTCCTAAAACTCGCTGTTTTAGGGGAGGGAGTTTCTTTCCCCCCAAAGAAGCATTCAAAGTGTTGTGTTGAACTCATCTTTACAAATCCTTTTCCAATTGGATAATTAGGTGGATTACTGGGTAATTACCCAGCAGAAATTTGTTTTTTTGTTTTTTTTTTGTTTTTTTTTTTTTTTTTTTTTCTTGTCAGTCTTTAATGTGAATCTCTTTGATACCACTTTATAAATAATTTTCCTCCAGGTATCTTAGCTTTTCTATTGGTAAAATGGTGTTTTCCCTATTTTTCCCCCCATGAGCTATACATTCTACTGCTGCAGAGGTAGATGTTATCAAGAGAATTGGAGGATATAACATCATGTAAATCTCTTTTATGGTCATGATAGAGTGATTTCTTGCACTCAGGAAGAAATCCTTCCTTCTTTATCAGGAACACTTCTTTAGAAAGAAAGGAGAATACCAAAGAGATTTTCACTGATTTCTTTTTATTACACAAAGATAAATAAAAATTACCTTAATAATTTAAAAAATATATATTAGGATAATACATTATTACCATGTTTTCCACCAGCATAAATACATTTACATAAATAGACATTTAAAAGTGTAAACTAAGGATGGGTAGAGTTCCCAATACTTTTCAGCCTGGCACATGAAGGTGTCCGTATTCTGAATTTGTGGAGCTCAAGATTTTGGGGGGAAAACATTATTTTTTACCCAAGATGCCTAATTCTCAATATATTCTGATGTATCCTTGACAAATTTTATGGCTTGATTCAGCTTTTTGGAGGCCCTTTCCACGCAAGGAAGCTCCCCGTGGCTCCTCGCTCTTGCACCTCCAGCTCCCTTCAGGCCTGGTGCTGGACCAAGGGGGTGACACAGGTGCAGCCCACGGTGATTTTTTTCTTCTCCAGCCTGTAGGACTGCTGGCAGCCCCTCTGCTCCCTGCGCAGGACCAGGATCTCCTGCGTGATGGGCACGGAGTTGAGGCCGTGGTCCAGCTGCCCCTCGGGGGTGACGCAGCGGCGGTGGCGGCACTCGGCGTCCGCGATCAGCCGCGGGAAGCGGTCGTGGTCCTCGTCGATCCTGGGGGTTGGCAGCAAAGGGAATGTTTGAACCCAAAGGCAGGGTATTCTGGATGACTCTGGGCTCCCTGCTTGGGAACCTGTGCATCCTGCCTGTGGGGGGGCAGCAGATTCTCCAAGACTGCAGGTTTTTCCAAAATAAAATGTGAGTAACTAAATATCGGATATTTTTGGATGTGTGGCTGCATGCAACTGCCTTTCAAAGGACTTGCTTTGAGCTGGCACTGACTTTGAAAGACTTATCAGAAATTATTTGAGCTTTCTGATGTGTTACTCCAACTAACAGACCCTAAATCCTTCAGTTGCTCCCCAAAACGTGAAATGCTGGTGTTAAACCACTGTTGAATTTGGTGCATTATTAACTCTCTGAGGTGTTTTTTTAATGATATTTTACATAAAGAATGCTTTAGAAGACAAAGCTTGCCCCAGTATACAAATTAATTAGTAAATTATAAAAGTAGTTTGTTTTGCCTTCTGTATATTGCCTACATCATGCAGGTTTTTTTGTGCTGCTTTCTGTACTGGTTCTCTTTCAAAGAGGATTATACAGCCATGGATACCCTCATATTTCCAAAAATGTCTCAACTGTGAAGCACTGAAAATAGAGATGAAAGCATTTTTCCTGGCCAGGGCATCCAGTGTTTTTCCAGGCCATAGGGACAGGGATCATACCTGTAATCCCATGGAGCCAGAGAACGGCTGCTGACATCTGGACTGGTTCTGGTGTCCTGGTTCGTGCTGCTGATGCTGAGGTTGACTCTCACAGTTTGGGGGAATTGTGAGTCTTTTTGGGTCAGGCATCCAGCAGATGCTTGCTTGAAGAGATTCTCTGGCTTGAGCCCAGGCTTGATCACCTTCCCCTGGGCAGGACTGCTGGCTGACAGCACGGCCAGCAGCACGAGGAGCAGGGGTCTGAGCTGGAGAGAATTGGTACATTTAGGATGCAAGACAGGTGTGAAATTCATCCACAGTCAGCCTAACTGGTGGTTAAAGGCCCTACTGCAGGTTGGAGTAATTATGGAGAAATGTGCTGTACATCACATCCACTTTTCTTCTCATTAACTGATTTTCACAGTGCTGACAGTTATTTTTACACCCAGTTGTAATTTGGTTGTAATGTTAAATTATAGAAAAGAATATAATACAGAAGAAAGCAGAAAGGGTATAACAGAAAGAAAGACACTCTGAGTTTTCAATTTCTTGCCTCAGAAAATGCTGCGAGAGCTCCATGTCACTGATGTGCAGTCTCATTGCTGCCCCATGAGCATTCTCACATTTTAATTTTTTAATTATTAATGATTTAAACAAGCATTTTAAAGGTGGGTGCAGATCCCTATTCCATCTATTACGATTTAAATACGTCTCTGTCAAACTGGGGGAAAATAAACTCAGAATTCAAGTTCTTACCAGAGAAGCGCAAAAAGTTGGAGACATCTTCCTTCCTTCCTTCTCTTATTGCTTCTGATGCTTGTCCTGGGCTCTGCTGAGCTGAAGGTGTCTGGGCACATCTGCTGCTGGACCTTTTATAAGAGTTTCTGGGCTGTGCTAAATAATTTGGAGTAGGTGTTTTTTTCCCCCAACTTTAATTGTGGTTTCTGACCATAACCTAAATTAAGAAGTGCATGCGTATAGGTTCCATTAACACAGGTGGAATAGAGGATATATCTTAGATCTGTAGATGATGTCATTCCTTCAGCCATGTCACTCAAATGGTGACAAAACCACAAACGTTGCAAGTCTGTGGTGCAAAGTATTTGATTTTAAATTGGGATGCCGTAGGGATCAAACCCAAATGTCGCTGGCACAGGTTTGGATCTGTTCAGTCCTCGGTCGGTCTGGTGTATTTTCACCCCAGATTGGGCAGATGTTGGACAGCTGGCCACCATCAAATTGCTCTCTTATATTCTTCTTCTCATATTCTCATATTTTTCTTGATGTCTGAGGAGCAATGTCCCTGCTCAAGCTCAATTCTCCTCTGAACTGGCTACTTCTATTCACAGCTAAACCTCAGGTGTGATATCTCAGTGTGGATCAGAATGCTTGGTGATAGTGAGCTCCCAAAGGTCAGTCACTCTCCACATAGCGAAAAAAATGAGTGAACTTTGTTTTGAGCTTGCCACCTTTTCAGTTTTTCCTTCTCTCATGCTATGTGGGCAGTGTTTTGTTCCTAAGGAAAGGAGTTTGGGAAGTGTGATTACACTTCCAGTTCCTAAGTTAGGGAGAGGAGAGAGGGGTTCCAGAGAAACTTTTTGAAGGCTGAGAGATGCAAAATGACATTAGACACAGGCAACCCAGAGGAGCTGTGGCTGCCCCTGGATCCCTGGAAGTGTCCAAGGCCAGGTTGGAAAGGGCTGGGAAAACCTGGGATAGTGGAAGGTGTCCCTGCCCATGGCAGAGAGTGGAACTGGATTATATTCAAGATCCTTTCCAACCCAAATCATTCTATGATTCTAGGATTCTATAACATCAAGTTTATTCTCTGATATTTCTTTTTTTAGGAAACACTTCCATCATTTTGCTCTGACAGTGGGTTTCAAGAAGCTCAGATGTGCCCCATGAAGTGACTCTCAGTGTAACATCCTTGAGCTGCTGATCAGAACAATTCCCAGGTCTAATTTTAGTGGGTTTTTCAATAAAAATGATGTGGAGAAGGTACAGATTTTTTTTTTATATTTGCTTAATATTTATATCTAAGTCCAAATTTTACTCACCTTGTGCCATCCAAAGGAGGATACAAAAAAGGGTAGAATTTAGTTTGCGGGTTCTGGGATACCCGTGACCTACATCCGCTTGTTTTAAAGATGCTGATGTTTCAGAAATTAAATGTATATTTCAGTTTCCCTCTTCAGGTTAGAGATGTGCAGGTTAAAGGAAATGGTCCCCTCAGAAGGGGTTTTCTCTAATGCAATTTACTGAAATATCCTTTCAAAGTGGGTCAGTTAAATTGCCAATTTTAGAAGCAAAATACGTTTTTGAAAGCCTACAAGGCAGCGGAAGGTCAGGTTCAACCAGCCTGACCCTAAATTGTCTACCTTAAATGCGTCAGTGGTTTGGGTTACCTAAGCAGCTGAAAGGTGAATAGTTTAGCATTTGAGCATGGCTGATGCACCACAACATTTCAATGGCAAAAAAAAAAAAAAAAATTTCCATGGTTTATATTGGGGCATGAACACATTTGTTGGCAGTTGTCGTAGGCAAGGTCCGAGGAGAAAATGTACCTCTTGAAATTTCTGATTTCAAGATTTTTCCAAGTTCCAAATAATTATTTTGTAATTCTTAATGCTCTGAAGTAAAAAAAAAAAAAGGAAAAAGAAAAAAAAAATTTCCCATGAGATTAGAAGTTACCCCAAAGGATTTGTTTTATTCTGACACGTAGCGTTCTCTTAGCTAGAGATCAGGAAACTGGGACACTAAAAAAGGCTTCCTGAAACAACAACAACAAAAAACATTAAAGGTTATCAAAAGCCTTTTGAAATGAAACCTACCCTTTCTCTTGGCTCTGGTCTTTCCTGAGAGTATTTTATTTAAGTACTCTCTATTGAAGTACTTTACCTGGCTGAGATTCCTCAGGCACCCAGACCTGGATGTGTTGGCATTTGATGACACTTTGTCCCCTCAATGGTACCTTAGAATCACAGAATGGCTCTGCAGACCCAGCAGCACCCTCAGGAGCCAGGTGTCACCAAACCCAGGGACTCACGCTGTGGCATCTCCTCCTCAGCATCACTGAAGTTGTATAGGATCAGTTAAATTAAAAATTAATTAATTAGTCAATTTATTCATTAATCCAGTAGGAGCCCTCCTCACCTTCAGTGCATGCCTTCTTCCTTCTGGGAGGGGGAAGGAGGGGTCAGCCAAGGGTTTGGGTTGGAAGGGACCTTAAGGATCATCCCGTTACCATCCTGTTACATCAGTACCCATCCCCATCTCTGGTGAGCTCCCTACAAATACATTTCTAGAGACAGCTTTTGCTTTTACAACCCTGGGACTTTTCCACTCTGCATTCAGATTTGATGCTGACTTAGAGGCACTGATTTTCATTCAGACAAACTCTGTCATCTCAGTGATGAAAGAGACCTATTCCAGTCCCAAACTTTGGTTGGCTGTTTCTTTTCATCTTCATCTTGGAACACAAACTCTGTGAGGAACGACTGAGGGAGCTGGGGGTGTTTAGCCTGGAGAAAAGGAGACTCAGGGGTGACCTTATCACTCTCTACAGCTCCCTGAAAGGTGGCTGTAGTCAGGTGGGGTTGGTCTCTTTCTCCAGGCAGCACTGACAGAACCAGAGGACACAGCCTCAAGCTGTGCACCAAGGGAAATATAGGCTGGATATTAGGAAAAAGTTTTTTACTGAAACAATGATAAAGTTCTGGAGTGGGCTGCCCAGGGAGGTGGTGGAGTCACCATCTCTGGGTGTGTTTAAAAAAAGACTGGATGTGGCACTTGGTGCCATGGTTTAGTTGTGATGTTGGGGCTGGGTTGGACTTAGTGATCTTGAAGGTCTCTTCCCACCCAGTGATTCTGTGAATTCAACATCCCAGATCACTCCTCTGACCCTTCTCCCAGCAGTCTTTGGCTGTTTTGCTCCTTATTCATAGAATCACAGAATACCCTGAGCTGGAAGACACCCACTTTGACACCAGCATCATCCAGTCCAGCTGTTTGTGCCAGCCTCACAAACCCTGCCATTTACCAAGGAAATACAGGGCACCCCAGCAAACAGCCCTGAGAGCAGCAGCATCTAAAACCCTGGGTACCTGAGCTGTCAAGGTGAGTCCTTTGGGAACAGAGAAGGACACAGGTATAAATCTGACCTTGGGATGCTTTTGGGTGGCAAGAACAGATGGGAAAGCTCATGGGTAAATCAATTTCTTTTGGTGTGTATCCCTTGCCATGGGCAGGGACATCTTCCCCTATCCCAGGCTGCTCCCAGCCCTGTCCAGCCTGGCCTTGGACACTTCCAGGGACCCAGGGGCAGCCACAGGAACCATCCAAGTGCTGGAGCTCTGGAGTGCTGACTGAACTTGCTGTAAATGAAAGAAAACTTTACACATTTTTTAAATTGCCATCAGTTAAGTTTATTATACTTTTGTAAAATAAGATTGGTTTTTATTTACAAGTAGGAGCACGCTTATTTTTTTCTTTCTGGAGAGAATGTATTTTCTTCCTTTTGAGTGTATGTTATAAATCCCTATAAATACAGCAGCAGTCTCCCTTCGTACAAGTAATACAATGCAAGACATACAAGTATTGCATGACCCACTCTGTATTGTGGAGGTAATTTCTAGGGTTAGACTAAGCCTGAGTTCAAAGATCTGTGAGAAACTCAGAATTTGAGAAAGATCCTGGGAGGGGACACGACCAGGACAGCTACCCCAAGTTATCCAAAGGGATATTCCACACCATAGGATGGCAGCTGAGATAAAAGCTAAGAAAAGGAAGAAGGGGATGCATTTGTTATTTACAATATTTGCCTTCCAGAGCAACTGCTCTGTGTGCTGAGGTCCTACTTCCCACGAAGTGGCCAGACATCACTCAATGATGAGAAGTAGAGAATAAAATTATCTTTTTGTCTCTTTGCTGGTGTACAAACTTTTACTTCTGTTATTGTAAACTGTCTTATCTCAACCCAGGAGTTGTTTCCCATCTTATTTTCTCTCCCCTGTCTGGCTGGGAAAGGGGAGTGATAGAGTGGATCAAGATCCTTCCACCACAAGCCTGGAGAAGAGAAGGCTCTGGAGAGATCTCAGAGCCCCTTCCAGGGCCTAAAGGAGCTCCAGGAGAGCTGGAGAGGGACTGGGGACAAGGGATGGAGGGACAGGACACAGGGAATGGCTTCCCACTGTCAGAGGGCAGGGTTGGGTGGGATATTGGGAAGGAATTGTTCCCTGTGAGGGTGGGGAGCCCCTGGCACAGGATGCCCAGAGAAGCTGTGGCTGCCCCTGGATCCCTGGAAGTGTCCAAGGCCAGGCTGGAAATGGAGCTTGGACCAACCTGGGATAGTGGGAGGTGTCCCTGCCCTTTGTAGGGGGGTGGGACTGGATGGTCTCTAAAGGTCCCTTCTTACCCAAACCATTCCATGATTCTCTGAAGTCACTGCACCAATCTCCCACCCCTTGATTCTTACACAGGAGACACAGAAGAAGAGGTAAAGTCATGATTTTCCTCTATTAAACATCAGTATTTTTCCTCCCCAGCCACTGCACTGCAGTAGAAATTATCATCTCCTCCTTCATGCCTAAATTTTCCAAGCACATCTAACAGAGACCACAGTCTCACATCAACTGTGGTTGCTACCAGTGGCTGAAATGTCCTTTGCATAACTAATATCTAATGGATTCTCAGTAGGTAAGAAGCCAACTTTAAGAAAATGAGCTGCAAAGTGACATTTTAGGAAAGGGACATTTGTGGAGCATTGAGGGGTCAGTGCTATTTGCCCAAAATCCAGCCCTTACTTTGTGCTCCACCACTCACCACTTCCAAACCAAATTAAATTCAGAAAACTTGTTTTCTCACCAGTACATCCCTGTATCCCCCAGAGCTCAGAGTTGCCAAGCAGGTCTGATAGGGCAACCTGCAGAAATAAACTCATTTCTACTGTAGCCATTTTCCTGCTCCCAGGTAAAATCTGAAAATCTTGGTCATTCATTGTGGAATCAAAAAAATCACAGAATCACAGAGGAGTTTTGGTGGGAAAGAACCTTTAAATGTCATCTAGTCCAGCACCCTGCAACGAGCAGCATCTTCCACAGCACCAGCTTGTTCACAGCCCCATCCAACCTGATCTTGAATGTTTCCAGAACCATTTCTTTTTAAGAAGGGAAGTTCCTATTTTTCTGTTTTTTCTTGCAGAGCACTCACTCCTGGCCACAACATTTTGTGTGCAAGAATGTGTCAGAATCCAAAGTTTTACAGAATAAGTGACTCAGAGCAGTTTTGGTGAGAGTTGTAAAAGCACCAGTAGGATCCTGATTTTTGAGCCCTTTCACCTCACTGTGGTTCAATTTGACCTGTTTGGTTTTTGGTTTTTTGTTTTTTTTTTTTTAAGTAAGTAATGGAAATTCACCCCTTTTCTAATCATATGCAAATTCTGACCACAGTGCAGTGAAGTTTCCAGAACTATCCCAGGGAGGGATTTCAGAGAATAAGCACTGCTGAAGATTTCCTCCTCAGAGATGTGGCCTTGTGAAGGTGGGGTGGGGACCACGGGTGGATGACAAAAAACCCCATGTCCCATTTGAACCTGAAAAATCCCTCTTAACTGGAGCTGATCCTTCTGTGCTGATGCTCTGGATACAAGGGCAAAGTGAATAGGTGTGTGCCAGGCAGAATGGACCATCCCTGATTCTTTTTCTTCTGGCTGTGCTGTGCCCAGCTGGGCTAGAAAAGGAATTGTGGTCTTTTGTTTCAACCAATGTACAATTCTGAATGATTATGGCCTTTGAGGGCTTAGGGGGGCTTTTAGAAAAGAGACAGCAACTTTTTTACATGGGCAGATAATGATGGGACAAGGATAAACGATTTTAAACTGTCAGAGGGCAGGTTTAGATGGGATATTGGGAAGAAATTGTTCCTTGTGAGGGTGGGGAGGTTCTGGCACAGGGTGCCCAGAGAAGCTGTGGCTGCCCCTGGATCCCTGGGAGTGCCCAAAGCCAGGCTGGACAGGGCTTGGAGCAACCTGGGACAGTGGAAGGTGTCCCTGCCCATGGAACCAAATGATCTTTAAAGATCTTCTCCAACTCAAACCATTCCATGACTCTGTGAATAGTGGGACCAAGACTAGTGGGGCCAGACCAATGAGCTTCTGGAGGACAGAAAATAAAAGTTATGGCTGATGAGAGGCTGATATTCTGATTGCTCTTCACATTACCTGTGAAAGCCACTCTGTTCTGAGTGGGAAGATTAGGATCGTATAAATATACAAGACTGCCACATGCAACTACAAGCAAACTGTTTTCCCTTTAATCAGTTAAGGAATTGCTAAAAGCTCTTCCATTATAGTAGCTGAATTTCCTCTCTCTTTTTTTCATGCTTTCCTCTATATATATATTTTTTTTTGTTTGTTTTGTTTTACTGTGAAGACTGAACAGCTAAAATGAAATGTGCCACCACACTTCCACCACAGAGAAATCCTCTTGCTGCTGCCTACACCTACAGCTTCCAAAGCCTGTAAAAACCTTCCTGCCGTCCCTTCAGAGACTCAGATCTGCTGCCTCCCCTGGTGGTGCCCCGGGCACAGCAGCAGTGAGGGAGATGCCAGATATCACAGGGCTTCTGTGGTGCACAACATCTGATGGCTGATAAGCAGCTTTTGTGAGAAACACGAAAGGCAAAGTACCCAAATGTCTCATCATCCCAGCCTGAAGTTGGTTTGCAAAGGATTCAAGCAGGGTTTTACCATATAAAGTTGCATCAGGCAGAGTTAATCAGGTGATGGGGTGAATGCTAATCAGAATGTTAATCAGGGTGATTGCTTGTCTGTCCTATTTTCTTTCTTTTTTTGCAGCAAAGGGAAGATTGGCAGAGGCTTTCTGCATGTTTGTAGGAGACCTTTGCTCCTTCAGGGGAGAATAAATGAGGTTTTAAACTGGATTAAATGGTCTCACACCTTGAGAGAACCTGGGTATAGCTGGTGGAAGAGCAGATAAATGGTAGTGGGTCAAGAGGTGGGTTTTGGTCCTCTCAGGAAATAATTATAAAGAAAGAGGAGAGAACAGTGTTGCTCTTAGGGTGCTCAGTAATCACCAGAGATCCTCCTTGATAATGATGCCCAAAGTATTTTGTGTGGTCAGTGTCTGTTTTTCTAAGACTGGAATAATGAAGTGGATTATATTGAGTTTACAGAAGTCTTCCATTTTGAATCTTTTCAATGTAAATATACAGGCATATATATATTTATTTCATGTGGGGAAAACTGGCTTCTGGGATGAATGCAGTGCTTCCTGAAAACTGACAGTTCTGGCAATAAATGCCCAATAAAATTGCACTTTATTTCACACCACAAACACTCTGAAGAATGTTCTGCAGGTGGATTTGATTTGCAACCTTGTTTTTATTTACTGTGAGCAGGGGCTTTGCTCAATGCAGAATTGCTGAAGGCTGTTTCCAAAGGGGTTTGGACTTTAGATCTCAAGTAGACAGAAATTGGATCAATTTTTGCACTTTCTGAAGACAGAGGAACATTGGTCATTTCTAAGAATTATTTCTTTTCTGAATTTAGTAATTTTTGATCCTGGTTATCTCATAATTGTTTGGCTAATAAAATTCAGAGTGTGCTTTTTTTAATTAATCAGTGTAAAAAATAACATAAACAGTGATGAAGGGAAATGAGAGAAGGTGATAGACAATCACTGAGTGTGACATGTGAAAATGCTGCTGTCTACACTCCCTTTCATTCCTGCTGTGCCAGGACTAAATCCTAGGGATGCTCCTGTCTTACAGGGCTTGGCAGAGGAAGGAGTGAGATTGTCCTGCTGTGCTCATGGCATGACAGAGAAAGCTGAACCATGGTAATTTCAGCACTCTGTGCTATTTCTCGCTTTCCAAAACACTTTTGGTGGACCAAAATGGTTCATAAATTCACCAGAAAACATTTTTTTTTGTTGTTTTTGTTTTTATAGCATAATTGAACAGGGCAAGAAACTGGATTTTTGGTCCTTCTTGATGCAAGGTGGTTTATTCCAGGTCATCATCAAACACAATTATGAGCTTTGAGTATTCAAAAGACCTTTCCTTTTAAGTGTTGTTGGTGTTTTGTTCCTCATTTATGGCAGTTTAAGAAATATCTGGCTGGAATATCTGGGTTTAATGATTGCTGAAATGCAGGAGGAACAGAAGATGGGGAGGATATCCTTTGCCAAAATACTCTAATGCAAAGGGTGTTTACCAAGAGGGAACATCATGTCAAGAAGCTAATTTTTAATTTCTGTCTTGTCTTGCATATTTTATTTTCCTCATGTTATTGAGCAAATAGACACAGGTACTTTTTCCCCCACTCATATTTTTGACAAGATTTCTCTGGGGTACTTGGCAAGACAGGTGGCTGAAATCTCTTTTAGTTTTTAAATTGTGGGACTATTTCCACTTACGTCCTGGCTCTCCAGGGTTTTCTTTTTATTTTGGGGCTTGCTCTGCCCACTGTTGGGACACTCTGGGGATCCACAGCCCAGTGCTCTGCAGGTGTCCTTTGCATTGATGTGGTGCTGAGAAAACCCAGCTTGTGTGGAGAGGACATGCAGTGAGATGTGAGGTGTTAAAAATCCCCCTTTGACTCATTCCCAGGTAAAAATGAGATCAGTTGACATCAAATCCTTAGGAACCCCCAGGGATTTAGGACTGAAATGGGGGATCTCAGTGGTTAAGATCCATGGACTGTCCAGGATGAATTAATTGTGTATCTGGAGTGAAAGGGAACCTGGGGAACAGAATAATGGACTGGTTTGGATTGGAAGGGACCTTAAAGTCCATCTCATTCCAAGCCCCTGCCATGGGCAGGGACACCTTCCACTATCCCAGGTTGCTCCAAGCCCATCCAACCTGGCCTTGGACACTGCCAGGGGTGCAGGGGCAGCCACAGCTTCTCTGGGCACCCTGTGCCAGGGCCTCCCCACCCTTGGAACAGTTTGTCTTTTGACCTGAATTTACTAAACCTTCCAGACCCAGGAGCCTTTTGTGTGTCTGGGTTTTCCAAATGACATTGCTGAGAAAAATGAAGTTATGTTCCATTGCATTTGGGAAGAAGTGCATTTCCTGACCTTAACAGAGATCCAAAATGCTTTGGAACAGAGTGATGCCACTCCTCATTCTGCTGCATCCATGCTCTTTCCTCCCCATCCGTCCAGCAAAAAATAATGGTTTCATGTATGAGGCACATAAAAAGCTTATTTTGATAGACATTTGTTCATTTATTTATTAACAGCTTTGAAATTTTTTTGGTGGGGTGAAGATGAGGAACAACCAGCTGAGCTGAATATCTGAACTTAGATCAGAATTCATTGCCTGGCTCAGAGAACAGGTCAGCAAAGACATTTTCAAGTTGTTTGGCTGTTTTTCTTCATTAGCTGCAGTGTGGTGTGGATGGGAAGATTAAGAAGATACCTCTCATGGAGATGTGTGATCTGATGTGTGTTGTCACTGAGTGGATATGGAATAACTGATGTCAAAAACCTTTGCTGTGCAGATTATGGTTATTTACAGCTCCTTTTGCATTAAATAAGTAAAAAAGACACTTGGACACAGAGGGTTTTCAAGAATATGTTGCCCACGTTCTTTATGATTATTTTTAATAATTTAATCATGGATTACTTGAACTGTCAGTCCAAGCAAAAGGCAAGGTGTGGATGCAAGTTTGATAGGGAAAGAGAATAAAGATGGCTGTGGCTCTGCAGATCCATGCTGATTTAGAAATCTGCTGACTGTTTCAGAGCCAACTGCTTTGTATGTGGTATTTTGAGCCTCTGGTAATCATGCAATGGTTTGGGTTGGAAGGGACCTTAAAGCTCATCCCATTCCAACCCTCCTGCTGTGGGCAGGGACACCTTCCCCTGGACCAGGCTACTCCAAACGCCATCCAGCCTGGCCTGGAACACTTCTAGGGATGAAGGAACTGCTGGAGCAGCCCTGCTTGCAGTGATGCTTATGAAAACCAAAGGCCTATCCCAAACCTTTCCAGGTGCCCATCCCCTGGTGCACCTCTGGAAAACGCTCGGAGCGGCAGCAGATCCATCCGGCAGGAAGGGCTGGTGGGGCTGAGCTGAGGCAGAGGCAGGCAGACCTTTGCTGGCTTGGTGTTTTCCACACTGCTATAGCTGGTTGAAGGGGACCAAACCTCCGAGGAAGACGGGCTTGGTTCCGTTTGACCAGCCAGAGCAGAGCATAGCTCCGGACCTCAGCGCGCGCTCGGCTCCGCTGCTCCCGACCTGCAACGGGAACAGGACACATGAGACCAGGGACACAGGGACTGACCTCTGCTCACAGGGACAGCAGGGTGCTGCAGCACTTATGGCACCACCTTGGAGACCTCACCACTCTCCACAGAACCATGGAATGGTTTGTGTTGGGAGGGACCTTAAAGATCGTCTCGTTCCAACTCCCCTGCATGGTGGCACCTTCATACAGCGCTTTCCTTCCTGCTTCTTTCTCTTTTCCTACTCCCTCTCTTTCTTTTTCTTCTTTTTAGTTTTTTAAATAATGAAAACAAGGCAAAGTGGGAGGGAGGAAAGACCCCTCCTTTGTCCATTGAAGGGGAGTCACCTGCCAGTTGTCAGTCAGGCATCACTTTTCAGAGCCACCCTGAGCCCTCCAGCTGTACCTGGAGCCTCAGCAAGGAGACAGCTGCCAGAAACCACGAGCAGCAGGGCCTGGGGCAGCTTCCAAACAGGACAAAAGCAACATTTTTCCTGCCCTGTGCATAGGCCCCTTTCCATGTGCATGTGGTTTTCCGGGGACTTAGAGTCGTTGGATCATTAAGGTCAGAAAAGGCCTCTAAGATCATCAAGTCCAAATGACTTGATACAATTTTCTCTGAAAAACATTTTGATTAGGAGGAGGTTTTCTCTTTTCTTCTTTTCTTTTCTTTTCTTTTCTTTTCTTTTCTTTTCTTTTCTTTTCTTTTCTTTTCTTTTCTTTTCTTTTCTTTTCTTTTCTTTTCTTTTCTTTTCTTTTCTTTTCTTTTCTTTTCTTTCTTCTTTCCTTTCTTTTCTTTTTTTTCCCTTTTGTCTTCTCACTGCTCAGTGTTGGGAGGAATATTAATTTAAGTAACCTCTGGATTCCTGTGCTTGCTTCATGCTTTGTAATTGGGATATTCATTAGCAAGAGAAGCATCAGCAACTTAAATTCAATATTCCCTATGGAAGCACCTACATTACTGCCAAAGAAACACCTTCTGCAAGCTTCCAGTTACAAAATTCACTTCATACTCTGCCCCATCAGCACTAGAATGCTGCAAACTTGACAAAATTTGGGAAGAATTAGAGTTTTTTACCTTCCGTCATGGTCTGGGTGTGGTTACACAAGTAGAGGAGGGAGGAAAGAACAGAGTTAAACCAGTGGCCTTGACCCCCCAGACAGGCTGTAAGTTTCCCTAAACCTTAGCCCTGTGTCTAGGTTATTTCTTCTCCTGTGTCCTTGCCAGTGTGTGTGTGCCTGTAACTCAATCCTGGCCCGTGCTGTGCAGGAAGAGTCACTGCTGATCCCTGGCTCTGGCAGAACAGGCTGGGAACAGCTGCAGCAAGTAAATAAGGGATGGGATTCCACTGCAGGGTTAAAGCCCACATTTATGCAGTCAGTCAAGTCTGGGGCAGGCTCAGCTGGCCAGACAGAAATTTGGCTTCGTTTGCCAGCACGTGAACACCTGGCACCATCCAAGGAGCCACAGGTTGTCTGGGACAGCCACGTGGGATGTGCCGGTGTGGCACAGCACAGAGCTGAAGAAAGCCACTGGAAGCCATTCTTAGGCTGTCTCCAAGGGCACTGGGGGACAATTTTTGTGGACTAAATAAAGTCCACAGTGCCACAGACTGCAGCAGGTTTTCATCACCACAGAGGTGAAGAGACTACCAGGTGCAGAAAGGAAGAATTGGGATTGCGACATGGACAATGGGTTGGTCAGCAAAGGGAGGGAGCACAGGTCAGGATTCACACTCCTGCCAAGATCCACACCCCCGCCAGGATTCACACCCCTGCCTGCTCATTCCATCAGGAGCCTTTTTGTCTTGCCTGGTTTTCATGATTAGAACCACGGAATGGTTTGGGTAAGAAGGGACATTAAGGACCATTCAATTCTAATCCCCTGCCATGGGCAGGGACAACTTCCATTATCCCAGGTTGGGCCAAGCCCTGTCCAACCTGGCCTTGGACACTTCCAGGGATCCAGGGGCAACCACAGCTTCTCTGGGCACCCTGTGCCAGGGCCTCCCCAACCTCACAGGGAACAATTCCTTCCCAATATCCTACCTAACCCTGCCCTCTGACAGTGGGAGGCCATTCTCTGTCTCCTGTCCCTCCATGCCTTGTCCCCAGTCCCTCTCCAGCTCTCCTGGAGCCCCTTTAGGCTCTGAAAGGGGCTCTGAGATCTCCCTGGAACCTTCTCCAGGTGAACACCCCCAGCTCTCCCAGCCTGGCTCCAGAGCAGAGGGGCCCCAGCCCTTGGAGCATCTCTGTGGCCTCCTCTGGACTCTCTCCAGCACCTCCACATCCTTCTGATGCTGAACTCCAGGGCTGGAGGCAGCTCTGCAGGTGGGGTCTCACCTGAGCAGGGCAGAGGGGCAGAATCCCCTCTCTTGGCCTGCTGGCCATTCTTCCTTAGGTGCAGCTCAGAAGTAAAAAAAAAGATAATTTTTCTCTGCTAAATTTCTCTTCTAAATTATCACAGCTAGGAGCTGGTTCTGTACAAGAAGGACAGGATGAAATAACTGTTTGACAAGTGCTTTCCTGAATTACATCTAGGAGACCACAGGGGCTAGGTCAGAGGCAGCAGCCCTGGCTTTGATTCAGACTGAAATTTTGCAAAGCATCCTGGTGGCTTAGGAACATAAATGTCACTGGTTTCAGGGTCTATATTGGTACATTTTATAGGGCTGATGTGCAGGCACAGGAACTCAGTGGTTTCTGCTGTGTTTTTCACAGTTGCTGGCACAGTTTTGACCTGTGTCAACTGGGACTGACCCTAACAGCCCCCAAGCTCAGCTTTGCTATTAGAAGTGGTCAAGGGCCATTCCTTGGCCAGTCAGGAATTTGAAGATGATGAAGTTGTGAACATTAATCACTGAAACATACATCTGGTTTTTAAGCTTCTAACTAGATCAGGTTTGTTAAGGGTACTTCGGGGTAGAATTCCTAAAATTTCTCAGGGGATGTGAAGGTCTGAAAACCTTTCAGACTTAGGCCTTAATGATAAGAACAGTTGATTCAAAAAATTTCCTAAACTCTTTCTTAAAATAAGACTGAAAACTGCCTTGAGTTTTGAATATTTGGCCTATAGTGGAAGAAAATAATATATAAGAAATGGTTTGAACTCTTCAACTCCATGTCACAGGATTTTGAGGATATCCTAGAGACATCCAGGATATCTCCAGGCTGTCCTAGAGGGGTTAAAGGCAACTGGACCACTGTTTGCAAAAAAAATATACTGAGCTCGCTGCTAGACAATGTTATTAGATTTAAATATCAAACAGTGCTCAGAGGAGGAAGGGACATTTGTGACATGGAAGGACTGTCCTGAGTTGTGAAAATACAGATCTGGGGAAAAATCCCACTGTTTTTGACAAGTCTGTGTGCCTGCTTAGCTCTACAGTGTTGTATTAATTAGGATGAGACTTCCTGCAGCCTATCCAATTTACTGTACTGAGGCAATGCAATGAATTAACCTTCAACAGTCCACTGCAGCAATCCCTGTGCCTGTGGCACTCATTTCAATCCCATTAAAGAAGATCTTGTTATGAATGACTGGGAGTACAGAGGAGAATTTTGTGATATCTGGATCATACTCAGTTCTGCTCCTACCCAGCGCTTTTTAATTCTTCCTGTGTCACTGAGTCCAAAGCATTTTCCACCATCTGAGAATGGATGGCAACATGAAATAGGGTAGATCTAGATTAGATATTGGGAAGGAATTCTTGGCTATGAGGGTGGGGAGGCCCTGGCACAGGGTGCCCAGAGAAGCTGTTGCTGCTCCTGGATCCCTGGAAGTGCCCAAGGCCAACCTGGGATAGTGGAAGGTGTTGGAAATTGATGAGCTTCAAGGTCCCCAAACCATTGTATGATTCTATGAATTATTGAAGATCTCTGGGATGTAGTGATTTTCAGAAAGCCCTTGAAAAGCACCTTCAGTATGGTATGAATATTACTTGGATTAGGTGAAACCCACAGTCTGCTTAACCTATGCTTTTTCCAGTGAAAGATGTACAGAATATATCCTAGTTCTCAAATCTACATGGATTCAGGAATTTGCAGCCTTTTTAGATGTTCAGATCCCTCTGTGCCCTCTGTGGGTGCTGAGGGCATTGTAGAGTGAACACAAACTGCCTGGCTCTGTTTGACAAAGTCAAATTCAAATGAAATGCAGTTTCAGGAAATCTTTGGACTCCTTGCAGCTGCTGGGAGCAGAGGGCACGGCGATGTCTCCCTGAAACCACACACTTCCTTACATTCCATAGCAGCCTAATCCATATGGGCATATAAAGAAGCATGTCATCTCACAAGAGAAGCCTGGCTTGTGCCTTCTGGCCAGCAGGAGAGCTCTCCATCCTCCACTCCTGAAGGGGTAATGCTGCTCCTCAGATGTGTTTCAGAGCCAGCAGTCTGCTTCCTTCTTGGAAAAGCAGTGACAGCACAACCCTTGTAACTTCCCTGATGCCCTGGAGCACTTTGGGATGTTTTGGAGGGATGTTTTCAGGTGGTTCTGGTTTTTTCCAGTGCCTGTGGGTCAGCAAACATTCCTCTGTGTGCCTCTGCACAGCGCTGAAGGCTGGAATCTCATGGAAGTGCATGTTGGAGAAGGTCCTGGACTTTTTTGACAGCCCCGAAATCCCCAAAAACTGAAGTGTGCTGTAAAAACAAAGTCACATGAGTGAGAGTTGATAGACTGTGTTCCTTCCTTTCCCTTTATCATTATTATTTGTGCTGAGGCAGGACCTGGAGGACCTGCCTGAGCAGAGGAGTTGCTCATACACACTCAGGGATGTGATCCCTGCCCTGGAGAGCTGCTTGGCCAAGCAGGCAGTGCCTTCAGAACCAGACAGGGGCTCACCAGAACCTGCCCTGGCTGACCAGAAACAAGTTTAAGTCCAAGGGTCAGACACAGAGTGGTTTGGGTCAGAAGGACCTGGAGGGCTCAAAGCAGGAGCAGCTTAGATCAGGTTGTTCATCACCGTGTCTAGTTGAGCTTGAATCCTCCCAAGGATGGAGTTCCCTCCGTTTTTTGGGGTCTTTTCCCTAGAGTTTGACCAAGCTGCTGGCGAAAAACCTGTTTGGTGACATCTAACTGGAATTTCCTGTGTCCCAACTTGTGCAGTGCCCTGGTGCTCCTTTGAGAGGAGCCTATCATGGCACAGAGGGCAGGACATATGGATGGATTTCTGCATTTAATGATAGAAGTGGTCATCAGAGGTGAAAAGCAAAGTATCCTGCTGTCCCCTCCTATGCCAATTCTTGATTTGGGGTTGTTGCACACTCTCATCCTCAGGGATGCTCAAAGGGAGCTTTGGCCATGTTTGGGAAACAACTGGTTGGAATCAATTTGTTCTTGGAGCAGATTCACAAATATGATTTATTTCTCAGTGGAAGCTTCTCTGAGGATGGAAAAGGGGAGGGAATACCCACATTTCTAATACACAACCAGTCCACACAAGTACATAGGACAGGAAAAGAAAATAAGCCTTTCTCTCATGTTTTCTCTTCCTAAAGAGCCAAAAGACCAAGGAATGATCTCAAGTGACGAGAAGCACTAAAATCAGCACAGGAATACCCCAAGCTTTGAAGGAAACATAAATCCTCTTTGAAGGCAGGCTCAGCACACACTCCAGAGCACAGAGCAGCACTGCACACCCTCCTCAGAGGCTCCAGCTCTCCCTGGAGCATGGTTCCCCCTCGCCAACTTTGCTGTCACTCCCCAGGCATTTTATTCTGATGGAGAAGTTGGGTCAGAGCTCTCTCCATGCCTGCAGGGCTCTCCATCCTCCCCTGTGGCAGAGGTGTTCCCCTGAATGTTACTACTTCAGGAAATATCAATTTTTCAGCGTCCCCCGGTGTCTGACATTGCTGATTTTTCACATCTCACACACAACCACCTGGGTTTCTCTGTCCCTATAATTTCCCTCTGTCAGCTGTCCAAACCTGTGTCAGTACTTGATGTAAAGAAGTCTGCAAAAGGTTTTAGGGTGAAAATCCATCCCATGGCATTGCTTGTGTTAATACTCAGCTGGGGCAATGGATTTACAGAGTGAAGAGTGTCAAAATGGCTCAAATTTATTTCCACTTAATAACTTCATGATTCTGGTATTGTACATGCTGCTCCAAGTAATTTTGCTTGTACAAAAATCCCTGTTGACTGCAGTGAAGGGATGAATGGCTTTTGGGGGAAGCTGTTTGTCTTAAAGCCAGATGAAAACTTTTCTTTGTGATTTCTAAGAAATGAATGGCAGGGAATTTCACACAGTCATTGTACCAATAACCTCAGTACCTGATCAAACAAATGAATGCAAATTCTACAGAAAGAGATGAGTCAGTCAGTGACACAGGGAATTATATTGTTTAAACGTTCCCAGACCAGGAGTGGTGTTTGAATTTCCATTATTTAGAGATTTGTACACCAAGCACACCTAAAAATATTTCAATTCTTTTTGGGAAAGCAAAATATTCCCATTCTTTTTTTTTTCCCCTAAATGTAAGTCAGATCAATGTTATAGGAGCATTCAACTACATTTTGAGATTAAGAACTCAGTGTAATATTTACTTCCCAGTTAGATGAAGGCCTTTGACTCAGAGGAGGTGAGGAAGATGAGTCCTGCTGACATCAGGGTAAAACTTCAAGAGATTTCAGCAGGGCCATGGCACAGGCTGTGGGTTCCCAGACTTTTGAGTGCATAAATCTGTTTATATCAGCTATCAACAAAAATGAATGAAGAGATATTTCTTCTTAGCCTTATTAGCCCTCAGTTTAAATGGTAGTGGTGCTTACTGATAGCATTTTTGTAAATTTCTCATAGGCCTGTATCAAAGTACCATGGAAATTGTGGGGTCAGATAATGGATTCAGAGTGATTAATGAGGAAACAGACTTAATTACTGGGAAGATCCTTGATCCCAACCATGTAGGCAGGTAAATATTCCTCATTTATGTATGCTTTCTGATCCAATTTGTAGACTGGGACTTTAAAATCTTATTTTGGTATAAATGGGAATTTATTGATAATGTTAAAACCTAATTGGAGCAAGATTTGTATTAAATACATTGATTGGAATCAACTGGGACTGTTGCAGTAAACACTCACTAAGTTGAATTTCCAGACCACACTATTCTAAGATTTATGAAACCCAAACCAGGCAGAATGAAGAAATCTGGATTAGGAAATTATGGCTAAATAGTTAGAAATTAAAGAGCTGACTGGGACAGATACTTGAGTACAAAAGTTTGTCAGGAATGGCCACAAAAGCCAGGAAGGAAAAGAAGGAAGTCAATAGAATATAAATGCATCCATTTACAGCCAGCATCTCTCTTTTTGCCCACCCTGGAATATTATATTCCTTGTGAGCAGCAGATATGCAAACCAAGAGCCAACAGTCCATGGCCTTTGGAGCCACTTGGAGTAACCCAATCATCTGAGGCAGATCCAGAGCCACATCTGTCCCTGCCTGGTGTGAGGAAAAGGAGGAGGAAAGAATGGGGCAGCTGTCCTCCAAGGGTCCCTGTGGCTGGCAGGGTTTGTCACCAGGGCGAGAGGGGAGGTGATACTCCCAAAATGGGCGTTCTGATACCCCTGGCATGTGGGCAGTCACTCGTCTGGGCTCTCTGTCAAGTCTCTTTTTCCAGCCTGGATTGCAGGATGAATGCTTTCCAGGGAGCAGTTGTTTCTGGGAGGAGGGAGCCTGCTCAGCCTTGGCTTTTCCTGTCTACACCCACATGCACAGAGAGGCACATGGATGTGACAGCAGTGCAAAGAAGGGCAGGGATAAATAGGAGCGATCCCATTAATTTAAAGTGAATTCCTAATGCTCTGAGCTTCTCCAAAGGAAATATTTGAGCCCAAACCTTTGCATTTTTTGAATTAACCACCTCATTTTCCCCCTGTCTGCAACAAAAGGCACCTCACATGAGGCAAAAACTCGTGCAGAGCCTTTTCTTGGCTCTTTTGCAACTTTTCTGTGGGCAAGTCAGTCAGGTCAACGTTTTAGCCCAGTGAGGCAAATTAGTTATCTCAGGGGAGATTTTTGAAGCAGAGTTTCATCTTAACCTGATCTTAACCACAGCCTCCAGGAAGCTTAAAACTCAAAAAAATCAAGTTTGCTTCTGTCTGCAAAATATTGCCTAACCAGAGACTTTATTTAGGCCCTTGGGTTTTGGAGAAGTTTCAAGAGCCTTTTTTTTTGTTTTGTTTTTTTTTTAAACTCTGTTGGGGTTTAATGGTAGTGTCTCAAAGTGTATTGAGTTTCTCCATAAACTGGGGTGCTCAGCTCTCTGCCTCAGTGAGCACCTCTGAAATATCACCCAGTCCCAGTGTGCTGACATTCAATTCCTGAAAAAAGGGAGGCACAAAAGAGAAAATAAGTGAGTTGCCCAGGGCTATTTAGGAAGGCTGTGTCAGAATCACCAGCAGTCCTTTGTAAGGTGCCTGTACACCCTGCTCATCTCCTTGTTAAAATTTTTATTTCACTATAAAAAGATACTCATATTGTAATTCTCTAAATTATATTTTCTCTTGTATCTGGTGATTTTAAACTGAGATCTTCAGGCTGATTTTATGTTTTATTTGAGCAGTCTGATTCTTTGCACCAAAGAAGAGTAACTGCCCTTCAGCTAAGGCTATCAACATCCCCAGATTTGGGGTGGGGAAACTGAGGCACAGAGGTGCAATAATTTGCCTGGAACAAACCGGAGTGCCTGTAGAAATGCCCATAAATATTCAGCATGGTCTCCCTTGCTCCTTAGTTTTTCCTTTTGCCCCATATCTTGAATGTAAATTAATTTAACAGTGCAATTTATGGTAACTGTCCTTCAAGAAGCCTAGTAGGATTTTTGCCACTGGTTTGAAAAAAAGGGGAATCTTTTTACTGAACCTAAGACTGCTCATCTGGGGATTTTTGGTACTCCTCATGTCACAAAGCCTTCTTCAGGTTGGAGTTCCTGGAGGGCAGGAGGCCTCTTGTACAGCCTTGGGAAAGAGCACAGTGCCCTTTTCCTCTATTTTTTTAAAATTTATTTATTTATTTTTAATTTTTTTTGTGTTTTTTGTCTGGTTTGTTTTTTTTTTTTGGTTGGTTGTTTTTTTTTTTTTTTTTTGTTTGTTTGTTCCTCTACTTGTGATCCAAGAACAGGGAAATGAGGGAATGAGCTGAGACAAGAGGAGGATAAACTCACACTGGGCTTTGACAGCTTCACTCATTCATTCCCAGTTAAATTAAGCAGTAATTTTAATAGGCTGGAAAAACTGGGAGCAGCCATCCATGGGGAGCAAGGACCCAGGAATGTGTCCAGAGGGAGCTGCCCCTCTCTGTTGGCTCAGAAGGAGCCAGGGGTGACTGTGCTCATCATTTAAACTCCTCTCTGAAGGGTCTGAGGGCAACAGGGATGGATTTGGACCTGTGGATGCCTTTACTCCTGGTTTTCCTTGGTGAAATGGGGAAACCACCTCATTGCCCAGTAATGATTCTGGAGCATTAAATAAACCAAAAAATAGTGTTGGGAAATGTAATTTAACAGCTGGACATGGTGACAGGAAGACACTATGGGAACCTGCTGGTCACCACTTATTTCAAGGTGAGAATTAAAATCAGATCACTTCCCCTGGAAGGTGTTCATCACCTGGGCACCCTCTGCTGTCAAAGGAGGCTCCTTGGGAGCAATCTGAGATTGCAGAGCTTCCCAGGGATGAAATTGTCTCCCCCATGCCACAGCCCCTCCCCAGCAGTCCCTGCACACCCATGGTCCATGAAGGGCTGACCTGTGAGAGGAGAGACCTGGCCAAAGGGCTCCAAACACCACCCTTGCTGTGCTTGAGAACAAAACCCCAGCTCTGAAGATGCTGCTGCAAACCAAACACATCCCTGGGGGTGGTCTGTCCACAGCTAAGAGCCTGAGCACACCCACTTTGAAAGGATGCTCCAGTGCCAGAGATGACATCCAGGCAGAGGGGTCAGATCCCTGGGAATTTGCTAATGAGCCTGGGGCCCTGTTTGAACCATGAGGACACCACATCACCTCCTCTCCTATTTCCATCCATGGCACCTTTTGCCCTGCCCAGAGCTCCTTAGGATGTTTTCCACAGCCCTGGATGGGAGGCATTGGCTGCTGCCTGTGCATTCCATAAATCTCACATACAGGAGGTATCACATGAGAGAAAAAGGAAATTACAGAATTTACCTTCAGCAAAGGAGCAGTCGGTCCCTTCATCCTCCTCTCCTGGGTCCTTTGTGGCTTTGTGGCACCCCAGGGCTGTTATCTGGGCTGGCATCTCCAGCAAGGGGTGGGGTTCATCCTTGTCAAGGTTTCCCCAAGGAAGCAGGAGCTGGGCTGGTCAGAAATGCTCTCCAGCAAGCAGCCTATGCATGGGGCTGCCCAAAAATCTCTTGAAGCAGCTGATCCTACTGACCTCTGTGTGTGTGAGTGTGTCTGGGGATTTGGGCATTTCCCCCTCTCCCACACTCCTCTATACCACTGCTTCCTTTTTTCCCTCTTTTCCCTGGTAATAACCATATTAAATTCCCCTTCCTTCCCTCAGTTTTCTACCACTTGAGCTCATTTCTTCCTACCTCGCTTCAGCATCCTCTCAACTCCCTTATCAAGGTTTTCCTGTCCCATCCTGCTCAGGGCAGAGCATCCTGCAGCCCTCCTGGCCCGTCCCTGCCGTTGTCCCCGAGGATGCTGCTGCCATCCCCGCCCGGTCCCTGCCCTGCCCGGCTGTCCCCGGCCCTTTTGTATCGCCCAGCCCCGGGGCCAGCCCGCCCCACGGCCCCGTCCCGGCACCTGCCCGTGTCCTTTAGAGCCCTCAGTGTCCCTCCTGTCCCCCTCAATCACCCTCTGACAGCGCCACCGCTCCAGCTGTCCCGTGCCCGCACGCTTTTATCCCTTTTTCCGATGCTGTAACTCAGTCCTGCCAGGGGAAGAAAAAAAAAATAAAATAATCCCACCAAAGATTTCCAGAATAAAGCCACTTACTACAGGTACAATGGTGTGAAAAATGTGTATTTTATGATTGGCTTTTCACAAAGGTTAAAATGAATATTATATGTGTTGTGTTAGAAAGTGATGCTGTATTAATTTTCTTAAGTAATGCGTTAAATACAGTTTTAGTTTCTAGTAAAATGTTAAAATAGAAACTGCTATGTAGGATACTTTTTTTAAAGAAAGGACTCGCACCAGATAGCAGCCACAGGACACCTGAATCTTTCAGAGAAAGAGAATTTATTGCTCCATTACCAGAAGAAATGAACTTCTTCCCACCTTGCTCAGTCATGAAGATGCTGTCAGGATTCAGAGGAAGAAGCTGACACTGACCAGACAGAATCCTGTACTTGAATGGAATTTATGCATCATTTATGAGATGTATGAATATGCAACAGGCTGTTGTTTTTAAGGGTTAATCCTCTGTCAATGTGTGTCCTTTTTTGGGCTTATTTTGCCCAGAAAAGGTACCCGGACTGTCTGTAACTCTTTGTCTTTATTGTCTCATATTGTCCTAATTCAAATTGTCCAAATTATTATTACTCTAATTCTATTGCTATTTTTATAACCATTTTATTACTGTTAAACTTTTAAAATTTTAAAAACAACTGATTGGCGTTTTTCACAAGTGGTTTTATCTCTTGATGGCCAGAGGAGGAGGAGGGAGCTGGGTTTGGAGCTGATCCAAAATCCTGATGGGTTCTTTGCTAAGAAGTGCTCAGAGGAGCTGGGCTTTGGTGAGTGCTGAGGTCAGACAGCAGGAGTGGAGCCCAAGCAGTTCCATGAGCAACAATCAGTCCAGCCAGGATTCTCCCAAACCTGGTGCTGTTAAAACTGTTTCTTTTCCCCTCTTCTCCATCAGATATTTTTAAAAAATAGTGACCCCTGGGAGACTGAAAATGAATCCATTGGTGTGGGTAAAAGTTTTCAGAGAATTTTTGGCTGGCAAATAATAATCACAGAATCGTGGAGTGCTAGAATAGTCTGGGTTGAAATGGACCTTAAAGATCATCTTGTTCCACCCACCTTCCACTAGACCAGGTTAATCTAAACCCCATCCAACCTCGCTTTGAACACTTGCCCTTTTTGCCCCCTTATGTTGGAATTTGAAAACATCTTCAGCTTTCTCAGAGTAAAAGAAGCAAATTTCCAGCAAATCTGTCATTCTGTTCCTTACCAGATTCCTATAGCATATAATCCAAAATGCCCTCTAAAATTTTCCACCATTTCCCCTCCATCTTCTGTCAAAATCTCAGTGCTGAGTGTAGGGCAGAAATACTTTTGAAACATTCTCAGCATTTTTTTGGAAGGGAAATATTTTTGTGTTAAAATCAGAGTGACCATACAACCCTGCAATCACTTCCAGAGGTTTGAATGCTCACCTAAAAAGAATTATTAGGATGGGGACAAAGGCAGGGAGCAGGATCTGTGGTGAAAGTTGGGCTGTAATGGGATTATTTGAGAGAGCAATGACCAAAAGTAAATGAAACAGGCCCAGGCAATGCTGCTGGGTGCAGGAACTCCACCATCCTCAATGCAGGAACACCCTCAGCATGGTTTTGGCTGAGATGATTTCTCTCTCCCATCCCTTTTTAAAGACAGTTCAGGAGTTTGCATAGGATAAGACTCATCTCAACAGGCAGCTGCATGCAGCAATCCTGTTTTGTAGGTTGAAATTCTTCAATAATACCAGTGTGGGCCGTCTGGCTTCACTGCCAGCTGTGCCAGTCATATTGAATTTACTATTTCAGATGCAGGGGAAAGTGTGATTAAAAAAAAAAAACAACTTGCTGTGCCATAAACTTCTTCCAAGAATTTGAGGACACCATCCCATGCCTCAGTTTCCCAACCATAAACAACATTTTGAGAGCGTTGCCCTCTCCCAGGGTGGGATGAGGACCCAAGAGACCCTCTGGGCACTCAGGTATCCCATTCATTCTGGGCTGTGAGGGTGGTCAGGTCCTGTCACAGGTTTCCCAGAGAGGCTGTGGCTGCTCCATCCCTGGAAGTGTCCCAGGCAAACTGAGGCTGACAGAGGGGTTTGGTGTCACTGGAATGTGCTGGTGCTTGCAGGCAGTGCCAGGTTTCACAGGGATGTGGGGATGGCAGCTGGGAACAAACTGGGCATGGGGAAGCTGTAAAAAATGGACCTTTTCTATTTGGAGCTACTGAACACCTTGTAAGGATAATGAGAGCAGCATTTGGCTCAGGGACCTCACATGATCCCATGCAACCATGGGATGAACTCTGTATTTCCTATAAGATATTGCCCCATTCCTTAAGGAAAGAAAGGAGGTTGTGCCTCAAAAACCACGACCTTGGCCTGTGGATCACATTTGTGAGCTGAAAATTTCAGTATAGAATGGATAGTCCTTTATTTTGTTATTTTATTTTATTTTATTTTATTTTATTTTATTTTATTTTATTTTATTTAAATTCTACTTGTCTGAAAAATAGCAACAACAAAAAAGTTGAATGTGCTGAATTAATATTTTCTTTTAATCTCAGTTAATAACCTGTAGGGCATAAACTGCATAAACTACACAAACTACATTTTTAGTTTATTTTTATTCATTACTTTCAATTTCATTGGGATGTAGATTAACCCAGCCCTGTACAGAGCTCCATGCTGATTGTCATCCATAAAATTGTGGATATGCTGGATGACTATAAACTCACTATAGGAAGGGATTTCTGTACTCTCTTTACTTCGGGTATTTCATTGCCCAGAGAAGCTGTGGCTGCCCCTGGATCCCCAGAATTGTCCAAGGCCAGGCTGGACAGGCTTTGGAGCAACCTGGGATAGTGGAAGATGTCCCTGGCCATGGCAGGGGTGGAATGAGTTCAGTTTTGTTACCACTGGTGTAAAGTCCCCGGTAGAGTAAGGTAGAGATGAATTATATTCAGACACTTAAATTTCATCTTTTCCAGATTATTCAATTCAAGTAAGAAGATTGATTTTTATTTCTATACATTCCCCAGAGGGACACGAAGAGGATGGAGGCAAACAGATCCTCTGCCCCTCTGGCTGTGCCTTCATTCCCAGTGCCTGGGTTAAAGTGGCCAGGAACAAGGCAAGTGGTGGTGCCTCACACCTGCTTGCATATTTGTGGGGGTGGAAAAGAGCAGATGTCCAGAGCTGCCAATTCTGGGAGTCCTGCAGGAATGTGGGGCCTGTGACAGCTGATTGAGCTGGAGGGGCTTTGGATGGGGCTGGGAGGGGGTTTTGGTGCCTGCTCATGGCTGGGCAGAGCTGGTGATGGGGAAGGGAGGTGGAAAGTTGGTGTAGACTCTGGAATGAAAAGGTTGCTTGAACCTGGAATATTTATGTCCTGGAAGTGGAAATTCATTGCTCTTCCCTTGGGAGACACACAGTCTTGAAGTCTGTGCCGGATTTTGGGTGTATTTTCTGGGTTAGGTGATGGGAAGGTCAGGTTGTCAACCTCTTCAGCCTTGGGCTGATACAGAGAAAGCCAACAGCTACCATCAGTCCAATCCCTTGGAGTTTCATTCCAACCATAACTGGGGGACAACAAGGGTGAGGACACAACCAGCTCAAGAAAAAGAGTGAGAATTAGCCTGGTTTTTGCCCAGTATTCAACAAATCTTGTAAAAGAGGTCCCCTGAGCCTTCGCATTCTCTGAAATGGCCATTGTTGAGTTTATTTGATATTGAATTTGTTTATTTGTATATTGAATTTATTTATTTATCACCTTTGCACATTCATTGTCTGAGGGTCCAACATGTCACTGATCTCACATTACTCCTGCTGTTATCATTACTGATAGATGACAAGTGAATTTCCCAGAGCCCACCAAGCATGGAACAGAGCTGGCAAGTGAACCTCTCTTCCAGGTATTCCATCTTTTAAGGACACCCAGTCTCAGCTATGGAGTTCCAGCTTGTGGCTATCCTAATTTACTGGTGTTAGAATAGGAACAGAATTCCTGCCTTTTCCTCTGGACAGGGATGTATTTCCATGGCAGGGGGATTGGAAGTAGATGAACTTTAAGGTCACTTCCAGCTTCAACCATTCTATGATTCTTTGACAGTTCCATCTGCCTTCAAGGCAGAAGAAAAGTTCCTGAAGAAGGATTGGTGAGTTCTGACATGTATTTAGACAGGATGAAAAAAAAGGGATGCCTTAGGATAGAGTTTCAATCTCATCCCAGTGGTGTTTTCACAATTAAGCAGCTTAAGGAAGATCTCATCAAGGTCCAATTCCATGTCAGGCTTTTGGAAAACAGCCTGCAGATATCCGCACACTGGATGCGTCACTGGGTGCAGATTTGTCTTTATGAAGTCAGGATATGAAACTTATTGTCCCTGGCTGTCAGAGGATGGAAAAAATCCTTCCTGCATTTTCCAGGTAACTTCAAGGCTTCACCCAGCCCTGATGAGAAGAGTTTCTTCACCATTTTCCTGTCCTCCCTCCCCATCCTCGCAGCTACAAAAAACCAAGAGTTCCTCAGGATGCCCTTGGGGTCACAGCAGAGCTGAGCAGACCCTGAACCCAAAATCCCATCCTGCAGCCCCCCAGGGCAGGCAATCACCCAATTAACACCTTGCAGTGAGAACCCTTGAGTGCGAACTGAGCTGGATTCATGGACGGGGGGGTTCAAATGAGGGCAGTGCCAAACTTTGTGTGACTTAAATAAATGGAGTCCCCACTGCCAGGTCAGTGATTTGGAGCCCTTTCAGATGCCCTTTGCTGTCCCTCCACCCAGGAGCTGCAGGCATCCTCTCTAGTGCCCAGCTGTTGCCCTTGAGGTTTACACAGCTGCCGTGGGGAATGGGGGGCTGGGGGTGGGAGGTGCAGCCTCCCCAGTGCCTCAGAGCCACAGCAGGGTCAGAGGTGGCCACGTTTGGGCTCAAAGAGGAACAGGTGGGCACAGGGCTGGCATTTGGAACACTGGCACTTTTATTTTTAATGGCCCTCCCTCCCCCCTGCACACACGGTGCTGTAAATGGCTATGAAATGCATCTGGCTGGGCTGAACAGGCATCCTGCCCTTAAATAAGGGAATAATCTTGGGTTTGGGGGTTGAATAGTCATTCAACTCACATTTTAATGCATGCAAACCCGTTCTGAATTAAAGCATTAATTTAGACTTAAAATGTATTGAGCAGGCTCTGATCAAGGCTTCCTTCCTCATCCCACCATGGGATCTTTTTCTCTCTACTTCTGTTTTTCTCTTCATTGCTGGGTTGATGGGTCTGTGCAGCAGCAGGCACAAGGATATCTCAATTAGAGATGTAATAATTACCAATTATTCAGATCACTGTCAGGACTGAAAATCTGGGGTGGAAAAATCTTGCTGTGGTTCAACCCAAGTGGTTTTTGGAGGCTGGGTAGAAAGTGACTTCTTGCTGAATTCAGGCAACGAAGGTAGGCAGAAAAAGAGAAGGAAGTGTGAAAGAAGTTGTTTTGAGTGAGAAAATAAATTAATACTCAGAGCACTAATAATGAATAGAAGATGTGCTGAGCAGTGATCAACCTATCTGGGGCTCCCAACAACCCTGAAGCATCCCTTACACTTCCACTGAGGAGAAAAGTGATAGAAACTCACCTTATTTATGTGAAACTGGTACTGCCTGTGGCAAGGAGTTGGGAACTAGGTGATTTTTCAGGTCCCTTCCAACCCAAAGCATTCTGTGATTCTCTGCTTGCTTTCTCCTGGGGTGACAGGTTTGGTGTTCATCCACCTGCCTTCCATGAGTTTCTGTGATTCCTCTGATTGCTTTCTCCTGGAGTGAAAAGTTTGCTGTTCATCCATCTGACTTCCATGAATTTTTGGTTTTTACTCCTGAGAGGATAATATCCCTGGGATGTGACTCCCTGAGCAGTGAGTCCACCTTGGCAGGGTCCACCTGGGAGTCTGCTGTGTGTGACACCAGACTATCAGAGTTTGGGCAGAGAGAGGCTCTGATTCAGCCCTCTGTGTGATGGCAGGCTGAGGAGCTGCACACCAGGCCAATGAGACCAAATCCCACCCCAGGGATCTGACAATGGAAAAAGATCTCATATCCAGTGTCTGGCTTTACACAGCTGGGATCATTGTAAGTTGTTCTTTTGCACTTTTTTCTTTCCCTTTTTTTTTTTTAACTTTTTTTAAATCAGGGCTGTGGCACATCTTACATAGAAGCCAATTGGTTAAAAAAAGAATAAAAAATAAAAAAGAAAAGTGTCATTTGAGTCCAGCCCTGAGGAATACAGTGGCAAGCCATCCCCTCAGCTGGAGGTGAAGCAAAGCCCAGGAGCAGCCTGCTGCAGGGTCTTTCCTTTCATGTGATTAATACACACAAATCCCCCCTCCCTGGGGGCTGGGGGATCACTGACAGCGGGGACAGGCTGTGAGAAAGGGGTGAGGGCAGCCAAACTGTGCTCTCCTTTCATTCACCAGGGTCAGCTGTCCCACCTGTTCCTCCTGCTTAGACATGGGGAGCAGGGATGGATGGAGGGGATGGGGCAGTGGCAGCATTCACAGTGAAAATTCCTCAAGGGAAGGAATTCCTTTTTTAAAGGAGAAGAAAGAAAGTGGGATTTTGCTACAGAGGTGGAAGGAGAGAGGCTGCAGGGCACAGCAGGGCTGGCATTTGCCTGAATCACTTCTCTGAGAACTGGGGAGCAGGCCAAGAACAAGTTTCCTAATGAAAGACTAATGATGGATGAAGCTCAGTAGGTGCTGGGTTGCAGTTTGATCCCGAAACCCAATCCTCCACCAGCTGTTTGTTTAAGCAAATGCCGAGGTTCACTCCACAGCAGTGCCTGCCTAGGCTTCCCTGAGAGATTTCTCCTGCCCAAATGACACCTCTTGGTTTTATCCTTCCCTCCAGGGTCCAACCTGTGCAGGTTTCCTTTGGGATTTTATCACCTACCTTGCAAAACCTGCAGCAGGCATCTTTTCCCACAGGCACTTGGGATTTTGTCCCTTTGCCCCTGTTTAAACTGGAAGCTGCTTTAGGGTTGGACACTCCCTGGTGCTGTGTGGCTCCAGAGTGCCCAGCACAGCAGAGCTGGAGCCTTTTTTGGGTGACAAAAAGCCCTGTAACACAGACACTGGAGGAGTGATGGTCCATCGCACCAATGGGAAATGTGGATGTGTCTGTGAGCAGCCCAGCAGAGGAAAGAAGAACTCAACACCCTGAAGTTTTTCACTGTGCAGAAGCAGCTAGTGCTTTACTTGAAGTTGTTTTTCTTTCCCCTTTGTGACTGTGTTTTCCCCTTAGGAGGATTTTTGTACCTGGCAGGTGCTGGGGGTGCTTAGTCTGGAGAAAAGGTGGCTCAGGGGGACCTTATTGCTCCCTACACCTGTAAGGAGGTTGTAGCCAGTTTGGGTTTGCTCTTTTCTCCCAGGTATCAAGTGATAGGACAAGAAGAAATGATCTTAACTGGTGCCAGGTTGGATATCAGGGAAAATTTCTTCACTGAAAATGTGGCTGCCCAGGGAAGTGGTGGAATCACCATTCCTGGAAGTATCCAAAAAATGAATAAATGTGGCACTTTGTGGCATGGCTGAGGCATGGGAATATTTCATCAAAGGTTGGACTTGATGATCTTGGATGTCTTTTCCAATCTTAATGATACTATGATGGTTCTGGGAGTTGGCCTTGGCCTTGGTTTTCCCTGGCAATCCCCTGTGCTCTGCAGACCCCAAGGGAGCAGGAGAGCCTCCTCTGTGTGGGTGGGAGGAGACCAAACCTGAACAGACAAATCCCCTGCAAGATGCTGGTTTCTCCTGGCCCAGATGCCTTGTGCATCCCTGTCACAGACATATTTTCTGAAAAATGCTTTTGCTAGGATTTTTTCTCCCGAGAAGCTGACAAACCTCCGAGGAAAAGAAAAACAATAATTATCTGCTGCTGTGGAATGCAACAGGTGCACCTTTGATTGGTCCATGTGAGTTGTTTCTACTTGATGACAATCACAGGTCCAGCTGTGTTGGGACTCTGGACAGTCACAAGATTTTACTATCATTCCATTCCTTTCTTTGCTAGCCTTCTGATGAAATCCTTTCTCTTTTTTTAGTATAGTTTTAGTATATAATTTTGTTTTAATATGATATATATCGTAAAATAATGTCTTAAAATAAAATAATACAAAATTAATATAACATAAAATTACATATTATATTATATTATATTATATTATATTATATTATATTATATTATATTATATTATATTATATTATATTATATTATATTATATACAAATATATATAATATAAAATATAAAATAATAAATCAGCCTTCTGAAACATGGAGTCAAGATTCTCATCTCTCCCCTTATCCTGGGACCCCTGCAAACACCACCACACATCCCCAGGGTCCAGCATCTGCCAGGGACAGGGGCTGGGGGGACTCCACATCCCCTCTGTGACCCACAGGAGATGTGAGCACAAACACACCCAACCTTGAAACCAAAGAAGCCTCAAACCTGTCATTAAAGCAGCTGCATCGGCAATAAATTTAGAATTTAAAGAAGTTCAGTGCCTGTTTAAAATGTAGCAAGAGTAGCTATGGGAATAACCTCAATAGAGTTTTTATCCTGTTGAAAAGTGACCCTGTAAAGATGTGGAAGGCTCCTGGAAGCACCAGCATTTTTCCTCTCAAAGGAAAGAGTTGAATCTCTTAAAAATCAAGTAGAAAAGTGAGCCAGGTAAGTCAGGCAGTTCATTTACAGGCTGCAAATGTAAGTAGAAGTAGTGGTAATAAAAGGTTTTAAAATCTCAAAATCCTAATAATGTGAATATTAAAAATATTCACATTAAGAATCCTTAATGTGAATATTATGATTTCTAAGGAAGAAAATGCTTTTCTTTTCCTTTGTAAAGGAACAGTAGGGGTGAAGAAGCCTGAATGCTGTTCCTACCAGGAGACATTTTCAATTCCCCATCCCTGGAAATGTTCAGGGTCAGGCTGGATAGGGCTTAGAAATAGTGGAAGGTGTCCCTGCCCATGGTAAGGGGCTGGATTTAGGTTATCTTTAGGGTCCCTTTCAACCCAAATCATTCTGTGATTCTAGGATTCTTGGCCAGGAGCTTTTTCTTCTGATTTGGGATTGATCAGGAACAAACTGTATTGGCTTTCCAGTACTCAGATCCCTGTTTAGCACCACTGCCCAGCCTCAGCTCACCTCCCCATGGACAGTAGCCTCACCCAGCTGGATTCTGAGGGCCAGCAGGAGGAAGACTGGGATTCAAAGGGAAACTTGATCAGAGAAGGTTTTCCAAATCCCCTAGTTTCCTTTGGAAATCCCAGCTCAGCACCCTGCCTGCCGGTGTCTAACGAGCCTCTCAAGAAAAAAAAAAAGACATCAAACCCCAGGATTTATTATTAATCAGCCCAGCTTCTTAACACCTTCTCTGTGACCCTGGTTGCTAGGAAGTTGGTGTCAATACAGGAAAAGTGAAGTATTAATAGAAAGAAAGAGCAGCTGTAAGACCTCAGCACAGAGCAGCATGGCCAGTGGAAGTCTTCCAGGCCACTGGTAACTCAACCTTCCAGGAGAGGAGTAATGATTTCATACTGCAAGATGGTAGATTTAGATTATATACGAGGAGGGAATTCTTGGCTGTGAGGGTGGGCAGGCCCTGGCACAAGTTGCCCAGAGAAGCTGTGGCTGCCCCTGGATCCCTGGAAGTGTCCAAGCCCAGGCTGGATGGGGTTTGGAGCAATTTGGGATAGTGGAAGGTGTCCCTGCCCATGGCAAGTGGTGGAATGAGATGAGCTTTAAGGTCCCTTCCAACCTGAACCATTCTGTGATCCTATGATAATGCCAAGTTGGAAAGCAGAGATCTCTCCCTGTGTCTGGAAAGCAGGGATCACAGCCCTGGGTCTGGACACTGTCACTAAGCTCCAGCAGTTTCAAGCTGTTTTTCTTTACTGTGTGTCCAGCATGGCACACCCTGCATTGGAGGGGAAGCTGCTTATCCAAAGATGAATCCAGAGAAACACAATGCTTCTGGCCACCAAGTGGCATCAGTCCCCTAGAAACCTGATCTAGGGAGTGACACCCCTGCCCAGGACAGGGGGCCTGGTATCAATGAGCTTCTTGGTCCCTTCCAACCCAAACCATTCTGTGATTTTATGATTCTATAATTTCATGCTCCAAGAATGAGCTCCATTAGTCTGGCTTTCCCCTGGGATGCATTTTTCTCTCTTTACAGGGGTAGGTGCAGGAATTGTGCATTCTCACCTCATTTCCTATGGTGCCAAGGCCTGACTTTGGCAAGCAGGAGGCAGAGAAGGCCGCTGCCCTTGCTGTGGGGTGGTGGATACATCAGCAGGGCTGGGAGGGAGGAGGGGATTGCAGTAGTTGCAGACAGAATTGTTAAACCCCTCCTTATCCCACATTATCCTCCCCTCAGCTGTCCCTCTGCGAGGTGCCATGTGGTGTCCAACAACTGCCACGCTCCTGTTGTGAGGGAGCATGAGGGGACCCCTCATCTGGCTCCTGCAAGGCTCCTCCATCTCAGAAATTCTCCAAATCCTGGAAAAACGGAGTCTTTCCATGCTGCTGCCTCTGAAAAAGGCCCCATGGGCAGTGTCATCCCTGCCTTACACACCAGTGACACTGTTTAGCCCAAATCACGCTCGGGTGAGTGCAAGGGTTGGGAATAAATCCCACATCTCCTCTTCCTGTGCGGCCTGCTTGAGCCTGGGCTTTTCCTCAAGCACAGGGAATTAACACAAAACACTCCTGGACCCATGTCAGGCAGAGCAGCGGCAGCCGGGCCACTCCTGGGTTGTATTTCAAGTGTCAGACAGGCCTTTGATGGCTCCATGCTTCCATCTAGTGACAAAAAGCCACTGCTCGCCCCTCCTGCTTGGCTCTGCCTCCTTTCTGGTTCACTGCAGGAATCACTCAGATTCTGGATGCTGAGCCTGTCCAGAGGGCTGTTTCCATTTATTTAAATCTAAACCTCTAAATGAGTAACTCCAAACAAGCAAAACTAGGGGTGAAGTTTTTGAGCAGAACTCTTCTTTGGCAGGAAAAAAAGTGGCTTGCATGTATATACAAATGTGCACTTGCTCATCAAAATGTGCTGGTTTCCTCTTTAGTGGACATCTTTAGTTAGGTGTCCCTAAAAATGGGCATCAGCCTGTGGTGACAAAGTATTTACATACCCTATAGCAAGGCTCTTCTGTGCCTTGGCCATTCCTCTCCTGATCTGAATTCTAGGCCTGGGTTTCTGGTTATTAAGGATGATGTTTTTTATAGAATTGTGGAATACAGAAGGGTTTGGGATGGAAGAGACTTTAAAGCTCATCCAGTTCTACCCCCTGCCATGGGCAGGGGCACCTTCTACTATCCCAGGTTCTCCCAGCCCTGTCCAACCTGGCCTTGGACACTTCCAGGTACCCAGGGACAGCCACAGCTTCTCTGGGCAACCTTGGCCAGGGCCTCACCACCCTCACAGATAAATCTTCTTCCTAATATCCCATCTAGCCCTGCCCTCTGTCATTTTAAACCCTTCCCCCATGCCCTGTCCCTCCAGGCCCTTGTAAATTGTTTCTGTCCATCTTTTTTGTAGGCTCCCTGCAGGTCCTGGATGAGTGCAATTGGTCACCCCAAAACCTTCTCTTTTTGAAGCTGAATTCTCCCAGTTATCTCATCCTCTCATCCTTTTTTTGCAGGAGAGTTGTTCCATCCCTTCAATTATCTTTGTGGCTTCCTCCAGACTTGCCCTTTCCTTCTTTTCATGTTTCAGCTCCTTTATAGGTAGGGCTCCCTATGCATTGTTTTACTTAATCTGTGACTTTCTGCAAAGAGTAAACTCCTCATTCCAGCCAAATCCTCCTGATCTGCAAACTTCAGAGGTTTGCTTGAGATTTCCTGGATAAAACATTTTATTAGGGTTGGATCGCGAAGTGCTATGGATGCTAATACCAATACTAATAGTTTTTGCTGACTATGACCTGGAGAGTTTGAGTGGCAGAGTGTGTTGGGAGCAGCAATAAACCATAATGGCCCTGATCAGCCTCACCTGGGACCACCCTCCCCAGCCTGGCCGTGGTTCCAGAGCACGATTTAACCTCATCTGTGGCCCTGTGCTCCCTCCCTGAGCTGTGCTTTGGAAATACTGCTCTGTAATCCCCCTCTGGTCCTGTCTTTTTTTCTGGATTATGGGCTTGTGTTGTAGCTGAGCACCCTGCCCTGTCTGCTCTTGTTTCTGAGGGGGTTTCCTGAAGTCACCTTGCACCTGGCCTATCCCTTTATTTGGGGCTGTGGGTGGACCCTGTTACCAGCATCTCTTTTGTTTGCTGGGTGAAACAGGCTGGGTTCAAGTTGTCATCCTTGAACAGCCTCTTCTTTAGCAATAGTTTTTTTTTTTTTTTTTTTACAATTCCCTTGAGTTTACTCTTCCTTCTGACCACATTTCCAGTCTAATTTTGCTAATGAGTAAACTGAGTGTAGATCACTGGTGGGGTTAACTCACACGGGGTTCCTGTAATCATTGGCCGAGACACTGGGGCTTGGCCTAAGAATAAACCAAGCACAACTGGTTCCACTGCTGGGCAGAGCTCCAGAGCTCCCCTGAGGGTTGATTGCCCGTGACTTTGTGCCACTGAGTCTCTGAATTGAGGCTCAGCAAGCCTGTTCCACCTCCCTTTGGGGCTGAGGTGAGAGCATGAGCACATTCTGCTGCTGTTTGGTGTGTGGTAACTCATTAAACCTCAGTTATGCTGCAGGGGTCTGGGAACTTCCTGCAAATTTCAGTGGAAACTTCCATGAAGGTTTCCATACCAGGGCAGGGGCTCAGCAACCTTTGAGGGATTCCATCAAAATCCATCTGGGCTTCAAAGAGAGGAGGGCAGAGGTGGGAGCAGAGGTATTATTCAGTGTCTGGGGGAGGCTGGATTGCATCTTCCCAGGAGCTAAGGCTCTCCAGGGCATGGATGATAAATCACTGTGAAAGTCCACTGCCCTCTTTTCCACAGGCAAAAAGACCTGCAGGGTTAAAGCTACTTGAGAAGTGATAAGGGCTCTAAACACCCTTTGGGCAGAATTCCCAGCAGATGATGCTGTTTGGAATACCATGGAAAAATTAAATTAATAATATGTAAGGGAACCTTGAAGCCCAGTTGCTGTGAAAGTCAGTCCCAGATTGAATATCAGCATATCAAGAAACAGTTGTCATGTTGTAGGAGGGAAAAAAAGAGGATAAAATGGATTAATTGTCCTCCTATTGGAGCACCTAACCATATACCAGTGGAAGAACAATCCAAGTTTATTTTTGTTATTGTTAATAAAGTCTTGGAACAAAACAGTTAATAGCAGCAAGTAGCTTAGGTTAATAATTAAGCACCCTCAGTGGACAGCTCTGAGCTGTCTGTGACAGGATTTGAGCCTTTTGGGAAGCTTGTCTGGTGGGTTTCAGCACTGGGCAGAGTGACTGACACAACCCCAGCCTGAAACCTTTGACAGAGCTGGTGCCAAAGGGATGGGGCTCTTGTGCTGGTATCAGAGCCCCTGCACTTCACTCATCAGAGGAATGGAGGAAGAACAAATTGAATAAGGTAAGTAAAGCCAGAAAAACTCCTAAAAAGAATAACAAAATTAAATCCAAATGATGTTTTCTGCACCTGCATTGAAATGCAGCATTCACTTGTGCTGGACTCTGCCCTGTGCACTTTGCAGTGTGTTAAAATGTGCAATAAATAGAAAGTAGTTGCAGTGGGTCTTGTGGTCCATAAGCAGTAAAAACCAGGTTGGATGGGGCTTGGAGAGACCTGGTCTGATGGAAGGTGTCCATGCCCATGGCAGGGGGTTGGAACTGGGTCATCGTTAAGATCTCTTCCCACCAAAACCATTTTGTGATTTAAAAATGTGGCTAAATTCATGCACCCATGCTTTTCCATACTGAGGGTGAAGGCAGGAGAAGTTGTCAGTCTGTCTTTAAATGTTAGAACAGCTCCTGACATGGACTTTATAAAGGAAATGTGTGATATCTCTGGCTATGATAGTGAGTAAGACCTGGTCTGTAACTCAAATGTTTATATTCTTAAATTATTAGAAGAGTTCACAGCTATTGCTCCCACAGATTTGCAGTGAGAAGAAAGAATATAGATTTTTTTTTTTTTTTTATATTTTAAGTTACAAGGAAGGTCCTGGAGCCAGACTCTTGTGAATTCCTCATCCAGTGTTCAAGATGAACCTTTGGAGAACATTCCTGATGAGTGCTGTGCTGATATTCTTGGCAGGTGGGTGATGGAGAGGTGGTGTCTCCAACCACACCTGCAATATCCAGTGGGGATTGGACACAGACTGCCTGTGAGTAGTGGAGAAGAACCTCTAAAAGTTGTTGAAAACTATGGGATATTGACTGTAGCACATTGGGCATTGTTCACCCTTATTGATTTTCCATGGCATTGTTTCCATAGCCATAGAGGAGATTTCTGGATTAATTTTTAATTCTCTGTATTCTACCTGAGTTCATATCATACCTATTGTTTTTTGTTTACTTGATGATAAATATGTCACTCTCTGCATGTTGATATTAAGGGTTCATGATGCAAAAGTGTCCAGTATTTGGCTTTGGTGGTCAATGCTGATGTTTGATCAGATTGCATCCAAATATGGCTAAGAAGCTGGAAATCTCCTAAAATGTTAATCAGGAAAGTTGATATAATTATAAAATGACTTCTGGAAAATTCTGGTCAGTGGCTGCATAAAAGGAAGCCTGGTTCATCTCTGAGCTTCAGAGAATGGGGTACCCAAAACAAATCCTAAATTATCTGAGGAATTTGGTGTCTTTATGAAAAACATGGCATAGCATGTTAGAGGTGATTAACATCATGAAGCAGGAGCTCTTTTCCAGGCTTGAATGTCTTTCCTAAGGACTTCAAAAGGAAATAGCTGGACAGGCTGTCTGGGAGCCAGAAAAGAATATATTCTGTAGGCACCCTTAATTTTGGCAGGGTGCACAGAACTCAGCCAACACATTTCTTTGAGAGATGAAGGAATAAAAATGATGTTTATCATCTTTAATTCTTGAGGATGACAGGAGGCTCGGGCTGTAGCTTGGTTCACCAAGCCCTAAAGGCATCAACACCTCCCTGAGGGGAGCTGTAAACAGGGGAGAATGGTGGAGGAAAAGGATGGGAAACAGGATTAATTTGGATGGTGCTTGAGAAAGACAAATGGGATGCAGGGTGGGATCACAGGAAGGCAGCTCTCAGGTCACTGTGTCTCATCCTGAATAATTTTTTCAAAATATTTGCATTTCCCTTCAGCTTGATGGAGCTGTTTTCTTTTTTTTTTTTTTTTTTCTTTTTGCAGGGACAGCCTCAGGATCACTTGTGAAGCCCCAGGAGGGCAGCATTGCTGGGGGAACATGGGTTACCATCACCCTGGATGGTGAGCTTCAAATTCTTACAAAGTGTGTGTTGAAATAGAATCATAGAAAGGATTGAAAGGGATCTTTAAAATCATCTTGTTCCACCCCCCTGCCATGGGCAGGGACACCTTCCACTAGCCCAGGTTGCTCCAAGCCCTGTCCAACCTGATCTTGAACACTTCCAGGGATGGAAAAATAACAGATAATCAGCTCCCTTCTGAGGTTTGTGGTTGGAGTGACAAACCCTACCCAACAGAGCCATAGGCTACAACACTCATAGCATGAAATCAGCTTGAAATGATGACTTTATAAGCTATTGCCGAAGGTTTATTTCTAAGCAACAAAAGTCAAAATGTTCACTTTATTTTTTTTTTTTTTCAGATGTAGGGCTAGAAATTTCTTTACTGCTCCTGCCCTTTTATTGAAGAAAAGCTAAAAATCTGCCCTGTTCATATGGCCTGTGATGCTGGAGCATTTTAAAACTCTTATGATAAACATGAGAACTTAGTAAAAATTTCAGAAAATTATATGTCATGTCCATTTTGGCCCCAAACCAGCTGTACAAACACTGATTTTCCACAGTGAAGAATATTTATTAATTGTGAAGAGAGCTGGTTTCTGAATCAGCTGTGCATGGTCATTAGCTGGCCCAGGCTGCCCAGTGCAGGGGTAGAGTAACCAGGGGGATTTAAAAATGTGTGGAAATGGACTTGGGGACGTGGTTTTAACCCTTCCAATCCTTTCCCCATGTCCCTGAAGGGAAAGTGAGTGAGTGGCTGTGTGGGGCTGAGTTGACAGCTGGGGTTAAACCACCACAACATGAAATTACACAAACTGGGTTTTAAAAAGCCTGATCAAGGGCTCTAAACCTTATTCCTAGAGAAGCTGGGTTATACCTCCAAAAATGCTCATTGTGTGAGTGGGAGTGATCCTGTCCTCACAGAGCCCTTCTGATTGATTTTATTTCTTAGGCTCAGCATCCCACCAGGTAGAATCTGTCTCTCCAGCCAGTGCATCCCAGCTGGAGGTGTCCCTGGTGCACCCAGACCTGCCCAGGCTGCCGTGTGATGTCTCTCCTCTGCATTTGGACTTGCCCACCATAAGGTGCAGAACAAGGTATGATCCATAGCTACACTGTGGGTGAGACCTTGCCCTTTGTCAAACAAGATCCTCATTTTCCTTCTGTGTCTGCACAAGAAGTTTGGGAGTTGAAAGAATTCCTATGGTGTTGGAATCGGAAATTTAGGGAATTCTCAGAATTTTGGGCCTGTAAGTCAAAGTTTAGAATTAAACACAAGGATTTGATATGAAGCTTTGGAAAAGTCTTTCAAATTTAGGTATTAGAAGTAAGAATGTGGATTTATAGTTTAAAAGAGAGATATGTTAAGTTAGAAGAAAGTTTAGAGTTTTAGAGTATTGTACTGTAGGTTTGTGTATTATAACATGATTGACTAATAAAACTTACACTGCAGTATGAGTCTATAAGAAAAAATATTTAAGGATTGGGTTAAAAGTATAAATATCCTTGTTGGTAGTATTTTATTGGTTAATAAATTTTTAAGAGGTCTTGTGACCTTCTGAGCCATGTGGTGAAGATGTGAGTTGAACTCACCTTTCTGGCTTATGTGGAAGATAAGAAAAATAAATCACATTATTTAAACCAACTCAGAAATCCTTAAATTCAAAATTCCTTCACAAATCCTCACGCTGTGGCCTCACTGAGCACCTGCTAAGCTGGGTTGATTGATTTTTGTTGTAAATTCATGAAGCACAAGGAGACCTTGAGGGTCGCAGTGAGGATTCTTGGGCAGTCCAGGCTCAGACCTGCAGAGGTTTGTAGACATCCAGCTCTCAGATGCAAAACTCCCCAGGAAATCTTGGAGGAGACTCTACCAGCTTGTGGTGTCCTTCACCTGTCCAAGGTGATAGAGAGAGGTTATGAATAGAAGAGGAAGTAAATATGGTTCCCAGCACCAACTGGGCAGTTTGGCTTGCCTGCTTTCTATCCTGTCATAGCTTTAACACATGTGGTTGGACTGGAAGACGGGGGTGTCTGAAGAGGGACCTAAGGGGAATCTTCCATATTTTGCTGCTATGATTTGGCTGGGAGTTAATTCTGCTGGGTGCTGTGCTGGGAAACTGTGAAACAAGGATGCAGCATTAATTTATGGACCAGGATCAAGATGCCCTGCAGATCAGGGATTACTTTTATTACTAATGAATAACAATTATTTTCTGTGCATGCCTAATGAGAATGCTTGTGTTTTGCATTAACAATAATTTAGGTGGAGTGCCAATGCAGTCCTGTCACCTTCTGCTCTTAGCTGTGATTTCTTACTGTGCTTCCACATTTCTTTTAAATTGTTATTTTAAAGTTTGGCTTCATATGTGTGAAGTCTGGGCTGACAGTGTAAAGCTCCTTTGCTCTATGAAAGTCTCAGCAGACTCGATGTGAATGGAGACTCTGTAAAGGACTTGGCTCCTAAACACAATTTGTATAAAAATAAAATACACGTTTTCTTCCACCTAGGTCTTCACCCCAGGAGGGTTTGTATTATGTGGAGGTGATCTTTAAGGGACACGTGATTAACAACCTGACTGAGGTGGAGAAAGAGAACTATTCTTTCAAGGTAATCACCAAGCAAGTGCAGAAGTGAGGATAAAGAATTCAAGGTATTGAAGGGAGTGAAGCTTCAACATTGTGTCACAGGAAATACATTGAAATGGATGGAATCATGGAATGGTTTGGATTGGAAGGGACCTCTAAGACCATTCAATTCCCACCCTAAGCTAAAGAAAGATGGGGAGAGACTTTTTGCAAGGGCATATTAGAGACAGAACCAGGGGAGATGATTTCAAGCTGAAAGACAGTGGGTTTAGATTGGATGTTTGAAAAAAAGTCTTTAATGTGAAGCCGTGGCAAAGGTTGCCCAGAGAAGCTGTGGCTGCTCCACCCCTGGAAGTGCTCCAGGCCAGGCTGGACAGGGCTTGGAGAAACCTGGGACAGTGGAAGGTGTCCCTGCCCATGGCAGGGGCGTGGAATGAGAAAGTCTTTAAGGTCCATTCCAACCCAAACCATTCTGGGATTCTGTGATCTCTCACAGAGCAGAATCCTTAACCATGACTGTGTGCTTTGGGATGAGGCCTGGTGTTTTTGAAAGTCACATCCCACCTCTGTGTTAATTTTGAGCAAAAAACCCAGCACTTTCAGTAAATTGCATATTAAAGCTGAAGAGTCACTGGGTGGTTCAGCTAGTTTAGAGAGCTGATGAAAAATCACCAGGGGATGCTGTTAATGAGGCACATTCCAAGCTAAATAAACCACAATGTGTCTCTTTGTTTTGGGGCTGGGCCCTGGGAGCTACATGTATTAAAATTAATTTTGCCTCTGCATTGGATTGGAAAAGCTGCTGCAGGCACCAACAAGTCTGAGCAGCTCACAAGACTGTCAGCTAGTGGCCCCAGTTTCATGCTGCTTTTGGCTTTTTTCTCCACATCTCCTGCAGCCTGGAGTATGGTGTGATGGTGCCTTTGCTCCCCAGAAGTGGCCATTGCTGGTGGAAATTTGTGGCTGCTCATTCATTTTTAACATGACCAGGAGTAGGAGGGAAGGGAAAGGCTGAGCTCTGAAAGGGAATGGGCTTCAAGGAAAAGTTAGGAAAAAAACTGATATATGCAATGGTGCCTTTGAATTAATGCAAAAAAATTACCTTTTTGATATTTATTGGGCTGTGAGCAGCATCTGTAAGTGCCAATGAGGTCTTGAGGGGGATCATAAGGAGGTGGGGAAGATGAACATGTCCAAAAAGCGTGGGGAAGGGTCTGGAGCACAAATCTGATGAGGAGCAGCTCCGGGAGCTGGGGGGGCTCAGCCTGGAGAAAAGGAGGGTCAGGGAGGACCTTCTCATTCTCCACAACTCCTTGACAGGAAGATGCAGCCAGGTGTGAGTTGGCCGCTTCTCCCAGGTTACAAGATACAGGATGAGAAAATTACCTCAAGTTGCACCAGGGGAGGTTTAGATTGAATATTAGGGAAAATTTCTTCCCCAAAAGATTGTCAAACCCCAGGGAAGTGGTGGATCACCAGCCCTGGAGGGATTGAAAAACCATGTAGATGTGCCATTTGGGGATATGTTTTACTGGATTTAGCAGTGTTGGATTAATGGTTGGACTTGATGATTTCCAAGGTTTTTTCCTCAGAGGCAAAGGTGGTCCTTTCCCCAAAAAATCTCTGTTGTTTTGCTGTAAGATGGGCCAAGACAAAGCCTTTGCTCCACTGCTTTAGGGTACCCAACAAACTTGCCAAAGAGTGGCTGAAGTATTTCACATCTATGATGATGGAATTGTTTTAAAGGATATACTATTGGGAAGAAAAATGGTGTCACCATTCCAGATAAAATGCAGGTTTTAACTTCAGCTAAAGCATGTCTTAGAAATTTGATATTGTATTAAACCGTGTCTTCTGACATTGGATCAAGCCAGGATGGGCAATTTGGGCACAAAAGATGATGTAAAAATATCACTAATCCAGACTGTGAAGGGAGAGGGGGTAAGGAGGGAATAATTCTCTTTACTCCTTTCTCAGAGCAGCAATCTGCTACAAAGATCAAATGGGGAGTGTGAGTTTCTGAAATGCAGCTGCTGGCTGGGTTGTGAGCAATGCACCATCAGGTGGGGTTGGACTGCTGCAGAAATAGCTGACATTTCACTGCAAATTTCTCTTTGCAGTTCTCAGCTGAGCAGACACCTGTGGTTTACCAAATTAATCCATCATCTGGCACCCCAGGTATGGGACCTTTCTTTAATATGTACTGCCATACAGACCTTTTGTTTATTGGGGTTTTAGATCAGACTTTCAAGTTACATGAGAAGTCATTCATTGATTTTTGCCCGAAAACTTAATTGGAATATGGCAGATTTTTTCCCCCTATTTCTATTATTTCTGTATTTCCAGGTTTCTTTAGATAAAATTGAAAGTTTGATCCTCAAAGTCAAGATTAATCAAAAGGTTTTGGTCTCTCAGGAGTTCAGACAGTCCACATGGATGATTGTGTCATACAGATGTGCCTCAATATAAATCAATGCCTAATTTCTAATTGTTTTCAGGTGTAGTTCAGCTCTAGATTCTTAGGGTGTCAGTATGGTGGTTTCTCTGTATTAGCTGGATGGATATTTCACCTCCCAGTGTGAGTGAAAAGCAGGAGAATAATCTGGTCACAGATATGCCAAGATCCTTCTTTAGACCTTCACCCTGTCTGATGTACAGATGATGTAATTTTGGTTGTCTCATGAGGTTCTACAGTAGAATTGGGTTAGAAAGTGGGGTTTAGCTAACAAAAGAGGTGAGGAAAAATTGTGAACTCTTTGCAAATACAGATATGCAAAAAAATGTGGGTTTTTTTGGTGGGAAACAAAGATGTGCTTTGAGAAAAGTGAATTAAGTGCAAAATCATCTTGGGCCACGGTAAAAGCTGAGAGTACATTCAGTGCAGGAACCTCTGCAAAATCTATAAAGACCATTAATTCCTTTTGTTCCATTAATTTCCTTTTGCTCAGAAAATCTGCAAATAAGTTCTCTGCTTTTAAAAGACTCTCTTCAATTTCCATTTCCTCTTAAACAGGAAATTTAATACAGATTCATGGGAAGACAATTGCTGGCAGATATGAGACCCTGGACTTCAACATGGATTATATTGATGGGTAATTATGAACACTCAGCTATCTGCTGCAGTCCCTGTAAATTGGCATTTCTTCCATCAGCCTCCTCGACAGCAATAAATTGCAACCAGTTGGCCCAGAATTGCCATTTACTTCCTTTGTGGTTTATTGCAGCTCATGAGTTGGGCTCCAGCAAACTTTGTTAATCTAATTGCAACTGGTCCATTAAGCTGGTTGGTTTGTTTACTGGCAGCACAGTCAATCACAGCTCAGTGTGAATTGTACTGTAATTGCAGCTGGCTGCTGTAGATTTTATTTTGGCTAGCAAATTAAAATTTAACTAATTAAAATAATGTCAGAGTTGAAAAGTTAAATAAATTTTCCCCTTTCCATTTGCATTTTTTTAAAGAAAAAACTGGATTAGTTTGAAGCAGATGCTCTGATGAACCAGAAGACTGAAGAGAAGTATTTTGAGACAAAAAGCTTTGTTGTTCACTGCTTTAAACACTCTGTAGTTGTTTTCTTGTTCTCAGAGGTTTGAGATTTTTTTTAATGTTGCTTCTGTGGTTACATGGAACAGAGAAAAGCAGCTAGGTTTAAAAAACCCCTCGTTTTAGGACAGCAGCTCCTTTAAACACAGTGAATCCAAAATGAGCATCCACATTGTCCTGCTGTGTGTCATATGTATTTCCATATGTATGGATATGTTACCAAATGTTAATTTATGATTTCTGTGCCAGTGGCAATGAAGAATTCAGCTCAGGTAAGTATTTTAAAGATAAACTATTAATCCACAGTTACTCTGCTGGCAGTTTAAGGATCATTTCAGGAGCCAGGAAAGGTGTGTATTCTCAGTAGTTAGAAATTTTAATTGAAGCATCAGATATTTAACACTGACATACTTTTTAATGACTTCTCAAACTGATTGGAAATGTCTCTTGCTAAGTGATTAAACTCTCTGCTGGCATGCAGGAAAGTCCAGTGCAGATTCCTGCCATGCCATCTCTACACTGTGCAAATCAGCAGCCTTTGTTTGGAATCAATTATTGTTTTACCTGCCTCTGGTGGAGCCCTGGAAGCTTTGAGAGGGAAGAAAGGCTGCTCTGTCTGAGCACAGGCTGGATGTGCCTGCAGTGCTCTGCTGCCAGTTTACTCATTTACAGCTCAGCCTCACCAAAAGGAAATGGCCTCAAAATCCCAGCATACCAGACAGGTTCCCTTTGTAGCTTCACATGAATAATTTGCCCATTTTTGGTGTGTTAGGAAATAGGTACCAGGTGGGGACTTGGACTTGACCAGAGCAGTCTGCCACTCAGTCATGCTGATTCAGGATTTGGAGCAAAAAAAAGGGAATGGTTTTTATGCTTCCAAGTGTGTTCTGCACTTTTTCCCATGCTTTGTATGGGATACACTGGTCCAGTGATGCTGAACAAACATTTGGCAGCACTGATTTTTTTTTTAGTCTTCCTTAAAAGGAAAGGTTCTCAGTATCAGCCACCTGTACTAATAAAAGCAAACTCTTTTAGGAAAACCTCATAAAACTGCATTCTGAAACATAGGCAACAGAAAACTGCATTGTGAGGGATGGGTCATCACAAAGTGTTTGCATTACAGGTTTTAATTACCTATTTCCTTTAATTGGCTGTTAACTCCCAAAGAATCATTGCCAGCCTTTGCTTACTCTTCTAATTACTCTGAATTTATTCCTCCCACGTTCTTCCTCCTCTCCAATGGAAGTTGTCCCATACAGATTCTTTAAGGAGCAGATATTTAAATTTTTATTAGGAGCTTGGGTGATTTCTGCTGGAAGCTGTTTGCAGTGTTTTTCCTCAATGAAATAAAGAAATGTCTGAGCTATATTTTTATGGTACCTGCTGTAGGTGGTGCTGCCTGCTGGTTTGGAAGGTGTGGGTGGGTATTGCCCTCCTGGAGTTCAGCCTTGCCTTCAGGGAGGAGGGATTGGATCATTCAGAGCTGGCATGAGGCGTCTCCAAGAGGGCCCTGCTGCACTCTCACAGAGCTGCAGCCCCCACAGTAATTGAGGAATGCACTTTGCAAATGCAGAGATAAGAGATTAGGGCATGTCCCATTTTCTAGAAGGTTAATAAATGTTAGATACAAGTATAAGAAAATTCCTGTCCCTTGGGAAAATGCTGGCTGCTGATTTTAACAGGATCAGGTTTTTGTCTGCATCGCATCATATCTTTCCTGTTTATTTTTTGCCCAGGCCAGCTGTTCTTACATCAGAAGGAGATGGATGGACCAGTCTCTGCTCTTTTGCTGACAGGAGAGCTGGAACCACGTCAGTTCTGGTTTACCTTGGGTTTGTGTTGGTGCAAGGGTTCAGCACAGCTTGTGCACAAAAACATTTGTGGCTTTTGGAGAAACTCTTCTGCTTGGGCTTAAAGTGGAGACAGACCTTGGGGAGTTATGGTCTGTGATGGGTGGGTGAGGGCTGCTGGCTTTCTGCAGCTTCAAATGCTTAAACATAAATGTGAGTTAATGGTGGGAATTGTGTTGTTCCATGACTCCAGAGGGTTGATGTAGTGCCAGCATATCTGTTTTAATTGCTACCTGCTCATTCTCACAGTTTAGGAACCTGCAGAGGAGCGAGAAAAGGGGAAACATTTTTGTCTTTCTATTCACCCTCCCCTTGTGCCTCCACTTGTCCCTGCTCAGTTTTTATTTCAAGGGAGGGTTCTGAAGGCCACCAACAGCATCAGCTTCTAGAAATAGGTGTAAAGGAGCCAAGCTGGAGCACTGCTGCTGGAAGACATCCTCCTAAGCTGCTGAACTCTTGATCTTTAGTGGGAAGAAGTTGTTCCTCTCCCATCTCACCTGCTTCACTCCCATGTTTCTAAAGACAGCAAACCATGACTATCTTGGGTGTATAAGCCCCCATCTTCTATTGATTACTTGATTTACTATATTTTGTTTTTTTTTGCTCTCAAGGCTCAGTGAAGTCCTTTCTCTCCACAGTTACCCTGTTCAGGTGAAGGATGGACTGGGGACCCTGCAGTGCCGGGTGGAAGGGAATCACATAGGTTGGTAAAAAGGGGTAAAATCGTGGGTTTCTGTCATTCCTGAAACTCCAGAGGATACAGGGAGGAGGGTGTCTGTCATGAGTTTCTGTTCTGTTTCCAAACTGGAATGTGGCTCAGGGCTGAGTCCATAAAAGCTGCTTCAGATCAGGGCTTGCAGCACAGCCCCTGCCCTGGTTTGTGTCCTCTGCACAGCCTGGGAGGACATGAAGGGAAACCATGATGTGATGTGGGCATTGCTGACAGCCAGCAGTGGGATTTGGGGTCCTTGCTGAGTTTCCTACTTTAATCCTTCTTGTCTGTGATGTCCCTCCCCTTTAGTGCTTTATTAGAGGAATAAATTGGGTGTTCCCTTCTAGTCACAGTCTCCAGTAGCAGGTGGGATCCCTTTCATTTTTCCACAGTTCCAAGCACCCTGAAGAAGCTTCTAATTTCTTGTGGAGGCTTTGAGCTCCAGCCTTCCTGTTTGGGAAGGATATTGTGAGTTAAATATGTAAAATAGATTTTCCTTCCTGTTGTAAGGAAAGTACAAGGAAGGGAGAACTGGGCCCAGAGAACCTGGACAACGTTTGGTAGGATTTACTTCATACTTCTGCCTGAAAGCTTTGTCACTTTTCTCTCCTCCAGGGTCCCACAACGTCAGCTTCTCAGTGTTTAACAAAGGAAAGTGAGTAAAAGAATCTTTTCTCTCTATTCCCCTGGTTTTGCATGGGAATAGAGCTGCATTTCAGTCCAGGATGAGTGAATTATGCTTTTACCTTATCATGTGTTTCATTGCTCAGAAATAAGGTTTGTTATCTTGAGGAGATGATTGCCAGATTTGGAATGACATGGGAGAATGTTTCTCCCCAAAGTATTTCCACTTTGGGGTTTTATACTTTACCTTCAGTGACCAAAACATGAGATACTTTATCTTGGACAAGGGGGAATGGCTGAAGTCTGATGAATTAAGATTGGATATTAGGGAGAAATTCTTCCCTCTGAGGGTGGTGAGGCCCTGGCACAGGGTGCCCAGAGAAGCTGTGGCTGCCCCTGGATCCCTGGGAGTGTCAAAGGCCAGGCTGGATGGGGATTGGAGCACCCTGGGCTAGTGGAAGGTGTCCCTGCCCATGGCAGGGGGTGGCACTGGATGTTCTTTAACATCCTTTCCAACCCAAACCATTCTGTGATCTGTTAAAGCTAGCTGCACTAAAACCTTTCACCTTGCTTTTAACTATTCATCCACATGGGAAAGATTTTAACCATAAAAGGAGGTGAAAACAGGTTCTGACTGTGTCAAAACATACTTTACAATGTGCTAGTACTTCTAATAAAGTGTTTAAACCATTTAATGGGGTCTCATGAATCAATGTGCTGGTGAAAGGAGTTGGAGCTTGCAGAAATGTTCCACTGTTCCTCTGGAATGTCCAGCCCTGCCAAATGAAGGTTTGCTTTTATTTGCATGACCCAGGATCTCAGGCATTTTCTCTCTTGCAGGTCAGCAGTGCACAAAGGTGCTTGGCTCATCAGTGCCAAACAGGAGCTTTTCCTGTACCAGACTCATCCAGGTATTCACTGATCCACCTCACTGGCACTGTCCTCCCTCAGTCCCAGTGTGATCTAGGAAAACACCTCTCACTGTTGCTTTTCCCAGGGATCTAATCCTGTTTTGTCCTCATTTTGGTGTTCCACTCCCCTGGTATGGGCTTTATAAGCAAAAAACAACCAGATTTATTTGTGTTGTTCCTTGTCCTGTCAGATCAGTTAGAGTTGAGGTGTTGCTCATAGGGAAACTTTTCCCCCTTAAATCACTCTGTATTTGATGAGGCTGAAATTTTGGAAATGCAGACCTCAGGATGAGAATTCCTACACTGGCTACAGGGAAGAGGTGATGTTCACCTACTCCAAGAATTGAGTTCTGGGTAAGTGGTAAATAGCAGGGTACTGCACCATTAGTTAAAAAAAAAAATTATTTAAGGTACCTTAAAAATAACCTGCATGTGATGTTTCAAGCTGTATTGTACACAAATCTTTGTTAAGAAGGCTAATTTTGTGTCTTTATTTACAATTTAAAGCAGGGTGAAATGAAATAACCATGCATGAAGTTGGCTGTGGGCAGAGCATGAGCAGAAAGATCTGCTAGATCTGTCCAGATTGTCCTGTGCTAGTTAGTAGTCAATACTGTAAAATTAGTGTTTAAATACCAGATGAATTAACAAAAAATATACAGATATAGACCAAAATCCCTCATCATCTTCTTATTAGACTTATTTTTTCCAGAGCTATACAAGTAGAACTGGGTGGTTAAACTCCAATATGAGTGCAAAGTGGGTATTTGTCATCAAAAAGAAAAATAGTTTTCCTGTGGAATGGCACACTTGGAATAGATAAAGTCCTGAAAGGATCTCATGGTCATGATGTGGACACTCAGATATTCTGCTCCATCCATTTGTCCCTAAAGTCTGAGGGATTATTGGAAAGAGTGGTAACATTTAAACCTAAGGACTAAGTTGAGATGTGAGTTAGAGAAGATCAAGAGAATTAAAACAGTTTTAATTCTGCCTTTATTTTTTTTTTCTCCCAGAGATCCTCAATAGCACAGAACAGAGCATTTTGCAAACTGAGCATGACAGATGCAACCCCTGCTAAGTAACAGCCCAAGCATTGCAGTGTCCCCCTTGCCATGTGGCCAAATTATCCATGCTGCTCATCCCTGGTGTCATCCCAGAGGCTGCCAAAAAAAGGGATCAGTGAGAAGCTGGTTTCATTCACAGGAGCTGGCTGGAAGCAGTGCAAGTGCACTGCAGGCTTTCCCAGAGACAGGGCTGGGATTAACCCCTGCCAGGCTTGTGCTCAGATCCCTCTTTCCTTCCCCTGCAGAGATTTTCTCCGTGTTCCCAGCCAGAGGGAGCCTGGCAGGGGGCACTGAGCTCACTGTCACTGGGGATTTCTTTGAGGAGCCAGTGCAGGTCACTGCCGCAGGTAAGAGCAGAGAAAATAATGTGAATTTTATTTATTTAAATACAGTTTGGCCCTGATTGCAAAACCCAAGAGGTGTTCAGGGATGCCAGTGTGGGAATTGTAGGATTCACCTTGTCCTCATGCTTGTTTTGCATGGGAGGCATTTACAGAAGTGATACAAATAGATGGATAATAAGAACCTTTACCTTTCAACAACTCATCTTTAAAACAATACCCCATAAGTTAATACAGCCCACAAACACAGCTATGGGAAAAGCTTATAGAAAAATGAGAAAGAAGTTCATGATTACATATTTCCCTGGTCAGCTGCTATTTGTAAAGAGAATCACAAAAAAACTCTTTTCTTGTAGAGATATCTCCGTAACATTAACAAGAGAGACTTCTCTCCCTAAAGAAAAACTATTCTAGAAGTAGTAAACTAAAATTTTAGGTTTTGTTTCTTTATATTGTCATTAAGAAAAATGAGGTTGTAGGGGGAGGAGAAATATCCTAAAGGTTTTGTTTTAATTCTTAATGCTGCTTCTTTTAGTTATTATTAATGAATTTCTTTTTATACCCTTTTAAAGTTTTAAACCTACTTCACCTTTCTCCTAGTCCTACCTCACAGCAGGAAATGAGTAAATACATCCTCATAAATATACTGGTAATTTACCAACACTAAACCCATCACACTCATTAATACATTAACCAAAAAAAAATCTCAAATTAGCAAACCAAAACCACTGCACACCTCCAGGAAGCTCCAGTTATTCTGGTTGTGGGCATGAACTGTTCTCCTTGCAGTTAGTACCAGCCCAGACTTGTGGCAAAATGTTGATGCCTTTTAGGAATAAGCTCAAGGAACCTAAGCTTTAGGAACCTAGCTAAAGGTTCCTAAGCTTTAGGAACACGGTGGATGGGAGGGGATTCTGCCTCTCTGCTCTGGTGTGATCCCACCCAGAGCACCACATCCAGGGTCCTCAGCACAGGAAAATCATGGAGCTGTTGGAATGAATCCAGAGGAGGGACCCAAAAATGATCAGAGGGATAGAACACCTCTGCTATAAGGAAAGGCTGAGAGAGATGGGGCTGTTCAGACTGGAGAAAATAAGGGGCTAAAGACCTTGGAGCACTTTCCAGTTCCTAAAGGAGCTCCAATAGAGCAGCCTGGTCTAGTGGAAGGTGACCCTATCCATGGAAAGCTGCTTGGAACTACATATTTGTAAGGTCCCTTCCTACCCAAACCACTCCATGACTCTGAGATGTGTTTGTGCTGCAGCTCAGCTGTGTCTCCAAGTCTCCCACAGCACTTTTGTCTCCTTTCCCTGCTGGCAGGTGTTCCCTGTAAAGTCAAGCACATCTCTCCCTGGGAAATCAGATGCACCACTGAGGCTGTTGGTGAGGGCAGGAGACATGGAGCCCCCCAGCCAGGTGAGCTGTTCCTGGAGCTCCAAATAAACAAACACACACAGAAATGCAGGGCAGAAACAATTTGGTGATGATTGCAATCATGAAATGGGGTTTTCCAAAGCACTGTCTGCTTCAACATCAATTTTGGGGTGGTAGGGAAGGGGGTTACAAGTAATCCAAGGGCTGGAGCACCTTTGCTATGAGGAAAGACTGATGAGAGAGCTGGAGTTATCCAGCCTGGAGAAGAGAAGGCTTCAGGGAGACCTGAGAGCCCCTTCCAGTTCCTAAAGGAGGTTTTCAGAAACATGGGGATGTAAACAACATGGGGATAGACTTTTACTAGTTACAGGACAGGGGGTGACGATTTTAAATTAAAAGGGGATCTATTTAAATTGTTTCTAAGGAAGGTATTTTTTTACAATGAGGTGGGGGAGGCCATGGCACAGTTTGCCCAGAAGGGTGGTGGATGCTTCATCCCTGGGAACATTCAAGGCCAGTTTGGGTGCAGGTCTGAGCACCCTGTTCTGGTTGGAGGTGTCCCTACTCGTGGCAGGAGGTTGGGCTGGGTAAACTTGAGTGGTCCCTTCCAAACCATTCTGTGATTCTGTAGCCAGGAAAACCAAGGTGAAGAGCTCAGCCCACCACAAACAGACAGGAGATGGTGGAGGGAAGGTCAGACTGGTGTGCATGGCTGTGGAAAATGAGGGGAAAAAGGCATGGAAAATATTTAGAGGAAGGATGGCTGAACTGGAGTTACTGCAGAGGCTTCTGGGGACACTCCTTGGGTGGAGCATTGCAGTAGGAGATTTTAATGCATAAAATGAGGCTTAACTTTGACTGTGGGTCATCTCAGTGCTTTTTCCTGCAATAGCAGACGTGAACAGGTTGGTTGTTGTTCTCTCTGCAGAGTTTTGTTATTTCTGTTGGAAAGTTTCAAGGTAAAACAAATTCCCCATGGCGAGATCTGTGTTCTGCCTTAGACTGCAAACTACCCCACAAACAGAACCAATTTATTATTAAAATTTTCTCTCTGGCCTGCCTCCTACAGCACTGATTCCAGCATGTGCTCTGGGATTTCTGCTGGCTGCTGCTGAGAATACTTTTGTTTCAACTTTCTAGGAAACAGAGGGCTTCTCTTTGAAGTCTGGGATGATGCCTCTGATCTGACAGAAGCAGGTCCTGGATACAGATGGCAGTTTGTACCTAATGCCAGCTCCCCAGTAAGGTTTCTGTCTGGGGCAAAGAAGTCCTTCAGGTACTCAGTGATCTTAAAAAGAGACGAAGCCATGGCAATCACCTTTAGCAGTGTAAGGTGGAGCAAAAACACCTGACAGCTCTTTATAGCAGAGCCTCACTGCACAGCTCCTATAAATCAAAGCAAACCCTTTGCTCCGAGGTCCTTTTGAAGCTTAAAATATGCAGTGAAGTGCTTTATTTTTTCCTCCTTTTGCTTTCCCTCGCTGTTTCTGCTCTACCTGGCCTAGATATGCTGAAATACCACCAAAAAATTGGCTCTGGAAGTAGAAGGAGCTCCAGTTTGAGGCTGTTTTGGGCTGGAGCTCTGGCCAGGTGTGGAGGGGCAGATTCTCAGCCAATGTTGGCAGCCAAGGTGGAGTTAATACAAATAAATAAATTCCTGAACCGTGTTGGTTCCCATTTCAACTTCTGATATGATATTGAAAAATTGTGCAAAGTGCATGAATTCTTACATTTTTCTACCACTTCTCTGTTTTTGTTGTTTGATTCTGAGCATTCTGGTTTTGGCTTTTTCTGCATGTTCAGGGTTAAGACTTTGTTTGAGAAGAAATGCGCTGAAGTAGCCACCAACAAAATCATACTTGGTTTCATGGAGCTGTTTTTTTATTTCCTTTTTGAAACTTTTGTAAGGCATAATTGACATTTAATGTGAAATTGGGCCATTTTGAGGTTACTTCAGCTTTGAAATAACAAGGTTTGTTTCGTTAAAATGGTTTAAAGATGTTTTCTTGTTACTCAGTGTATATGTGAAGGTGGGGTGTGGGGAGGTTTGTTGTTTTGGGTTTTTTTTGCTGTACCTCTTTTGTATATTGTGGATGTTCTGTTTTTGCTTAGCTCCAGACTCCGTGGGTTTTTTGTGGCTCCTCAGACCAACAATTACACCTTCTGGATTCAGGCAGATGGTCAGGCCTCTCTCTACTTAAGTTTGTCCCAAGATCCAAACCAGAAGGTATTACTATTGGTAGAAAAAAATGAGAGAAATGGAAATTAAAAATGAGTATGGAAAGGATTTTAATTAAGTAACAAGGGGGAATTTCCCCAGTGTGGTTTGGTTTATTATCTTTTATGAATCTATTGCAGAGTCAAAGCTGTGTGATTATTTTTGATATTTTACATCTGCCCTCTCCATTATATAGCTCATAAAAAAAAAAAATCACTCTTGCAACCAGAGTAATTGATTGTCTTTTCCAGAATATTTTTTGTTGTTAGTTCAGCACACTTCTGTCTGAACTAAAGCCATGAAAAGTTATTTGGGGAACTATTAACTGTTATTAATGCTAGAACAAGCCATAGCAATTATCTTCTTTATGGAATTGAACCTTAAAACACAGTTTTTTGAGATTCTGGCTTTTTCGTATATTATAGGAAGGAATTTTGTGAGCCATCAACCCATGGCTATCGGTTTCAAACACAAATATGCTGTTTGTTTTTTTTTATTTTTGCAGCTGTGGCATTGGAGTAAATATTATTTGGGGATGGAGAAATGTTGCTAACTGGTTTCATGGCTTCAAATTGAAAGACAGTTGGTTTGTATTGGATATGAGGAATAAATTCTTTGCTGTGAGGGTGGTGAGGCCCTGGCCAAGGTTGCCCAGAGAAGCTGTGTCTGCCCCTGGATCCCTGGAATTGTCCAAGGCCAGGTTGGACAGGGCTTGGAGCACCCTGGGATAGTGGAAGATGTCCCTGCCCATAGCAGGGGGTGGAATGAGATGGTTTTTAATGTTCCTTCCATCCCAAACCATTCTGTGATCCTGTGATTTGGTTGTTCTGCACACAGGTGAGAATTGCCTCTCTCCCTGCTGGCAATTCAGAGTGGTCTGAGAACTGGGTGAGGAACTGGAGTGAACTTTGGCAGCCAAAATCCCAGAAATTTGAGCTAACTGCTGGCTCAAGGTACTACCTGGAAGCACTGCATCATGCCAAGACACCCAGCAAGGGGATGAGAGTTGGAGTCCAGATTCACAACACGTGGCTGGACCCCCATGTGGTGAACAACTACTACACTGAGCGACACGAAATTCAGGCTCGAGCCTTGCACCTCCCAGAAGTGCAGGTCAGTGCTGCCTTGGTGGTGCCAGGTGTGAAAAAAAATGTGTGTTTCCATCTTTGTTACAACCTCCTGAGACAGATGATGAGAAGAGTATTGTGAGCTGAAGTTGTCTGTGGTTTTTAAATACATGAGTGGGTGCGTGTGAGCACTCAGGAATGAGGGAAGTTTTTTCCTAAAGGTTAAACTCCTGCAGGACAGGAGCTTTAAGGACCATTTGCAGCTGCACAAGTCATGTATCCCTTGTTCTCCTGTTAATGTAAGAATCCTTGTCCTTGTAGGACAAGGGCAGTTTATGAGTAGCTGAAGTGACTCTTGGAAGGGATCCCTGGTTCACCACAGATGCTTAAAAAGGCAAAGTGCTGGCTGTAAAATCCTCCCCAGTAGAAGATTCCAGGTTTGAAGTGTATATATGTCATGCAGTTTGCATTTGTTTTCATTTCTTGATTTGCTTCTCTTTTTCTCCCAGATGTTGACTGTGTCTGGTACAGGTTATTTCAGTATCTCCTGGAACAACACACTAAAAATGATCCCCACAAATGCTACAGCTCAACAGGTAGGTGCCATTAAACACAGACACAGAGTCCTCTGCTGGGAATTGGTGAAGCTCTGGTGCTTGATAGAAGTTAAGATTTGGCCCAGAAGCTGAGGTAAAGTTGACGTGATGGAGAGGTGATTTTTTTTAAACTGAGAATATCTTACAGTGAGATTTTTTTTTTCTTGAGCATTGACTCCCAAGTGTATTCTAAGCTTATCACAACATCCAGATTTCTTGGACTTTCATTGATCCAGATCCTTGGACTTCTTCTCTAATGCCAGATGAGCTCTGGCTCTTGTATGGCTCTGGTTTCTTCAACAGCCCTGAGGCTCTTGATGTCTTGATTGTGAATTTGTCAACATTAAAGTGACCCTGAGTGATGGCTCCATGGCAGTCATTAGACTGAGGATGTCTCACACCCCTGAAAATGTTTATGTAAACATAAAAGTGTACACTCTGTTGAGATAAATTTTGTTATATTATTATTTAACCTTTTTATTCTCTTAATATTTGATTACCTGCTTGTTCAGAGCTGCTGTGCCACTGATCCCTGGCTGATGAAAAATGAAGTATGTGTTGAAGTCTCTGCTGAAATGATTGTAACTGACTGCTTTCTACTTTCTTAATTTATTTTAAAGGTGCAAGCAGCAATAGAAGAACTCCTTTCAGTAGGATGTGAAACTGAACCAACTTCTGCTAAAATCCTCTTTCACTGTGGCTTTGAGAAAGAAGGTAGAGAGCTTCTTTGGCAAATAAGCAGTATTTATTGTGAGAATGGATCTGCTTTTATGACATAAGTGTTCTTGAAACTTTTACTGGTAGGAAATTTACACTTTTAATGGGTATAAGTACATATTCATGTTTATCATCTATTTGTTGTGTGTATGCATTAAAAACAATATGATCAATATAATAATCACAGTGATCAATATAATAATCATAGGATATCCAGAGTTGGAAGAGAAGCACAAGAATCATCAAATCCAACTCCTGGGGTATGTACAGGACAACCCCAGGAATTTGTGTCTGAGAGTGTTGTACAAACACTTCTTGAACTCTGGCAGGAGAATTCTCAGAGTAGGACTGTTTGACAGTTTCTCGATACCCACTTGTATTTTCATGAATCTTGACTCTCATTTTATTTTCTTTTTTATTTGTCAGATATGGAGAACATCATCACCACAGGACACATTGTCAGTGGAACAGAGCCTTTCTGTGGGAGGTTCAGCATCCACAGACCAAGCCAGATGGTGAAAACTTCCCCACCAACACTACCAAAATATGACCTTACTAAATACCCACATGTGAGTGGCTTCTCTTCATGAGCAGCTTGCACTGGGCACTGAATGTTCAGAGCCTAATAAGCAACATAAAGTCATCTGGTTGTTTACAATTCCCCCAAATCTATCAAGCATCATGTCTTGGCACAGAGCAGAGCACCTTTTATTTGGTTTGAGATCTCTGAGATGTAGATAATGTTTAACACACCTGGTTGTTAACTGTTCCTGGGGATACAACCCTTGCTGTGGGAAAGGAAGAAGTGGGATGGTGTTGGAGAAAGGTGGAAGGGACAAGGACAACCATTTCTTGACAAAAGGAAAAACTCCTTTGTTGTTTGGTGATCCATTGCTCACTTTTCTGCTCATCTTCTGCTTTTGACAGGAATAAACCCAAAACTTCAGAGAAGCCTCAAGGGTCAGTTTGATGCCATGTTGTGGCACATCTGGGTGCCAAAATTGTCTTCTACAGCTCTTGTTCCCTCTCCAGCTCTCTTGGAGCCCCTTTAGGCACTGGCAGAGTCTTTAAGGTCTCCCCAGAGTCTTTTCTTCTCCAGGCCAAACAACCCAGTGTTAAACAAGAACTGAAATATAATCTCTTCCTTTATCTTCCATGTACATTATATATAAACTATCTGTGTTTTGATTTGTGAAAGTCTTTCCCCCATTTTTGCAGGTGTGTTTTGCACATAAAGGACATATGAGCAACATCCTCCACCTCTCAGTGTCCTACACTAATGTCTCTTCATGTCCAGTGAGGAGAAACCTCACCTGCCAGTGGGACTTCAATGAAACTGACTCTGAAAGGTATCCAGACAATTCCAGTTATCAGAGATTACATTTTCCATAAGAAGGTGCAGTAGGGAAAATGAGGGAAGCTCTTATTTATATAGGAACAATTTGTCTGTTGGAGTAATCTGACAAAATGCCTACAGAGGCATTGCTGGAATGTGTTTCTTTGCTTTTTGGAGGATTTAATGAGTAAACTTCCATGTTTCTTGCTACATGCACTATCTCACCTCAGTGACACACAGGTGTACTTGAAGATTTTTGAGAACATAAGTTCCCCAGTTTCTCTCCCAGTCGATTTCCTGCAGTAAGAGAGAGAATTACTTGGGTTTTTTACTCCACCCTTTGAAAGCTTTGAAAATTGGTGTAGCCTTTGATTTTCTTTATTCACTTAAAAATCAATGAGTAGAAAACATTTGGTAGCAGACATAAAGCTTAGGCAGGCAGACTTAAAAAAATCAGGGGTGTAAAAAAATGAAAAGAGCTGAGGGTTTGAATTTTAGATTGACCCCCATTGAGGTCACTGATGCCATTGTGGTATTTTGCCAAAAATAAGGCAGGTGTAGTCATTCCCATATCCCACTCTAGTGATTCAGAGGGGAAAATATAAGCAGAGATCTAAATCCTCATTTCTCACTCTGGGGAACCCAACAAGGACTTGGTGAGTAATCAGAAACCACTGAGGATGTGGCTTGTGCTAAGTGTCAGTAGCAAGAAAACCAGAGCCTGATATTACCTGGAATCTTCACAATCACCTCAAATTTGTTTATTGTCCCAACCCTGGTGTCTTCCAGCTGGACATTTACCTGCACCAACCTCTGGAAGAGCTGTGTGAATGTCTCTGTGCTTCTCCAGGACCTCCCAGCCAATTCCCCAGTATTTGTGCATCAGATAGACTTGCAGAGCCCTGTGCTGCAAAAAGAAACACCTGGATCATTTTATCTTGATGAGCTCATCATTGCTGACAGAGCTGTGATTGGTAAAGGCATCTCTTTTGGTTTGTTTTTTTTTCCCCCCAAGAAATTTTGTTAAATCTATAGCAATAAAGAGGGATGAAGCTTTTTCAATGGGAAATTTCACAACAGGCACAAAAATACTTCTTTTTCTTGAACTTAAATATATTTTTTTTTTGTGACAGCAGTCAAGAAGGAATTGCCAAAATATCGATATTCTTGATTTATTTGAAAATGTGGTTCTACAAATGGAACAGGCTGTGGTGAAATCACCATCCCTGGAAAGGTTCAAAAATGTGTAGATGTGGCACTTGGGGACATGGGTTAGTGGTGGACTGGGCTGTGCTGCAGAATAGCTGAACTCTGTGGACTTAGAGGCCTTTTCCAAACTTAATGATTCTATGAAATATAACTTAAACCAAAACAAAAAAACATCCCAAAAAACCAAAACCAAGCAGGTATTTCCAGCTATGAAATGGCAATACCTTGGGCATAGTCACCTCTGCTCTCCTTACTCTAATGAATGTTTTTTCTTTCAGTTTCTCAGAGAGACCCCAAACCCCCGTGGCCAGAGGGGAGAATAATTGAAGCAGTGTCTGTGGTGGGGTCTCCTCCCACCTACAACGTGTCCTGGTGGGTGTCTGGCTGTGGTTCCAGTCTGCCCCTTCTCTCTCCAAGGTAGGGACAGGGAGCAGCTCATCTCAATAGCCTGTAGCACCTCTTAGAGCTCCCCCAATGTACCTGGAGATGGGTTCAGCTGCTGAAACAAGAGGTTTGAAGAAATTTGAGGTAACTTGGGGTGTCAGATATTTGTGGGTCACCAAGGTGTGATGTGGGATTGGAAGGAAATCTAAGCCCTTCTGGAACAGTGGATGAAGATCATCCAGAAGCGTCTCCAAAACACTGTTAATGACACCAATTAGGTGCAACACCACTGTTAATGAGACCATATTAGGCACTGGAAGTCCACCTTGGGTGTCCTTGTTTGCTGAGATGAGGTTTCTGCTCCTGCCAACAATGACAGAGGAATCAGAGCCATGGGCTGTAACCAGATCAGAGACTGTAACATTAAAGGTTTGTACTGGTAGAAAATAAGTCCTGTAAAAGTTGGATTGTATCCAGCTGAGTCAAATGTAGTATCTTAACATAAACCACCAAGGGTAAGGGCAGGAATGAGAGTACAGAGGGATGTTTGTGGTGGTTGAGATGAATAACCAGAGGTGTAACTAATAAGAAGAGGGAAAATTTTTACTCCTGTGTGGAGCCTGAAGACTGACATTGGAATGATGCAAATAACACTGATGGCTATATTTTTTTAATAAATTTAGAAAAAAAAAGGGGGAAAAGCCATAAGCATCACTATAGAGCTGAGGAAAATACCTGAAAGAGGAAGATTTAAGAAGATCCACCTGTTTAGATAATTAAAAAAAAAAAATTAAAAAGCAGTTTGATCACAATACCCCTCACCAGGCTAAAAAAAGGTATTAGGTACAGGTGCACTTTTCCATCTCACTGAGGAAGGTATCAGAGAAAAGCAGGAATCAGCACAAGCTTTAAAATGGGTGAGCTGAGCACTGTCTTTGGACATCTTCAAAATAAACCTGGCTCTTTCTCTTTGCTGAAAACGAGCTATGATTTAATCCAATACAACTCCTACCCCTGTCAGAACAGGAATATTGGCTAAAATCTTGTACCAGCTGTACAAGGGCTCAGTGATCCTTTTGGTTTTGTTTCGTGGAAATTTGCTCCGCAGAAGCCACCGGTTATCCAGACTCTTAACACACGGTGGCATCGTTGTACCACAGAGAGGCTCCTTTTCCTTTGAAACACCAGAATTTCAGTGGCGAAGGAAAACGGCATTTTGACTTTTAGAAATTGGACTTTTGTGAACTTGAATGACTCCAGAAGAGATGTGGTGTCTGGGGGCATGGTTTAATGAGGGACCTCACAATGCTGGGCTGAGGATTGGGCTCAATCTTAGGGGTCTTTTCCTAAATGATTGTACAATATGAAACCTTACTGTAATTCAGGGGACTTGAGGTTTTCATGGGTTTGAGGAGATTACAGTGTGCAGCAGGAAATATTTTTTGCTTTGCTGTGGCAGATGCTGGCCAGGTTGTACTGAGCTGGTTCTTTAGAAACACCAGTAGTGGTGTTTCTAAACACCACTGGTTTGCACCTGGTGCTTGATGCTGCATAAATTATTTCTTCTATCATAAATTTTAAAAGGTAATTTTCCATATTTTTTTGCTGTGTGAATTGCCTGCATAATTCACAGAACCACAGAATCACTGGGTGGGAAGAGACCTTCAAGATCATTGAGTCCAACCCAGCCCTAGCACCTCAACTAAACCATGGCATCCAGTGCCACATCCAGTCTTTTTTTAAATACATCCAGGGGTGGGGACTCCCCCACCTCCCTGGGCAGCCCATTCCAGTACTTTATCACTCTTTGCTTAAAAAACTTTTTCCTAATATTCAACCTATATTGCCCTTGGCACAGCTGAAGACTGTGTCCTCTGGTTCTCTCAGTTGCTGCCTGGAGAAAAAGACCAACCCCACCTGACCACATCCACCTTTCAGGGAGCTGTAGAGAGTGATAAGAAGTGAGAAGTTGGGAATATCCAGGCTTTTTTTGAGGTCTGGGCACCTTCCCCTTAAATCCTTCAGGAGTGTTGTTCCCATAGGTGTCCCTGAGCTGTTGGTTGACTTGGGGGTGTCAGCAGTGAGGGTCTCCACTGCTGATTCCTTCCTGTGACCCCCTCTCTGTCCCACAGAGGTGCAGTGCTTGGGGAGGGCTCTAAGGAATATGGACACCTGAGCGTGTCCACGGAGGATGTGAGAGTCAGCCTCACCATCCAGAGGCTGCAGAAGTCATCCCCACCTCTTGGAGGAACCTTCCACATCCACTTGGCCAACACAGTGATACCAGGTAAGGAAAGATGCAGGTCCAGGGCCTGGATTTCCTGAGCAGGAAGCCAAGGGAAGGATTAATTGCCAGAGAAGTTTTGGCTGCCCCATGTCTGGGTGTGTTCAAGGACAGATTGGTTGTTCACAGAATCACACAAGGTTGGAAGAGACCTTCAAAGTCATCGAGTCCAACCCATTCCCTGACACCTCAACTAAAGCATGGCACTGAATCTTATTAAATAGTGTGGATGATCTTCAGATTAGACATTAGGAAGAAATTTTTTATGATGAAGCTGGGGAAACAGTGGCAGGGTTTGCCCAGAGAGGTGGTGGATGCCCCATCCCTGGAAACATTTGAGGTCAGGTTGGATGGGGCTTTGAGCAACCTGGTGTAAGGTTCATTGCTGGGATTAGATGACTTTTAAAGTCCTATCCAGCCCAAATCCTTCTATGATTCTATTCTATAATTAATACATAATATAATATGTATATTATGATTCTATTCTATAATTCTGTGATTTTTTAGTGTTTAGGGTCCAATAAAGGTCCCTCTTTTGGCAGCTGCAGAGGGTTGAACCATGACAGCCTTGCACTCACAATGAAACCTCTTCCTTTCCTAGGAGCAGGCAGATGTGGTCTCCTGGAAATGGAGATATCCACTGCTCCCTAACATCTTTTGCAGGTGTTCCAGTGCACATCTCTGCCCACCAGCTCCGCAAGCTTTTGCAGGACAATGTGGACAATTTCACAGCTCCCTTCTTCAACACCAGTGACTTCACTGTGACCAGAGACTGCAGCTCGTGCTATGAAAGTGTCTGGACACTGACTTGGAAAAAAACAGCTGGGGACTTGCCCAATGTTATCAGTGTACAGTAATTTCTTTTACTAATCCCCACTTTAATCCTCATTTGATGTCTTTGGTCTTGGCTGATTCACTCTCACAATGGTTGTTTTTATGAAGACACCATGGAAATTTAGGCAATCTTCCTGTTTGGAACAGCACCTTAAGCAAATTCCAGATTAAATTATTAAAAAAAACCCCAGTTTTAGGAGAAGACATTATATAGAGTCTGTGATTCAAAACCAGGAGACTTGAGTGTAATTTCTGTGCAGCAAAGGGACTGGTTCACTGAAATTAAATCTTTCTTAATTATATATACCTTAATGTTTCAGTACAGTAACTGGAGCTCATCACAGATTTGTGGCATCATTTATTTCCCAAGAGGGTATTTTTCTGAGAACTGTTTTGTCTGGTTTTGGATCTGGTTCTCATAGGTCTCAGGTTGGAGGTTCACTTTACACTCTCCCATCCCAAGATTTGTCATATTAGGTTTGCTTCAAGCAAAAGGATCTTTTTGAGTAAGGACTCAGACTGAGATGTTTCCTACGTCAAAAGGAAACACTATTTCTTTAGATATTCAGCTCCTAAAAGTGTGATGTCATTTTCAACAAATTCCAGTGCCCAAGATGTTGGCCTGGAGAGTGAAAAAAGCTGCATTTTCAGCTCTTGCACAGGCTCTTGTTTTACCTAAAGTCAGGTCTTTGACAAGATCTTTCAGTGCCTAAATCCAAATTATATTATTGGGTATTAGACGTTCATTTACCAACCTGACTCCTGAACTTCTTTATTGTCTCTTTGACTGCAAGGTGGAGGTGGGAACAGGGAGGTGTTGCAAAACCTTGAGTTATGAAGATTTAGAGGTGCAGATATGATTCATGGAAGAAGGGTGAGAAGTTTCCAGGAGTTATTGCTTGTAAAAATTCTGTTTTAATTTAAAATCACAGGACAGAAAAGGATGAGAAACTTAAATTCCTTGATCTTTGCCAGGTCTCTGCTGAAAAGCTCACTGGCCTGAAGCCGACTGTTTCTACTCGTGTGGTTTATGATGGGGGTGTGTTTATTGGACCAATATTTGGGGACATGCTTGCCACCCCCCATAACCAAACACAGGTGAGTCGGTGTGCTCTCACACTTGTCACTGATTCAGCAGGGTTGTGTAGCTCCAGGAGCCTGACAGGTATTTGGGTACCTTTTTCTGCCAATGAATCTTTCAGGAATCTGATGTTCTTTGCCACAATTTTCTCATATTCTGCTGCCTGGTGTGTGGAGCAGGACTTTGCTCCAAGAGCTGTTGCTGGAAGGGAGAATGATGATCATGAGTGATGGAAGACAATATATATATTTTTTTGGAAGCAGTGACCAAGGGATGAAAAATCTCTGAACTCCCACCCTTGGTGGGTCCTGTGGTGCTTGGATACCAAATTGGGAATTGCACAATTCACCTGCAACACTCTGTGACACTGATGGGGAAAGTAAATGAGTTGGTGGCTGGGATACTCATCTGTGAGTTGGGAAATCCTGAACCTCTCTGGATCTCAATTCCCCAGGAGGGAAGAGAGAGATGGGAGAGCTTCAGGCTGAAGGAGGAATCATTCTAGTCTGCTGGACAAATGTATTTCCAGCTTTGCTCTCAGATGTTGCAGATCAGTGGCTATTGCTGGCTTTGTTTCCAGCAGACTCAGGCACTGTGACCATAACAGGGTGATGTTGGACGTGCTCCAAGCCCAGCTGTGCAACATCTGGGTCCAAGTCACCCTGCCTTTTTCATGAGCCATGGGAATTGCTCTTCTTCTAGTGACTCAGCCACCTATAGCATCTTTTCTTTCTGTGCTGCACAAATCCTCAAACAGCCCAAGTGAAACAAGACCAGCAGCAGCCAACAAATTTTCTGGTAGTTTTTGAAGCTTTATTCTGGCAGTGTAAAAGTGTCCCTCTAATTATTGTGTCTCTGTATAAGCAGATGATTTTGCATTTCTGTGTTCCTTGAATTTCTTTGGGACAAATGCTTCGCTTTTTGCAGGCACACCCTTAACACCTGGAGAGGGAAAAAGAGGGGCTCTTTTGTGCCTTATCCTTTTCCAGTTGACTGCAAAAATATCAAGATCTCAGGAGGGATATTTCTTGATATCTCTTTTAGATAATCAAAGTCACAGCCCATTTTTTTTCCTTCAGCTTGAACAAGGGGCAAAAAATAAAATTGAGGGCAGCATGTTGAGAAGACACATTGTGGGTTTCACTTTAATTAGTCTTCCATGGTGCTTTAGACACAATAAATTTATTCCCAAGGCAAATTGGAAAGAACCGGGGGAAGGCAAGAACAGTCTTCAGTGGGGGACTGGAAGAACAGGAGTTTGAGGAGGTGTGGGTCCCAGGATGGTGGGAGGTAGGCTGGAGATGCAGCATCCAAAGCTGTACCTTGGATGAGCCCTAGCAATCTGCTATTTAAATTTGCAATTAAATTTGCAGTGGGACTTCAGCAGAGTGAAGAGCTCTCTGTTTGTACCCTGTTCTAGCACTGAGTGCTCTCGGTAGCTCAGGGTGGCTACCAGCATCTATCAGTCAGTTGTGGCTCTAGAAAACACCTCTGTTCCATTACCAGCTTTAAGGTGACTCTCTGGTCTGTCTCCAGGTGGTGGTGATGGTGAATGATGTCCTTGCAAACTGTTCTGGCTCGTGTTCTTTCCAGTTCAGCCAGGAATTGACACCCATAGTCAGAGATGTGGAATATTCATCAGGTAAAAGGGCCTAGTGCCTGAACACAGTGGCAAAAATTCTGTGAAAAGGATCTGCCAGGTGCTGGTGATTTCATGTACACTTGTATCCTTTTGTAAATTTTTGATTGTATGGAAACTGCACTTTATGGGTCACTTCTGATCAGCTCCAGTTCCAGACATGCTGAGTGTTCAAGCTTGAACTGAGAAGGGCAGTGGAGCTGGGAAGGGTTTGGGGCACAGGTCTGAGGAGGAACAACTGGGGGGGGCTCAGCCTGGAAAAAAGGAAATTCAGGGTGATCTTCTCACTCTCCACAACTCCTTGATAGGAGGGTGCAGCCAGGTGGGGCTTGGTCTCTTCTTCCAGGGATGAAGAAATAGGATGATAGGAACTGACCTTAATGTGCATCAGAAGAATAGTTTAGAATAGTTATCAGGAAAAATTTCCTCATTGAATGGGTTGTCAGGCTCTGGAACAGGCTGCTCAGGACAGGGGTGGAGTTACCATCCCTGGAAGGGTTCAGAGGGTTTGTGGATGTGGCATTTGGAGGCATGGTTTAGTGGTAAACACAGAGGGGATCTCAGAGGTCTTTTCAAAGCTTAACTACTCTGTGATTCTATGGTAAAGGCATAAAGGGGAGAGAAACAATGGCAGGTTTGATGCCTAAAGCAAAACCCAGCTCTTGGCTCAAGTTATTTTTAATAAAAATTTAAGGAAAAATGTAACAGCTGGACAGGGACAGGCAGGAATTGCTGTTATGTGGAACAGTGAGATATCACCAGTGGTGTAGTTTTTAGGATATCCTCTTGAAGCTGTTAGAAACTTTTAACTGTTGGCTGAATTTAAATTCTGGGCATTGCTAGCCCAGAATTCATGAGTCACCTTGATTATATTCCTTCAGGTGAGGGGTCCCAGGCCACAGTGGTTCTCAGGGGAGCTGGTTTTGGTGAGGAGCAGCTGGCCCTGCAGGTGGAGGTGGACAGGAGGAGCTGCCACATCTCATCTCTGAATCAAACCCAAGTGGTTTGCCAGGTGCCGAGGCTGCCGGTCGGGACCTACCCGGTGACACTGCTGGTGGCACCTCATGGCTTTGCTCTTGGTGCCACCCCAGGACAAGGGATCTTCCTCACAGTCCAGCCAACACTGGGAGCTGTTGAACCTCCTTCGACTTCAGAGATTGGTAGGTGTGAACCCCCCAAGGGAGCTGCTTCCTGCTTCTTCCTTGGCATGGCATGTTTTGGTTCTTTACTTTCATCGCCAAGATTTTCACCTGATGAAGAAATTTTATGGCTGTGTGTGCCCCAAAGCACCGTCAAAAATGTCCTCAAGACTGACAGATTCTCTCTGGCTCTTTGTACAGGCAACCAGTTTCCTGAGTAGTTTTGTTTGGGAGTTATATCTTCAAGTGCACATATTCATTTCAGCAAATCATTAGTGCTTCACACTCATCCTCCCACATCCATTTGATGTGTAGCTTTGTACTATTTGAATTAATCTGGCTAATTAAAGTGGGTATTAGGGAAAATTTCTTCACTGGAATGCTTGCCAACCACTGGAACAGGTTGCCCAGGACATTGGTGGGGTCACCATCCCTAGAGGGATTTGAGAGATGTGTAAATCTGGCACTTGGGCACAGTGGTGGGCCTGGCAGTCCTTGGTTACTGGTTGGACTTACTGATCTTAGAGGGTTTTTCAAACTAAATGATCCTATGATTCTATGACTGTGAAATGGCTGAACTCTGGTTAATTCAAGCCTCATTGAAGCAAATTCATGTTCTGAGGAATAAAATGGAAAACTCACCTGTGTTTAGGTGAGTTAGGTACAAAGGTTTAGGTACTTAGGTACAAAGCTAAGAAACTTGGAGGAGCTAAAGCTAAACTGAATCTCCTTCCCTTCCCATTATACCTCCTCTCCTTGAAATAGAAGAGGAAATAGAGTGATAAATTCCATACCCAAAGAGAAGAGCTGGAAATATATTTTTTTTGTTTTGAGAGGAAAGAGTCTCCTCAACCCAATGAGAAATGTGGCAAACACTCTTGTTATACCTGGGCTGTGCAGTGAAGGACAGTCTCAGATTATCCTTTGTTTTCAAGCAGGAAGGAATGCAGCAGAAACAGCATGAACCAAGTCTACCCTGACAGGAAAGTCACCCAGTCATTTCTCTGTAAATCTCATTTTATTTGTGGGATCATGGTGACAATCACCACTGAGAGCAGCACTGGCCTCAGTGCAGCTCAGACACGTGGCTTATTTTCAGTAATCATGATCTGACTGGGCCATGCTTGCCCACATTGGAGCAGCAAGACAAAAGGAGTGCTGGTCTGTAAAATTATCCATGGACAAGCATGGGATAGACTTGGGATAAGATAGGGTTCCTAAGCTAGAAGTTATGGACACTGTGCTTTTGGTTTGGGGATTTTTTGTATGGGTTTTTTCTGTTTGTTTTTTTTTTTTGGGGGGGGGGGAGGAGGGGGTTGTTTGTATTATTTTTTCTGCGGTTGATTTTATTGGGGTTGTTTTGGTTTTTTTTTGATCACATGGAAAGAAAACTATTCTAACTCTTTTACTATAATTTTTTGCCCCTAATGAGAGGGTCATGACACACTAAGTCTAAGAATCACTTTTAATTCATAGAAAACCCAAATACCTCCAAATAACTTTAAAAATAACCCAGCAATGGCAAATTTTAATGCTTAGGCCTTGTTTCTCCTTTCCTTTGCTGGCAAATTCACTCCTCCCAATTACAGTGATCTGTCACTCATTAAAAAGAAAGCAAGAATAATGCTATCTTATATTACATGAGCCTGGAATGCTTATAATTGGAAAGAATTACAGCTTCCATCTGTGTTTTTAATTTCTTCCATTTCAAATACCTCTCTTCAATCTCATTGTAAAGTGCACACAGGCAGTATTTCACTGCATATAGATATAATGTAGATATCAAAACTTAACAGCATCAGTCTTTACACAACACTAGTGGATTCTGAACTCTAAATCTGAAGCTCCTTATCTGACAACTCCTGCATTTGCAAGTGGCTTCAGTTTTCACTTCTTGCTCTTTCTGACTCTGCAAATTTAATGTTACAGGACAGGAAGGCAACAAAGCACCTTGTATTTTGCTGCTTCAGCTCCCTCTTGTTAAAATATCCCTGGTCTCAGTGGTGCCATGCTGGGAGATCCCCATGACCTAACTCTAGAAGCATGGAATGCCTTTCTAAAGATACTCCCACGTTCCCACTGAATAGCAGGAGCTTGCTGTTAATGTATCTGATTGCTCTCATTGGCCTGGACCTGCTGCCAGCCACAGGAAATCATGACTAAACTTCTATAATTCTCTGGTGGTTCAAAGAATTAGCAGGAATAGGTAATTTCAGGAAAGTGTGCAAGGGAATTTTTCATTAATATATAATTACTTTACTTTGCTTACATCACATGTGAAAAGAGGGATAAAAACTCAGTAGGTTCATGATACAGCCATGCTAATAAAGACAAATAAACACTGCATTAATTAGTGCGTGTCTGAGCAGTCTGTTCAGCCATAATCCTAAAAACTCTGCAGTGCTGAGAACTAGAGAAAAAGCTCTAAGTTTCAAGCAACATTTCCTTTTAACCTTTTTTTTTAAAGTTTCTCTGAATCGCATCAGAGCGCAAACTCCAGCTTAGAATTGCCATTAATGCCCGCTCCTGTTCTCTTTCCTGCTTCTCTTTGAAACATCCCTGAGTCCTCTAATCACTTGGAAAAGCAAAGGGGCACCTTGGCTCTTTGGAAGTGGATACTGAAGAAAGATCAAGCACAAGGCTGACTTGTGTCGGGCATGATCCCGCCTGGGATTGGAGAGGCTTGGTCTGGCACGGAGGAGAGCTGATCTTGTTCGGTGCTCCACGGAACGAATCCCTCCGTGACTTCCCTCACAAATCCAAGTCTCCAGCTCTGCCAAGTCCTCTTTCTATCCCAAGTTTCCTACACACATGCTACAGGCTTTTCTGACAGCGGGGAGCTTGGCAGCTGTTTGAACTGTGAGAGCACCTGCTGCGTTAAGCTCATTTTCCATTCTTAGTGCTTCTTCCTTCCTTCCTTATTTTGTTCTTGGGCTGGGGATCAGGCTAAGGGGGAGATCACAGGCCAGGGCTTGCTGGTTTAAATAAGTATGTCATTAAAAAATAAACCCAGAAAAAAAACAACTCAGTTGTCCTGTATTGTGGAGGAGAATTCAAATAATTCAAATTCAAAGAACTCAAGTAAGGCAAGAAAGATCTCTGGTGCAAGAGAGGGAGCCAAGCACAGCAAGGTGGAACAGATCATCATCAGCTCAGCTGAGAGACTTTTGTAGTCACCTCTAAACAAAGAATTCTTTGTATATTAAAATATCCTACATATTGATTATAATGGAATAATTGTTTGTTTTAGGAGGACTCAGGGTGACTCTCAGGGGGACCAATCTGGAAGGGGTAAATGCAGTGTTGTTTGGATCCCAGCCTTGCCCAGTTTTGGAGGAGGGCAGAAATTCAACAAGAATTCAGTGTAAAGTTCCTTCTCGGGTAAGAAACCACACTTTGGGGAGCAGTCAGAAGCCAATGTGACTTCCTGTGTTTTTCTGGCCTGAGCTATACTAGGGGAAGGGCAAAGAGTAACCCCTCAGCCAAGTCTTGTCTGTGTACTCTACAGATTAGAACAGCTTAATTAAAAATAGATTAATAGAAGATTGATGAAAACCAGTGAAAAAAGCAAGCTCCTCAATTTAGTAAGAGGAGCTTTAATTTTGCAAATTAAAACCTGCATAGTTAGTCTGGGATTTTATTTACTAGTTTAATGTACTTGTATGGATATAGAAAATCCAAATCTGCACAGTCTGGGATTGTTTTAAGGTTTCTGAATCTCCACAGATGCTCTTTAAAGACAACATAACTATAAATATTTAAGTAGAGTATGGTGTATGTGAAAGTTTCATCAGTGCCATGTGCCTGACTTTTGTATGGGAGATGCAGGAACATAGGAAATAACTTTTAAAAAAAAAAAAAAATTGGTTCATTCTTATCTCTGACATTTTCTTTCTCTCTCTTCCTAGGGGGCAGAGGATGCTGCTGTCCAGGTGACACTGATTTTTGAGTACAGGTCAACAACAGTAACCAACTTGTTCCAGTATGATCCTTCCTTAAACCCTGCACTTGTATCCCTGAGCAGGAACAGAAGTGGCATAGCAGGTGAAAATGCAGATGTGTATTGGGCATCTTCTGGAGAAGGGTTGTTAGTGCTGATGGTGTTGGAGCAGAGGGAATTTATAAATCTACACAGTTTGATCTAACATTTTGATCTAACCTTGTTTGTTTTCTTTTAAATTTTAGTTCCTGTATTTCCTGCTAGTCCTGATCAGTTGTGGTTGGTTTTTTATTGGTTTTTCACTAGTATACATGAGGTAATGAGTTGCTTGCCCCATGGTATGGATGATGTCCACAGGATGTCAGGTTCAGTGTAGTCCTGCTTTTGTGTCAGGTTTCTCTAACTTTGCTCTGAAATGATCCCATCCATTCATGCAATGATGGGAACCAATGGAATAGCCTGAAGCTGTGTCAGGAAAGGTTTGGGCTGGGTATGAGGAAATTATTTTTCATTCAGAGGGTGGCTGGGCACTAAACAAGCTCCCCAGGGAATGGTCACAGCCCCAAGGCTGCCAGAACTCAAACAATGTTTGTACAACTCTCCAGGTACAGGGTGGGATTCTCAGGACTGTCCTGTACGGGGTTGGGAGCTGAACTTTGATGATCCTTGTGGGCCCTTCCAACTCAGGCTATTCCATGATTCTGTATTGCTTAGTAACAGATTCATCCATGACAGGATGAGCTCTGGAGAGTGTCCTTCTCCAGGATCCCCAGGGGTTGACCATGAAGAGCATCATGTGCATTTTGGGTTACTGAAAGCAGGGGACAGGCAACATTTCCTTCACCCAGTTCCCATTTCCAAGCCAAACTGTTCCTTCCTTTTTGACCTCGTGATGTTTTACTTTAGAATATGAACATAGACCTCATAGAATTCATGGGGACAAAATCCTAATTAGATCTCATGGAGTGTTTGCCATTCCTGTCTTTTGAAAGTTTCTATTTGGAGTTGTTTAGGTTTTTTGGTTGTTTTCCCCCACATTTCCCTCATTTCCCCCCCCAGGATTTTGGCTGTGTGTAGAGAATAGAAAGCATAAACAGTGAATGATGTCCACTTACAAACAAGCCTTTTAGGAAAGTTTAGCACATTTCTGCGTGGCAAACTGACAACAGTGATTTGGTATCTGAGACAGTGGGGAAGGAGATGGGAGGAAGATAGAAATATTTCTGTTTTCTTACCTATCCCATTCCCATTCCTCCAAGAATATAATAATAATCTGACTTTTTTCTCAACCTCTCCAGTGAACACCTCAAAGCTACCCGCAGCTCCCAAATTCAGTTGGACTTTTTGGCGCTGTACACGGTTGGGTGACTGCCAGTGCCAAAATTCCTTGTGCACTCCCAGCATTTCTGTTCATTTTTCCCCAAATGCCCTTGTCATTTTCTATTACTCCAGAATGCATAAATAAGAGAAAACGTCCTTTATCATCTGAATATTATTCAGATACCACAGCACCAAGGGGAGGTTTTTGTAGCCGCGGGCAGCTCAGGTGCAAAGAATTCCTTAATGTTACAGTGTCTCATGAGCTGTGGTGGGGCTGAGTTCAATCTGCTATTCAGAACCTCCACGGCTTCCTCTTTTAATATAATTTTCCTTCTATATAATAAAAAGAATAAATAAATTACACTGATGCCTTCCAGGCATCTGGGATTAAGCTGACAATTGACCAAGAGTCCAAAGAGTTCATGTTATTAACATATTCAACTTCTCAGGCTTTCAAACTTTATTTGAGTCTTTGTGAATGCAGAATTGAAAAGTACCAGCTCCAAGACCTGCTTAGAGGAGCAAGTAGTTGAAGGAATCTTTGTACAGGCTCTTCTGTTCCTTCCTCCCTCTTTCATCCTTTCAGGGGAGAGAGGAGGATGAGGTTCACCACCTAAACACATCCCTGTGCTCAATGTTTAGATGTTTTGCATGGTCATTGAAGATAAATAGCTGGTTCTGTGGTGGGATTTGCCACAGCTCTTTTCTGTGTCTTGCAATAGGATGAATCATGGCAGAAAGTCTCTTTTCACTGACCAAGATAGAGATATCAGTGAAAATGCCTTTATTTGGACTGATGGATACCACCTTATTTTTATAAGCTATTTCAGAAGAAATTTAAGTTATGAAAATCCCTTGTCTCTTGGCTTTGTCCTTTTCTGTCAGTGCACTGTGCACTAATAAAGAAAAATATCCTCTATCATTTGAACACAGTTTGACACACAGCAGCTTAAATAGGAGAGAGAGTCATGATTACTGAAAATAAGGTGCTTTGGAGCAGAGCTGGTTTTCCCTGGAATTGAGTTAATTTTTTTCATGTGGGGCTGTGTTTTGGGTTCATGCTGAAAATGGTGTGGGTAACACAGGGATGTTTTATTATTGCTGAGCAGGGCTTGCACAGAGTCAGGGACTTTTCTGCTCCTCACCCCACCAGTGAATGGGCCTGGGGTGGACACGGATTTGGGAGGGGACACAGCCAGGACAGCTGATCCCAACAGACCCAAGGGATTATCCAGACTATGTTACTCATGTCCAGTTTATAAAGCTAAGGGAGGAAGAGGGAGACAGCGTGATGGTGTTTTGTCTTCCCAAGTCACCATTCCATGTGATGGAGCCCTGCTGGGATGGCTGAACCCCTGCCTGCCCATGGGAAGCAGAGAATGAAGTCCTCGTTTTGCTTTGCACACATAACTTTAGCTCTACCCATCAAACTGTTTTTATCTTCACCCACAAGTTTTCTCCCTTTTATGATTCCAATTCTCTCTCCTATCCCACTGCAGGAGAGGGAGTGAGCAGATGTGTAGGGCTGAGGTGCCACCTGGGGTTAAACCATGACAAGCACATCTGACTTTAGGTACACAAGGAAATGCTTGTTTTACTGTAGAAGGGTCCTATTCCTATTACATGACTTCATAATTCTGAAAAACAGGCTCTAGATAGTTTATCAGGGATTAAAAAAAAAAAAAAAATCCCAGAACCCCTCAGCTCCAGAGCTTTAAAAAAACTGGTTTTGGTTTTTATCAGGTTCAGATATTTATAGGACAGACATTTATGGTAGAGGCACATGAACCCTGTCCTGAGTGTTGCTAAGAGTGGCTATTGGTGGTCATGACCAAGTTCACTGTGCTGATGGCTCAAGACAACCCTGATAGCTGGTGACCTTGTGCAGGTGAGATTGAGTAGGATACAGAACCACTGAAGGGTTTGGGCTGATGGTCATGACTGGACCTACTCTGGCATGATGGGACTCTGCTCTTCCTCAGGCAATGGTCATATGTGCTAAAATAACCATTCCCAGAAACACTGGAAAAGTTCCCTTCCTTTCTCTGCAGGAGGTGAGGAGCTCCACATTGGAATATCCCAGTTTGCCAGCTACCAGGGCTCAGATGTCAAGGTCCAAATTGGGGACTCGTGGCCCCAGATCCAGGCACAGACAGAGCATGGGGTTAATGTGACACTTCCAGCCCTGCCTGCAGGGTGGTACAATATTTCTGTCCTCATCAATGGCATTGCTGTCACTTCAAACAGGTGTGTATTTTGCTTAGAAACTTCATTCTCCATTTTATTTGGTGTTTTAGGGTTAATCTGAAAAGGATGGGTTGAGTTTTTCACTAATTCTGTACCTAAAGGTGAATTTTACAGTGTGGTATGAAATTATGAATAATTATCAAGGCATTTATTTGTCTGTGGAGCCCGAGTCAGCAAACTGCTAATGCTAGGCAATTAACTTCCCTTGGATCAGTAGAGGCAGGAGAGAAACATTTTAGGAAAAAACAGTTGATTTGATGAAAAATGCATATTCAGGCAATCAAAGGTATTCGCAGATTCAGGTCAAATGCAGATAAATCCTGCTGTAGGAAAACAGCAGAAGAAAAGAAACACTTTTCATCAGAAAAACAAAAGCTATTTTGAACAATACAAAAATGCTTTGTTTGGAGAATTTTTTAAATGATGATATTTCCATTTCCTAAGGTGACACTTCAAGTTCATGCCTAGATAAATGTAATATAAATGAATTAAAATGTGGAGGAAAGCTGACCTGAAATTGGGATGTAGGAATGTATTCAAAAGCAACACAGTTTTGTTCCTCAGCCATGGCAGCTGCCAGGAGTGGTCCTGAAATTACAATATTAGGGAGAAATGAGGTGTTTTTATTGCTCACAAACCAACTTAAGCTGCTTGTAATGTTAATGAACCTCAGAAGGAGAAAAATTGTGGTTGGTGGGGTGGCACACGGGGATTCATCCCACCTGGTACTGGAGTCTGTTAGCAGCACCATCACTTCATCTCCAGGGATAGATGGGAAGGAGATGGGTCATCCCAGGAGAGGACTCTGAGCTCTGGTGGGCTGGATTGCAGGATTGGGAAGATCCCTTCTCTAAAATGTCATTTTAGGGAAGGGGATGTTTTTGAAAGCAGAGTGATGAAGAAAAATAGATGTAAATGGGACAGAAATAGAGCTATAACTTTATCTGGGTGAGCTTCATGAGCTCGTGTCTGAGTTTCCTATTGTTCAGTTTACTCCACTCTTCGGTGGGAGGGTGTGAGGATAGAGGGCAGCTGTGATGCCTTTTCAATGCACTTCTATTGGGCATTGAGATCTGCTTGCCAAAAAATCCTTTTTCTTGCTTTCTTTGATGGGCAATTCAGTTGGACTAAATTTGGCCCACAAGTTGCCAATAGACAAGAGAGTGTTTGTGATAGATGTAGCTCAAATGTGTCCCTGGCCAGGGATGGGGAGGGTTGGAATGAGATGATCTTTAAGGTCCCTTCCAACCCAAACCATTCTGTGATTCTAAACCACATGGAAAAAATTTGGGGTGTTGGGTGGTCTTGTCACTGTGACATCAAACAAAGGGGATGTGCCAGGTGGGTGCTTGGCTTTCTGGGAGCTGTAAGAAAGAAAAGCACTACAACAGGAAGGAAAAATAAAAGAATATCCCTAACTGCCCCAAATCCTTTCTGTATTGGTTGTGTTTTGCAGGGTTGAGCCATTAATCCAGTACCTCTCTGAGATCTTCAGCATCCAGCCATGTTGTGGCTCCATTCTGGGTAAACAGCATTGGTACATCTGCAGCCACTTATGGAGGTTAAAGGGATCAAGGGCACAGTTTTCCTGCAGGAATGGAAAGTGCATCCCATTTCACATCCATTTAAATGAGGGGGTTTTGGATCTGTGACCCTTTATTATGCAGGCATCAATGGGCAGACAGCAGCTGTGTGGAAATTTGGGATTGTAGTGAGCATCCCTCCATCTGGTTGGCTGGCTCAGGGCTCCCTGTGCTTTGAAATTGATTTCCCCAAGTGTTTGCTCATGTATCCTTGCATGTTCCCATTGGGAAAACACAGCACGCCCACACCTGGCTCATCTGTGCTGTTTCTTTCAGTCATTTTGCCCCCATCTTTCAAGGTTTTCCATGTGAAAGTTAGGTGGAAAGCAGAGTACAATTGTGGTTTGAAGCAAACAATAATTTGATGTGATCCCAAAAGGGATGTTCATTTTTGTTATGTTGAAAAGACAAAATAAAAAAAGCCCTTTTTCAATGTTAATTTTAATCAAAAGGGAAATATTTATTAATCCCATTCTAAGCTTTTAGACATTGGAAATAATTTAAGTGTGTTTCTGAGCAGAACATTGCCGAATTAAAAAGAAAAGTTTTACTTTAAATCTTCAAAAGCAGATTTGGGGTGGCTGATTTATTTTGTCATTTGGCTGGTGGTGGAGGAGAGTTGAATCCCTGTAGTGAATTTTACATGAGCCCTTAGAAATGCTTTTATAGAAGACAGAGAAATTCTTGTGCTACAACCTCAGGTCCTCCACAGATTGCTCTCCCAGGCTCACAACACATTTAAAGACACAAAAATTCAGAGGCTTTGTGGTACGTGATTAGTTCAATAGTTTGTGAAGTGCTCAAGCCTTGAAAGATGAGAGAGTGTATAGAGCTTGGAGAGCAAATCCTATCAGTATTGAAAATTAAGCCATACTACAAAAAATAATACAAGTCTTACCTTTTTTATATTTCGGGGTAAATTGAAAATTAAATAAGAACTGATTAACTCTTTGGTTGTGGTTTTATGAATGGCTTAAGCTGGATAAAAACCTCTTTGCTGCAAAAAGCACCAGTCCCTTCCCCCTTACCTGTCATCTGCTGTCTCTAACACTTGTGTGTACATATGGGTTAAGGATTTGGGCTCACTTAAAAAGAAACCTCATCATAAACCAACTTATTTTTTCAGCTAGATCATGGGAAAAGGGAGAGAACAGGCTGAATGGATAAAGAGGTTGAAGCAAGGCAGGACACTGGGAGTTCCAGTACTACAAACAAAAGGAGCATGGACAGAGCCTTTGGGTGGGCTCTTCCCAGTGAGGGTGGTGCAGCCCTGGCACAGGGGGCCCAGAGAAGCTGTGGCTGCCCCTGGATCCCTGGAAGTGTTCAGGGCTAGCTTGGATGGAGTTTGGAGCAACCTGGGATAGTGGGAGATGTCCCTGCCCATGGCAGGGGGTTGGAAGAAGGTGGCCTTTACAGCCCCATAAAACCCAAACCATTTGGTGATTCTATGAAATCTGACAATGCCTGAGTTTGAAAATATTCACAGTTGCATTCTTCTTCCCTGTGGGCATCAGGAACAAACTACCTCCCCACCCACCTGTAGGGACAGTCCCATTCCATGAAGAGTTCAGCCTCTGTTTACTCTCAGGGGTCTTTCACAGCAGCTTTCTCCATTTCTGTGGTGGCTTCCTACAGTAATTTACTGCCACAAAGGTCCCTGGCTACTTGTTACCTTAGCCTCTTGTCCACATAGGATTATCCTGATTGCTGCTATTGTCTCTAGCTGTCTTGTCCAAAAAAAAGGGATTTTATTTCTTTCCTTCAGCCTGTCACGCTTATCAGCTTTATCATAAAAGGTTTGTGATGGAAAGGGCCTTGAAGATCATGGTTTGAGATGGTTCAGATATGGTTATAAATTCCTCTTCTGCATATAATACCCTTCCTTATTTTGCTTTTCTCCTAGGTGGAACACTGCTCACAATCTCTGGGGTGGGCTTTAGCCAAAATCCTGCCCTGGTTTCTGTGTCAATGGACAATCAAACCTGTACAGTTACTCACCTGGAAGAGCAGACAGTTTGGTGCCTGACCCCACCAGCTGTTAATTTGTCTAATGAAGATTCACATGACGTCTCTGTCAGAGTAAATGTAGCCATCAGCAGTGGGTCATTTCAACAAGCTCTCTTTGCAAATAGGACCACCACCTTCCACTACCAAAGAGCTTTGACTCCCCTTGTTACTGCTGTTGAAACAGAAATCAGAGATGGAAGCCTGCTCTTGAGCATTCAGGGAATAAACATCACTGGATCTGTGGCTAAGCTTGGACACACTGAATGTCAACTTGAGTTTCAACGGGGCAACCAGTCTGCAATGTCTTATCAGTGCTCTTTGCCACTGAACAGCCTGGAACCTGGGACTTTCCCCATCCAGGTCATCCAGAGGCAGCTGGGATATGCTCAGGTGACAGCAAGGCAGCAGACCCTCACCATAACTCCACAGATAACCTCCATATTCCCATCACAAGGATCCATCTGTGGTGGGATGTTGCTCACTATATCTGGTATTGCTTTGAAATCCAGGAGGAATTTAGTACAGGTCAGCCTGGAGAATAATTACTCCTGTGAGATCCAGAAGTCTGATAATGACTCCATCAGCTGTGTTGTCCTCCCAGAAACCCACCCTCTGCACCCTCAGTGGCTGGCTGAGGCATCTCGGGCTCTCAGTGTCACTGTGGTTGTCAATGGGGTCCACAGTGTGTGCCTTGGGGGCTGCACACTCCAGCTGCAGGAGCACTGGACCCCCCTGGTACATCTGGTCACCTGGAAGACCAATGGGACATCCACCCACATGACAATCAAAGGACAGAGGCTGGCATGGCAGGGTGACAGCCCCGTGGTACACGTGGACAACAGCACTGCCTGCAAGGTGACTTTTTGGAACGAGACCATCATCACATGCCAGACAGCCTGCCTGGCCCCAGGGGAGCACAGCATTTCCATATCCAGCAGGAAAAGTGGCCGTGCTTGTTTCAGAGGGACATCCAGCCTTCTCACCATCCTGCCTTGGGTGTACCAGTTTTACCCATGGGATTTCAGCACCAATGGGGGAGGCCTGCTCAGCTTGGCTGGGTTGGCTCTGAAGGGAAAGAGGATGACTTTAGTCCTCATAGACCATCACCCTTGCCTCATTCTCAACATCACCTGTGTGCTCATCCAGTGCACAGTGCCTCCAGGGAAAGGCACGAGGGCTCTGAGTCTGAGAGTAGATGGACACTCCTATTACCTTGGAACAATAAATTACAGTGAGGAATTTACCCCAGCTTTCCTTTCACTTGTTTCCTCTGGTCTCCTTTTAACTTTGACAGTATCACAGGTCACAGAGATGGACGTTATCCAGGTGTTTATTGGAGATTTTCCTTGCAGCAACATCACCATCAGTCGCTCCCTGTTGCAGTGCACAGCTCCTCTGCTCCCTGTGGGCGAGTACCCCGTGCTGGGCCTGGATATTCCCAGGGGATGGGCTTCCTCCAACCTGATGTTCACTTCTCATCTGGCAGTGACAGCTGCACATCACAACTGGGGTAAGTCATGGAGGGTTGCTGCAGTTCCTCCACAGGGTTTTGCGTGAGGCACTTTCATGACTTTTTGTCATGAAAGCAAAAATTATGAATTAAAAAAAAAACACAACTTTTGTTGAGAGCTAGCTGCCAGGCTCTGTCTTAAATCCCATTTTCTGTTCTTTTCTAAGGTGGCTTGAATGGAGGACGAGTTTACCTGCATGGAACTGGTTTTTACCCAGGAAAGACTTTGGTCACAGTCTGTGGCACCAGCTGTGAACTCCTGGGAAGCACAACAGTGACTGAGCTGAGCTGCCTTGCCCCACGCCTACCAGGTCAGTTAAAACCCAGAAACTGTCATTGTGATAAAAATATGCCCTAAAATTTTACCCAAAATGGGGAGTCCTAGTGTATCTCATCCCAGGGGAACAAGGAGCAGCCCTGGAGAGAAAGAGGAATTAACATAGCACAGACAAAGTTTGGACTTGGTGATCTTGGAGGTCTTTTCCAACCATAATGATTCCATGAATCTGTGATTTCTGTTTTTTGAACTCAGTCTGAGGACAGATGGTGTCAGGATGAGTTTTTGTGTCCGTGGCCATGGATGTTGGATTAGATCCAGCATGTGCCTGTGGCCACACTTGCAGAACATCAATGTTTCCTCAGAGCAGTTATTCCATGGGAAAAGTCCCCATGTAAAACATGAATATGGACTGCAGGGCTGGGTACCCAAGCACCTCTTGGCCATTATGACCATCTTAATGAATTAAGCTCCCTTAAATGCCTTTTCTTCTGAGGAAAGGGTCTCAAGTTGCACCAGGGAAGTTCAGTTTAGATATTAGAAATTTTTTTTTTCACATAAAGTGTTTTCAAGCTTTGGAAGACAGTGCCCAAGGAAGTGGTGGAGCCATCACTCCTGAAAATGTTATAAAAACATGTGGATGTGGCACTTGAGGACATGGTTTAGTGGCGAACATAATGTTGGTGAGATGATGGTTGGACATGATTATCTTAAAAGTCTTTTCCAACTTTAACAATTCTTTGATTCTGTGGCCACACACATTTTGTGTTTTGGTTACATGGTGGGATGGCCCCACTGTGATAAAGGTGTAGGAGGAAAAAGGTGAATGACTGGAAGGGTGAACAAATGACAGACCATGGCCAGTTCATACCTTTGGGAAGCTGGAGATGAGGATTTGACTTCCTTGAGAGGAGGATGGGATCATCCATCATGACCACAGCATCTTCCTTAACTGGAGAGAGACATGATGATCTCCATCTGCCTCTTTGAGAGAAATAACCCTGCTTAAATTTTGGAGCTAACTCTTCAAAATGAGCATTTCCTGGGACAAGATACATTCCCTCCTTTTCCTACTGAAGGCTCAGAATTAGGCTTCTCAGATCTGCAAAAGGCAGAATTTAAGCCTTTTAAGTCCCACCTCTGAGCCATGTAGAATTCCCCAAATTCTAAACATGAAGAATTCACCTTGGTGCTTGACTCCTTGCTGGAATCCCCATCCCTGGAGGTGTCCAAGGAATGACTGGATGTGGCATTCAGTGCTCTGGTCTGGGTGACAAGGTGAGGAGCAGTCAAATCTTGGACTCTGCAATCTTGGAGATCTTTTCCAGCCTAAATGGTGCTGTGATTCAGGAATTCCAACACTCAGAAGCTTAACATTTCAGCCCCTTCATAGCTCTGAAGTTGGAGAGCATCTGGCGATCTGCAGAAATGTTTGCTGTTCTGAGGCTGTCCAGACATCCAGGTGACCAGAGATCCATGACCTCTTATTCTTTGTGGATGTGAAAGAAAGGTGGCAAGTTAGAGTGTCCATCAGGGTAAATTCACAGGGGTTTGTTCAAAGGTCTGTGGAATAGCCATGCTCCAAAATAGAAGTTGAATAAATTATTTGCCAAAAACCACCCCAATGTGAAATTTAACATTCTTTTGAGCAAGGGTTGGACAAGAGGCCTCCAGGTGTTCTCTTCAGCCTCACTTTAACCCAAATTCTAAATTTACTCTTGTCATTTTGAACAGTTTCTTTCATAGAATCCCAGAAAGATTTTGGCTGAAGGAGCCTTAAAGGTCCTCTAGTTCCAGTGCCATGAGGAATACTAAAAAAGATGGAAAGGAGAAAGGGTTTTAAAACTCAACCAAAAGCACTCAAAAAGAGACACCAAGAGGGCATAAAAAGTTCAATTTTCTTTGTTTTAAACAAGGCCCAGGCACAGTCCACAGAACTACTTGTTATTTTAAATAGAAAAAGACACAGTGCTGGACTGTTGGGAAAAAATAAAAAAAAAGCACAAAACGGGGCACCCTGGTTATTGCAGGGAGAATAGCATACTAAAATTTAATCACATTGATCCAAAGTGTGCTCAGAACTCACTGAGTGGTTGGTGGCAGAGGGATCCTGAGAAAAGCAAACTTACAGGCAGGACCACGATGCTTCTTCCTGTCACTAGATGTCAGCAAGTGAATGCTGATCGCTGGTTGTGTGTCTGGAGAGGAAATGCAAAGGAAGCCTTGCCTCACCCTCTCCTGCCCCGGGTTTTGCAGCCGTGCCAGTTTCACCAGTCGAGTTGCAAAATATTTGTTAATTAAATATTTACAAATAATTTTTTTTTTCCTTTTCTTAAAAAAAATAAGAATTATTTTGTAGACTGCTCAAATCTGTGTTTGTCAGGCTCCTTGTGCTCTGTGAGACACTTGTATTCAGCTTGTGCATATCTACATCTGGCATGGGTAAATCTGTATACAGAGCAAGATGCTTTCTAGATACTCTTCCACCTCATGCTTAATATTTAAGGAGTTTTTTTCTAATATTTAAGGTTTTAACCCTTCCCCTCACCACATTTAGGGTGGTTGAAGCGCAGTAACTCCAGTCTCACCTCATGGTTTGCATCATGCTGTTTGCCTGGGGAATTTTGCCACTTGGTGCTGGCACATCCACTGCTCAGACCTTTCTTGCACTACCTCATCCCCATGGGAGAGGTGGCAAAGAGACTCCAGGAATGGGAAGGAATGGGAAGGGGAGGTCTGTGGTGCTCCAGAGCCCCTCAGTGTTGTGTCCCAGGATATTTGTCTGACTTTTCCCTGCTCTGCTCGCTGAACTGGCTGATATGAAGAGTTTAAGCTGCATTTCTTCTGTTACTGGGGGCTGTGAAGCAGAACCCCCTCTCTCCTCTGGCACTGTGGGATGTCAGGTGGCAATGGCTGCCTTGGCTCTCAAAGCTGGGTCATGTTGTGTCTGGCTTGCTCGAGATTAGAGATGTCCACGTGGGAATCCCCAAATGGTCCCTGTGGCTCTCTCATGTGATCCACAGGGCAAGGCTCTGCAGGTAGGAAATGTGACTTTTTTCCTTCTTTCCCTTTGAGCAGGAAGTTTTCTAAGAGATGAGGGATTGCCAGGCTCAGCAGGATCCATCCATAAGCCTTCCTCATGGGGCTTTCCTTAGGAACTGGTGCTGAGTGGGGTCGCAGAGAGGTTTTGGTTTGATCACTGGCAAGGGCTGGGAATGTTACTGAGATATTCCCAACCCAGACCACAGGGAATGGGAATGCAGGACCAGACTATTTTATAAAAACTGTTGTCTTTTGCAAGGTGCAGAAAAATCAATTCAGAACAGAGCTAGAATTTGATTTTCACCCTTAAAGCTTAAAAAAATTAACAAAATTAAATAAAATTAACAAAACCTCACTGCCTTCAAGGAAAAACAAAACCAAAAGAAAAATGCCCAAATTAACCCATGAGTCTTTAAAAGTAAAGATATAACTGGCTTGATCACCATGCCTGCAAGGGTTCAAAAGCCATGTAGATGTGGCACTTTGGGACATGATTTAGTGGTGGGTTTGTCAGTGCTGAGGGAATGGTTGGGCTCAATCTTAGAAGGCTTTTCCAACCAAAATTATTCTATGATCATGAAAGCTGTCCCCTTCTCTGGTTCTTGCTTTGTTGCTTCTTTGCCACTGCATGAGCGAAAATGCAGTTGTAGATTCTGTTCAGCTCTGGTTAAATTTACAGAACATGTGGGTAATGTTTGTGGGACTGAGTTGTGCTTCTGTGAAAGATGAGAAAACTGGCAGAAAGCTTGAGACAGGTGAGAAAATATCTGATTATTCCTCTAAGGTGATATTAGGGTAAATACCATATCTTATTTTTCCAGTTAGCCAGTCCCTGAGATTTTATCTTTTACATTAAGGTGGAGGTAAGGAAGGCACCTTTTAAAGGAGGTGAACTGATAAGAGGATGCATCTGGGTAAAAGCTGAGCCTGATTTTCCTGGTTGCATCAGCATGCTTGGAATAACAGGTCTGACTTCAGGGTTTTGATGTAACAGTTTTGGGATCTTTGTTGGAGGGTTCTGGACCTGCCATTAACCAGACTCCGCTGGTAAAAGTGGATGTTTAGGGAGGAGGATTTAGATTAGAGACTAGAAATGAGACTGGTATAAAAGGATGTGGTTTGGTGGAACTATTTAAATAAGGCAAGAGAAGGGAGAGGAATGAGTTTTGGTTCTAACAAGGAGATGCACTGGGCCAGGACAATAGGGACTAGAGCCAGGGAAATTTGGGGATTTGTATGAACAGATGCAGAAGATATGATGAAGGGGGTCTGTTGTGGTGTTGTGGCAAGTGGGACCTCAGGAGAAACCAGGGCCTCTGAAGGTTATTGTGGAGATCAAACCAAAGGATCCAAATGGTCCCTTCTACCTTTCAAATCCAGAAATGAAGTTAAGAGGGGGAAATAAAGCATATTAATTACATGGCAGGAATGTTCTGACAGTGAGATCCATCAGGCAGTGGAATGGATGCTTGAAAGCCACCTCTTGGGACTTCTGAAACCTGTCTCATGAAATGAATGTCTCAGGGAGCAATTCTTCACAGGCAAAGGTTGGACTCAATGACCTTAACAGGTCTCTTTCTCCTCTCCCTTTTATTAACTATTTTTTTTCTAATTCTTTGTCTTCCCTGCTAAGCACATGTTGCTGCTCCACAGTCCATTTTGTGAGGGGTGGATAACCAGGGATGTGAGTTTTGGCACTGGGTCTCCTTGGGCAGTTCTTCAATCAATCCCCAGCTGCCCTTGGAGCCTCCTGTAGGTTTGAGCCTCATCACATGTCCAGCAGTTGTTATTAAACAGTGACCCAGAACAAAGCCCTTGTGCTGAGCATCCCAGGATCCTGGATTAAGCCAGAGTATCCCTCAAAGCCAGGGCTGGGGGTAGTCAGTCCCTAAGCCATCACCACCACACAGAGATTTGGCTGCTGTAGTGTCTGATCTCAAAAGAGAAGCTGTAATGAGCTGAGGGCATTCATCCCAGTAATGGGATTGCAGGTTTGATCTTTATAGGGAGTATAAAGCCTAAAGCAGCTTCATTCTGGGGTTTGAACACACTAACCAATTAAGCAAGGGGGAAGAATTGTGTCCCAGAGCAGGCAGAATATCCTTTTAGGACATGCCAAAAGTGTGTTGAAATCTTTAGTTGATATTTTTGCTGCTGTTTGGTAGGAGATAATGGCACCAACAATACCAAGGGCTATTTGTGTTTCATGGTTGGAGAAATGGGAAGGGAAAGGCCAAGATTTCCTCCTAAATGAATAAAGACATTAACACCTCTGAGAGGAGGGAAATAGGAAGATCTTGGAGAGCCCCAAGGAAGGAATGGGAAAAGAGATATCTAAAAGTGATGTCTCCATCTGATGGACAGGAGATGTGGGATGGAGGGGGTGAGATTTTCCCCTCCTTCCACCTGAGAGAGAAAAAGCAATTCTAAGTTTGATTCTGGGGTGTACAGATGAAGTAGGGCTTGTTTGGATTTTGCTTCCTCTGATCTCTTTGCAATCTTAGTAGCCATATTCTAAAACTTAGGGTTTATAAATTAATAACTTTGTTTGCCTGTTTTGAGTTAAAAATTATTTCAGCCATTGGTAGGATACAAGGCCAAAATTAATACCTTTATTTGCCTGGTTTTAGTTAAAAATTATTTCAGCCAATGGTAGGATACAAGGCCTTCTGTTCCCACAGGCATGATAACTTTGGGATGAGGGCACTGGAGCACAGCAGAAATGCCCAATTTCCACATTTTGGGGTTGTTTCAGAAGTGCCAGACTGTTCTTGTGCTGAGCTCTCAGGGCTGTGCAGGAAACACCTTCTGGTGACCTACACGAGCCAGGCAAGTTCTTTGACAGCAGCAAAATATTGAGGAAAACAGTCCTGACATTCTGCGAGTAATTTCCAACATTTGGCCCAAAATAGACTTCAAGTGGTTTTCCACATAGAAAAACTCTGCCATATTCTTTTCAAGACTACAAAAGAAAACCAAAGCCTTCCTGTAATGAATTGGTTCCACTCCAGGTTGTTGCAAATGCAAGATCTTTGCAGAATTTAGTCCTCTTGGATGCTATTTATTTATCAAAACACAGATATTTAGTGCTGCTTAAGATGTCCTTGGAACGTCAGGAAAGACATATGGCTTTTGTTGTAGTCATAGCATACCTGAAGTAGCACTAGATAGAATTTTTGGACAACAAAAGCAAAATCTTGCTGTCATTATTTTAGGCTTCTCTGCCAATTGCTTGTCTTAGATGTAGGTCTTCAAGGCAGGGATTGTGTTTGGCTCTGTTTGGATGCCAAGCAAGAAAATTGCCCGTGGATTTTTGGAAGGAAAGGGATTAAGCAAATATTGCAAAATTTGCGAGCATGTGGGTAACTTTATTTTCTCATTCTAAATCCAGAGGAAAAAAAATACAGAAAAATTGTTAACTCTCTCTCTGAAGTTCAGAGCAGAAGAACTGATAGGTTTTAATATTTCAAAAATACCTGAAACATTAAAGAGTTATAAACTCTTCAGAAATACCCCATATGAAATAGTAAGCTTTAGCAAAATGTGCTAAATATTTTAATACAGGAAATAGAATACTTTCGTATTTTTACAATTTCAACCCCCATTTTTTAGGATTGCTTAGGAGACAAGACATGCATTAACAACGACACTTCCCCAGAAACAAGGCACCTTTTGAAAAAATTGGAACTGACAAAAGCAAATAGAAAAAATCCCTTTCTTGATAAATTCCCATTGATTGGATTTCTGATGCTTAAGGAATGCTCTTGGATGCTACACTGCAGTCTATTATACTGTCCACAGAGCTTTTCAGGAGTTCATTACAACTATTTGGTTAGTTCAGGATTAATGAATATTCTCCAAAAGTCAGTGCTTTGAGAGAAACAGATTTAATGTCTGTTATGGTTTTAATGCTCAAAGGACTCCAGTCTAAAATTGCTAAACCTGAATATTTCAACTAAATCTGGACTTAAGTGACAGTTCATAATACTTTCTTTCTAGCATTTTTTGTCTGGACTTAGAATACAAAAATCTATTTTTTTTTTCTCACAGAATCACAGTGAATCACTTAGGTTGGGAAAAAACCTCCAGGATCACTGAGTCCAACCTGTGACTGATCCCCACCTTGTCACCCAGACCAGAGCACTGGGTGCCACATCCAGACCTTCCTGGACACCTCCCAGGGATGGGGACTCCAAACCTCCCAGGGCATTGCATTCTAGTGCTGAGCAACCCTTTCCATGAAAAAAAAAAAAAATTCTTCCAGATGTTCACACCACTTGTTCTTTAAATAAACCTCAAAACAGCTGCTCCCATTACAATTTTTACCTCATCTATGGAGGCGGACTTGGACTACATCTCAAGTCATACTTAGCAGTAAAGCAAGGTGGGAGATCCCAGTTCCCACCTGTTCTCCAGGAGCCCTCCAAGCTGTGTCAAAGTTTCCTCAAAAACTGTTTCTGGGTTTCAAACTTGTGATATATGTTAATTTGTCTAATCATACATCTCCTTGGTAAAAGTTTTGTGCCAGATTCCTGAACTGTAAAATGTTCGAGCTCTCTCAGAAGAAATATCCATGCTTTTATTCAATCCCTTATGTCATCTCCTTCTGGAAAGAGCACTTTGATCCCAAAGACCATCCTGGCGTTCAAGGCACAAAGGATGCTCAGGGCACATTTTGCTCACACAAAGCAAATGAGGCTCAAGGAGTCGCATGGAGACCTAATAATCCTCAAAAAGGATGCAGCTAAAGAGAGGCTGGGTGCACATCAGGAGCCAAAGGATCATGGAATGGTTTGGGTGGGAAAGGACCTTAAAGTTAATAGGGAGGGACACCTCCTGCAATGACACCTCTCAGCAGTTAAATTGTGCTCAGTGTCAGTGGTGTTTAGGCTGCTTTGGGTTATTTTTTCCTTCTCCTGTCTTGCAGCCTCTCTGGCCATTCTCTGTGGTCTGACATATTCTTCTGCCAGCTGCCAAGAGGACAGAGCCACCTTCATTGAGTGTGACATCCGAGTCCTGGTGGGCACCTCCCAGCAGAGAGGATCTGTGTCCTACTTCTACATCTGTGGGCACACCCCTCCCCAGGGAAATTTTGCTGGACTCCTTGCCAGGTTAGTGCCATGTCTCTCCATCAGCCCAGTGGGTCCATCCACAAATTACATCCCCCCATGGCTTTCCACGTTTGCAGAGTTGTTCCAAATGATGGACTGAAGGAACAAATTCTTAGTTCTCACATTGATGCCAATAGAGCTATTTAGCCTTAGACCACTAGAGAGCTCTGCTGGGTAGTGGAATTCATTCCCTGTGCCTATCAAAGCATCTCCAGTCCCCCCTCCTCCCCTCCTGCCTTTTTAAAGTGTTTGAGAGACATCAGAAAATCCATCTCGTAAACAGCCTGCTTTGTTCCTTCTTAGGTTTTAATATTTATCTTCTGATCCAAAGCAACATGTGGTGGATGCCAATGGGAAAAAAGATTAGGCATTATGAAAAGCAGAAGTCTTCTTTTTTCTGTTGTTTTCCTTTTTTTTTTTTTCCTTCTATTTTTTTCTTCTTTCCCCCCCCCCCCCTCTGCCTTTCTCCAAGTATTTTCATGAGGAAAAAGTCAAGGACTAAATTCAGCAGGGTGTGCAAGGGTGCTTATTCTTTGCAAATCCAAGGCCAATCTGTCCAGGAGTATAACTTGGAACTGTTGTCTTTGATGGAGTAGTAAGGATTTATTCCTGCTGAGCACTTCTAAGGATAAGTGGGATGTCTGAGTTAAGGAATAAACAGGTGAATGATTAAAGATTTGGTTTGGAAGGGACCTTAAAGGTTATCTTGTTCCAACCCCATGGGCAGGGACATCTCCCACTATCTCAGGGTGCTCCAAGCCCATCCAGCCTGGCCTCGGACACTTCCAGGGATCCAGGGGCAGCCACAGCTTCTCTGGGCACCCTGTGCCAGGGCCTGCCCACCCTCACAGGGTGGAATTTCTACCTAATCTCTAATCTAAATCTCCCCTCCTTCAATTTGGAGCCACTGCCCCTCGTCCTATCACTCTATGCCCTTGTGAAAAGTTCCTCTCCAGGCTTCTTGTAACTCCCCTTTAGATACTGGAACAAGCTGAACAAAACTTTCCAGAAGTTATTTAGTAAATAGAGAATTAGAGCAGCATTGTAATACACTGCCCATGATTTGCTGTACGTGGTGAACAAACTTCTGGCTGCTGCATCTTGCCACAGTCCAGATATTTCAGTGAAGTTGCAGAAGTTTGATTCTCATCCTGACCTGGTCCTTGCATCATACCTGGTGCTGATTCACCAGAGAGAGCTCTGGATAACCTGAATTGAGGGGGGAAAAAAACCCTCAACTGGCATTTACTGTACAAAGACAGCAAGACATGAATTCCACAGCTTTTTTAAACTTTTTCAAAAATATAAAAATAGAAGCTTCCAACTAAAATTAATTTAAAAAAAAAGTTTACATAGTTGTGACACCTCTCTGTGGGTCCGTCACTTCTTCCTCACCAGTTTTTTAAATTTGATCTAGCCTGGACTTCTTAAGAAAATTCTCCCCAGTTTTGAGAAAATCACTGTTAGGCAGAAAGAAATTATTTTCCTGCTGAGGAGACAGAGGGCAGAATTCTGCCCTGATCTGTACAAATGTCCAAAGGCACACTGTGCATTGGTAATATCCTGTAACGTCCCAGGAGATGGGGAGGACAGATCTTTTGAAGAAGACAAAAGTAAGGAGACTTGGAAGGGGGGAAAAATTGTGAAATTGAACTAATTTAATCACTTCTACTGCTCCAAGAATGATTGTTTCAAATCAAGAGACTCCAGGAGCCTTGCCTTGTCTGGTTGAACTTTGCTCTGCTTTTCCTCACATCAGTGTAAGCCCAATCCAGAGAGCCATCAAACTTGAGAGGGACAGGACAACCCCATATGTGTTTCTTTTTTTGCTTATTTTTCCCTGAATATCAAAACTGGGCTCAGGTCTTCATTGATAAAAAATGCATCTTCAATGGCATAATAATAATAATAAGAAGAAGAAGAAAAGTATCCTGTGATTACTTTTTTGTCTTTCTTCTTTTCTTGGTTTGGGCTGCCACTGTGCAGAAAGTCACAAAGTCCTTTTAGTGACTGTTTGCTTATGGTTTTCACTGTGGTTTTTAGTCCAATTTCACTGTGAATGCTCCAGAGACTGGTTTATTATTCCTCCTGGGAATCCTATCAGGGTGAGATTTCTGAATCAAATCAATCAACTTTTTTTACCTACTATTTTTTACATTTTTCCCACTTCTTCGACATCTTTCTTATTGTCTTAACTTTTCACCCTATTGTGCTCATGCTTATCTTTTAGTTGAAAATTAAAACTTGGGCTGATATTTTTTTCTAGTGAGTTCATTTCTAAATTAAAGGGAAGTTTATTTCTTGCTAAAGGGAAGTAGGGGCAAGTAGTTTTTTTGTTTTCAAAAAAGTTTCCTGATTTGAGAAATCTTAGAAAAAATAGAAGGAAAAAATTGAAAGGTTTGAATGATACAAATTAACTTATTTCAGAACTTCTGAAAACTGTTTTCCAAATTTCAGTTCAGAAAAATATTTAATTTTAAAGTATTAATGGAATTTTCAGGAAAGTCTTAGAAAATTTAAATGTTTCCACCAGAAAATAACTATTTTGAGAATTACTGAAATAATTCATATTGATCACTTTAATTAATAATTATAAATATATATATGAATTTTAGTTCTGTGCAAATGCTCAAGGTTAAGATATTTGTCCCAGGATGGGGACAAAACCACTGAAGTAATTCCTGACTTAAGCGAACATTGAATCTCTTCTGTTTTTCTTATTAATTTCATAGAATCACAGAATAGTTTGGGTTTGAAAGGACCCTACATCTCATCTCATTCCACCCCCTGCCACAGACAAGGACACCTTCTGCTATCCCAGGCTGCTCCAAGTCCCATTCAGCCTGGCCTTGGACAATTCCAGGGTATGGGCAGCCACCTGGACAGTGTTTTTCAATGGTTTAAATAATATTTTCTTTATGTATTCTGCACCACAGCCCATCCTTTATCAGCTCATAATGGCAAAAGCATATTCCTTAAGAGTTGTAAGCTGTGCCATTAGCAACACTTGTATCAAGGTAGATTCCTGAATTCCATTTAATAATTCACTCCTTTTCTTGCATTTTCTTTAAACACTGCAATTTGTTAACAGTGTTTCAGAATGTGCTTGCATGAGGACAGAAAGGAACTGGCTCTTACAAGCAAAGCATATTTACTTGTTGCAAAAAAATCCCCAACCCTGTGAAAACCACTCAAAGGTGCTTGTATTGACTTGAATGTTTGGGAAATTGTGTCCATGCCCTGCATGCATCTGACCACCACCCCCTTCTGCCTTTAAAACTGTTGGTTATTTAAAAGATCCATTTTTTCTTGGAGCTTTAAAAAGTACTTTGCAGCCTTGAAAGACAGCCCAGTCCACTGAATTATTGTACAGGACAAGATCAGTTCTCAAAGTGTTGCTATCAAAAGCAAGGAGAGCTCCCCAAGGCTGGCTTTTGATTATTGATACAGCAGAGGGAAAAGTTTATTTAAATATAAAAAATAAAAATTTGCTGTTAAAAGGGTTCAGCAACTTACAAAGGCTTCTTTTTCTTTTTTTTTTTTTTTTCTTTTATTGTAGTTGTTTTTTGTGGGGTTTTTTGTTTGTTTGGTGGTTTTTTTGGTTAGTTTTTTGTTTTGGTTTGATTTTTTGTGTTTTTGTGGTTTCTAATGTGGGTGATTCCTTTACCACTTTAACCCTGAGAAAGGGCACCTAAACAAACAGCCTCTAAATGCAGGTCAGACCTGGGCTTTGTTTGCAGAGTGAGCTGCTGCATCCAGCAGGGAAGTTTTAAATCTTCAGGCTCATCAAACCACTCTGATCATCACCCTCCCAACAAAGCTCTGAGTCTTGGCTTTCAAAATGGGTCAATTTTGGGAGAGCTTTGGGCAAAGGAGGTGCTTCTCTTCCTCTACTCCTCTCTCATGAGACCTCACCTGGAACAGGGTCCAGCTTTGGGGTCCCCAGCACAGGAAGGATTTGGAGGTGTTGGGGTGAGTCCAGAGGAAGCAGGATGATGATGATGATCAGAGGGATGGAGCAGCTCTGCTGTGAGGAAAGGCTGGGAAAACTTGGATTGCTCAGCCTGGAGAAGATGAGGCTGCAGGGAGAACTTAGAACACCTTTCAGTGCCTAAAGGGACTCCATGAGATTTGGAGAGGGACTTTGAACAAGGGCCTGGAGCGACAGGGGAATGGCTTCAGACTGACAGAAGGAAGATTTTTGAGAGTTATTAGGAAGGAATTGTTCCCTGTGAGGGTGGTGGAGCACAGGTTGCCCAGGTTGCCCCTGGATCCCTGGAAGTGTTCAAGGCCAGGTTGGACAGGGCTTGGAGCAACCTGGGATAGAGGAAGGTGTCCCTGCCCATGGTAGGGGGATGGAACTGGATGGTCTTTAAAGTCCTTCCAGTCCAAACCATTCTGAGGTTCCAATCCCAGAGACACTTTACAAAATCCTGTTATATGGGATTTTCAGGAACCTGAAGGCCTCTTAAAATCCTGATCCTGCCTAGCTGATCCTCTGTTTTGTTGAGTAAATCACGCTGTGAACTCTGCCCTTTCTTATCTGTTCAGAAAAGCTGCATAATTTCTGTTTTGCTGGTTGCTGTGTTGGTGTTGCTGTAACTCCCCTCCTTTCTCCTCACCTTCCTACAACTTGCCTGTGTGAATCTGATGGTGGGCTGGGGAGGAGAGGAACAAGTAGCCATGGCCAAGAGTCACAGAATTAGGCTGGAAAAGACCTCTGGGATCATCAAGTCCAACCATTAGCTCTGCTCCACACTTTGCTCACCACCAAACCATATGTTGGATCCTAGAGCTCCCAACAATGAAACACTACCAAAATCAGCAACTGTCAGCAGCAAAACCAAGGAAAAAAATGTTTCTCTCCCACCACATTTTCTATTTCTTCTTCCCCCTGTGCAAGGGGAAGCTTTAGAGCAAATGTCTGCTGGTATAACTGGCACATATATCGAATCTCCTTAGTCTGGGCTGTTAAGTAAGTTTAATTAATTTACTAAGTTAATGTTCGAATGTTAGCAACAAAGCATCATTGCAATCAGCTGGGTAGCAGGAATTGGAACCCCTAAATGAGCTCATTTTTTCACAGTTGGAATTAGGGACCAGTTAGCCAGTTGTGTGGTTTTTCCAATTTCTCCCCTTGCCCTAGGGGAGTTGCAAGTTATTCATTCCCCATTGCTAAGTGTGAGTAAGATGGGGAGGGGGGAGACACAAACCAGCCCTACTCCTTGTAGGAGTCCATCTTTGCTCCCAACACTGCTGATTCCCTCCCTGTTGTCTGCACTTATCTGCCTGCCTTGGTCCTAGACTGGCATTTGTTCCTGTTTGTGATGGTTTTGGGGAAGGAAAAAAGCATCACTGAGAGATATTTACTGCATGTGTTTTCATCCTGAGTGTGTGCAGATAAAGGGGGGAAAAACAAATAAACAATAAAAGAATGGAAACAAAATTACCGAAATTTGCAAAGTTTGACAAATGGTGGCCAGGAGTTGCCACAAGCTAATGGCTTTCAATGATTAATAAGAGTAAAAATAATTGCATTTCATTAAGATTGATGACACCCCATTTAACCTCCCTTCTCGTTTCAGCCCTAAAGTGGAAAGAGATGAAGTTCTCATCTATAATAGCTCCTGTAACATTACCATGGAAACTGAGGCAGAGATGGAGTGTGAGGGAGCTAATCAGCCAATTACTGCCAAGATTACTGAGATATGGAAAAACTGGGGCCAGAACACTCAGGTATAATCAAATCTTTTTTACAGACTGATTCAAACAGCTTAAAATTAAATTTGTAATATTGTGTACATTTAAAGGGGGGCAAGAAAAAAAACAATTTAGGCTGAGCAGCAGCAATATATAATATTAAATGCTTTCCAACTTTGAATAGCAGTTCTAATGCAGCACAGCTGAATTAATGGTTAACTATGGCTAATCATGTATTTTATGAGACATAAATGAGCTTTACCTTATTTTCTGAGCAATCTATGTATTTTTAACACTATCTTCCTTTTTTTTTAATATAAATTCAATTTTCTTATGAAAGTGTTATTTTCTGTTGAGCAGAAATCTTAGCCATGAGGTACAGTTTTAGCTCTCTGGCAGAGACTTAGCATTCAGTGCAGCCTTGGTTATATTTGATTTTTGCTGCTTTTTAGTAGCTGAAGGAAAATGAGACAGTGTTCCCAGTGCTATCTGTGGGTATTGCAAGAAAAGAAGATACATGCCAAGAGTTCATGGCAAAAAGGCTATAATCCTGAACGAGCATAAATTTTAAGACTTGATAGGTAAAAATATCATTGCTAACCTGAAATGTCCTGTTAGAGTCCTCACAGTTTTGCAGAGGGGGTGTGCAGCCACCTGAAAGAAGAAATTTAGAGGGGTTGGATATTTGTTGAACACCAATTATCCCTTCTTCATTCTCCTTTCCTAAAGGGGCAGCTCCTGACATGTAGAGGAGATCTCCTGAATACAGGAATGTGTGAGTGGGGATAGTTACACACCTGACTTAGGGAAAAAAAATCAAATGCTATTTTTAATCTATTAAATAAACTTTTCAAACAATCTTTTAGCACAGTTTAGGAAAATGAAGTTCATTTGCTCAGCATCAATGTTAAGGCTACCACAGTAATTTTCAACTCTATCAGCAAAGAGATTTCCTGTGTTTAAGGACTTTAAATTTACTTTGCCATTCCAAAAAGTAGCTGCATTGTCCTGGCAGAGTAATTTTGGTGCATTTCTAGTGTTGAATTTCTAGTGTTGTATTTATTTTAAATATCTGATCTATTCTATATTTAGGAGTCTCTGAATACTTGCAAATCTACCTGACATTAATCTTACTATTGGAGTGGAGTATCTGAAATTACAATTCTTTGTTTCTGTTAAGCCTGTCCTTGGTTTGTGAAGGAATGTCAGATGTAGAATGTTTCTTATTAAGGTTCATTTGCTCATCAGCCTTGTTAGTTATAGTTAGTTATGTTAGCTAAGGAGAAATACAGCCCTCAAAAATTGCTGCTTGGTGACTGCAGGAGTGAAGAGAAGTGCCCAGGCAAGCATGAGATCAAATGGTAACTCCTCCTTACATTCCTATTTTCCTTCCCAAATGGGATAAGGGTATGTCTAGAGCCCCAGAGCCTGGGCTGCAGCACAGAGGGATATTCCCCTCTGCTGTCTCCGATCTGGGCTGTGTCACTGCTCCTGAAGCTTCAGTAATGGCAGGATGACAGCTTGTCTTGTGACTCAGGTGGGAGCAAGAGGAGGAAGAAGCTGTGAGGTTTGCTCCTGCTGTGGTTTTTCTGCTCAGAGTAGGGAAAACCAAGGAAGTCCTAAGTGTCCAGAATGAACAAATTCATTCAGAGCAGGATGAAAACAGCAGCACTTTAGATCTGGGATTTGCTGCTGCTTAATGAACCCAGTGGGCATTCAGAATCATTTTATCCCTCTTCCCAAAACTGGCTTGGGTGAGCAGAGGTGGATGGGTGGGGAGTTCAGATAAATGGCTTCAATTTTGGTCCCTTTCTGGCTGACAGCATCCCGTTAAGATTTACGAGCTGGTGCAGTGCATGCATGCTTCACTGTGGAGGTTTAAATCATGTCATGTGAACTGGCCTTACCTTTCCAGTGGAAAAAATGGTCCCCAGGTTCAGCACTAAGCAGTGAAATGCATTAATAGCACCACGTGCCTTAGGATAATGGTGCTATTAGCAGGCAGCACAACTCTGTGTACAAGTAATGGGGCTGCATCTTTTTATAATAACATCTGGCACTTCTCTTGCATGCTCGTGCAAGGATCTCAAAGCATTCTGTAAAAAAGGGGTGTGATGATCCTGTTCTCAGCACAGCTACACTGCTCAATGGTTTGTTTTCTGCTGCCAGCTGAAGGATGCCCAGGCAGGCCAGGAACTCAGCCCAGTTCTTGGGTGCTGTGGGAGGGTTGTTCAGAGCTGATTTGATGATGATGGTGGAGCAGGATTAGCTCCAGGATGGCATTGGAAGTAAAAATGTAGAAAGGCTGACAGAGGCTTATGGCATGGAATGAATGGGCACTGGCAAGAAGAGAGAACAGCCTTGGTTGAGAGCAGAAAATAATAAATAAATAAAATGTAAAATATCGGTTCTGGGAACTTGAGCCTGAGAGGTACAAATGGTGACATCACCAAACCTGCCAGAGTTCAAGCAACATTTGGACAATATTCCTAGGCACAGATTAGGGGTCTGGGCTGTTCTCTGCAGAGCCAGGAGCTGACCTTGATGATGCTTGTGGGTTTCTTGAAACTCAGGATACTCTATGATATGCCCATTATTCTATGACACAGTTTTTAGGGAATTTTTTCATCAGTTGTATTATTTAAACAACTGCATTTTCTGGTAGGTGCTGCAAAATCCATCACTCAGTTTTTGTCCTTTCAACTCTGGTCTCTCAGCTGTTGCTTGCATGAATCATAGAATCCTAAATGTAGGAAAAAAACCACCAGAAACATCAGGTGCATGGTTACAGCCAGGGATAGGCTCAAATCTGAAACTAGAGGACTCCCGGAATTTCATGGGGTTTCAAGGTACTACCTGGAGATCTGTGATTTTTACGGCAGACTTCATGAAATTTCAGTTCAATTTGGATTTTTCCCGATGTCTGGTCTGTGTCCTACCACCCCCCCCAGAGAATAATTTTTATTATTTTTGTTAGAAACTGATTTAAGATCTTGCTTCACTTTGTGTTTGAAGTATTTTGCCCTGTATGATTTAATTAGGTCACAAGAAATAAGCAGCAGGCCTCTGCCCCACTGTTGCATTCAGCATCATTAGTGTTTGTAACTTGCTCTGTTATTATCTAAGAAGAGTTGCACAATTATTTTTATTTCAGTATATAATGCAATTTAGCCTACTGAAAAGAGAGGGAGGGCAAAAAAAAACAACAACCCAGCACTGATTGTATATCCCACAGGACTTAATTAGTTCACAGCTTCAAGAATGCACTGGATAATGGGAAGACATGAATTAAATAATAAAAGGGAAAAGAAAAGTTCTAATGCTCACTCAGTACCTGTCCACCTCCACCTTGGCTGCATAATGAGACGTCAGCTCTGGTGACACTGATGAGATGTGCAAAACACCCCAAAAACACAAGGAGAGGATGCTCATGGGAGGGTTTGACCAGGCTGGGATAGCTCTGAACCCATTATGCTTAGTGAGCCTTCCCATTATTATTCCAGATCGCTGGACCAGACCTAATCATGATGCAAACATGCTGCTGGAGCAGCTCTTCCCTGCTTCCACTCCCCCTCCTCTGCTGGCCCACATGGCTGATGGAATATTTGGCAAAGGGCTGATACCACGTATTAAGTCAGCCCTAGGGAAGCTGAGCTGGTATCCCAGTGAATTCCCTGCAACCCAACTCTCAAGGGGTCATGTTGAGGGATAGGGGGTTAATAGAAAATAACTTGCCAGATAAAAATGCCATCATGGATTATGGCTCTGCCTGGGTGTGCTGAGCTGCCTTGGGTTTGTTTTTTTAACAGGTTTTGAGATTTAAGGGGTGGCTGAGAGTATCGAAGATCTGTGAATTCTTAGCTTGGTGACTGATACAGGGATAACTGTTTTGTTCACTTCTCATGAAAGAAAAGAATATAAACCCCCACAATGGCTGTGTCTGAGATATGTACAGCCACCTCAAAAATCCTTTCTGTTCAACTTCCACTTAATATAATCAGGACTAGATCTTCAAATCCCTTGGACTCCTCTGCAGATCTTAGAATCATTCCTCTCCTTCTTTTTTTAGCCTTTTTTCCCTACTTACCATCTCTCTTGATGCCGAAGTATTTGGAGGTGAGGGAAGCAATGGAATGGTTTCAGCTGGTGGAGATATTTGGTGATTTACAAATGTGGCAAAACCTAGGCAGCTTTCAGGGGGCATGGAAGGGTCTCTGTCAGCCCAGGGCACTCTGGGCATAAAGGATTGTTACTCACAGCAGGACTGATACAAGGTCATAGATTGGTTTGGGTTGGAAGGGACATTAAAGATCATCTCATTCCAATCCTCTGAACAACTCTTGAGCATGTTCTCCATCTGTGAGGGTCACAAGTTATGTGAAGTGGCTCTTTTCTTCTCATTTTCGAGCTGTCCTAATGTTGTGTGGATATTTGATGGGTAAATTTTTGGGAGTGAAGGGCTCATACTTGGCAGTCCATGAGGAAAACCACCACAGCAGGCTGAGGGTGGTTAGGCAGGGCAGGGATCTTAGAAGTCACAGAAGGGTTTGGGTTGCAATGGATCTTAAAAACATCATCTAGTCCCAATCCCCCTGCCATGGACTGAGACTCCTTCCTCTAAACCAGATTGCTCCAAGCCCCATCCAGCTTGGCCTTGAACACTGCCAGGAATGGGGAAGGAACAGAGCAGATTCCAGTTTGATATGGAATTTGTTTGGAGGGGAATAATAAAACAGCTGTTCTGATTAATTCTCTTCTCCCCTTGAAGAAGAACTGTGGTGCAATAGATATTTATTTCCTCTTTATCCATTTAGAGAGTACAAACCCAGAACACTTTATCTGGCCATGGGGATCACAACTTGCTGAGGTTTGGAAATAGTTTCATTGGATTTTTTAGCAAGTATCCTGATAGAACCTGACTTTATGCTGTCTTGGGCCATGAGTAGAGTTCCTGGGTCCTTTGCAACCAGCCAAAAATAGCCATGTCACACAGGATGGGATATCAGAAGTAGGACTAGCTGAAACTCTTCTACAGTATTTTGTGTGTATTTTCATAAATATCCACTTTTAACAGCCCAGCAAGCTGACCCTTGCATCTCCAAATTCCCTGTTTTCTTAACTTGATATCTTGGTCACAGTGTTATTTTCAGAAGGAGGTGAGGAGGGCAATAAAACCCACCAGACCCTCACAGAAATGAAGTGGAACAGTCCATAAAAACAAAACAAAACAAAACAAAAAAACTAATAAAAATCAAACCACAAAACCAGTCTTGGGGTGTGGAGGCTGCTGGAGCAGAGAGGTACCATCTGCAAGGTTGTTAAGTTGTAGAGAACCAAGATGGGCTCCCCAGTAACCACAGGCAATGTGAAGAGATAAATGGTTGACCCGAGCCCGTGTCAGGCAAGGATTGATGCCACTATCAGCCCCAGTGCCTTTGCAATGATTTTTTAAAAAATCTCTGATAGAGTGTGTTATCTAGTTACTGGCATGAGGGCAATGGCCTGGAGGCAGCAGGGAGGAGGGGGGGAGGAAGAAGGAAAGGAGGAGAGAGAGAAAGGAAAAAAAAAAGGTCATTCCAGGAGGACAATCTATGTTGGACTAAATGAGAAAATAAGGGCCTTGCTCTGGAAGGGAAATAAATAAATAAATATTAGGAAAAAGGGGCTCCTAGGAAAGGATAAGCAAAATTGCTTCTCTGTTTTCCTTTTTTTTTTTTTTTTAATTCTTTCTTTGTTTTTTTCTTTTTTTTTTTACCCTTCCTTTTAATGGGTTCAGCCTTGGGCTGCAATGGGAAATTTAGGACTTGGGCTTGTGGTGTGCTTTTATTTTCCTTTAACTTTTTGCTTCCTGATTTGAAGTTTAACTGTTTCCTTTCCTGCTGTCAGATGAAAAATGAACTTTCTTTTTTTTTCTCCCACATTGTGAAAAGCCTCTTCTTTTTATTTTCAGTCCCTCCATCTTTCTAATATCTCTGAGGAGATTACTTCCTGAATTGTAAGTGGCTTTCAGGGAGCACTCTTCTCCCCACTCTCATAGAGCTGCACTGAGAGATGCATTGGAATATCCAGGATATCCTAGGATGGAATGCCATAGCCCTCAGGATGGGATGCCAGTCCCTGTAATCCAAAGCACCTCAAAGCTTTTCCACATGCATTTAAACAAACCTGTGTGAAATCAGAACTGAACACTGCATAGTTTAATGGGAGCTGTTTTCCTTTCCCCACTTCCATTTATCCCTGCTCCCAAGCTTTAAGAGAAACAGATTTGGGGTGAAAAGCATCATTTTGGAAGTGCTGCTCCAGGGAACAGAAAGCCAATCTTTCCTTCCTGTACAAAAGGAAGGCTCCAGTACAGGTCAGGAGGGTGTGGGGAAGCTCCTGAGTGTCTGTGGGCTTGTGTCCTCTCCTCTTGCTCCCAGGTGCTTGCACAGAGTGTTGCTGCCACTTTTCTGTTTAATTATGACAAAAAACTCTAATTGACTCCTTCAGCAATTCAGGTTTTTGGAGGGGGATTGTCTGTATTTGGAACCATGGCTTGGTCTTGGGTTTGGTCTCACAGAATGGTTTGGGTTGGAAAGGTTCTTAAAGATGTAGATCCTTCCACCAGACTGGGAGTCTCAAAGCCCTGTTCCACCTGGCTTTGTCTCCTTGGGGGAAGGGGGTGGCAATTTTGGATGCCTGGGACTGTGTTGAGGCATCCAGCCTTGGGCTCTGGGTGAAACTGGAGGAAGCCTCGTGCCTTCTCCAGCTGCCCATCCTGAATTTAATGGGAAAAGGGCTGAGCAACCTAGAAACACACCTAGCCCAGGCTTGTTCTGCACTGGAGCATGGCTTAACATACCTGATGATGTTGTGTTGTAGTTGAGACAGAGACAACACAAAGCAACACACTCCATTTTCAGCAGGTTTCAAACTGATTTTATTATAGCATGCATGCTTTCTATACATTCTTACAAAACTCATAAGTTTTCACTTTATTCATTGATCATGAAAGACAAAGTGCTCATTGGAACAGGCATTTGCAGGTTTCTCTTATTTATCCTTCTTTCCTTCTTGGTTTCTATGTCAGCGACCTTGGTAGAAAATTTTCAGGGATAAACATGGATCCTCTTATCAAACTTCCCTCTGGCTCACAGAAGTCACTGTAAAACCTCTTGCACAGTCTTGTCCTTGTTGTGGTGTGATGTGGGATAAAGATGTGGCCTTTCAGCCCCTTGTGTCACTAACAGAGGACTCTGTCACCCTCTGACTGTGCCCTCTCCCCAGTCCCACCCAGAGCAGCACTGTGGGCTGGATGCCCCACAAGGTGTTTCTTGTGTACCAGAGGCATTGACTGACCTACGACCCCTTCCCAAATATTTCTGGGGTCTGGCTCAGCACCCAGCAAGGACTGGGCATGTGGGGCACCCTCTCCTGAAATTTGGGAGATTCCAGTGGCATAGTCTTGGCCAGAGTGGGATCATTGAAGGGATTCTTGATGTGGTTGGGACATGGATTTAGTTTTAAAGTTCTAAGTCTGGTGCCTGCCCTGTCCTCTGCCCATGAGGGCCAGATCAGGTGCCCCACCCCATCCACAAGAAGTGAGAGGAAATCTTGGATAAATCGTGTGGGAGTAGAACACAGTTTCTAAAAGTTTGATTTACTTATTAAAAAAAATAAAAATCAATCCTGAGAATAACAAAAGCCTGAAAATTTGGTCTTGTAGCAAACTACTGGTAGTGATGTAGACTCAATCATCTTGCATCATGATTTCTTCTGTGCACAGAGTTTAGAGTGAGGAATAGAGAAAGGACAAATAGTATTTGTTGCTCTGGGATTTTTTAAAGTTTGCTTTTTCCTGGTTTTGTTACTGTTGGTGCTATCACAACATTTAGCATAGACTAAAAATATGTATAGCTAGGAGAAAAAAGAAATTTTCAGTAGGGAGATTTCAGTTCAGAGAGCGTTTATTAATAACTTTAAAAAAAATTTGTTGTAGAAGGAGGGAAAACCAGAGCTCTTTGCCATGATGAATCTACTTGAGGCTTCCCCCTGTCTCTAAGGAAAGGGTTAATTTGCTGTGGTTGCCAGTAAAAGCAAGCTGTTTTCGTGATGAGCCTGTAATAGCCGGGTGATAGAGTGGCTTAACAACTGCTCACTAAATGCTGGGTACCACCCCCTGATTGGCAGCTCCCTAAGTGGAAGCCCCTCGCGTCCAATCTGTCCTCGTGAATTGCTGCAGAGCAAAGGATTTCATTAAGGGATTGCGAGGGCACCTCCTAAAAATCAGCAAATAATTACACTGGGGAGGAGAGGAGGGGACTGAGAGCTCTGTGGTCCCCGTGAAGAAAAGCAGACTGCCAGGGCAGGGAAGCATCAGGTGAAGTGAGTGCTATAAACACTTATGTTGGGTCTTCTCAGTAAAGCTCAGTTTAGCCCCTGTCTATGACTTAAACAAAATATTCCCGGTCAGCTCCCTGGGTGGTGGAGGGCTGGGAGCTGTTAGCTCATATTCAGTTAAATTTCAAATGTCAGAGCTCGTTAGTGGTGATTTTAGCCAAAGACAGTTTGTGAGGAGCTGGGTAAATTTGAACTTCCTCGAATAAAATTGAGGAAAGAGATTGCTGTTTTGCTTATTGATTTATTTTCCTGCTTTCACACATCTTCTCTGGGTCTGGGATTCTGATCAAGGGTCAGGCTCAGCTTCACCCACTCAGGGGTCACAGTGCTCACCTTTTCACATACACTCTCTTGCTCTTTCATTCTCAAATTCATCTTTATTTGCAGTTTTTCCTCCTTTCTTCATATGTGTTTGGTGAGTAGAAGATGCAATTTTTGCTTTCAGTTTTGAGGGGAGCTTTTCCCTGAGCTCACCAGTAAACCCAGGAGGGCAGGCACAGGAAGGCAGCACAGATAATTCTGTGGTAAGATATTTGTGTAAGGTATTTGGGAGAAATCCTTCCCTGTGAGGGTGAGGAGACCCTGGCACAGGTTCTTAGAGAAGCTTTGGCTACTCCATCCCTGGAAATGTTCAACACCAGATTGAATGGGGCTTGAAGCAACCTGGTCCAGTCAAAGGTGTCCTTTCCTCTGGCAGAGAGTTAGATCTAAATGGTCTTTAAGGCCCTTTCTTACCCAAACCAGTCTGTGATTGCATGATTCTCTGAAATAAATTGGCTCAGAAGAAGTTGGGCAGTCAGTGTTGTTCTGCAGTGACTTTTTGGGAGCCCCAATGGGGTGAGTCAGGGAATGGAGCCACTGAGCTAAAAATGTGGCTTCAAAGCTGAGATGGCCCAGACAGTGTTGCAGAAATTGAGTTTTTTCCGTGCTGAGAGGACTGCAGATGCTGGTCTCTGGCATGGCCCCAAGCCAGTGCTCAATTTCAGGTCTGGAGGAGGGAGTTTCTGGATTGTCAGGTACATGAAGGATTTGAGTACAGGTATCATGGGTAACAATTCTGGGTGGGTTTCTCCAGGTGGTGATAGCTGACATTTCCACTTTTATCTACATCCTCTTTTGTGTGTGTGCACTGGGATGGTATCCAACTGTCTCCAAAACTAAATTCACCCTTGGAATATTACTCAGCACACATCTGCATCCTTTAGCTTTTGTATGAATTCAAATACTGGGGTAAGGATGAGCCAGCAGGGACCCTTGGGTAGAAGGACCCTGGGTTTCATATCCTGCCAAATGATTTACAGGCAGACAAGTGTGGGAGGCAGAGAGTGAAGGCCATGGAGTGTATTATTGCAGGGGATCTGTATTCCCAACAAAGATGAGCTGTTACAGCCCTGTTACAGACAGAGGGATGTTTTTACAGCTCAAACAGCAGCAGTTTGTGCTTTCAACTCAAAGGCTCCTCAGTTCAGAGGGCAGTGTGTTGGTGGGGAGGTTCTCTCTCACGATAGGCTCTCATCTTGTCTGATTTGAATGAAGTTTGGGCTAAAATCTCCTGCAATGGCAAGAGCAGTTACTGTCCCATGACGTGTGTGATGCTCTCTTCAGTGGAGGAGTTCTTATTCCGGCCAAGTGGTTCAAAGTGCACTGAATTAACTTCAGCTGCCTTCTGGCTCCTGTTGTGGGGCTGTCTGCACCCCTGAAATTGTCTTTTGTGAGCTCAAACTACTGAAAAAAAATTAAAATTAAATAGAAGGAAGTGCTGTTCCATCAAGAATCAGTTCTAATTTTAGCTACATAAAATAAATGTATTAAAGTGTACATATCTGCTGCAGACATGTTCTCGTTTCAAAGGCGTCTTGTGGTGGGAGTGTTCTCCCCTCTTCGTGCAGCTCCTTGTGCAGTAGGGTGGGAGGCTTTATCTGGATTTATCAGAGTTAAAGAGACACCCCTGGCTGCAGGAAAAGGGCATGGATGTTCCCAGTGTTCTAAATGCCACTCAGTCCTCAGAACCCCATTAGGATCTGGCAAATTCAGCTTGGAGTGACAGGACAAAGGTGGCCTTTGCTGGGGTGTGACATTGTCCTTGCCCCCATAACATGGTGATCCCCTGCTGCTTCTGTGACCTTTTCTGTACCAGTCCCATCTTCACCTTTTTACCTTTGTGGCAGCTAAGTGTTTTTGATGATGACAATAAAGATACCACAAAGCACTTTTATTCTTGGTTGCCCCATCTGGGCTGCGCGTTTGATCCGAAGGGCCAGCGTTCCAGTCAGATTGCACTATCAGATGGAGCTGGCTCTATTTCCTGCATTATTCTTCCTGGCTGTACCACATTATGCAATTATGTTTGCATTTAAACCTGAGCACTTACCTGTAATGATGCTGTGGCTCAGTACACGATACATTAGAGCAGCAGATAATGCACACAGATAGGCTGAGGGCAGCATGTTGTTGATGTGCTAAAGCTAAACAGGACACTGAGTTTGAAAGAGGGCTCTGAAAGCTCGCAGCCTGGGGAGGAGCTGCTCCAAAAGCTCACATTGCTGAAATAACAGCTGTGCATGGTGAGATCCTCTACCTGAGGGCCAGGTGTGGGATTGTTTCCATTGCAGAAGTCAGACACCAGCACTGTTGGTTGTCACTACAGGACACGAAACAACACGGCGCGCACACACCGCTGCTCTCAAGGTGAAGAAAAGGGAAGTTTATTTTCTGACTCTAACATTAATAGTTTTTTTAAAAGTGACAGTGGATTGGAGGGTGAAAGTGCCACCTCTCCAATGATACTGGACAAACTAACAGTTTATCAAATTTCTCTTCTTTTATAAAAGAATGCAAAACAATAAGTTATTTACAGAAAGTGTGTGAGAAAGTTTGCTACAAGAATGTAAACATCAGAAGGCTTAGAAAATCTCAAAAAATCAGGTCGACAGTTGGTCACTGCCACAACTTCTGCAGGAGTAGGAAAGTCTTGGTGGCTGGTGGGAGTCCCAGTCCTGCATCCCTGTAGCACAATGTGAGATGAAATGATTCTTTCAAGATTTAAAGGAAGCTTAGAGGAAGGCTGGAGATGAACTTTTCACAAGGGCATGGAGTAATAGGACAAGGGGTAATTGCCTTAAGCTGAAAGTTGTTTTAGATTAGATATTGTGAAAAAAATTCTTTGCTAAAGGGTGGGGAGGCCCTGGCACAGGTTTCCCAGAGTATCTGTTTCTGCTCAATCCCTGGCAGTGTGCAAGGCCAAGTTGGACAGGGCTTGGAGCAACCTGGGATGGTGGAAGTTGTCCCTGCCCATGGCAAGGGGTGGAACAGGATGAGCTTTAAGGAACTTTCCAACTCAAACCTTTCCAATTTTATGATGAACCTTTGGGAAGTAACTGTGCCTCTGCTGCTGGCCAAGCCCTTTGCACCTCATTACACCTGCAGTCATCCCTGAGATGCAGTGATAATTATGAATGCTGCTGCTCTGCATTGGACCCTACCCTGGGTGGATGGTCATGCCCAGTAATAATCAATGGCCCTGACTCTTGTGCTGAGGAGATGTGGATGAAATTGAGGCAGAATCAACGTTTGTCCTTGGATTGTGGGTTTTTTTTTGCTGTCTGGTTGCTGTATTTTATGAATAGAACAGACCAAGCTGTAGCCTAAACACAGTTTGCCCTCTTCCAAGCACTTTTCAGTCTTTGCCTGGTAAATCACTCTGAACCCCCTGTAAGCAAACCAATGGAGATGGTTTGTGTATAAACTCACCTGTATTCCCAATGCTTCCATGGGAGGTGAGGGAAACTCCAAGGCTGGGTCCCACACCAGTCCTCTGACTTGGGACTCTTGCAAGGGGTTCCAAAACACAAGAACTTCCACCTCAAACTGAGGAAGAACTTCTTTACACTGAGGGTATCAGAACACTGGAACAGCTGCTCAGGGAGGGTGTGGAGTTCCCTCTCTATAGAAATCCCAATCCCACCTGGATGAATTCCTGTGTCACCTGCTCTGGGTGACCCTGCCTTGGCAAGGGGTAGGACTGGATGATCTCCAGAGGTGCCTTCCATCCCAAATATCTCTGTTATTCTGTTTATCTTCCTGCCTGATCGAAAAAAAACCACCATCAGCTCTCCCTGGCACTGTTGGGTGGATGAGCCTCACTCCTCCCACCTCATTTACTGTAGCACCCATTCAGAAATCCTGCTTGCTGACACATAAGGACATAATTTGGTTACTTTTCCTGCAGGTGGTCGGCAAATTGTTGAGCTAATCTTTGCATTTGCAATATTTGCTCTAAGATTAGTAAGTGTAACTCAAGCTCATTCAATTGAGAGACAATATTTGCACAGTGCAAAGGCTGACACAGTCACTAGGCTTGGTTATCCTGCTTGTGTAAACAACTTGATGCTGTAATTTTCTCATTACCATTAAATTGCTGTTTTTAATTTGTCTCAGAAGCCTCCATAGTTTGAGAAATGGCTGGTTTAGAGAGATGTGTAAATTATGTGTGCCCTTTAACAGTGCTCTGGAAAGGAAAACCCAGTTCTGTTGCATCTAAACTGGAAGGTTGCAATAAATTCCTCAATGTGTTTACACTGAGGATTTTCAGCAAGTTGGGCTTAAAACTCTGTACTAGGATAGTTTCCTCTATAGTAAATAATCAGTCTCTGAACATCATGCTGTAAATGAATATTGTAAAGATTCTTGTGAATTAACAAGGAGTTACAAGAAAATACACATTCTGTGAAACAAGGCTCTTCATGTGCTCCACATCAGTTCCTCTGCTTTCCAGGGCACTTTCTTTAATATATGAAATTGAGATTTCTGATTTTAGGCTCATCCTCCCACCATGACCCTGAGAGACCTAAGAACAGCACTTTGGGAAGGTCCCTGTCTTTTACCACACTCACATGAGAACAGAGTTCTCATGGTTTGTTTAACTATGAAGTGTATTAATACTGTTCATATCCTTGCATTATTTGGTATTTTACATTGAATTTGGGTGAGATTCATTACATGTGTGTGTGTGCAAAGATGGCTCATCTATACCTGGGATATACCCCCTGACAACAGTGATGTCTTTTCAGTATCCTCTCTATAAAAGCACCATTAGATTTAACTAATCCTCTGTGTCCTTAATTAAATACTTCTGGAGCAAGGAGCCTTACCTTCTGTGCTTCAAAATTGCAGTGATTACTCCCCTGCTGAATAAACCTTTTTTTTTTTTTTTGTGGTTGTTTTTTAAGTGGCTCTGCTGGTTTTGTTTGGGATTATTATTTTTTTAAACAGGAATTAAGCTGTTTCTCATGCCATAGTCCAGTTGCAAACTGGCTTGAGACTGACTTGTACCATGGCCTCTGACCTCCAAAACTGCCCACTCATTTTTTTCCTGAGCTAATCAGCTCGATGAACTATTTACAGTTGGCTTTTGGGTCTTCTCACTGCTTCTGCGGCTGCCCCTGTCTGAGTAATTAATGATGCTGTGGCTTGTTTATGGTCTTGAGTTACTAATGCTCTTGGCTGCAAATGCATTTTTACCTCTGGGACGTGGTAGTTTCCTGGTTCTAGTCCCACCTCACCAGCCCAGGTCAATTTTTTGTGTGTAAACAGATTTATCCTCTAATAGTTTGGGAGACACTAGAGTCATTCATCAGTCCCATAGAGAACATGCCCAGCCAGATTCTTCCCTTGTTGTGCCTGTGCAACTCAGCAGAAGTCAGAAAGATTTCTGCAGGACAGCTAAAATTAAAAGAAATAGGAAAAAGAGAAAAAAAATCCTTTCTTTTTAACTCAGGGTACAAGCAGACTCAGTTAAAAACAAAGAAATTGGATAGTGCAGCACATATCCAGCCATGAACCCAGCTCTGATCCTTGCTGTATCAATGCTTTGGGAGTAATTAAAGAGGGACCTGGTGGGATAATCCCACCTGCATTTTAAAGCTGGACTAGTGGGTAAAGTGAAGTTACACAGCAGCAGATGATGCAGACAGTGATAAAAATATCAGCTTGTGGCCTTGGAAATGGTTTGTTGGGTTGTGTTCCAGGCTTGTCCTGTCCCAGGCAGTCATGTCAAGAATGCTAATTCATAAGGGAAAACAGAGCTTGCCTCTGGAAAGCTGTTCCAGTCTCTCCATGCAGGTGTATTCAGAAGGATTCTGCTCATTTCCATGCTTGGTTTATTCACAGCAACAGTTCCTTCCAGGCTTCTTGGGGATAATATTGTCTTTTGGCATAAATGATTAATTTTTTCACAGCATACAGTTCTCTAGATATTTTGCTTTCTCCTTTTTTTCTTTTTTTTTTGTGTTTTTTTTTTGTTGTTGTTTTGTTTTTTGTTTTTTTTTTAATTTGTTTGTTTGTTTTTTGAATGTGTCTAAAGCTACTTCCTTAGTGATTTGTGATTTGAGCGCAACAATTTCTGCCATTTTTGGAAGCATTTAGTTCACAAACCAGAAGAAGATGGTCCCATTATCTCTCTACCTTTGTTGCCCAGTTTGGTTACCAGTGTCTGCTCAGGTTACCCATGGATGGGATTTTTGGGATGTCCTTAGCAGGGCCGGGAGTTGGACTCAATGATCCTTGTGGGACCCTTCCAACTCTGGATATTCCATGATTCTCTGAAATGGAAGTGATAAAGATGAATGTGATGCTTTCACTGGGAGGATAGAAGAGATTTTCCATTTCAAACTTTTCCAGGGGTTCTCCTCTCTCTCTTACTTTCTTCTCTCTCAGATCCAGCTTGGAAATGTCTCAGTCAATGCAAATTTGGAGCACTGTAGTGATGTGCACATGAATAAATGTCCCTTATCGTGTTGCTGAGCACATTTTAGGATCCACTACACTTCTTTGGCACTCTGATTTCCTAAGAACTTAGTGCAGGCAACTTAAATATTTGAGGGCAGCTTCTCTGGAATTGCTAGATGCATGTGCAAGAGAAACACTACAAATACTGGTAATTCTTAATCTCTGGTTTGTCTCCTTTTTTTTTTTTTTTTTTTTTTTGTGTAAAAATTGGCCCTTTTGGAATGGGCAGGGCAGGGTTTGCCTAAAGAAGTGTTCCCAGTGTGCTGGTTTGCAGCTCTTCCTGGTTGGTGTTTGCACCTGTAATGAGCATTAGGTGGTACCTTCTGTCTTGAGACTTCTTGGAGAGGCCTTGGGGAATTCAGCCTTAAAAATCATAGAATAATTTATGTTGGAATAGAATAATTTAGATTGGAAAAGATTTCCAAAATCATGAGGTCCAACCATTCCCCCTGCACTGCTGGGCCACCACCAAGCCATGTCCCCAAGAGCCACATTTATTTGTTTTCTGAACACTTCTAGGGATGATGATCCCACCACTTCCCTGATCTGACTGTTCCTTGACCATCTTCAGTCTGGCAATTTATTGATTGCATAGCACAAACACTTAAATTCTACTAATTTTTTGGAAGTCAAAATCCATATATTTGTCCACAAAATGAGGCATTGTGCTTTGCTCTTAGTAGAGAGAATATTTTTTCTTTAGCTTTATACTTGTTTTTGCACAGTGTATTTTCTGTTCTCTTTGGGATGGCCCCATTCCATCTTTCCCGCAAAACTGTGTATATGCCTTCATTCTCTCAGTGAGCAAAATTCTTATACACTACAGGGAATGAAAAGACAATTGCAAAACTCCTCTGGTTTTAGTTTATATAGAAAAAGCATTTTCTTTTATACTGAGTGCTGAAGTGCAGGCAGGAGGCTTCTTAAAGAACAGAATGAATGAGAATCCTGAAATTGTCTCGGGGATGCTGTTACACAGAGGAACACCTCCCCATGCCAATTGAAATTCCACAGCTTTACAGTTGTGGTGAGTATTTTCAGTTAATTTGGCAAAGGGTTAGAGGTGTGACAGGCAGGAGAGGCAGGGAATGATGCCAAGAGACAGGTTCAGCTTCTTTGGGCACTGGGCAGCATTTTGCTTGTTAATTCTACTGACTGTAGCAAATAACTTGCATTTGCATCCCTTTCAAGTATGTGTAGGAGGGAGGAGCCTGCACCAATTTGTCTGGTTTAATTATAGATGTTCTACCCACCTTCCTAATTGCTCCTTCATTAAGAAGTAGCTTGTTTCTTTTTTTCCCTAGGAGCTAAAGATAATAAACTTTTGTTTGTTTCTGTAAATATTTTTTTCTGCCCTTGAGGAGATAATTATTTCTATTGTTGCATGAAGATGGTGGCCAATACAGGAGGAATAATTAGAGCAGATGGCTGAAAATACTTCCCTTGTAAAAGACATCTAGTATAATAAAATACCTCCCCTTACTCTTTTGTCTCCTCCAAATATACGTTTTTCTTTCCTTCAGGTGGATGGGAGTTGGGTGAGGGGGTGTAAATCTTTTCCTGATGTATTAAACTGAGGAGCTGTTAAGAGTTCACAGCCTGGAAAGTGAGCTCCCCTGCATCCATCACTGAAATTAAAGTGTTTTCAAATGTGGTGTGGAGTCCTGGGTGTGTGGCGTGGGGAAATGTGCGCTGCACTCCATCACTGGGAACGTTAACCTTGTCTCTCCGTGCTGACTGAGGACAGGAACACTTGCTCTCTGTACTTGCTGGTTAAATGGCAATCTGTCAGCACCAGGCTGCTCTCCTGGGTGTCAATCTCTGATGTGTGGGCAGCATTCCAAACTTTTGTTCATTCGTGGATGCGCTCCCTGGGACAGGGGAAACTTCCTCCTGCCAAAGATTGGAGGAACCACACTGTGCTTTGTGTCCCATCAGCTGGGGCTGGGGGAAAGGATAAAACTGCCCTGCTGGGGCTGGAGCTGCTGGGAAAGCCCTCCTGCTTTCAGGTTTCTCCTTCTGGCCACGTCACAGGTGGAACCCACAGCCTGGAATCGTGGAATGGTTTGGGTTGGGAGTGACATCAAAGAACATATTCTTTCAAAACCCCTGCCATGGGCAGGGACACCTGCCACTATCCCTGATTTCTCCAAGCCCTGTTCAGCCTTGCCTTGGACAATTCCAGGGATGGAGCAGCCACAGATCCTCTGGATAACCTGTGCCAGAGTAAAGAATTTCTCCTTATATCTAGGGAAGAAGGGAGAATAGTGAGCACAGCAGGAAGCAGGGTCTGTGTTTAACTAAATCACTGCTTCTTGGTTTTGTTTTAAAATTCATTTTCTGATGAGAGGATGAAAGCTCTTATCTTTGTGCCTTTAATTGTTACTTTAGTCCTTTTTTGAGACTGCACTGTAAACAAATCCCACTTAACTAAGGGAATTGTAAAGTTATCCCAAAGTGTGATCAAATGATCTATTCTGTATCTAAACCGGACTTCCTCAACCCTTTAAAAGCCCAAACCTTGCATTTTGGTATTGTTCTCTTTTGTGAATTTTTTACCAGCCTGGGTGGGAATTTAAGTTTTTCACTGTTATTTGTTCAGTTGTTGCAGTCACTGCTGCTGTTTCTGAGCCCTGGCAGTCACAGGCACAAGCTGACAAACTGATCCTGATATGTGTCCCCAAAGGCTGACAGAAAGGCAACCCCAGCCTGGCTGACAACAGCAGCAGCTAAAAAACATAAAATGGAAAGAAATCTGCCTGGAAAATGAAAAAAAAGAAGGTGCAGTAGGCAGGAAAGGGGGTAAGGTGCTGAATTGCAAAGAGATTGTGTGTCTTTTATTGTATGCTACAAAAATGTTACATAGTTCATTAGTTATTTTGAAGATATGATTGGGAAGGAGTTGATACCTCCCCAAAATTAACCTGTGTTATAACAAGCTATGGGCCTGCTACCCAAGGTTTGGGCTTGATTTGAATTGTGCACAGAATCCCAGAATATTCTGAGTTGGAAAGGACCTGCAGGGATCATTGAGTACAACTCCTGGCCCTCAAAGGCTCACAGGACACCCCAAAAATCCCATCATGTGCCTGAGAGGTTTCTCCCAATGCTTCTGAGCTCCATCCACCTTGGGGCTCTGATCTGGGGAACCTGTTCTAGTGCCCAAAAAAATCTTTCCCTAGAAAATAAAATTTCCTTTGTGCATGACACATTCCAAATGGATCTCAGAGCTGGAAAGCATTTGCAGGATTCTATTCATTGAATTTTCAGGTCAGATCCCTTCTGAGCTCCTTCTGCTCTTTGATGCCCCAGCAAGAACAACTGGGATTTCTTAGGGTTTCCCAATGCTGATGATTTCCCACCCATAGGAGGTTTCTGTCCATATTTTGCAGGTTTGGCTCCCTACTGTGTTAATGCCATCTGCTGTGCTGGATTCAAAATGTGAAATGTTGCCAGAGTGGGTTTCCTATGGATGTGTGATGTGGGGGCACATCCTGCAACAGTTTGGGGGGTGATTTTACCTGTTCAGTTCAGGTTATAATTGTTTCTTTAACTTATTACATTGTATAAAGCATACAGCCAGAAGAGACTCATGCCCCAATTTATCTACTGATTGTCACAAACCCTGCAGGGTTGCAGCATCTTTGTTGTCTTGCTTCTCCTGTTAAACCTCGTTGAAATTGGCCACGTTCAGATGCGAGCTCTGACAGTGACACAGATGGCTGCAGAGATGTTGTGGTCTCACAAGCTCTGTTTCCTCCCAATCATCTTTCCAGCTCTGGTGCACACTGAAGCCAGAGTGTGGAGCTGCCACCCCAGTGCAGCAGCTGCTGCCAGCCAGCTCCAGCTTCACAGCTCAGGGTTTGTTTTATGCCAGCTCCTCTTTCTCCCATCCTGATTTTCCAGCTCCCTGCCATTTTTCCCGGATCTGGAAAAAGCACAGGAGGAGAATGCCCAGCACCAGTGGCTGACACACAGCTTTCCCTGGCTCTGCAGGTTCCTTCTGGTTCATTCACCAAGCCCACGTGGGGTGGGCACTCAGCCACAACCCTGGCACCTGCAGCTGCTGCTGCTCTTCAGGCTGAGAAGTATTTCCATTAAACACCAGAGGTCAAATACAGGGTGCCAGGCAGGGGAAAAAATAGAAAAAGATAGAGTTTTGCTTGTCTGAAAAAAAATTAGTGAGAAGGATGTTGTGACTCTGTCACCAGCCCTGCTTAATGAGAGAAGTGCAATTAATTTGTGTATTAGTTGATGTTATTTTACCATGGGCTGCTTAAGTGGAGCTGGAGATAAACACCACCACCCTTCTGTAAAGGATTTTAAGAATTCTGTTGCAGCTGGAGATTGCTCTGTGCTTTTCTCCCAGAAATCAGGGAGAATAATCACATGGGATTCACAAAGTTGAGGAAAAAGTACTGGTGGTTCAGGGCAGGTGTCTGTTTCACTAAACTTGCATTAGACCACACCCTCTTCTCAAAGATCTTAAGGAGGTGCTCTTTCATCTTAGGGAAGGGTGCAGGACTGCAAGAGAAGAGTCACCAAACAAAATTGTTTGATGTCTTTCCTCAGTCCCTCCAGAGCTGCCCTCCCTCTAACCCCACTCTGTGCTCTGGTAATTTAAAGTGTGTTCCTTGAACAAACCCCCTTTTCTCCTCCTAAAAATAGATTCTTTGGATTTATTCTCTCTGTGGTAGTGCAAGGATAGTACAAGTGATTATAAACAGCTACTGGTCTTGTGTTATTTAGCCGATGTTCATCTGTTTAATTTTATTTATAAAGAAGAAAAAGTGATTTTACAATATTTTAAAAATATTGGTTTTACAAATCAGAAATCACTTCAAAGACACACACAGATGGTGCACATGACAATGGATTAAGCCAGGCATTTTCTCACTGGAAACTTTTCGGTTTGGACTGGGTCGAAAACCAGAGAATTTTATGGCCTTGATTAACTCATTTTCTCCCTCTGTGAGGGTGGGGAGGCCCTGGGACAGGTTGCCAAGAGAAGCTGTGGTTGCCCCATCCCTGGAAGTGTCCAAGGCCAGGATAGATGAGGCTTGGAGCAATCTGGGATAGTGGAAGATGTCCCTGCCCATGGCAGGGGGGGTGGAACAAGGTGATCTTTTAAATCCTTTCCAACCCAAACCATTCTGGGATTCTGTAATTCCACTGTCAGGTGTGAACATTGAGATTTTTGTGCCAGATGGTGTTGGGAGAACTGAAGAGATATTGAGTCCTCTAAGAGGAGACAGAAAGAACCAATCAGGCTCAAACACTGATGTTAGATAGAGAGAAGCTTAAATGAAGAGCTAGTGTTTTCCAGTTAGAAATCCCTAGTTGCCATCTTAAAAAAAAAAAAAAATCCAATTCAGGAGAGGAGTTTATTCTTAACTCTTGCAGGGCTTCTATCAACAGCTAAGTGTTAGCAAGTGGTGCTAGCAAGAAGGTCTGGCACATTCCTTGCAGCCTTGCTTGCCCATGAGAGTTAGTTGGAAGGTTCTCAGTGATTTCAGAGGGTCAGGGTGACACCAGAGTGATTTAAAGGCACTCAGCAAACCTTCTCAACCAAATGTTCCTGTGGATCTCACCATTTCCCAGCTGCCACCTCCAGTGTTATGCTGATAGCATTGGCAGCATTTGTGCCAGACAGGAATTTTTGGACTTGTAATTTTATGCTACAGCTGGCTTGATAAGCAGTGTACACACCTTTCTATGAACTGTCCCCTCCTCTGAGATAAAAACAAGTTTAATTAGCTGGTTTTCAGTGGATCTGTTGTATATTTTAGGCAATCTGTTTCATAGCATTGTCAATGAAGAGTAATTCACAGCCTCTCTGGAAAGATAAGGGGTAAAGGCATCTATTCTTTCAGCTGGAAATTTGTCCTAAATCTCTGAACTATATAAACTAATGAAAATTTAACTTGTCCTACTAGACTTAGCAACTATGCAATAATTTTACTTTGGTAATGATGAAGTGGTTCACTCCCTCTGACACCAGAGTTTTAACTCCCAAGAATTTTTTACTGCCTTGTGTGTTAACAGTCTTCACTCTGAACTGAATCAATTCCCTTTGTAGAGAAATCTTAGAATGGATTTTAGGAAATCCCAGCATCCAGCTAGGGTGGATATCAACCCGTTGTATCATTTAGCCTGGGAACCATCACTCATTCCCGGGTGAAAATAATTAAAATAGTTTATAATCGTTTAAGTAATTAGAGTGGTTTGGGGTTGGAAAGACCTTAAAGCTCATCTGAAGGTCCATGAGCAGGGGCACCTTCCACAGGACCAGGTTGCTCAGGGACAGCACTATGGGAAATATTCTATAAAACATCAGGCACATGAAACTAAACCTGAAAACAGCACAGTAAAAGAGAATAATGATCATAACACCCCCATTATTGATTCACCTCCCAAGCAAAAGCTTCAATGCACTCGATGGGCTCCATTTGAAAATGCAGTAACTCTGTTTTGCTTTTGTCTTGAGGTTATTCTTTCCACTGCAGTTTTGGATTAGCACAGCCCAGTGAGGACCACAAATATTTCCATGTCTGGTTTCCCCCCCACCACTGCCTCAGATTAGTTGAGGATGTTCTTGCTGTTTCACATATGAGACCAAATAATATGTTTTGGATGTGTATGTCCACACTTGTGCACAGGGGTCCAGGCAAAAATATTCACATCTTCTTCAAGAAATTCACCATCAGGGCCTTAAACAACCTGGTCTAGTGGGAAGTGTCACTGCCCATGCAGAAGGAGTAGAAGGAAATGACCTTTCAGGTCTTTCCAACCTAAATAATTCTGTGATTCTGTAAAACCTTCACTGCAAAGTACATGCTTGAAGTATAGAGATGGGGAGAAACCTTTGAACTCAGGAATCACTTCACTATTGCACATCATGAGTCAGTCTATTAGCAGTTTTCAAGTTATTCAGGGCTTTATTTGGAACTGCTGTGCTCACCCTCAAAGCAGAGGCAATAATAACACCAGATAAGCAGAGAAAGCTAAAAAGGTATTTGAGAGAAGGAATATCTGTCTAAATGAGGATGAGTGGCAGGAGAGCCTTTAGGAAAAAAAAAAAAAAACCAACCAAAAAACAACCTCTAAAGCAAAATACTGTCCATCCAGCAGGATGTTTTAATTCTAAGCTCTTCAGGCTATTTAATGGCATAGCTAGGGAACAACAGTGCAGTTCTTCTTCTCGGGAGGCAGAGAGAGACAAGCACGAGGAAACCTGGTGCAAATCCCTCATTCCCCAGACCAGAACGAGACAAGGGGCAACCCCCAAATTATGACAAGCATTCCTGAAGGCCAGGCACCTCTCCAGTGCCAATATCCATCTATTCCTTTGCCTTTCACAGGGTCCCTCTGGAAGTCATCCTGTACAAACCGCTGGACGCGGCTTTGGCATCTCCTCCGCTGTTCCCTGAGCAAACCCGCTTCTTGAAAGATGGCGAGGGACGAGATTTGAACTTCTCTGGATGTTTCTCTTTGCAGCTTGCCCTGCAGTTGTGTGGCCGGTGGGACGAGGACTCCAGCTGGCCTGCTGGCCACCAGCCGCGAGATGGCGATAATGTCACGATAGAAGGCGGCCGGACCCTGCTCTTGGGGACCACCACCAGCGTCCTCAACCTGCTGCAACTCAAAGGTCTGCAGGAGCGGGGTTCGGGGCTCTTCCTCCTCCAGGGATGGGGTTTTTCATGGCCCTGGTCTCTCTTTCCATTCCCCAGCTCCAGCATTAGAGGAGGTGATTGTGAGGCTGAGCCTGCTCTCGGTAGATGGGGGCAGTGATGGGGGACGGGGCAAGAATTAAAATATTCTGCGTGCAGAAGGAATTGTTTATGCCGCTTGAGGCATGACAATATAAGCAAAAAGGCCTTTTTTCCCCTTTTTTATTTCCCCAGTCTACCAAAATTGCTGCTGTCCTGAGCAGTATTCAGTGATAATTGCACTGCTGATAACAAAAATCTACTCTGTTCTGTTTGGCATCTTTGAGGCAGGTGTGTCACAAACACCTTCACAAAATTATTGACATTATAGAATTGCAGTAAATAATGCAGTAAATAATCAAATGCAGTAAATAATCCCAAATCCTAGAGCCCAGCTGGTGGGCAGTAGGTAAATAACTGAGCACAGTTATGATGGGAAACCTTGGATTTGCTGGGTTGATTTACCTGTACATAGGCCCAGAATAAGAATGAGACAAGGATATTTCTGTGGGTGTCAAAGTAAGAATTTAAAGGACTTGAAATTCCATGCCAGAAATCTTCCCCCCTGGAAGTTAGATCCTGGTTGTGGAATCTGCTGTATACATGCCTGATACTATGGGAGTGAGTTGTGCTGGTGAAATTGCTGGCTCAAAGTTAAGCCTCTGCTGAAATAGAGCTCAAAAAATGAAAGCAGGAGTTTTGATATCTTTAAAGATTACCAGGATCATTGCTGGTAAAATTGCTTTTATACTAAAATGATACTAAAGGTACTAGTTTTCCTTGGGATGATGGTGAAAGTCATGCATTTGACAATTATATTTTAAATTTGAATGATTATGTGATAAAAAGTTTGCAAGTTTATCCCTATCATGAGAACATTTTCAAAACTGATTAAACTTGCTCAGTCTAGGCTCAGAGGTTTTCAAGAATTGCTACATCAGACATCACTTCCATTTAAAAGCAAAATTAAAAATCAACTGAGATTTTAAAATTAAAAAAGGTGAAACACTTTGGTACAATCCTTTTTCCCAGTGAAAATTCTAAATCTGTGATTCAAGATTATTCTTAACCTTATTGTGATTATGCCATACTTTAAAGGAGACAGGTCAGAACACCAGATTTCTTTTGGCTGCAAATCTGATGAAGATTTTGGGGCTCAGTCACTGACTTTGTGAAGAATTGGGGCAAAATATTGGAGCAGAAACCCTCTGAGCTTTGGACCTATTCAAAGGCTCATTTGTTCTATGAGTCAGCCCCCATGAAGCTACTGGAGCTCTGACTGAATTTAATGAAGTCTGGAGTAGTATCTTTATGGCTTTGGCTCATCTGACATTCAAATCATTCCTCTTCTTTATCGTGTTTTCCAAGAAGCCTGGTTTATAAAGTCAATTCAGTTAGAAAAGCAGCATTAGAATATTCTAGATGTCATTATTTTCTCCATTGTTACATGCCAAACAGAGGGATAAAACGTTTTAGAATTATAACCTGCAGGAATTTTTTTTTGTCAGAGCTTTGTGAAGTTGCCTGTTGCATCCACTGCCACTACCATAGGTTCTCTGGCTGTGTAGCCTTGGTTAGATTTGGAATCAAGACATCCTGAGATCTATTCTGAAATGAGGCTGAGATTTATCTTTCCCTATCTTCCCTTTTTTTAAGCTGTCCAGCTCAGGGGAGTTTTTTAGGCTCCTGTATTGATAGAAACACACATCAACATCTTAGGAATTATAGACACCCATCTCAAACTAAACCACAGGTGATCCCTCAAAGCACAGCTACCAACCCCATGAGCACATCAAATAATCAACCACTTTCCCCAGGTGCCAGATGGGCATGGCAGTAAACCCCTAACCCCTAAGGTAGGTGTCAATATGTGCTTTGATTGAAACATCCCATTCCTGTTTTACCTGGAGAGTTTTTCTTAGCTGGAGCTGGAGAATGGGATTAAATTGTAGCTCTGCTCCCTTTGGCTTTCATGACTCAGCATCAGGCTGGCTGCACACTCTTAAACTGAAAATACAAAGTTTTGTGGATGGAAAAATGATGTAACACTACTGAATACACGGCTGCTACACTGCCCATTTTCTGGTGCTGTGTCCAGCAAACCCAACACATATTTACAGGCCCATTTCTTGAAATTCCCCTTTTTTTAAGACACCATGAGGATTTTGAATACTGGCCCTGTGTTGTCCCCTTTTGATGATTTCAACACTGCAGGAATTACTTAAAGAGTGTCAGAACAAGAACTTCACATGTGGCCTTAAACTGACCCTTCTTTGGCTATATTAACATATAGCCCCAAATACCTAGAGGTTCTGGCAATGACCAGACAGTCTGGGCAGAAGATCTGGAGGTCAAAACAATAGAAAAATAGGATTAGGCAGCTGGGTTCTGCTCACTGCCACAAGGGCTCAGCAGTTTCTCCCTCCTCCTCAACAAGCAGAGCAGGAACACGTGGATATTGAGAGTGGAAAGTTTAATAGTCAGGCTGTGAAATGGCTCAGACAAGACTGATTGGGGAAGAGATACAAGATAGACAGACTGTAGATAATTCTATATGTTCAGCAGATTGCAGTTATTTTTGTAATCCCAGCATCACAAGCATGGAAATATTTATGATAACCCAGGACAGATGGAAATTTCCTTTGCACAGGGCTTACACTGGAGGAATTTTGTGTTTGATGGGTTGATACCTCAGACATGTGTTGTTGCCTTTGTCTGAAATGATAGTGGTCTAGGAAGGTCTGAAGACAAAAAAAAAAGAATCTGTCTGGTCTTTCAGGAGTCCCTGGAAGATGAATTTTGGGGTGAAACTCTCAGTTATACCCCAGGTGAATTGAAGATTCCCACCTGGGCAGTTGCTCTTGCAAAGGCAATTTTGGGGTAGCCACTCTTGCAGGCATAAGGGAGATGATTGCTTTGATCCTTGTACTGGAAAAGACTCATTTTCACCTAAAGAATCATTTGGGTTGGAAAAGACCTCCAAGATCATGGAGTCCAACCTTTGACCAAATAACAACATGTCAGCTAGACCAGAGCACTGAGTGCCACGTGCAGTTTTGCTTTGATTCTCTAATCCTGTGAGTATTTTGAATTTCTTGTAATCCACCTTTTGATCAGACTTTGGCCAGAATGGATCCTGTGAGTAAATCAGGGAGTGGGGAAAACACAGATATTGATTTTGCTTGTCTTTTATTCCTCTTTGATGCTATTAGCAACAAGCATCAAATATTCACTGATACACTGACTTCAGTAGTTGTCAAATAAACTGTGCTTCAGTCACTGCTGAGAAAGATTGGATTTTAATTCAGTGAAATAAGGAAAAAGTGTTTTCCTCTGTTTTCCTCTGTTTTCTTCTCTATGGCATCAACTAGTTCCTTAAACTAATTTTTAAATCCCTTGTCAGTAGGCACAGTTGGAACCTGTTCCTGTCATGGTGTTTTCTGTGCTCTTTTGATCAATCCATTTGGGATAAGCATTGTGATCCTTTTTTTTTTTTTTTTCAGGCAGTTTTTTCCAGTTCATATTTTCTTTTTTTAATCAGGCAGAGACATTACAATTAAAATACCATAAAAGTGATTCTGGCAGTATTGCAATAAGCATGTTTTTTAATTAAAGAAAGAACATGGGATGTACAAATAGTACCAGCTAATGGGAGATTTCATCCAATGTATTTTTTAATTGAGATTTAAAAGGAAGAAAAGTCAGCTCTATTTCTCTCTGCTACTGTGTGATATTTTCCTACATTGTTACGGTGAGCCTTCAATAATTAGTCTCAGAGCTTTAGAATCCTCTCTGTTTTCATGAAAAACTGTGAAAGGCGTCAGTTCTTTATTTTTCAGTATATTTTTCTGCAGGGATTCAGTGTTATCTGGCAGAGTGCAACTTACAGATGTGGGCATTCCTGGAGGAAGGGTTTTAAGGCCCTGAATCTGTAGCAGTTTAAGGTGTTTTCAGATCCTCCCCCAGCTGCAAACCCTGGTTCATGTTTGGGTGTGGACTGCAGGTTTCTTTTGCCATCATGTTTCATGTGGGCTTGCATGATGCGCATTGGACTCCCAGGACTCTCACTTGAAAATTAAATTGATTTACTGCAACTTCAGCAGCTCTTGAGACTCCTGTGGGACGTTTCGCAGTGAGCAGATGTGTGGAAACTAATCCTGGCCAAGGAACTGAACACAGCTTTGGCAGAGACTGAGCAGAAACCCCGGGCAGCACCGGGGCTGCACCATAATCACTGTCATGGAAAGAGGGAATCACAGAATCACAGAATGGTTTGGGTTGGAATGGACCCTAAATCTCACCTCATTCCACGCCCTGCAATGGGCAGAGCCACCTGCCACTATCCCAGGCTGCTCCAAGCCCTGTCCAGCCTGGCCTTGGACACTTCCAGGGGCAGCCACAGCTTCTCTGGGCACCCTGTGCCAGGGCCTCACCACCCTCAGAGGGAAGAACTTCCGAATGTGCACCTAATGAATGTCTGTCACTTGGGACTTGAAATGACAGCCCAGGGACCTTTGCTTTCATCGCATCCCCATGGGTGGTGTTACCTGATGCCTTCACAAGGCTCACTTGGAAGTTCCTCAGTTAGATCCCAGATGATGTCAGACACGCTTGAAGACACCCTGGAGTGTCTGCACCTCTTCCCCACCAAGTCATCTCTCCTCTTCCAAATCCATCCAGGTGTTGTTAAGTATCTCAGAGGCCCCTTAAGAGCTGAAGAAGTAGAAAGATTTCTTTGAAGGAGATACATCTATGGCAGCATCTTCTGGGATGCTGGTTGGAATTGCCTTTTACTTGTCTCCTGGGCTCTAAGGGAAGAGCCTGATCAGTTTCCAGGGGAGCACGTGCCATCTGAACAGATGGCTGTGAGCACAGCAAGCCAAAAAACAAAGGCTTGTCAGGCTGGGGAAATGAATTCTGTCTGAGAGTAGTGAAGCAGCTGCTGATTCCTCTCCCAGAGATGGATTAAGGCGTCCATCCAACAAAATGCTGGAATACAACCTTAACTTTTGAGTGTGTTAGTGGTGTCCTGGTGGAAATACACAGGCATTTGAATTCAGAGCTAATCTGGGGTCTGTACCTGTGTGCTATGAACATGGAGGAACATTTTGAGGGAGGTGCAGGATGAATTTTGGACTCTTGGTTTGAGCAGCCTTTTGGATGGGGCCAATATAACAAAATTGCATCTTGTTCAGCCATGGTCCAAGCTGCTAACAACTTTCATGGTTCATTGGAATGTCCTGTGAGCATGTCAACAGGGTGCAGGTGACATATCCATGAAATAATTAATTGTCTTTTCTAAAGCTCATGAACTTTGTATTTTTATTTCTGTATGCAACAAGATCAACAAGATTTCAGTTGAATTTTTTTGGTTTTTTTTCCCCTGCTTGGAGGCCCTACCAGGGACACCCTTGGAGCAGAAGGATGAGCAGTAAGGGGGCTGCCAGCACTCTAAAGCCTTTTGGCTATCCAGAATCAAGCAAAGCTATTCCAGCTCTGGCAGTGGCATCCTGCTGTTTGCCACTCAGGGATGCTGGACAGGAATAGAACTTCTGATCCTGAGCCTGGGGAATTCTCATGGGGAATTCTGTGGCTTTGTCATGTGAAACAGCAAGTGAGAGGAGCTGGTAAGAGGAAGCTGAAGGCTGTGGGGCTGAGTTGCTCCTGGTCATGGAGCAACCAGAGCAGATCTGCCCTGCATTGTGATGGGAAGAGGTAGTCCAGGTGAAGGGATGAGATTTCAATCTGCAAATCCCCTTCCATGTAGAGGAAGTTTCCTAGTTGAAGGTTATGACACAGTGGTGATATATAAGACCATTTTGTTGATACTCTTCTACCACTTTTATATTAAAAAAAATGTCTTGAGATGATCCAGCACTCTTCTCATAGTTTGCTGGGTTCAAACTTAGTCAGCTTTACATGAAGAAGTAGAATGAAATCAAATTTGAAGTGCAACTGAATAGCTGAAGTTGAACTAAATATAAATATGTTACTTTTATCCCAGCTCTCTAATGAGCTGTTCTTTAGGAAAAATATCTTATATTGACAGTGACTGCAAAGTGTGGCCTCAGAAATGTCTCCATGCAAAAGGTGTACTTTGGAATGGGGACTTTGCTTCCCTCCAATTTCAGGAAATCTCTAAACCAGTCTATATCACAAGCTAAATGAAAGTTAGTAACATTGCATTTATTTATTATGAGAATATCTGTTTTAGAATCATTTTTTTTATTTAAAATGAAGTTTTTGAGGAGGGATATAAACTGCTGTGTCTGCTAGTGTGAATCTTCTTCACAGAGGCAAGGAAAAACTCCCCACACCAGTCTTCCCAATCTTCTACTTCATTTTGGTGGGTTTTGTTTTTCTTGGGTTGTTTTTCTTCCTTTTTTTTTTGTTTTTTCCAACACATGCATGTTAGAGGCTCTTTTCATGGTTAATATTTTGGATACCTGGGCTGTGGCATTGCATGAGTGAGTCCAGGACACCTGGCAGAGAGAATTTTTAATACATTTCCTTTCCAAATCCTTTACTTTTGAGCATGTCCTCCACCATTTCCCAGGGACTTCAGGAGGTAAATCTCTTTTCACAAAACCAGTGGTGCTGTAATTAATTATTCTTTCAGCAGATTAAACCTCCCACCTTATTATTAGGTTTGGTTTGTTTTCTTTAATATTCTTTTTTTTTTTAATTATTTGGTCTGGCTGCTTCTCCCCTCCTGTGGGACATATGGAGTTGCCTTGTTGTTTTTATTCTTTCTTTTCCTCCTCTTTTTCCCCTGCTTTGGTAAAGACAGATAAAGAAAGATTTCTTTTCTGTTTGTGCAGAGGTGGAGGCTAATTGCTGGGTTAATTGAGAAGAATGGTGCTTCTGATGTTCTCACAAAGTATCAAATAGCCTCAACATATTTCTCCCCTCTCTCCCTCACTCCACCTAAAGAGACCCATTGAATTTGCACATTACTGTACAGAAGTGATTATGGGCTTAATTGTATTTATTTTGCTTGGTGGGGAGGCCATCATAACAGTGGTTGATTGATTTTTATAAAATCACCCTCAAGGTCATGTGTAGGCCTTTGCTTTCCTGTGCAGCCATAACAAACAATTTGAGGGTCACAGCCAAAGGCTCTGTTGAGCAATATTCCTGCTTTCTGCTTTCAGGGAAGGGGTCAAGTGCAATAAAAGAAGGAAGCATAACTTTTATTTTCTTTTTAAAAAAAGGAGAAGACAACCTTGTAAAGCAGCAGCTGTATATTTATTCTGACCCAAGAAAAACCACAGAGGTGTAGGGGGACAATATGCAATTTTTGGACAGAAGAATTTGTAAGTTTGGCCAGAGTTTGTTTTACACATAGACTTGATAAATGGTTAAATGAGTCTCTCCTAATGCTTTCTTTTCTGTTCTCTGGTGCTGCTCTTCTTTTATCCTCAGCAGTTGAACTTTACTTCTCCACTGTATTTTCTCCCAAAGACTGAGCACCATTTGGATTTGTCCTGGGAGGTTTTCAGAAGCTTTGCAAAGATCCAGGGGACAACAGCACTGTGGAGTGAACATGAATGAAGCTGATCTGCCCCTTTTCAGGGTTAAATTTTGTGTCTGACTGCTGCTTCTAAGGGAAGGCAAAAAAGTCCCATACAGAAAATCCCATAATCATAGGATGGTTTGGTTTGAAGGAACCTTAAAACCCTCTTGTTCCAACCCCCCCTGCTGTGGACAGGACAGCTTAAACTAGACCAGATTGCTTAAAGCCCCATCCAAGCTGGCCTTGAACATCTCCAGGGATGGGGCAGCCACAGCTTCTCTGGGAAACCTGCTCTAATTCCTCACCACTCTCACAGGGAAGAATTTCTTCCTCAAATGAGGGCTTCTGGTGTTCAGGTTGCACCTGGGGAGGTTTAAATTGGATATTAGGAAGAATTTCTTTGCTGAAAGGGAGGGCCAGGAGTGTAACAGACTTCTCAGGGCAGTGGCTGACTCACCATCCCTGGAAGTGTTCAAAAAAATGCTTGGAGACATGGTTTAATGGTGGACTTGGCAGTGCTGAGTTAATGCTTGGACTCTGTTATCTTAAAGGTCTTTTCCAGCCTCAGTGACTCTGATTTCCCTCTGGAAGGGTCAAACTTGCAGGCCAGGCGTGCACAGCTGGAATTCCTGCTGGAATTCCTGCTGCTCCTGGAATGAGGTGGGACGATTGCTCCTACTTGCACCCAGAGCAGTCAGCAGCATCCAGCATCTCAGACACTCAGAAATCCACAAAAGATATGGAAAATCTTCAATCAACAGCTTGAAAATTTTTGAATGGGCAATATGTGACTGAAGCTTGGGAAATCTTGTTTGAGACAGAATTGTGATTTTGAAATCAAAGGATAGGACAACTGTCTTCCAGCCCTCCTGGTTCAGTGGTACAGCATGGCAGCAATTAAAATACTCATTAAAAATTGTATGAAGAGAAGTAGAAACAGAAATGACTGTATTTCACAGAGAATAGAGCATAGGAAGTCAATAAAGACCTTAGGGAAGATGTCTTTTTAATGTTAGGAGTGAAATAAATCACAGTGATTTACAGTTCCATTTTTAGATTGTGGTGATAAATTAACACTGCTGCTATAAAGCAAAAGCATTTAATAAATATTTCTGTTCTCAGTATGGGAAGAAACAGGATGGTAAATTACATCACAAGAGGAAGATGGACCAGCAGTCCATTTATTGCCCAATAATGCTAATAGAATGAAAACATTAAATATTCTTTCAGAATACACATTCTTAAAATCAACAGGTCCAGTCTCATTCCAGCTTTAAAATTGCTGCTGGAATCAGATATCTTGTGTTATTTTACATGAAACAAGCTGAAATTTCTTCTGGTTCTTCACAATCCACACAGTATAATTTACAAAGACTCTATTTAAAGGCTCAACATTAATATATTTGTAGGTAGAGAAGTATATCTAGGGAAAGAGACAATTTACACATAGGAGAGTTGGTGGTTTTGAGAGCAAACATGTGTTTTCCAGTGGTTATAAGCAAGAAAATGTGAGATTTATCTCTTTCTTTGATTAAGCATATTTGGTAAAAAATGATGTAAAAAATTGTGGAAAACAAATCTGGCAAGAAAATATTTAATGGATAGTCCCTATTCAAATACTATTTTTATAAGCCTAAGAAATGAGGATTAAGTTACAAGATTTATAAGCTCAAGAAATCAATGAAACAAGGAAAACCCCTCTATGTGAGAATAAAAAAGGAAATCAGGATAAGCAGAATATGAGCAATGGCAAGCAATGATCAAGATAGTACTTAATCTGTTTTTTATAATATAACTTCTTTCCTTTTCTTTTTTTTTTTTTTTTTGTCTGAATACTGCAAATAACCCAGATGTCTGATCTCCCTTCTTCTTGCTAAGAATTGGCAGTTATCATGGAATCATGGAATGGTTTGGGTTGGAAGGGACCTTAAAGATCATCTGATCATGTTGTTCCACCCCCTGCCATGGGCACAGACACTTTCCACTACCCCAGGTTGCTCCAAGCCCCATCCAGCCTGGTCTTTAACACTTCCAGAGTTGAGCAGCCACAGCTTTTCTGGGCAGCCTGTGCCAGGGCCTCACCACCCTCACAGGGAGGAATTTGTGAGGCAGGAGAGACCAGCTGGGTGGTGGGTAGAGAGATCACCACCAAAAACTGCTTCCACCAGTAGCAAACTGGCCATGGGGTGAGCTGGTACAGTTATCAGCTACTTCACACAAAGGGAGCAGGGTAGACCCTTTGTAAGAGGTGTGGAGCTTCCAGACTTTGGGAATGTCTCTACTCTCTCCTGGGAAACTTGGCTTCACCTAGGAAGGCACATTCCATGTGCAGTGTGACAAAATGAATGAGAGTCCACTCTGTCCTCATCCATTGTACAGAAAGTGACAGCATTCTTCACAGGAGAGGAAATCATGGAATAAACCATCCTGAGGTGACAGACTGGGATTTTCAGCTCATGAGGGGCAAGAACAAGGGAGGCATTTGACAGAACTGAAGAGCTTGAGCCAAAAAAAAAAAAAAATGGAATGGAAATGGTTTTTCATGCACTATGCATTTAACCCACAATATTCATTGCTTCAAGAAGTCGTTGAGGCCAAATATCACAAAGATTCCAAAGACCAGTTCTTTATTACTGGCAAATCTTAACCAGTTATACTAATAGTCAGCAGGAGGAAAATGTTGGCAAGCAGTTGAAACTTTATGCTTTGAGGTGAAGCTAACCTCTAATTAGGGATTAAAATGAGATTTTTATGGGATGGGGAGATCAACCCACAGCCAGCTAAGAGGGAGACGTGTCTCACACTGTATTTGGAAGCATCTGGTTTTGAACAGCCGCTGGAAGAATTTGCAGGATTAAATCAACCACTGATCCAAACAAGTTGCCAGTTCTTATGTTCCAAAGCAGTTTTCTTCTCCCCTCTCCCAGTTACAAGTAGTTTGTAACCTAAAAAGTAACATAATACAAATTAAATAGAAATATCCCTTTTCAACATTAAGTGATTTAGTTGGTTAAAATTAAATTTTTTCCAAACACAGCTTCCTTTAGCTGTGGTTGGAGAGTCTGCCCAGGCTGACTGGCCTTGCTCAAGCCTAGAAATGCAGACCATTGTAGGATCAAAAAATGGACTGGATTAATTGGGTCTCTAAAGGGTTGATAAATCCATGGGGAAAAATAAAGAACAAGGTGGGAATTTCACAGAATGTAATAACATTTTGGCCTTTATTTTGTAATTTTACTGCAAACCCCTTTGTTTACCTACCTCTTACAGTTCCTTTCGCTGTGAGAGAATGACTGAATATATTAGATTGTGTTTTCTTTTTCTCTTGTCTTCAGGTGGCAAACTCCTGTTTACTGGGCCAGGACCTGTAGAACTGCATGCTCATTACATCCTGGTGTCTGATGGAGGAGAGCTCCAGGTGGGATCCCCTGAGGCTCCTTTCCATCACAAAGCACACATCTATCTCTACGGAAGCCTCCACTCTCCACCATTACTTCCATATGGAGTCAAATTCCTGGCAGTGAGGAATGGGACCCTTTCCATTCATGGTGAGTACATTTCTTTTCTTGTCAAAAGCAAAGGACAAATGAATAACAGAAAACAAAACAGAGAAAACACAAAAAAAAGTTTTTGGAAGAAAAAATCAAGAAAAACTTTGGTCATGATTCTCATGTAATCATGGAATGGGTTGGGTTGGAAGAGACCTTAAACACTATCGAGTTCCAACAGCCATTCCATGGGCAGGGACACCTTCCACTATCCCAGATTGCTTCAAGCCCCATCCAACCTGGCCTTGGACACTCCCAGGGATCCAGGGGCAGCCACAGCTTCTCTGGGCACCCTGTGCCAGAGCCTACCCACCCTCACAGAGAAGAAATTTTTTCCCAATATCCCATCTAATCCTGCCCTCTGGCAGTGGGCAGCCATTCCCTGTGTCCTGTCCCTCCATCCCTTGTCCCCAGTCCCTCTCCAGCTCTCCTGGAGCCCCTTTAGGCTCTGGAAGGGGCTCTGAGCTCTCCCTGGATCCTTCTCTTGTCCAGGGGAACACCACAGCTCTCCCAGCCTGGCTCCAGAGCAGAGGGGCTCCAGCCCTCAGAACATCTTCATGGCCACCTCTGGACCCATTCCAACAACTCCACACCATTCTTATATTGTGGCATAGAAAAAATTAGATATGGAGCTTTTCTTGAAGACCATGAAATATGGGTACAGAATGGCCATTTATTGGTGCAGGAGTATGGACATGGCATTCAAGTCCAAACTCAGCATGATTCAGAGCATTGGTGCACATTTCTCAAGTTTGTCTCTACTGGGCTATTTTTAAAAGTTCTACATCTCATAGAGGAGGAAAAAAAAAAAAAGAAAAAGAAAAACCATCTGGATGTCTCATCTCCCTTCCTCCTGTTCTTGTGTGTCAACCTTCCTGTTGGTGGGCATTCACACCCTCCAGCAGGTCTTGAACTTCCACCCTGTGCCCTCCAGGAGGAAATGCTTTTGTCTGAGCACAGAGACGTGTGGCTTTTGGACAAAAATTATGTCAGGCACCGAGGGTACCACCTGAGCACAGGCAGGGAGTGAGTTGTGCCTCTGTGCCATTATCCTGCCAGCTCACAGGAGCTGAGCAAGGCCGGGAGAGGTTGGGTTTGGAGGGGAGTCAGTGAACAGATGCTTTTGTGAATCAGGAGAGATGAGCAGGAGCTGAGGAAGGAGCTCCTGGCAGGGCAGGAGAGGTGGGGCTGCACCTCAGCACCATGTCAGGTGCTCTTGATCCCTTCACTGAGACGCAGCAAGGCTCAATTATTTACTGCCTGTAAAAGGCTTCGACACTTTCAGTGAAGTGGCTTTGCAGAGCGTTTCTACCCCATTTCCTGGAGGGTCTCTGTGAAGGAGGGCTATTAGAGCATCTTGGCTGAATTGACTATCTGTTACTGGCCATTGAGTTTCACACAGTTATCCCAGCCCTGAGCTCAGAAATTCCCCTTAGATTAAAGCTTGCCTTCCAGAAAGGCTTGGTCTTTGAGGATGTCAAGGGAGACAGAAACCAGCTTCTTCCTTAGAGGCTTTTTCCAGGGGATTAATTTGGTTAATCATCCATTTTTCCCCCTTTTTAAGAAAAGTATTGAAATTTGAATTTGCCTCATAGCAGCTTTTGCTGCTTCACTTTCTCTGTCTTCTGCCACTTTAAAGTGTCCTTCTATTCTTGGTTTGACCCCTGTAAGCCAGGATTTTGTCCTTAGATTGTCAGCACTTTACAGCATGAGCCTTCACTTTTCCATGCTTTTTGTTTTCTAGCAATGTAGGAAAAGCCAGTAGCAACTTTAGGCAGCTGTGCCTCCTGTGCTACTTCTGCTTTCTATTGCAAGCCTGTATCAACTCTGCCTTGGTGACTCCATCACCCACAAAATTGAAGACAAACAGGGCAGAGCACATTTTGCAGTCTTACCTTGACAATGCGATGGAGGGTGGCAAACCCAGGCATCCACATCAGTACCTTTGAGTCTTTTCTCAATGATAATTTATCTGTTTTACTCTGTGCCATAATTCTCAGTGGAGTCTTCATTCCCCAGGAAAACAAGAGGATGAGGTCTGCAATCCAAGTACTACCTGGATGGAGATATACAGAGTCAAAAGTAGCTTGACTCTTAGTGGAAAAAACTCTTGGTTTTAATTTTTTATAAACGATTGGATTATTAAAAGTCTTGTGTGGGAAGGGATGTTAAGGCCATCTAGTCCACGCTAATTCCATGGGCAGGGATGCCTTCCTCTATCCCAGGCTGCTCAGGGTCCTATCCAATCTGGCCTTGGACACTTCCAGGGATCCAGGGGCAGCCACAGCTTCTCTGGGCACCCTGTACCAGGGCCTACCCACCCTCACAGAGAAGAAATTCTTCCCAATATCCCATCTAACTCTTCCCTCTGTCAGTTTGAAACCATTTCCCTGGTCCTGTCCCTCTAGGCCCTTGTCCCAAGTCCCTCTCCAGCTCTCCTGGAGCCCTTTTAGGCACTGGAAGGGGCTCTGAGGTCTCCCTGATCCTTCTCTTCTCAGGCTGAACAATGCCAACTCTTATTCTATTATTATTCAAAACCAATTCTTATTCAAGAAATCATACAATTCCTTATTCAACATATCCAGAGTAGCTATGAAGTCACTTTTAAGCTCTGCACAACACACAGCCCCAGTGCATGGCTGCAATTATTGCTCGTTCAAACCATGTAATCTGCAATTTAACATAGAAGCAGTAGAAGCCTGCTTTTAAACATGACAGAAAGTAGTGGGGTCTTTTACTGGGTTCATATTGCTTACATGGAAAAAAAAAATCTGCTGTTCTGTCTTCAATTTAGCATCAGTCTGGTCTGTGGTACAGAACAAATTGTGGAGCATGACAGCCCCTTTCATATAAATATATATATGTGAAAGAGGCTGACATGCTCTGCAATACACATTTGTGAGATACATTTATACACATGAATATATGTGTTATCTCAGATCAAAATCATTAGATAAGCAGGTTTCCAAATTCCTGGCTGTCTTGGCAAAGACAGGGCCGAGCACATTTTAATTCCTTTTGTCTTTCAGGCTGGGAGTGTTGGGGGATGCTCTGCAGCCCTGGTTGAGTTCAGATTGTTTAGTAAGCGCTGTCAGCTCCTCACTTTGATATGTTAATATGACTAAGGGTTTCCCACAATTCCCTCATGAGTGGCAGTCCTTAGCTCCTGTAGTTGTAGCAGACTGGGAAATTTCACTGTTGCCTTTGGCTTTGGCCAGCTCCCCTGCCAGTCAGAGCGTGCCACCCATAAACTGCCTGTCAGTCACCCGTCACTTGGACAGGAGGCTTCAGCCAGCCAGGGCAACTCGACTTTTTGACAATGTAATTATAGCCCTTGCATCCGCAGTAGGGGCCTGAGCAGGGCTGAGAGAGTTTTATTGATTGTTCAGAAGGGAAATTTATCACTGTCTCCAGCTCCATTCGCGCTCTATTCCCTGAGAAACTCTCCTGACAAGCTTCGGGAGAGAAGTTCAGCATGGTGGCCTTGGCTGTTCTTGTGCCTTTGTCCTTCCAGGGAAGTTGGAGGCACCAGTGGATGCTGAGTGGGGGCAGGAGCTGGGTGCAGAGTGGAGATACTGCATCAGAACAAAGAGCACCCAACCTGTCCTTCTGACAGCCTGATCTTGTGGTCCTAACACTCTTACAATGGAATCCTGGAATGGTTTGGGTTGGAAGAGGCCTTAAAGACCATCCAGTTCCACCCCCAACCATGGGCAGGGACACCTTCCAGTATCCCAGGTTGCTCCAAGCCCTGTCCAGCATGGGCTTGGACACTTCCAGGAATCCAGGGGCAACCACAGCTTCTCTGGGCACCCTGTGCCAGGGCCTCACCACCCCCATAGGGAAGAATTTCTTCCCAATATACCATCTAAACCTACCCTCCTTCAGCTTAAGACCATTTATTTTTGTCCTGTCCTTTCACACCCTTGTCCCAGGTCCCTCTACAGCACTCCTGGAGCCCCTTTAGGCCCTGGAAGGGGCTCTGAGTTCTCCCTGAAGCCTTCTCTTCTCAAGGCTGAACACCCCCAGCTCTCCCAGCCTGGCTCCAGAGCAGAGATATTGCCCCACACTGAAATATTTTAAACTTATATTTTTATTTTCAGCAGTCCTGTGTAGGCTATGTCATTATTCCATTGTGTCCCCATGAAACGGATTGTGACTCTTTCCAAAAAAAGACCAGCAGTTTTGCCAGGCATTTATCTAAAACTTTGTGTCAGCACTCTGGTGGGAAAGAATATGAGCTGTGAGCAAACTATTCTAGTGGAAGGTGTACTCTACTAAACCTAGTGGAAGGTGTTCCTCCCATTGCAGAGGTTGGAACTGGATGATTTTTAAGGTCTCTTCCAACACAAAACCTTCTGTGATTCTGTGATTCCATGAGCCTGTTCCCTGAATTTTGACTAATAATATGTATCCCCTCAGTTAGAAGAAAAATGTTACACTTCAGATTAAAAACATTTGCATTCACCTTGTCCAAACTATGAAAGGTGTGTGGTAAAGAAAAAACAATGTCCTGACTGTTTTGGTTTAATAGCTTATTTATAATCAGGATACTTTAAACAGAGGTGTCAGTAGTCACTTCAATGCTCTAAAATCATGGCCAGTCCTACTGCAAAGAATGTCCCTGCATTTGCAATGGAGAAAATTACATTTTGACTTCTATCCCAGATTTCTCTGCATCCAAAGCTATATGATACTTTTTCAGGGTTAGCTCAGGAAAAAAAAAAGTATTTTTTATCAGTTGAACCAATTATTAATTTTAATTGCTTTTAATCAATAATAAAACACAAAATATTTGTGAGCTGTTCACTGTGCTCTACAAAGCCTGTGCATTCCTCCAGAGATCAAACATTTAATCAAATGCCTCTTGCTTTGCCTCCATTAGGCAGTGTTATGTATCTGTGCTGAGTTTGAGATTAAGAGATCATAGACAACATGAGAGAATTTGTTCTGCTTTACTCACATATTAAAAAGAAAAGCTTCCCAGGGGAAAAAAATAAGGCAAAAAAAATCTGTAGCAGGGGGATTCAAGATAGGGTGCAGAGATCTGTTAGAGAAAAGATTATTTTTTACTCTACTGAAATGCCTCTATTCAGTAAATGTTATTTTTCACTACCTGAACTTCCTGATTTCCTGAGCTTGCTCCCATAGGTTGGTTTTCCTTAGGTGCCAGTTATTCTGTGTAGGGGCTCAGGCGTCTTTTTTCCTCCTGTGACAGTGTTTTTCCTCTCTAAGACCTTGACTTTAACATGATGCATTAAAGCAGATGGCTGTGGAACAGAAGGCTGAGCTGCCTTGAATCCCCTCGTGTTCACCAGGGGTAAGAAACTGCACTTAGGCACTTCCCATGGAGTAACTAATGTACAATGACTTGTGCCTTCACTTTCTTATTTACAAATATAAGATGACCATTAGATTTTAAAGACCTAGCAGATGGGGGAGAAAAAAAAAAGATTTGGGTTCAGGGCAAGCTGTTGTGTCTTTCACAGTTTGCCCTTCTTTCTAGCAGAAATGCATCTATTATCTTTGATTTAAGCTTAAATCAGCTGATTTGTGTTTTGGTGCTGATCTTACTGGGAAAAACATGATGCAAAGGGGACAGAGAGATGTATACTAATATATATTATATAATAAAGATATATATATAAGAATATATAATATATTACATATATATAATATATATTATATAATAAAGATAAATATAATATAGGTAGTAAAGATATTAGTAGAATATAACACAATATACACTGTATACTAGAAGAGAATAGAATAAAATAGGATAGACTAGAATATATATACAGACCATAGCGGATACATATAAATTTCCTTGTGATTCCTGATAGGGTGCAGGTCTGTGGGTTGTTACAAATGTGGAGGCATATTATATATTAAATAATTTCCTCCTTTCAAATATAACATCAAATTACTGCTTCCAATTCTGGTGCCAACAAAACCTAGGTTATTGGCTGAAGGAAGAGAACACCCAGCAGCAAATTCAGGGTCAATTTCCACCCTGGACAGGAGAAAGGCTGAGAAGTTTGGGCTTCCTGGATAGGTGGTAGAGGTAGTCAAGAAAAAACTGGACGTGGCACTCAGTGCTCCTGTTTAGTTGACAAGGCAGGGATTGGTCACAGGTCGGAATCAGCCTTGGAGGTCATTTCCAACCTGAGTGATTCTGTGATTCTGAGAAGTTTGGCAAATTGAGGGGCCTGGACCCAGCCCTGGCTTTCCCCAGAGCTGCAGGCTGAGCCAGGCAGGGACCCTCCCTTTGGGCTCACCCTCACTTTTCCTGGTTCTGAATTCTCCTCCATCACATTTTGGGGACACAGGGAGCTGATCATAGCCTGGCAATGGTTGTGCTGCCCCACATTCCCACTCCTGCAGGGAGAAATGCCCTGTCTCACTCACTCCACAGCAGCACAGCAGATGATCTGGCCATCACACAAAGTGGCACCAGCTGTCTGCAGCTCCCTGCAGGATCCCCTGTCCTTGCCTGCCACAGCTGGAGCTCTTTGTTCCTGGATCTGTCTAAGGACCTTTTTTGCCACAGCATCTTTGGTTGTGAGCTCATTCTAGGTGTGGAGCATTGATTTTGGTTTATGCAATGGCATTACAGGAATATCTTTCCCCTTGTTTTCAGGACTGATGTGATTTAGCAAAGTGACTGGGGGATCTCTGATTAGAGGGAATGTTTGGAAATCTGTGAATTTATGGGACAGCATGCAGGGAAGGTACATTTTTTGCAATGTCAATTGTTAGAAAAGGGCAACAATCCTCAGTAAGATCCTATTATCATGGAATGGTTTGTGTTGGAAAGGTCCTTAAACTCATTTCATTCCAAATCCATTTTCCACCAGACCAGGCTGCTCCAAGCTCCATCCAACCTCACCTTGAGCACTTCCAGGAAAAGAACATGATGGCCCTTGCTTTCTCCAGGGTGGTGTAGAAGGGTATTCAGGTGGAAATGCTTTAAGTGAAAACTGCAGTTTCGCGAACAGGAAACATTCAGCAGGACTAGGTCAATTTCAGGGATATCTCCCAGTGGAGAACATAAAAGTTATTCTGTTTGTCCTCTTGTCCAGATGATGTCAGATTTTGTATTTCTGCTCACTGAGAGAAGAGTCAAGATCAGGTTGGATGGGGCTCTGAGCAACCTGATCCAGCTGGTGCTCCTGCTCCTTCAACAGGAGGAGGGCAGCTGGACTAGATGACCTTTAAAGGTCCCCTCCAACCCAAACCATCCTCTGACTCTGATTCCAAACTACAATTTGAGCCCACCTAAAATACCCAGTGTGGTCCTGCTGCAGCTTCTTGTCAAAGAGCTGATAAACTCTTGGGTGTCCTAAGGGTTAACAATTATAAATCCTAGGGATTAAAAAGCAATTATAAATCAGAAAGGACCTTCTATTTTACCTCAGGATGGGGATGAAAAGCTCAGTGCAGTGGCTGTGGCAGGAGAGCTGCTCTGCATCTCCCCAGGAGCTGCCCAGACACAGCAGTGAGTCCTGCAGGACTGCACAGGGGTGGGAAAGCAGCTCCCAGTTCCAGGCAGAGATGTCCCTGTCTTTCTCAAATGTGTAGCATCTTAGGAAAAAAAAAACAAAAAAAAACCAAAAAAAAAAGCCCCAAAACCCTAACAAAAAAACCCAAAACCCTAACAAACTCCTCTCATTGCAAAATAAGCTAAAAACATACAAATTCTTATGGAATATACCTAAGACTGGAATTAACAGAGAGCAAAAATAGCTGGAAACATTCAAGTCCAGAGGGTTGACAGCTCACAGTTCAAGCAAATGTTTTTTAATACGTTTAAAAAGATAGGAAAGCAGCTTTCATTCTTCTTTTTCGATTCCCTTTTTGAAACAAACCCTTTATGGCCAGTGACTGGAGTAGTCACTGGAAGAGCTGATGTAGCTGTGACATTTTTAAAAAAAAAAATTATAAGATCCAGGTTCATAAAATATTTTTTCCTAGTCCTTAATTAAAGATCTGTCACTTGAAGGTCCATTTGGCCATAGAGAGCTGTAGCAGCAAATCTGTGTATTATCCTGACTAAAAAGGCTTCCTGGAAAAGATTTTCTATTCCTTTTCACTTGAAGAATTTAATCCATTATTATTTTTATGGTTTGTTTTATTAACTGAAGCAACAGCAGCAAAATGTCTTTGTCATGGATCAAAAATATATTTCAGAAAACTTACCTTTTCCTGAAGCACCAGTTTCCAATGGCAGTACTTCCAGTTATCACTTTGACATTTGAAAATTTTAGGAATGGCCAAGCTAATTTTGATTAGGAAGTGCATTTTGGGTCAGGAAAAGGGAATAATAATAAGGGATTATGGCAATGGAGAGGAAGCTATATTTCTATGATATTCTGAAACCAGAAATGCTGCAGGAAAGTGTGTTGGATTTTATTACCAGAGACAATGATAGAGTCACAGAATGGTTTGGGCTGGAAGAGACCTTAAAGGTCTTCTAATTTCAACTCCCTGCCATAGGTGAGAGGGTTTTAGATTCTTTAAAAAAAATAAAACCAGTTATAGTCCATTGAATTATATTAACTTCTCTTGAAAAGTTTTTTGTTGCTGTTGTTGTTTTTGTTTTGTTTTGTTTTGTTTGTTAGTGTTTTTGGGGGGGGGGTTGGTTTTTTTTTTTGTTGTTTTCTTTTTTCTTGTGTGGAGGCAGGAAAATAGGTTTTCTTTTCACTTTGTTCCTGGAAACTGAAAGCTCCTATTCCAATTTACACTAAAGATTTACAGTATAGCTACAACAGATTGACAAATTATCTGCAGTGTAATTTGTACATTCCCAGTAAGTAGATTTTGTGTCTGAGCCCTGCAGTTCTCGTAAATTCCTTTTGTGGAATAAAGGGATCTCATTACCTCAACTTTAAAACGCCAATAAACAGTCAGAAGGTGTAAAAGAGCTTTATAGTTTGTCAACACCCTAAACAACTGTGTGTTCTCAACTGAGTTAATTAATTTGTGGTAAATAGAAGCAAAAATGAGATGCAGCAGGGTCCTGGGTGTCAGAGGAGAAGGGTTCAAACCCTGCTGCCCTATGACAAAAAGGGGAAGTTTTTAAAAAACATTTAAACAACTTTTGGGAGAAAGACCAACAGATCCATGGCAGGCTTAGGACTGGAACCAGTTCTCTTAAAACCCATTAAAAGATTCCAGTTTGTACCAACACTCCCATGTGTAAACCCTATTCTCCAGCTCTGCCTGACTCTGGATGTGGCTCACACTGCTTGCTGTCAGGCTTGGTTAGGAGGTTCCCAGGCTGTCTAAAGTTAGGTAACAACATGTGCTCCAAAAAGTCTTGTTTTCAGGTCAGGAACATCTGTTTTTCATGAAAGCACCTTGTCATCTTGTCATGTGAATTCTCAGACCCCCTCTCCTTACTCTGTAGTAATTTCTTTCAAACCCCTTTATTTGAGTGTTTCCAACTGTAGCAGCTTCTGCTTTCAAAGCTGGGTGACCAGAGATGGATATCAAACACCCAGATGAAGTTTTCAATGCCCTTTGAGCAACCCACTGTGCACCTGGATGAGGAAATGGCGCTCATGTCAAAGGATTGTAAATAATGGCCTAATTTGTTTAAACCTACAACTATCAGTACAATGCATGTTTTGCATTCTGTGGACATATTTTCCTGTGACCCTGGGGGTGTGTGCCCTGACACACTTTGCTGGTTTGCTCAGTTTTGATGTGACTTGGAGATATTTCTGTAAATGTCAAATTCACATCTCCTGTTGAGCTACTTAGAATCATGGAATGGTTTGAGTTGGAAAGGACCTCAAAACTCATTTAATTCCAAACCTCTTTCATGGGCAGGGACACATTCCACTATCCCAGGTTGCTCCAAGCTTCATCCAACCTGGCCTTGGACACTTCCAGGGATCCAGGGAACCTGTGCCAGGGCCTGACCACCCTCTGACTTGGGAATTTCTTCCTAATATCCAATTTAAATGTTTCCTCTCATAGTTTAAAGTTTTTTCTCCTTGTTCTATCAGTACCTATTGGTATCCTATCACTACTTAGGACTTGGTGAAACTAGCTGACCTATAATCCCACATTGATTTATGAAATATTTTGTATTAGAGGCCATAAGAAATTAAATTTATACTCTTTTTCCTTGAGAGTGGCATTGTACAGATCAGAATTGTTTCATTCTCAATATTTTTACCAGGTCAATACAAGACGGCAACTTCACATTATGCTTCTAACAGGAAGCATAACCAGAGTTCTGATGCCAAGATATTCCCAGCCTTAAGATTTGTGATTAATTAATTTGGAATTAATTTTCAAATCCCTTACATTTCTAGGCTGCACCATTCTTCTCTGCTCCATATTTAAGGGTGTTCTGTAAATTCATTTAGTAAAGTGCTCAATTTTTGTATTGCCTGCAACAGCTTTTTGTGTCTGAAGGCTCTGTCCTGTACCTTTAACATGAAGTCACTTCTGCTTTAGATCTCAAGATGGGGTTTTTTTTCCAACTCGTGCTTAGTTAATTATTAAAAATGAGTTCAATAATTAAGGAGTTATACAGATTCATCTATTTTTCAGCATTTGGAGTGTTTCTGCTCAGTACATTTTGGGGGAAGAAATAATTTAAATCCACCACAGCTGTTGGTCTTTTTCCCCTCAAACAGGTAATTTATTTACCTGTTGCACAGCTGAAACCCAGGCACTGAAGGTTATTTTATGAATTTTGCATGTTTTAATCAAAACAGAGTTTGTTTTCAAGGGGAATATATTATAATTAGGGCCAAGAAGCCTCAGTTATGGTCCCTCATTGACACCAGAAAGATGTCACTGACCATATCCTGTGTGTCACCTGTGCGGCTGGAAGTAGAGGAGATTCTGACCTGAAGGTGTTGTTTGTGGGAATATAAATGGGAAATAAGGAAATGGATAAATGTGGTGCTTAGGGACATGATTTGCTGGTAGGCAGGAAAGAGCTGAGTTAATGGTTGGACTTGATGGCCTCACAGGTCTTTTTTTAATCTTAATGATTTTATGATTCTGTGAAAGTGGGATCTATTAGATTTGTTAGTTTGTTTGGTTTGGCTTTCCCTAACAAAAATATACTGAACTTATTGGAAAATGGAAGTAGATTTTGAACATGCAGAGAAATATCTCACCCCACCTAGATCAGGGAAAAAGGTACAACAAACTGTGGAGTAGGAGAAAGGTAGCTGAACACAGTAAGAGGTGAAAAACAAGAAAAAAGTAAATAAAGGAAATGGGGGAATGTTTGGATGCCTTGAATATTTTTTAGAAGAAAAACCCCAAATAATTGAGAATATTTTTGGTAAAAATTTTTGAGTCAGAGCTTGAAAGTGGAAAAAAGCCTGAAAAAAGCCTTTTCCATTGGAGCATGTTTTGAATGCAGAATGGTGTTTCCCACTCCCCAGTGACATGAGCTGTTGCCCAGCAGTGCTGCTGTGGAGTTTGTGTGACAGATGAACTCCACAGGGGTCAGTTGTGTGTCTGGACACAGATGCATGAGAACACACATTAACACAGGCACACAAATCAACACCAGAAACAAAATGTCCAGAGCTGGAGAGAAATTGTGCAGTGCTCCACGTGCAGATGGCTGCTGCCTGTCTTTATGCCAGCCCTAAAAATTCACAAGAATCACTCAGTGGAAGAAGGAAGGTAAATGAATAAAAATGAAGAGAGTGCTGCTGGTAAAAGAATGCACACAGGATGGTATTAAGAGGGGATTTTTGAGCTGTATTGAGGATGAGGTCTTTGATGTCAGTGCCTGTGAATGGTGAAAGGTGGGTTTTGTCTAGGTCTGCATTAGAAAACAGTGTGGCCCTATGGAAGCAGAGCTGTAGGGTGAATGATGTACATGCTGAGGATGGAGGCTCCACATGTTCTGGGGGCTGCTAGAGAGTCATTCCAGTCTGGTTCCATTGGCACCTACAGTGCCCTATGTGTCCTTTTGCATTTCAGCTTCTGCGTTGGTTTCACAGATTCCCAGGATGGGTCAGGTTGGAAGGGGCCACAGTGGCTCATCTGGTCCCTCCTCCCTGCTCCAGCAGGGCCATCCCAGAGCACAGGGCACAGGATTGTGTCCAGACAGTTCTGGAATATCCCCAGTGAGGGAGACTCCACATCCTCTCTGGTCTCTGTTCAATGCTTGGTCACTGCACAGGAAAGAAGTTCTGCCTCCTGTCCAGGTGGAACTTGCTGGGATCAGTCCCTGCCCGTTCCTCTGGTGCCATTGCTGGGCCCTGGAGCAGAGCCTGGGCCCTGCTCTGACCCTCCCTGCACACAGGGACACCCAGGGATGAGGGCCCCTCTCAGCTGTGTCTCCTCTCCAGGCTGAACAGCCCCAGCTCCCTCAGCCTTTCCTCATCAGGGAGATGCTCCAGTCCCTTCATCAGCTTCATCATCTTCATCACCCACCACTGGACTCCAAGAGCTCCAGGTCTCTCTTGACCCGAGGAGCCCAGAAGAGGACATAGAAAACCAGATGCACCTCATAGGGCTAAGCTGAACAGCAGGAGATGTTTGATGCCTTCCAAAAGAGTTTGAAATAACTTAAATGAAGGATGTCTGGGAGATTTTCTTAGCTGGAAGTTGAGAAATTTCAAGTTTGATTCAAGAAAATGTAATAATACAGAAGTATCTCAGGTGTAGATGCCCATCATTGACACACAGAGCAGGTGCTCATGTATACTTCAAGATAAAAGAGTATAAAGATTTTATTCTTCTGTGATTCTGTTGTGAATTTATTGTCTTGGAGGTGCTACTTCTTATTTCCATCTTCATTAAGGAAATAGTTGAGACACTATTATATAAGTAATGAAGACACTGGAGTATAAGAAACAAGAAAGTGAAACAGGATATGGACAGAGAAGTTTGCTTAAAATAATTTGAAAATGATTTATTGGATGCAACCTCTACTCTCAGTGATTTCTGCTATTATTACTTTCCTGCAGTATGACCAAGGAGGACAGTAACTAGCTGTGGGCTAAAGGTAAATGATGATCTACTGCAAGGGAGGAAAGGAAAGTATTCTAAAGGTGGATGTGTGAGGCACACGCTCTCCCCTGATGGTGTTCAGTGTGCTGGACCTCACTGCACCAATCTTTTCCAAAGCCTGAGAGGGAAATGTCAAAAGTTAAAGCAAACTTCATTAAGTGAAGAAAGGAAGATTATAGGGCAAGACTTTTCATTGCTGGGGCTTGTTACACACAGATTTCATAGAATCATTGAATTATTGAATGGTTTTGGTTGGAAGGAACCTTAAAGACCATCTCGTTCCACCCCCCTGTGATTGAAAGAGACACTTCCCATTAGACCAAGTTGCTCTGAGCCCTGTCCAACCCAGCCTTGAACCAGGAGAATGCTACTTCTCTTTGTTTTTTAAGTTGAATGGCTTGCTTTTTAACTTTTTTTCCCCTTGTTCTTTTCAGGCTGGATGCCCAAAGTAGTTTTCACACACTTGAAATCATCAGCTAATGCCAGTGACACACGATTGGTGCTCCAGGAACCTGTTGATTGGCAACCTGGTGATGAAATCCTGGTGGGAAATTCAGGCCTTGGAGATGCACAGCAGCAGGAGGAAGTGGCTGTAATCCAGTCTGTGAACAACACAGAGCTGCACCTTAGATCACCACTCAGGTATCCTTTCAGGAGATTTTTATAGCAGAGAGCTAAACAAGGAGAAAATTTGATCAAAGTCAGGATTTGCTGTTCCCTGTGGGACATAATAACTATATAAATCCCTTTAATAAAGGTGGCCAGTGATATTTCAGTTCCTCGCTCCCCCTAAAGGTAGTGGACGTTCAATCCTGAATGTTTAAATTCTATGTTTAAATTCTGTATCATCCCCTTGGAACTCAGAAAACCTTTGAAGCAGAAAACACTGATGGCCAGTAAAGTCCAGTGGTGTCAGTATAGGAATGACAAAGAAATTTCCTGCATATTCAATTCCTTGAGAAAGTGCATATTTTTCACAAGAAATGTATGACTTGTGTAAAAAAAATCCTCTGTTCTTGATTGATTTTCTTAAGTAATACACTCAAAGTAAATTTTTTTACTATGGAAATGTGCTTCCATATTTCCAGTGGGTATTAATTTCACTGCCCTACACTTTCTTTATCTATTGTGCATGGAGGTCTTGGACAGACTGAAAACTGCACTTCTTACATTATCTATCTGGAGGCAACCTAACTCCAATGCCCAGAAAGATTAAGGGTATTATTGTCAGAAATATTTTGGGCTCAAGGAAAAAAGTCCTGATGGTTTTCACCCAAACCTGTTTTGGGAAGAGAATTCAAAGGCTGAAATATGTTGTTGTAAATCTCATGGAATCATAGAACATCCTTAATTGGAAGGGACCCACAAGAATCATTGAATCCAGTTCTTGGCCCTGCATAGGGAAGTTCCAAAATCACCATGTGCCTGGAAGTGTCGTCCAAATGTGGTTTTGAGTTTTGGCAGCCTTGGGGCTGTAATCACTTCCCTGAGGGGCCTGTTCCAGTGCCCAACCACCCTCTGGATGAAAAACCTTTTCCTAATAACACAACACAATATAATATTATATACATAATCTAAGGAAGGGTTGAGAGCTTGTGAAACAAAAAGATGAAAGCAAACATCAGACAAGGAAAAGCCTGTCTAGCACTGATTGTGCCACTGTCCCTGCTGAGAAAAGGACTGAAACCAGCTCAGAATTTTGGAGTTTATGGTCAAATAACAAGAAATCATAAATGTAATTGTCTCAATCTGGCAGGTGCAGATGATATTTTTTTGTCTTTTGTTAGATACTCCCACAGTGCTGGAGAGGAATGGGGCAATGACCAAGGTCTGCCTTCCAGTGCTGTGGTGGCACTGATCAGCAGAAGGGTGGTTGTTCAAGGAAATGTCACACTGGAGAGGATGTCCCACCTCAGGCAGTGTGCAAATGCAGGTGAGGAGGTCTTTTCTCACAGAAATGTACTGGGGAGGAAAACTGCTCCATTAAAATCCCATTGTGGCAGCCTCACTGTGTATTAGAACTCTTTCTTCCTAGGATAACTTTGAGATAATTCCAATGCCAGGAAAGAGAGTTTGTCTTTCCAAACATTGTTTGACATTGAAGTGTGAAGTCTTGGGAGTTGAACTGCACTTCATTGTAATATCTCAGATGTATCATTTTCACATTGTTGTTTCAAGCCATCTTGGGAAAGACCCTTTAGTTTTGCCTGAGCCTAAGGGTGTAGAAAAGAGAGGATCTTCTGAAAACATGTTTCAGTGTACATAATATATTAAATTTTTAATTGTGTTTACTATTTAGTCTCTTTAAGAAGAAGGAAAAACAAAACAGCCCAATGCTGTTTATACTCTTTAGCGTAAAATATTGAGACGTTATTTAGTGTTTAGGGTTGCCAAGGAAAAAATAACAGGTGATGCATAAAGTATCACTGGTGAAAAAATGTTAAATATCTCAGTTCTCCTTTGGTTTTACCTGTATGAAATGCCATGGAGTTTGACAGGTGGATTTCTGATTTACACCATCTATTCAAGAAGCAGAATCAGACACAGTGATTATAATGTGAGGAGAGTTAGGTTATCTGGCAACCCAGGTGTAAGGTTTCCTTTAAAAAAAAGTGCCTTGGGCTTTCAGACTGTGACACAAGACTTCATTTGATATCCAGCAACCAGCTGCTTATATTACTCATGGATTTATGGTCCATTTTGTGTGGAACTCATAAATATAGGCTCTGAAACGCACTAACCGTTTGAGGTTTTTATTTGAGTTAAAGGATAGGAGGATTTCTCAGAGGAGTCACCAGAAGAGGAGTGAGCAGTGTTTTTTGTGGTTAATTTATCTTCTTTAAAAGAAAAATGAGCATTACTGGGCTTCAGCAGGCAGTGCTGGAATTTGAGATCCCCCCTGCCCTTCCACTGAACAAGCCCAAGTAACACATTCATAGTCTGAATCTCATACCAAAAAATCTCACACCCATGGAAGGGCCTTTAAGGAATTTTACCCATCCCTGTGATTTAATTTTTTGTCATATCATGGAATCCAAGAATGGCCTGGTGGGAAGGGAAGTTAAAGATCATCTCATTCCACCCTCCTGCCATGGGCAGGGACACCTTCCACTATCCCAGGTTGTTCCAAGCCCTGGCCTTGGACACTTCTAGGGATCCAGGGGTAGCCACAGCTTCTCTGGGCAGCCTATGCCAGATCCTCACCACCCTCACAAGGAAGAATTTCTTCCTAATCTTTATTGTTGTCTTGAAACTGTGGGTAACAAGAGTTCCCCATCCATCTGCAGGGAGAGTCAGGAGAGCAGAGTTTAAAAAAACAAACAAAACCAGACTGCCTCATTTCAGTTTAGTTCTATACATCCATACCCAATCTCCTTTTCAAGAACCTCATCTAAGGGAAATCAGTGTCAAATCCCTCTTCCTCATGTGTACAATTATCTAAAATTAACTCCAAGGAGGTGTCCAAGACATAAAACTACAGCTTCCTGCTTATGATGCATTTCCCTCCAAAATGTCCGACTTAAGGAGAGAGCCACACCTATTTTGAAGGACATCAAAAGTGTTTGCCTGTGTTGCCTTTGGGCCATGTTTCAGATCCCTGCTGGAGGTGGAGTCTCACTGGGTCAGTGGGGATGATCTCCCCCTGCACATCCCACCCCATGGAGAAGGTGCCACTCACAGCTGTCCCTGCTTTGTGTCCTAGGTCGCTCTGGGTGTTTGTACAAGAGAAGTGAGAGGCAGCTGGGCTCTCGGGACCTGGGGGCCGTGGTGTTTGTGGAGGCCTTCCAGGGCCAGGCGAGCCGGCTCCAGCTGGAGGGGATCCAATTCCGCCACGTGGGCCAAAAGTTCCAGCCCCACTGCAGTGCTCTGACTGTCACTGGCAACACCTGGATGGCAGGTGAGCTCCCTGCACTGGAAATACCCACCTTCTCCTGCCCAAAGCTGGAGGCACCCTCAAAACCTGCTTGGCTATTGAGTCAGTTGGCAAATTGGATTGCTAAATGTGAAAAAAATCCCCTCACCTCTAGTCTAAGCCCAAGTGACAGAGTGGTTTCCCCTGCTTCACTTCTTTTGTATCTCTGCTTCTTCCTAAAACAATATTTTTTTAATGCTATACCGCTCTTTTGATGTAGAAGAGAGTAGCTCTGGAAATGAATGCACTAAAGACACTATGAGGGAGCCCAAAAATGCACCAAGACACTATGAGGGAGCCCAAGACACTATGAGGGAGCCCCTTCAACTAGCCAGCCCAATGACTCAGGGCTGGCTGCTTGCAGGGGCCAACATTTAATTTTATCACCCAGAGGTTAAGAAACACATTAAGTGCTTTTGACTTTGTCACTGTTAAGTGCCAAATCCACTTCTGTGGAAGTGGCAGTGAGGGCTCTGAAGACTGGTGGTGGTAGGGGCAAGTTAGGTGGGCTCAAAGAATGTTTTAAGGGTGCTGAATGGATTTTCCCTTCCTAAGGTACATTTGCACCTGTCACAGAATAATAAAATGGTTTGGTTGGGTTGGTTGGGTTGGGTTGGGTTTGGTTTGGTTTGGTTTGGTTTGGTTTGGTTTGGTTTGGTTTGGTTTGGTTTGGTTTGGAAGGAACCTGTGCCATCTTCATCGCTGAGTGAGGGTCAGGGCTCCCTGGTGGCAGAAGGCAGCCCTGGCCAGGATCTGGATCATGGGAAGGTCACCATGCCTAGCTAGAGAAGGGGTGTGAAATACCTGCCCTCAATCTGCAGGTGATTTGTGCTCACACCACTCACTCCCTTCCTTCCAGACTCTTACATCCGTGGTTGTTGTGTTCTGGACTCCTTTGGCCAAGGCCTCCATCTGAGAGGGATCTCCAACCTCAGCGTGGACAGCAATGTTTTCTACAACATTTCAGGCCATGGGCTTCTCCTGGGTAAGTGAAGCAGGCAAATATCCACACTACATACAATAGCAGCTTGTGCTGGTTCCCATGTGCATGGAAATGCTTTGGAGGAAAGAATGGCACATCCTTAACTGTACTCTGAGAACTTTAATCATATCTTCTGCAATTTCTGGTGTCAGTGAATTTGGAATAAAGCTCCCACAATTCCACATACAACTCCTAGCAGCTACTTCCATTTGGCCAGCTCTCTTTCTTCAGGTTAGTCTTCACTTGGTAGATATAAATTATTTTTCAGTGAAAAAATACTAGATTTTTTTTTTTAGGGGATGGATTAATCTGTCTTTGGAAAAGTGTCATTATGCCATATTTAAGACTGCAACTCAGTGAAGCATTTAAGAGAATATTACCTTTAACTTCAGTCATTTGATGTCGAAGATAATGGAATGAAAGCATATGTTAAAAGTTAACCAGAGGATTTAGCACTTAAATAAATTGGAGCTTGGAGCAACAAAAATGTTAAACAACAAAATATTTCTCCTAACTAACCATCAGGAGACTGACTTCAAGCATCTTCTGCTGAGATCTCATGTTTCCTGAATACCTAAAGATACAGCTTGATTTTTGTTTTCCATAAGAGATGGGATAAAAATGACCAATTATGAGATAAACAGAGGGAAAAAAAAAAAGCCTTCAATTCTGATCCTGCAGTTCCCACCACACAGCAAATCCCTGTGCTGGGTGCTGTGTATAAACAAAATGAGGAGTGATATATTAAACAGGGAAGATTATAAACCCAAAGTGGTTATACACACCTTGCAGATGAAGAGAGCTGGCTCACAGAGATGCAAGGACTTGCCCAAGCTGATGTACAGAGCCCTTGCAGCCGTGGGGAAGCAGAGCAGGACCTCCAAGCTTCTGGCATCCCTTGGCTCATTTGTGTTGGGATCTGTGTCTGAGTTAAAGGACTCTGAGCCGAGCTGAAGTTTCAGCCTGAATACACCTTATCCTCAAGATGCTTTTAATGGCTTCACTGTCAGCAGCTCCAGAGGGTCTGATGGATTAATTTATATATAATTTTGTTGCCTGTGAAGGAATATTTATTATTGCAGCTGGCTCTTTGCAGCTCTGGAATTGGATTCTCTCAGTGATTTCACCTAAAATCCTTATTTTCAGAGGGTTTGCAAGACCATCACAAAATGCCACTCTGGGCTTAAAATTATTGACACACAAGGTCTGAGCTTGAAAGTCAAAACCTCAAAATTGTCTATGGCTGTCAAAAGACTTCTTTAGGATCTTTTTCATGCTCTGGTAGAAGAATTGTTTGTAGTACATAGAGACTGGAAAAAATTGAGAAAGCTGATTCCCTCAAAATACTGAGGGAAGGCAAAAAGTATTTATCGCTATCCCAAAAACTAAAGGGCACAGGTTTTCTTGTGAAGTGGCTTGTATTTGGGGTAGTAATGATTTGGGAAGGGATCTATATTATTAACAGAACTTAAGCTATTTGAGGGTAATGACTTCTGTTGGATAAACAAAACTAGATGGATGTGATTTCCTCCTAATGTAGGCCAGAAAGAATGGCCTATGCATAGATTCCACACAGGATTCCACTTTGTATTCTGCTTCCAAAAGAGCAGCAGTGCTGATCATAGAATCATGGAGTCATTAAGGTTGGAAAAGACCTTCAAGGTCTTCCTGGTTCTGGAAGTTCAGCCATTAAATTGACCCTGCCAAGCCCACCACTGAGCCCCGTCCCCACGTGCCATTATCTCCATGGCTGCAAACACTCCCAGGGATGGTGACGCCACCACTTCCCTGGGCAGCCTGTTCCAATGCCTGACCACCCTTTAGGTGAAGAATCCTTCCTGATATCTAACCTAAACCTCCCCCAGAGCAACTTGAGGCCATTTCCCCTTATCCTATCCATGTGTCCTTATTTGGACTTGGCTTGTATGGGACTGTCCACTACTCGCCATTGGGTGGCCCATTTCTTTACAATGTAGTTTAAAAAATATTTATTTTGTTTTCTTCTTCCAAGTTCTGTACTGTAACTAGATCTAGGGCCCCCCAAGAGGACTGTGTTGTCTAATCAATTGCTTGATTGATTTTTCCCTTTCTCTTCTCCTACTCCATTGCTTAGGGGGGCAACCCCCCAGTTTTGTGCCGAGTTGCACCAGGTTTTTTTCAGCCTGTTTAGAAATTTTCTTACATGTAAGTAGGGCAGTGAACGGAGACAGGAGATAAAGAAGACTTTGAATTCTAGTACTGCCAGGAGCATGCCTGTGTGTGCATAGGTGAGCCTCTTTCCCACTCTGAACCACTGAGTCTCTTTTCTCAACTGTAAATCTGCTTTATAATACATCTTTAATTTATTTTAACCATAAACTTGCAGTCCAGAATATATGACTTGTGGTACAGTCACCTATAATATCTCGTACAGGGAAATATATGTGAATATAACACCTGGAGTTGTGTATATTGAAATGAGAATCATGATAATAGAGGGTTTCCAGCTATATGTACATTTATGTTTATTATGTTTAATATTTATTATTATGTTTATTTTTCTTTTTTCTTCCTCTTATTTTTTACTTTTTTTTTTCTTTTTTTTCTTCATATCCTTTTCTTTTAAAGGTGAAGGACTTGAAGAGGAGAACAAAATTAGTAACAACATAGTGATTGGCCTTTCTGCAACTGATGGTTTATCCAATATTGAGTCACTGTCACCAGCAGGGATCTACATCAGGGCTCCTGCCAGCCACATCAGGGTAAGAAGTTCTGGTATAAGACATAACATTTCTTTTCTAATCAAAGGTATCAGAAAGACACAGAGCTTCATTTATCTGGGAGATCACATACACAATATTTGTTTCTTGGCTGAGCTGTCAGAACTTGTGCTTGTGATGGGATATTGAAACAAGTGCATATTACAAAATAAATTATGTTCCTGGGTAAATTTATTACTGAGAATTTTGCTGTGTTGGAGTGGAATGGAATATTACAGTGAGAGAATTCATCCTGAGGTACTTTAAAATGTTGTTTTATTTTATAATGCTCACAGATTCAGAAAACTTGGAAAAAGTTTAGTCTCAGATTCTCTAGAATTTCTGTTATTATTAAAAAAAAAACCCCTCAATTTTAATAGACTGACTACAAAAACACTAAAATTCAGCAGCATCAATTACACCTCTGTCTGGATTTAAAATCACATTTCCCATACAGCTGAAGATTTACATTCCAGGATGAGAAAGAGAGTATGTTCCCTGTCCTATGAAAACGACATTGATTTTGAAAGACATGAAGGTTCTCTATTTTAAATGGTTATAAAACACCAGGTTTTTAAAGAGAACAGCCACACATCAAAAAATTGAGCTCAGAAAAAATACTTCTATTCACTAATTCTCTGATGCTTTCTCTTACTTCATACTCTTTTTTAGTCTTACATTTCAGAATAAAGAGTCACTTTTATGTGTTTCATGGAAAAATATGATTTTCATCCACTTCAAACCACTTTTCCTTCCCAACTATTTTAAGAAATTACATTGAAACTGACCTTTCTTATCACACTTTCAGCAGTGAAAAATGCATATTTTCATTTAAAAAATAATCCTAAGCTGTTCTATTGTTAACCCCCAGTAACCAAACCAATTAGCGTTTGTGAAGACCTAATCACCCCTGGGGTTTCTGCTCCATGAGGAAAGATTTTCACCTAAATTTGAAGGTGAAAAAGAGACCAACACATTTCCTATGTTTTTATGAAGACAGGAGCACTGAGAAAGGAGAACTTTTCTGCAATTCCCTCAAGGCCATATTTATCATTTTTAAGGCCATCAAATATGGTTTTAAAATACAACGACCAGACAGAATCATGAGAATTTCAGCTCCACTAAGCACAGAGTTTTGTACTGTCATGCACTGACTTACCCTGGAGCTGTTCACTCCATCGCCAGTGGCTCAGCTTTTGAAAAGGTTTGCTGCAATTACCTCCACAGGTTCCTGGGAACTGCCTGTGCTGGGTTTTCAGCACATTTATTCATCCCTCCCTGCTCACGTGAGTTTGCAGATATAAAGCTACAGCTGTGGCTGTGTACCCCAATATCAGGGGGTCGTTTCTGCTCTCCAGAGGTGTTCTGCTCCAGGCAGGGTAACAGATGGCCCTCAAATGGTTGCTGATGACCTTCATAATCTTAAGGAGTGGAATATTTGAGGAGTTGCAGCAGCAAAAGGAAAACTCGAAGAAGTAGCCCAGCTTAAAATTGTTATTAACTGCTCCTACTGTACAACAGGACCAAGCAGTGCTCAGGAAGGCAGCAAAGCACAAGGATATTGAGAGAAAAAGTCACATTTCTCCCTGGTAAAATAACTGGCGGCTTTTCCTTAGTGCAATAATAATCATTAAATTCCAGGGGTGCTGGTGCAACACCAGCATTATGATGCTGTAGTCTTAGCACCTTTTCTCTCATGAAAATTCTCAGATCAATGACTCAAGCTTTTTAGGTATTTATAATCCTAGTTTATTTCTTTTCAAACTTCCATTTGAAAGATGTAATGGGAAAGACTCATCTTCCACTTGTCTGGTTCTCAGGCCAGAACCTGAAATAAAAACTTTCCCAGTTTAGAATTTAATTTTAGGTGTTTGTCAGTCTTTTTGTTTATTGGTTTTGTGTTTGTTTTTTGTTTATTTTCAGATTTCCATCCTTTGGTTACTGGTTTTAACTTGGCTGCTATCTTTAAGGCAGGGACTGCAGAAAGCTCCAGGTCCAAGCTGTGTAACATCTTCTGTGCATGATGGGTTAAGCCTTTCCACAGTGAGACCTGCAGTAATGTTTTCATAACTAGTCAATTTACTTGGGAGCTTAAATTTGCATCGGTGGCTGAAGGGCTTAAATTTCCTTGAAATTCAGTGGTGGCCTAAACGGTGTGGAAATTGGGACAGAGCAGTCACTCAAACCTGAGCCTACAAAGACATTTGGAGACCCAATTCCCACTGGTTTCCATTTGACTTAAGCTCTTAAGTGCACTGGTGAATCAGGCTGTTAGACTAAATTTTATACTCAGACAGTATGAGTGCAAAATGATTATTACAAGGTTAGTATAATTTTTTTTAAACACAGTGGTAAGCCCAGGTTATCACTTTTTAGAGTCATGGACAATCTCATTTGCAGGCTGTTTTTTTGCCTTTTAAATGCTATCAGTGCAAGGAACTGAAGATGCTCCTCTGTGATTTTTTTTTTCACTGAAATATCCACCCTGTGTCCTTGGTTTTCTTTTTGTGTGCAGGAAAAATAATTCAAAAAGTGGGTTTTTATCTTTTTCTGTTGTCTCTCTTGAGCCTGGTGAGTTTTGGCCTTTTTGTTGTTCCAATCCATAAACATTCAATGCCCTGAAATGCCAGAGCCAGCATGCAGTGCTCATGCATAACAACATATGGACTGGGTTTAAGAAATCCAGCAAGAACCTCCCTTTCTTTTCTTGCCTTGGTGTTGAGGACTGGAAAACAGCTCAGATGAATGAATGGGGTGGAGCTCAGCTGGTGTGTCCGTGTCAGAGGAGTGACTGATTGTCACACTGTTGGTAAATGCATTTGTTTCCTCGTGTCACCCCATCCAGCCATTCTCCACAGCACCAAAGAGGTGAGGCTGCATCTGTCTGGCACCGTTTTCCCACTGTTCCATCCCTGCTGAGATCTTTTCCAAACAATCCTTTCCTGCAAAGTGGGCCCACACCAAAGCAGGCACATTGTGAGTACTCACTCACATCCTGCCCAACTCTCAAACTGTGAGAGTGGTGCTGGGAACACTGTCCAGAGCTTTAATGTCATCTTTAAGGTCAACAGTTTGAGTCCCAGCTATCTGAAAGAAATTAATGAAATATTTACACCAGCAGAGTTGTAACAGTTAAGAGACAATTAAAACCATCAGCCACTTGATTTTAGTGACTTGCAGTGCATACCTCCAGGTTTTTGGCATGCTCAGGGAGGTAATTTCTCTCTGGAATTTTGGTTGCATGGACATTTCCATTCGTAATATACTGACTTCCACAAAGAATTGATTTCCACACAAAATTCCTTGCTTGCCTAAAACCCCTGCCCTGCAGCCACGAGCTGGCTGAATAAATATGCAGTTTTTTTTTTTTTTTTTTCCTTTTCCTTATGAATCATCTGTAGAACGCACGATTGGAGTCGCAAGTAAAATATCCTGGAAATGATGTGACTGGACTGCAGAAGTGTTTTGTTAAAGAAAAAGGGTCTGTGGCTGCACTTTCAGAAAAAGCAGCAGTTTTACCAGGGGATAGAGCAAGCAGAGCTCTGGGTCTCAGTACTTTATTCCTTGACAGATGTCAGAGATCAGGACTGCAGGGAGCACACTTGGATGGGTCAGAAGAAAGTAATTGGTATATGGAGGGTTTCACCTCTAGGTCACCAGGCTCAGCTTTGATTTGGACCATCAGGGACCAAAAAGTCATTAGTATTTTAACAGTGTCCAGTGACCTATGAATGGGAGTGGTGGTGCCAGACCTGATCTTAGAGAACAAGCCCTCCTTAGAGCTGCAAGAAAGGCCATCTTAGACCCCCCTCAGAGAGCTACATACCTCTAGAGAACAATTAATTTTGTCTAAGGACAGACCAAAAGCACTGCCTTCTGCACATGCCTATGTCTTATTATTTTTTTTCCTAAAAATGGAGCTAAAATCTACCAGCCTGGACTTCAAACTTTCACACACCTAAGGCAGGTGAGAAGGACATGCACAGGTGCACACATGAAGACATTGCTATATGGGCACCACGACCCACACCCAACTAGGCTTGGCTGCTCTCCAAATTAAGCTGGCAAGAGCAGGTTTTTTGTCCTAGATTAGAAAAGTTCAGAACATACCCAATACAACTCATATAACCTACTTGATTCTGTAAGTACCAAACTCCTAATTTTAAGGCCAGTTAGACCTTATGTCAACTTATTTTTATTGTTTTATTATTTGCAACACAAATAATGTTACTCAAGTGCAGAATTTAGAATGCAATTTCTTTAAGAGATATTAAATGACAATAACTTACAGCACATCTTCCTATGGTTATTCACCTACCCTGTAAAAAATGATCCAAACCACATAATTTACCACAGGTGTAAGGAATTTTAATTGTTCAGTCACTGACATATCCTGAAGATGTTCTTTGCTTTCTCTTGACTTTTAGGAGTCTCACTCTTTCAATGCAAATATTTTCTATATTTCCTTATCCTGTGTTTGCTTTGGGAGATAAGAGAAATATCAAGACTGAGAAGGAAACCAATAAACTTGATTAGTTTGTGATTTACCTTTGTAATTAGTTTGTGATTTACTTTTTATTCCTGACATTTTCATATATAGAAAAGAGTTTATAGACGTAAGTTTTCAACACATTTTTTTCTTACCTACTTCTTGAAGATTTGTGACAACAGTATTTTTCTGCCATTTGTCTCTATTGCTTGGCCAATCCTCCATGTCTGGTTTAAAAAAAAATATGTTTACAACTGGCCCAAGGTCAAAGTGAAAACAGAACAGGACAGGGGACACAGAAATGAGGTCCAAGTCTCCACCAGCCAATTTACCAGAATTTGAATGGATCACAGCTGGGATTTTCATTTTTGTGTTTTTAAATTGATTTTAATTTCCAGAAATCTGTGCTAACATTATTTTCATAGTCACATGTTCCTCTCTACAGGGTAACACAGTGTGTGGTGCTGGGTATGGCTATTTCTTTCATCTCTCCCCTGAGGGACCATCCAAAGTGCCTCTCCTGTCCTTCAGTGAGAACACAGCTCACTCCTGCACAAGGTACTTGGGGAGTTTGGTTAAGGAGATTTGCCTTCAGGAAATGGTTGTGCCATCTATAATTGCAGTGGTGGGCAGAAAAGGCCTTGCCCCTCTTTTCAGGACTTTCCCCCCCCAGTTTTGCACCCTCTTTCAGGCCCTTGTCTCTTGCAAGCAGAGTTGTCTGGAGCAGGGCAGGATCTGGATCAGGAGCAGATTGTGGGAGGTGTCCCTGCCCATGGCAGGGTGGTGGAACAAGATGATCTCTAAGGTCCCTTCCAACACTCCCTGATTCCATGGTTCTGTGACAATTCATGCAGCAATTGTTCCTTTAGTATCCAGGAATAGCTACTGACAAAAGTTTTAACCAGTACTTCCCTAAAACAGAAAGAGAACTGGAGAAAGAATATTAAAAAATAACATTGTACTGAAAATCAGTGGTTGAGGTGACATGAATTTTAATCTGGATATTAATCTGGATTTTAAATCTCTGAGAAGGTCAAACCTAGTGCTGCATTCAGGAATGCATACATTTGGGCTGTAATCCAAGTTAACTGAATCCAAGATAAAGAAGAGCTTTACCTGTCCAGATTCAAGTCAGGCTTACCTAAAAGTGACACTGGCTGAAAACTCATGAGCATGGGGGGATGTTTTGTAGTGAGAACCTCTCAATGGCACTGCACACTCCTTTTCAGCTCTGATAGGTCTAACACTGAAAACTTGTGACTTTGCTTTTAAGAAATCAAGTCTAATGCAGACAACTGTTACAGATTTAAGGTTTTAGATATCAAAATGATGAATAGAAAAATCTGCTTACCGGTACATGAACTGCAAAGGAACAGTCTCCATGGCTTTCTCTCCTAAACAGGCATGGGTTGCTGGTATACCCAGAGTATTTGCCAGACAGTCGTGTTCAGTTCAACAACTTCACAGCCTGGAGCTGCCAAGGGGGAGCACAGGTAGGTTTGTCCCCACTGCCTGCTGTGCTGCTCAGGATCTTTCCAAGTCACCAGTCCCACCTCCACACTTGATTGTCTAAAAGCTCTTGTGCTTCTATGTCCATGTCCCTCATCTGGAAGCTCCTGTTTTAATGAAAGATCCAGAAATTTGATTTGTGTGAATTCTTTTTACTACAGATTCAGTGCTACTTTCACCGGCTGGTGTTCTCTGTAATCATCTAGCATCTGTCTGCCACTGCAATCATGGAATTTTAGAATGGTTTGGGTTGGAAGGGACCTTAAAATCCATCTCATTCCAACCTCCCTGCCATGGACAGGGACACCTTCCATTAGATCATGTTGCCAAATAAAACATTCTCCAAGTATATCTGAGCTGTTCATGAAGATTGCAATAGGTAGATATATTACCTTTATAGAACTGATGGTTTCCATGGGATTATTTTTTATTCTTCTTATAATTTTGCACTTTTTATTTATTTGTATTTGTCTAGCTTTGTTCTCCAGCTAATATGATTCACTATTAATTAATCTGATTTTCAAAAGACACACCACCCTTTATTATGTCATATTTTTTCCCATACTCACAGTTTGGAGCCTGTGATCCTGTTAATTCCTGCCTGATGACCTGAACAGTTTGTATGTGTTTCTCTGTAAGGTTTTATAGCCTCACCCATCTCTGTGACTCTTCCTCTGAAGGTGTCCAATTTTTCAGTGTGATTTTTCAGGCTGATGTGTTCCCTCTCTGGAAAGGCTATTTGTATGAAAAGAAGTAAAAAGGTGATTTGCAGTTTTGTTGTTGTTCTAGGTTTGTTTTCTCTGCATAACTTGTAATTTCTTTGTATGTGGCTGCCCTAGAATACACAAATAACTAAGTTTATTCTGCTTTTTTCCATGGGCTCCCTTTAGAAACAATCCTCTTTCTTTTAGGTGCCCCATTCCAGAAGTGTTCAAGGCTGGGCTGAATGGGGCTTGGAGCAACCTGGGATAGTGGAAGGTGTCAGTGCCCATGGCATGGGTTGGAATGAAATTGTCTTTAAGGCTTCTTCTAACCTAAACCATTATATTATTTGATGATGATATCTATTTTTATTATTTTATTTTCCTTTCATGTAGATTTTCAGTAGCAGGAACCTTGAACTCCAGCATTTATGGATTTCTGCTTGCAAAGATTTTGGCATTGACATTGTGGAAAGCCTGGGAAACACCTCTGTGTCTGATAGTGTTTTAAATGGACACCTTGGGCAAAAGGTAAGAACTGCAAGAAATTTCAATGTCTCTTTAAGTCTCACAGCAACGTTTCAATAGGGATTTGCAGAAATTAGAAAGGAACCTAGAGAACAGCACCTGCTCCATGGCAGATTGGGAAAAACTTGGATTTTAAACAGGTTATAAGGGAATGCCTTCAAGTTACACCAGTAAAGGTTTAGACTGGATTTTGGGGAAAATATCTTTGCTGAAAGGCTTTCAAATGTTGGGACAGACAGCCTAGGGCAGTAGTGGAATTACTTGGAGTGTTTTAAAAACCATGTAAATGCTGGCACTTTGGGACACTGTTTAGTGTTGGCCTTGGCAGTGTTGGGTTGATGGTTGGGCTCCATGGTCTTAGAGGGCTTTTCCAACCAAAACAGTTCTACAGGTTTTTGGGTTTTTTTTTTTCAAACATCTTTTCTTTACAGCATGGAAGTTTTTGAGATTTTTTTTAAGCATATTTGAAACAAGGACTCTGATTTTTCTGTTTTCATTAGAAACTACTATAAAATTTCACACTATAAAGCATAATCCTATATATTCTTTCTTAAAAAAAATTCAAAAAGTGAAAGCAAACACAAAAAGCTGAAGGGTCTTTCTTAAAAAAATTCAAAAAGTGAAAACAAACACAAAAAGCTGAAGGGTCTTAGCAAGACAAGTGCAAATCTTTTCCTACTCATATTTTTTTCCAGTATTGATATGGTCTAAGAAAAATCTTGGAATTTCACCAAACCTGACTTTTTGAGAGGCATCATAATTTTTCTTTAATCAAGCTTTTCTAACACAAATGCCTGTACACCTTTTGCATTTAGCACCATTTAACTATGCACAAGTGGATTTAGTTTAGTGATTTGAGAATACTGAGGGGGAACACCAGCTCTGGTTTCCTCTGCTCTCTCTCTCTCAGCATCATTGGTCCACCTGGAACACAGAGTGTTACTTTTTACTTGAGAATGAAAAATACTGACAAAATGTAATTTTATTTATGCAGTAAATACGTTCTTCTTCCACTATTTCTTTAGGCAGCTGGACGAAGTCCTTTGGGTGCTACCAGGTTGTTAACAGATTAATAACATGGATAACAATGGAATTTTAGTTACAACTGGCCGCAGATGCTTGTTCATGATTTTGAGGTCTTTTTTTTTCCCCTGCTCAATTTTCTATTGTTGTTCATTAAATTAATTTTCTTTCTGACTGGCAGAAAAAAAAAAGTATTTTAAATGAGTTTTCTTTAGAAGCTCACAGAAAGGAACCTCCTTAGCAGGTCTATTTTAAGTAGATGGTTCAGATAAAATTCTGGCTTCACTGTCCAGCCTTGTAGTGTCCCAGGGATGTCCCAGTGAATTTCTCTGACACCAAGGGGTGGATGTCTTTGTTTTTGCTTTGCAGGATCCATGGGAAGACTCCAGTGTTGTTCTTGCTGAGAGATTTAGAGGTGCTCACGCTGTGCCTTGTTTCTTGCAGTACCTCAAGGGGGGGATTATCTTTGATTATCTCATGATAAGAGCCTCCTTGTCATAATTTACATCTTAATGTATGTAATTCTCCCTTTAATAATGACGTCTCTTTACTATCAATTAAAACTTTATGACATTAATTTAATGGGAACCTTGGATATTCCTCTCTGTTAGCCCTTCCTCTTTTTGGAAAAAAGTGTTTTTAAAACAAAGTTGATTTCTGGAAATATCAGGGCATTGAAAAGTTGGGGCTTTGACCCATTGAAACATTAGTGACAGGGCTAAATCCAGGATTGGCAAAAGCCAAGTGAAAGATTTTTTTTAACTTCCAAGAAATTCAGAAACCCTCCTCCATATTCCCATTAAGCAGCTCTGTCTTTGTGGGACCATTTAAGTAGAAGCATTTCATCCTGGAAAATCAAGAGTTCTGAGACACACAAGGGAGAATTATTGTCTCACACTGGTCTATTTGCTATTTGTTTAAATAAAATAATTAATTTAAAAATATAGAAAATTGGGTGGGATGGAAGAACCAGTAATGTAAGAAAAAAGCCAATAGAGACTTTCTGAGCAATTTGTTACCAGAAACAAGGGATTTCTGCTTAGCAGTGACTTGGAATAGGAGGGCCCAAGGACCAGGACTGTCAATCCTGATGTTTTGGCTTCAGAATAAAACAGCTGATGGAAGTACTGTGTCTCACAAAGATTAAAGATAGCACCTTCTCTTTGAAGTAATAATCTGCTTATAAGAGTCCATTACATTCTTTCTTTTCGATTGCAGGTGTTTTCACATAGGGTGGATTTTTTGATTGATTCTTTACTATGGCTTCTGAGATATATTCTACAAGTATTCACTGGCCTCAGAAACAGGATCACAGACTCCTGCCAGCCCTTCTTCCTCCAGGCTGCTCACTAACTCTAAGTATATCTTTATTTCCAGCCTGTTTCCAAGACAGTTGGGCAGAGGGTTGTACACTTTCACTCTGCTGTGGACTACAATCACCCCAAAATCCAGTTTGTTGATTGTGTTTTTCATCTCCTGTGGCTTTTGTTCTTCCTTTCTGTCTTTTTAAGTTCTAATAGACCCTGAAGTCCTCTAGAGCTTTTCAGAGAGCCTGGCTTAAGTGTGTCCCCATGCCAAATCACACAAAATCCCTTTGAATTTCAGTGCTCAGATTTTTCTTAGAACAGAAATAAGAATGGTCATCTTTGCAGAGTAGGAAAAATTCCCACTTGCTGGACAGAAAAGGCAAAGTGAAATGGGGATGTAAAAATCCACTCATTGTGGCTTTTAGGTGGATTCTTTCTTCCTAGGGAATGTCCAATCATAACTACTACGCCACAACTCAAACAAAGGGCAACAAGCTGCCCTTAAAAGCGATGCCATCACCTGCTTTGAGTGGGGAATTAGATGGGTGTTGTCAGAATTTGCCAAACAATGGCTTACATCTGTCCTTTAAACTCCACAATTATGGGCAGTCACACTCTTGCATTCCCGGCTGCTGCATCCTGGATGCTCCATTTCTGGAAATGTTCATGGCCAGGTTAGACAGGACTTGAAGCAACCTGGTCTTTTGGAAGATGTCCCTGCCATGGCAGGGGATTAGAATGAGGTGACCTTTATGGTCCTTTGCGACCCAAACCATTCTAGGACTCCATGATTCACATGGTGATGTTTCCTTCATTTCTTCACTTCAGGATAGGACCTGTATGTCTGCAGGACTAAGGACTCCCAAAAGATACCAGCTCCTCATCTCCCACACAGCTTTCAGGAACTTTGATGTGAACACTTGCACAGCGATCAGGACTTGTTCTGGCTGTTACCAAGGGCAGGGTGAGTCTGATTTATATTTATTTCCCAGAATTCCCAAATCCCTAGCTTCCCCCTGCCATTACAAGTTCATAATTTCCACAGCTGACCATTGATAATTCCTCTGCACAGGCTGAGATTTTAGGTTCTCCCCAGTCTTTCTGGATATGGCTTCACCACTCAGTTGAAGCCACATATTGCATTTATTTTAAGACAAATGTGGCCTGATTTTTGCCCTGATACAGTTTTCTCAGTGGAAATGGGTTTTATACTCTGCCTTGTTTCTGCATCTTTATTTTGAGAGGTAAAATTTCAAGAGTGATGATTTCTTTAAAAGCTGTGACACCACCTCACAGAATTCCACCAAACTGCTTACCGGCCTAAACCTGAGGTGAATTTGCCTAAGATAATGTGTAAACTAAGCATCCTTCTGAGCTTTGAAGAGGTACTCAAAGGCTCTTTGAAGAATGTTCCAACTGCAATTGCCTTTTATATTGTAATAAAATGTATTTATATATAGATGAAGACTGTCCTACAATAACATAGAAGAGGATTTCAGGAGATGAGATCAAAGGACAGGAGGAATAGTCAAATTTGGCTTAGTCAGGCTAAAACTGGTTTTAGGACAGTCAAATAGTAACCCATGTGTTGTAGGGCACTCCTGCCAAAGCTGACTTGTTACAGTCCATGGGGCAATGGTTTTCTGACATTTCTGTAAATATTAATGTGCTCATAAACTCTAGCCTGCATGAATATTCATCTTTTTTGTAGCTATCTATGTTTCAGTAGTGAAAAAATCCTCCAGACTCACTTTTCAGGCTAGGCTTTATTCTGCCAGGTGCTGCACATATGCAGAAGAGTCAAGTGCATTTACACCATGTACTCACCTCTAAAAAAAAGGCAGACAGAATCTATAAGTGTCACTTTAATTTTGGCTGTGGGGCCTCTGAATAAATGTTTGAAGTCACTGAGGAGATGCTGGTAGGGCCAGGAGCAGCACCTGGATCAGGCATGTCTGAACCAGTCGCAGCCGGGTACTGGCAGGTTTGGTCTGGTACAGCAATAGCTATTCCTACAGCCATCTCCATTTATTTTCCTGGATCTCCTCATTTTTGTTGACCCATCAGACATTTTTCCAAAGGCAAGGTGGAATGAAGTTGGTCTCTTTTCCTCCAGAGAGTTGTCTTCAGGCCCATTACATGAGGTGACCATTTTGTTTTTTTGACGTGCTTCTTGTCACCCGCAGGTGGGTTTACAGTGACAGCTGAACATCTGAAATTCACCAATTCCCCTTTCCAAGTGTCCTTCCCCTTTCCTCACGCTGCCATCCTTGAGGACCTTGATGGCTCCACCACGGGACAGAAGGGAAGTCACATCCTGCCTTCCACAGATATCCTGGCAGCATCTTGCACAGCCAGTGCCAACTTCAGCCAAGCTTCTGGTGGCAGCATCTGTGACAGTGACCTTGTTTTCCACCGTATGGATCTTCATTTGTAAGTAATTGTTCCACCTCCCAAAATACAGTGTGGGTTTTGCTTCTGTGTGTTATTCTGATATTGCTGCTGGTCTGAGCTCAGTGCCAGGACTGCTGCCTCTCTGCTTGGTCCTAAACTAGGTCTAAAGCCTGGGCAGTGGCATCTCTTAATCTGCTGTGCTGTCTCCCATGGCCTGTCACTCCATGGCTATCACTGTCATATTTTCTGGAAAAATCCCCTTGCCCAGGATTCTTCTCCTGTGAAGCTGAGAAACCTCAGAAAAAAAGGAAAACAATATCATCCCACTTGCTTCTCCTGTGTTTTGCTGCTTTGGAATGTGGTTGGAGATTGTTTATCCAACATGTGAATTGTTTTTACTTAATGACCAATCACGGTCCAGCTGTGTTGGGACTCTGGAGAGAGTCACAGGTTTTTAATTATTATCTTATTAAACCTTCTGTCTGTATCCTTTCTCTCTTCTTTAGTATAGTTTAGTATAGTATTCTTTAATATAATATAGTAACATAAAATAATAAATTAGCCTTCTAAGAACATGGAGTCAGATTCCTCATTTCCTTCCTGCCACGGGGACCCCAGAAAATACCACACAATGCATGGCAGAAGGACAAGGATCTCCTGGAGATGCTGTGTCAGATCTGGCATTCACACTGAAGTATTTGATAGCTTGGGAAATTAAAAAGAGCTCTAATAATAATCCAGTCCTGGGGTATAGCCAGGTTGTTCCCATCAGCCTTGGTGGCTGTACAGCTCCCAGTTCTGTCCCAGTTCACTTGTCTCCCCAAGCTGGAATTTCCCCTGCCATTTACCAGCTGGCAGCTGACAGTATCCAGTGGGGGAATGCTGTTCAGCCAAGAACTGCCAACACTTTTATCACCCAGGAAGGACACTTCCAAATTTCTGACATAATAAAAAGGGTGAAAATGATTTTTAGAGATCTAAACATCACTCCTGCTTTTCTTCCATGATCATCTTCCCTTCCCAGTCCCCTGCTCAGTATTTCACTCTCCTTTTGAAGTAAAAATCTGAACAATTATCCATATTTTGCTGTCTCAGGTTAGTAGTACACAGGCAGAAATCCTGAAGTGCTCTGTCAGAGGGCTGTTAATTATTCATGTCTAGCTCATAATTAATGTTTGAGAAGTAGAAGGGAGAAAACCCCAACCCCTTCCCAAACAGGAAAAAAACTAATCAGCTTTTCCATTGAAGGAGAAAACTGTGAGACTTTGAGTTACCTGGAGGCTTTGCATGTGGTTACTGTATCTCGTAATGAAAGCAAAAGTCTGCAAAAATTTAAGAGCTTGCAGTCATTCATATGTAACTAAAAGAATCCTGGGTAGAAGGCAAAATAAAACTGTGCTTGGTATTTTTCCTAAGCAGTTAACCTTGAGGTCTTGGGGAAATTAATTCCCTTTCTAGTCTCTGTTTACCTTGATGAAATGAACTGCAAGATCTTTGGGCTGATGCTGTGTGGGTGGATGGAGCTTCTCCAAATGTTGCCTGTAGAGTGATTTGGGTCCTTTTGGGTACTGCCACAATGTAATTGTTAATGATTCATGGCAGTTCATGTATTTAATACATCTTGTTCCTCCTGTTATCAAAAGGTGGGTAAAGAACAAGCACAAGCAGTTTATCCGCACCATTGCTGTTAACTCTGGAAGACTTTACCAAACCTAAATGACCAGACCTAAACTGCATGAGAATTTCCCTGGAAGTGCTCAAGACTGGGTTAGACAGGGATTGGTGCAACCTGGTCTAGTAGAAGGTGTCTCTCCCCATGGCAGGGGGTGGGAACTAAATGAGCTTTAAGGTCCCTTTCAATCTAAATAGTTTCAGGATTTGATGATTAGCCATATCAATGACTTCTCAATTAAGGTTTTATTTAAAGCAATATATATTCAGCTTCTTTATTATTCATCGGCATGAGCTGGGAGTCAATTTATGTAAAAGATCCTTGGCAGTCTGAGAAGAAGAAGCCAGCTGTTAGCCTGGCCTCCTGTGTACTCAGCAGAGTAACCCCAGGGACCGTGAGCATCCTCTCTGTGCTGCTTCCAGATCCTCTCTCCTCAGCAGCTCCCAGCAGCCAAATCACTGTCATGTGAAGTTGAAATACTGTCAGAACCAGTCAAATGAGGGTGGTGAGTCAGGGAGGCTTTGTTCAGATAGATAGAGCTCCAAAAGGAACCTGGGAGAGGACCAGGATGGGGAATAAAAGAAGCTGGAGGGGATGAAGAGTAAAAGTCAATAAAATATCTACACCATGACCAGAGGATGAGGGGTTGGGAGGTGGAGAATGGATGAATTTTATCCAGATGTGTTTGGGGAGTGTTTGCAATAAAAAAGGAATAGTTTAGGATTAATACAGCAAAACATGACTAGGAGCAATTGGCAGAGGTTGAGTAAAGAGAATAAAGATAGGTGAGTGACAGGAAAAAAATTCTTAACAAGTTCCTCTTGGATCCATCTCACCTCAATGAAAAGACAAAAGCACTGTTGCTTGGCTCTCTTTAGTTTCTGACAAGAAAAGAGTTAAAAATCTCTCTGGAAGAAATCTTTCTATTATCCTCTACCAGGCTATGGAATATGAGACCTGTCAGGTCTGCTGCATGAATTTTCTGTGCTCCTCAAAAAAAAAAGCATGAGACGCTTGAGATAGTGGGTTTTTTCACTTATCCTGGATTTCAGGAATGGTATTCTGGCTCCAAAAATTTTGAAGGTTGAGGCAAATAATGGATTTTAAGAGGGGAGACCTAGTATGGCACCCTCTATCTCAGCAACCTCAGGATCATACCCTGACCCTGAGAGCAACTGGCAAGGATTGGACATGGCCATATTTTTAACCATTTCAGTCTCTAAAAAATCAGGGATGTTGCATCAGCACTAATCTTTAGGGAAAATCCCCTGCTTGGGAGCTGTCAGGGATAGGGCTGTTTGGTGCCAGCTAAAAGAATGTCTGGAACAATTTCAATTATTTATGATACAATGTGGGCAATTGACTGTTTATCTTTGTGCTGTTTAATTTACCAGGATGCATGTGCTGTATTGACACTTTTCCCCAAAATAATCTGCGTGTTTGGGAGAAAATGAGTGTTTTGTTAGAGAAAAACTATGGAAGCTCTTTTCTGAAAAGGAGAACTACTATCTTGAACATTTTGTGACTCTCTGTCCTGAACTACTTCACTCAACAACTTCCAGGGAAATGGGGATCCATTTCCAAGCTAACGCTGCTGTAACAAAACCCTTCTTCACAAAGTCCAGTTGAAAGTTAAGCTAATGTGTCACGTAAGCACACTTTAAAGAGGGGTTTTATGTCTTTTAAAAATGTAATTGGAGCTTATAAAAGTCTTTATAAATTTATATGTGAGAAAGTTATTGAGTAGTCTGAAGCACAGCTTATGCTATGGCACAGCACAGCATGGCTGCAGGCTAGAAACGGCTGCTCCAAATGCCACCGCTACCCATATTATCATGAAACTATGAATCTCTATTAATATTAAAACAAATTTTCATTAAAAAATTGTCATAACATGATTAAGTGACTTTCAAAGTTTCTTCACATTATGCATAATTTTTACAAGAGGAGAGCATTAGAATAATCTGCAGCCTGGCAGCCCCTTGCGGCGAAGGGTACTCCAAACACGCGGTGGCTGCGCCTGCCAAAAGGGAGTTTCCCTCTTGGTCCCTCTAATTTGCTTTCCTTTTCTCTCTGGGGAAGCAGTAGATTTTGCTTTGCTTTACTTGGACTTGCTCAGCACCAGTCTTATAGTTCAAGCCTTTTATTGTCTCCCTCTTCTGCTGCAGAGCAAGAGATTACCTTTTTAGGTTTCATTCCTAAATCAGCTCTAACATCCTCTCTGTGTGATGCACTTCTGCTGCAAACCCAGCCACTGCTGATGGGTTGGTGTCCCCCTACCTCCGTGTCTTTGAATTGTGAAGAAATTTCAGGTGGTTACTCTAGTTTTGCTTTTCCTTTGATATTTACTCTCTGTGTTGCCTTCAGCTGAACACCCCCCTGCTGTGAAACACCCTGACAACCACAATTCTTCTCTAAATGTCCTCAGTCACTCTCTGGCCATGTGTCCCCGCCACTCAGGGAGCAGCTTACATGGTCACTTGTCACCATAACCCATCCTCTGAGGCTCCTGTGATGTAACATGGAAGGCAAATATTAAATTATTGACTGCTCAGTTACCAACTCCTCAGCTCAGCTTTAGAGAATCAGCTTTTACTCTGCTGCATTTCTGGCATTTCAGACACCCCACCAAGAGAAATTTGTTTCCCAGTGGATGACACCTTTCCATTCACCCTGCAGTCAGGGGTATGGGCAGCAAAGACAGATCCTGCACAGTGTTATGAGTATGAAAGACAAGATGTTTCTTCAAGCCTTCCCCCTCAGCTTGACCATCATCTGAGGTATTTCTAAGTGCAGGGAGATAAATTTAACATTGAGGCAACATTTGCTGGCCCTAAGCTTTCTTTCCTGGCAAGGAGAAATCTGACAAGTCTGTTGTATGCTTCTTATGGCCTGGATAGATCAGAGCCAGGTGCATCAGCTGGGGCTCCCTGTAATAACCAACATATTGATCCTAAAATCACAGAATAGTTTGGGTTAGAAGGGACCTTAAAGATAATTTCATTCCACCCTCTGCCATGGGCAGGGACACCTTCCACTACCCCAGGTTGTTCCAAGCCCCATCCAACCTGGCATTGGACACTTCCAGGGACTCTTCAGAGCTCTGCCTGATGTGGTAAAAGAAGAGTGAACAAGCAGTCCTCCTCTGGTGTTTGCCATGCTCACACTGCAGACATTTGAACTGTTTGTTTACCAACCACTTTCCAGCTCAGGATTTCTGTCTGATTTTCATTTTCCTGAAAATATCAGCTTGTAAACTTAGGATCTGGGGAAATGTTTTAAGAACATGGGGGATTTTGGAAGGCAGAGGTAGCAAACTGAAATTCTACTCTGAAGGAATCCATCTTGTCAGTCACAACCCTTTCTATTCCTGGGAAACCATCTCAATTCTTCTTTTACTTACAATTCAGCCCATGATGGTGACTGAAGATCAGGGTCAAAGATCTGGTAATTTCCTAAAAGACTCATGCATGAAAAAAATCACTGCTACTAAGGATTCATAATAAAAGACAGATTTGAATAATGAGCTTGGTATCTCAACAAAGATACACACATTTACTGAAAACAGCTGAAAATTCTTAGTTCTTGGCAATTAAAATAAAGTGAACTGGTCTGGGGCCCAAGATTAAACCTGTAAAGGGTTTGATATGGTTATAATTTTGAATTAGCCTCCCTTTGGCCAACAATAAACATGGACTCTTGATATAAACATTTGGTGTCCCATTTGAAGTTCAATGCTAAATTGTTTCCTGTTTTTGAAGAGGGATAATCATAATGGATTATTACACAAACAGAAAGCATTTAGAGCTAAACAGAGTGCCTGCCTTCATACACACAGATATGGACCCTTAGGATAAATAAGTTAATGGTAAACATAAACAGGAGAGTTAATATTTGTTCTACTCCATGTTGTTGATTGGCTTAACAAATCCTTTGTGGCCCATATCTGTCGAGCAGTTCTGCACAATGCATTTGAGCTAAATTATATAACAGTTTATACAGTCACAATTGGTGAATTGTGGCTCAGACTGTAAAGCCCTATCCTGTAATCCTGCCATATTTCTAAAGCAAATTGCTCCTTAATTGAAACCTGCTTCAATATAAAAAATACAGTCTTCACAATGAGTCATCCTTTTTTCCCCCCTTACAGTTTGCAAAGGCTTCCAGCAGTTTAAAGGGAGGGTTAATTTTGCATTAAGACCATTGCCTCCTAGTTTCTTTCAAATAAAGCCAGGAGAAGTTCAGGGGAAGGCTCTCCTCTGATAATGAAGCTCTCTACGTTAATGATGCGTGCAGGCTCCCTCGGATCCTCTGAATTAGAAGTACTTGTGTGTGCCAGTGCTCTTCTACTTCATCAGCATTAAAGAGAGGTAGATTGGTGGCTATTTAGGGCACAGTGAAATCACTGGCTATTTAGGGCAAATGGAAATGGTGCTAATTGTGGCTGGCAATTCCATTAGTAGAGTACTTCCATTTTGGTGCCTTTTTGGCATGGAGGTGAAAAAACAACACACTGACATCCTTTCAAGGGGGATGTATCAGGCTTATTGTGTCCTTGCACCAGTTAACTTGTACACTGAGCTGAGAAGCTTTCTAGGTTCCCCAAATTTTTGTTTTGGTGGTGGGCAGCCTGTCGGGAGTCGGAAATGAATTTATGGGTGGCAACACCTCAAGCAACTCATGTAAAAGGCAAGGACACAACATTCCAGGTCAAGAAAACCCTAGAGATTCCAGGCCATAAGGTATCTCCTGCTCCTTTTCCTTCCTGGGTCAGGAACATGAGCCAGGTGAGCCCAAGTGGGCAAGAGGCCAAAGGCACCTGGGCTGTCCCAGCACTGGTGTGTCCAGCAGGACCAGGGCAGAGCCTGTCCCCTGTGCTGGCACTGCTGGGGCACCTCCAGCCATGGGGACAGCTCTGGCACCCTCATGACATGAGGGACATTGAGGGGCTGGAGCGTGTCCAGGGAAGGGAACAGAGCTGGGGAAGGGGCTGGAGCACCAGGAGGGGCTGAGGGAGCTGGGAAAGGGGCTCAGCCTGGAGAAAAGGAGGCTCAGGGGGGACCTTGTGGCTCTGCACAACTCCCTGACAGGAGGGGACAGCCATGGGGTATGGGGGTGTTGTCAGGCTTTGCTCCTAGGGAACAAGGCACAGGACAAGAGTACTGGGCCCCAAGATGCACCAGGAGAGGTTTAGATTGAATATTAAAAAGAATTTCCCCATGAAAAAGGAGATCAGGCATTGAAATGGGCTTTGTGGGGCAATGATGCTCATAACTCTCTAAAAACAGAGTTAAGTCTCTATGCCTGGAGGGATTTAAAACACATGTAAATGTGGCATTTTGGGACATGGTTTAGAGGTGGCCTTGGCAGTACTGGGTTAATGGTTGGACTCTATAATCTCAGAGGTCTTTTCAAACTTAAATGATTCTATGACTCTATAACTTGTCTGTTATAAGTAGACACCCAGGAAAATATGTATTTGACTTAACTGTAGCCATCTGGAACTTCACTATACAGTTTAAGATATTTATTTGGGGTCTTCTAAATATTGGTCTCCAACATAAATGGATTCACGGTTAATTCACTAGTTAGTGATTTCATATTCCCATTCACTAGCTATTGGATCTACATGCCTGGTGTGGAATTGCCACCTAACCTTCTAACAGTTCAGACTTGTATCCCAGCAGGATTGTCCCTTCCAAGCTTTCTACTCTATCTTTACTTCTCCTGGAAGTACTGGGGAGAGTCCCTCAGTAAAAGTGATTCAAGCTGTTCTCTTCAGAGCTCTCCAGCGATGAAAATTAAAATAAATAAAGAGTAAAACCATGTGAATTTATGCTGCAGGGAGGATGGGTCTGAGTCTCTGTCACTTGCTGTGACATTGGGCATCTTTGCAACTCCATAAGGCTCCTTCTGATGTGCAAGAGAGTTCTGCCTTATGTGTGGTGTTCTTCTGCTGATAAAATACCTGTACAGGTGCTGATAGCTGTGGCAATAATGTGCTTGTTGTCATTTACTTGCTTAATTAGCAGCCTAATATCCTGGTCCAGTTAATGCCCATAACAGGAGGTTTATTAGTGGTACAAAAGCTGTTTAAGCCTTATAAACTCCTTCCAGTTTCATTGGTCTGCCAATATCTTCTGGTTGAGTGATTCTTTGCTGATTCACACTTCGCTTTGCCACTGCTGTTTCTCAGCTAAATGTTTCTGGGTAACCAGAAAGTGATTTGACAAAGTGACAGACACTAGAATAACAACAACAAAAAAGGGAAAAAAAGAGAAAAAAAAAACCCCAAAAATGGAGCTGATTTTAAAAGAGGAAAGAAAAATACATCTGGGATGACTGCTCTGGTGATTTTGCATCATCTCCAAAGCACTTGGGGAAAATAAAAAACAACAAACCAACCAAAAATTGCAAATACAGGCAAATTGCAGGATGACACAAGTTTTAGCACTGTCTTGGGTTAGTAAGCCATATCCAGTCTGAGAGGTTAGATAATATGCTGAGATGTGTAGTTGTAAGATAATGCTTCAAATATTGAGAAAAATTATTCAAGGGATGCTTAAAAGAAGGGATTTTTTAAGCTTATTGTCAACTCAAATGCCAAAACTGAGAGGAGTCTACTGCAACCTTTAATCTAAAGGGTTTATGACTCCTCATGATATCAGTGCTAATGTTGATCTGCTCAGTAAGGGATTTTTCCCCTGAATAGACTGCTCAGAAATTAGGAGTGCCAAGTTCTAGTGAAAAAGGGGGTTGAGTTCTCATTTGGATGCTCATAAGAACTGCTGTACTAAAAGTTCACCCATTTTGTGAAGGATTTAATCAGTCCTGAGCAGCCCCAGCTGTGACTGCAGGCAGAGAACAGCTCTTGGAATTACACAGGACTTTTATTGAAACTTTTGACCACTTTTGACCAAATGGGAGTGAATAATCACAGAATCACAGAATGGTTTGGGTGGGAAGGGACCCTAAATATCACCTCATTCCAGCCCCCTGCCATGGGCAGGGACACCTTCCACTAGACCAGGTTACTCCAAACCCCACCCAGCCTGGACTGAGGCTAATAAGAAGACTCCACCAAATTTCATGAAGATCCTAAAAGCTGAACCTGAGGCCCTGAGTCTGGCAGAGGGAAAATATTCTGACAATGTACAAGCTGGTACCCTGGCTGTTACATCTGCTCTGCTCTCTTCCTCTTCCTTTACTCCTACATGCTGTGTCTCTCTTTTCCTTCTCCTTTTACAGCAATTGGGGCAAAATATTGTTTCTTATGGCATTTATAAAGAATTACAAAAGTGGAGAAACATTTTAAGAGAGATCCAGCACAGCTGCTGTAATTCAAATAAAAATAGAACTTACAGGTTGCAAAATAACAGAGTTCAATGTAAAAATGTAACTTTTTTTTTCTTTTCCTGCAGAAAAGAGGCTCCAGACATTCCCTATAATTTAACTGTGACTGACAGTAAGAATAAGTCAAACACAGTCAATTATGTCCCTGACACTTTATCAAACCTGTATGGCTGGATGGTTCTTCTCTTGGATAAAGAGACTTACACGTTGACATTTGACAACCCTTTGGTCAGCAAACAGCTCCAGGTAACACGGGAAGGTTTTATAATTTCAAAATGGTATCTGGAAGAGATAACCATGCTTTCATCTCTTTGGATGAACAGAGAGAAATAAAATAGAGTTAAGTGCACAAAGTCTCTCTGTATTTATAGGCTTAGATAAGGTGACTGATAAGCTCTCTCTTATCTCTTAGATAAGATCTCAGTAGTCACCTGGAGCAGGAAGGTCGTGGAATCATGGAATGGTTTGGGTTGGAAAGGACCTTAAAGCTCATCCAGTTCCAACCCCTGCCATAGGCAGGGACACCTTCCACTAGACCAGGTTGCTCTAAGCCCCATCCCACTTGGCCATGGACACTTGATGATTTTGCATATCTCAGGTGAAAGTTCAGTGTGGTGCTTAGGAACTACAGGATTTTTACTGCCTTAAGATGTGTTGAAGCACAGTTTTCAGAAGACATTGATCCTCCTCACCTTTCAAAGGTGATGAGGGGAGTTGATTTTTTCTCTGCATTTACCATCACCTCCTGCTTAGTTTTGCATCTCTTTTCCTGTTTTCAACACATTTTGCCTGTGAGGAGCACCTTCCTCTTTACCCCTTGATGCTGCACTCCATGGAGCTCTAATCACAGACTCAGACATGTTTCCTTTGGTTCCCTCCTCTCCAGTATTCAGTGACATTTAGCAACTTCAAGGCTGGGAATTACCTGCTGGTGGAACACAAGGATCTTCCTGCCCATCTTGAGGCTGTGGTGTCCTGTGGGACAAGGAGGGGACAACCACTCCAGCTGGTACCTTCCTATGGCCACCACAGGAGCTGTGATTGGCATCTTGACAGCAAGCTGGGGAAGTTCACCTATCTGGGTAAGTGCAGTGTGGGGGTTGCAATCTACATTTGTGATCAGGAATGGTGACAGAGCTGATGTCTCGTTAATTTAAACCCCGAATCTACTCAAGACCAGCTTTCAATGGCCTTTCAATAAGTGAGAGGTCCTTCAAAATGCTGATGAAATAGGTAAGTGCACATCGGGTCCATCCCTGATCTATCTGGTGCCTGACCTAACAACAAAAGGAATGTCCCATAAATAGAGGGTGATGTGACATCAGTTGTATTTGAGTTGGCTTTTTTTTTGAGTTATAAAGGGATTAAATTCCACCAATGACCTCTGCTGTCAGCTGGTCCTACCTCACAGGTATCATTAATAAAACATGGTCATCTTGATAGGCTGAGCCCACTGAAGGCAATAAGATTGCTGGGAGAGAATTTTTTCTAGGGCTGGAAACTTCCAAAGACATCTTAAACCTTTGTGACTTTGTACATGAGATCATGGAATGTGGTGGAATTTTTTTTATTTTAAGAAATGGACATTTTCCATAATTTCCATTCTCAAGTAAATACTTTTATAAATATCTAAGCTCTATATGTCAAAGGCAAGGTAATGATTGTTCCTTTATTAATAGCAGCAGAACTAGAAATCACAAATATATTTTGGTGTCTTTGCAAAGGTTAGCTTCTCCTTCATGACTCATACCAGGAAAGTAAAGATGATGATTTTCATGATAAAAATTATTTTTCTCTTCTGTTCCATTAAATGTAATGAAATTCCCTTGATTTTTCACTACTGAGATGGCATGCAAATGGCTTTCTCATGTAGGATACCTTTAGAACAATCATTGTGACAGTGGAGAGGAAAACAAGCCTGGAATTGGGGCAGGCAATCCACTGAGCTTGGTCTGGCAACAGTGAAAATCAACCAGTGTGGAAAATCACTTTTGTGGAGAACTGAGGAAGCCCAAAACTTAACCTCAGTCTGAGGATCACACTTTCTATGTTCACCTCTGGTCCTTAAGCAACTGCCACAGCAAAGCTTGAGTTTAACATTTTAGCTCTAAAAATGGGCTGGATGTACCCAGGCTTCAAATGATAAAAGATCCCTGTGCTTGCTAAATCCCAAACTGTACTGGTGCACTGGTCACCACCTGGGAGTCTGCCTGCTCTAGGCCAAAGCTGTGCCAGGAATTTGGCCAGCATTATAACCACATAGATTATTGGGGTCCTGGTCTTAGGTCTGTGTCCTGGCTCTATTTAAATACAGTTCAAGTGTAGATTGGCTACTGTAAATTAAGCTGTTGTGTCTAAGCCTTACCAGGGATCAAGTCAAGTATTTACTGGAAGAAGAAAAAAGTTTTATTATTTCTGTTTACTTACAGTGTAAATTTGTTCCTTCAAATATAAAAGGTGACTGCATTTCAGTTTGCATATCCTGATTTGCACTGTCAGAGCAGCATAGGAAAGCTGAGAGGATGGCATCTGTAGCTTGGCCTCTGCTGTTGAAAACAGAGGAGATGGGAAGACTGGGACAAAAGTGGTCTGGCTGGCATATGCCACTCTTGCATCACAGACGCTTTCTTGTCCTCTTGCCTTACTTTCATCTTGATTTTTATTACACAAAGAGCTTGTTATGGTTCCTCATTTTAATAGAGAGAGAAACAATAATCCAAAATACACGAGGGGAAATTTATGAAAATACCTAACATGTATAATTCATGCTGTGAACATTTTCTGTGAGGACTTTTATAGGAGTGAGATCAATAATTCAGTGTTGGGTACCTAATATCTATGCTGTGGGTGTAGGGTAAAAGTTTGAAACAAAGCAGATCCCTCGCCCTGGTGTGAGATTTCTCTCCATCTCTCTGCTGTGCAGGCTGAGAGGGTGAGGATAATTAGCCAGCAGAGCAGATTCAGGGCATGTGGTGGACTTTCCATCACTCAGGGTCCTTAGAAAATGCTTGGCTGTCTTTTCAGGGAAATATGCTCCAGCTCTGCGAGAAGCTATTAGAAACCTCATGAGGCGAGACTCATGCTCCATAGGAGGTCAGAGAAAGCTGCCACAATGGTCCCTTCTGGCCTTAAAACCCCAACAGTCCACCTACCCACCCACCCAGAGAGGACAAGGCTGGAAGGTCTGGCCTTCCTGCCATCTTCCTGCCTAAATCTGCAAGTTGGCTCTTTCAGAATTTTTTTCTTTTCTAATATTTTATTTACATTTAACTATATGAAATAATTAGCCAACTAATTAATCCCGTTTACAAGCTTTGTCGGATTCTTCAGCTGTCAGTCATGCCCAAGCCCGGGGCCGGCGTTGAGCCTCAGCTCCCTCCTTCATCAGACTTGGTCTCCATGGCTACAGGCTGCATCTGCTGACACCCCACTCTCTATTTACTGCTTAATTAAGAATTTCACGCTCAGCCCTTATCTGCTGCTAAGAACAAGAACACACTGTTAAGAAACTCCAAATTTAGGCTGCTGCACAAGGAAAGCCTTTCTTGTTGTCCTGACTGCGTGGAGCCTCTTTAACTACCCTCTTGGCAACTGCGCTGCCACCCTTCAATCAAAAATCATTAAATGGGGCAGAGATAATGAGCATGTAGCATATCAAAAGGAGGATGTTTGCTCGGGCTAAGGAGGAAAAGCTGTAAGGGCCCATAAGCAGCCACCACTTCAAAGGGAGAAGGGGCTGATAAAGAGTCATTTGTTCCTGTTTGACTTATGTAAAAGGTCTGGTATGTCGCAGCCCCGTCTAGCAGACGCGGTTCCCCCCTCTGCAGGCTCGTGTGTCAGCGCTCGGGCAGCTGGGCGCAAACAGCATCAGCCCGAGCATAAAATCACTTTACTCCATGGCCACAATGGGCACTTGTAGGGGGTGGCAGGGGGACAATGGCAAGACAATTATTGCAGCTGCTCGGGAGGGCCATAATTCTTCCTGCCCAAAGTCGGCGGGCGAATTAGTCATCCTCCGACTTTTGGAAGCGCTTCGGTGGGGTTTCGACAGCTGCTGGTGTACCACCTCTTTGCAATAATTGTACATTCTGGCCGGGGTCAACTCACTTTTGACCCTCTGCTTTTGTGCCCCTCAGAAAGCCTTTTAGGGCAAACTGTGGTGAAGTGGCAGGGGTGCATTACATCCGAAAATTAACGCCGGTAAATGCGGATCAGATGCCAGCTCATTAATGGGCAGGCTCCTGGATTCACACAGCCCTTTTACTCGGGCCTGCATGGGGGAGAAAATGGGGAGAAGGGGAAGGAAAACGCCGTGACTGAGAAGATATTGTTATTCAAACGAAGCAGGCAGCCGAATGAAGCCACCCTGGCCAGAAGTCTGCTTTGGGCTCAGGCTTTCCCCATCCCCTCTTCAGTCCCGCCTGGCATCATGCAAGTGTTTGTTTATCTTTGGGAGAAGAAAAAAAAAAGGGTCTGTCTAGCACAAAAGGCAAGAAAATAGACCTTATGGAGGGGATTAAAGGAGTTAAGTTGCACTGATGTGTGGAGTCTTGTAAATTAGGCTTGGAGGAGAATACAGGGGGTGCTGAATGGGGAGAAATAATTGTAATGGAAAATGTTTCTGTTGTATGGGCAATGATCCTATTAACAAAGATAGTCACTGCTACCTACATACATGAAACTGTTAACCAGCTTCCAAGCCACTTTAAAAATCCCCTTTTCAAACCATTTTAAAGGAATCTGCATTGAAGGACAGGTAACCCCATGTCCCTTCTGGGTTCTGGGTGAAGGGGAGGCTTAGGGAGCTTGAAGCATCCCATGCCAGTCATTTCTACATCACCAGCTTTGCTTTGACATGGTTCATAGCACCACCCTGATTTTCTCTGGGGCACCCTATGTGCTAAGAGAAGTGATCCTCAAAGGTCACTGTGGGCCTGCAATTGTGATGTGACTGTGAAACACTCATGGGCTGTGGCTCAACCACATTTCAGGGGAGTGAAACATATGACCAGGCTGAAGCAAAAAAAACCCCAAAACAACACTTATTATAGCAAGAGTGGTGGAAAGAAACATCCCACGTGGACATCTGGGATATTTTTTAGGAGAAATAGCCTTTGTAAATTGCAATAATAACATTATGAGCTTTTTAAGTCTGTTACAAATTTCAGCATATGGTGCCACAGCGTGGTACTGCTCCTTGGTTAAGGTCTCTGGGCAATACTGGAACTGGCTAAAAACCAAAGAGATGTTGTTTCCTTTCAGTTCACTTTTGAAATGTTTAAACAGTTTTCTTTTGGATTGAAACAAAGTGTTGGCTTCCTTCACCTCCAGATTTCTCTTGGCTTTTTTTTTTCCCTAAAATTTGAAGTGCTGGACAGAAACATTATTGGAAACATCACAGAAAGGATTATCAAACTTTTTATTTATCCCAAATACATTTTTCAGTAGACACAACTTTTATGCAGATGGGTCATCCTGCTGACTTTGCTCAGGCTGCTCATGTGTGAGTTGTTAAGAGGGCCTAAGGCTGAACCTCACATTACTGCTGTGTCAGAAGCAGATTTACAATTTCCATAGTTCCTAAAAAAATAATTTGATTATACTTTTTGTCTTTTCTAGATTCCTAAAGAATGATCTCACTTCCATTAGGCTCTGTGGGTTTCTGTAATTGCTTTGTATAGGAGGAAAAACACTCTAAAGAATGTTTGTTTCTAATATGAAAATACAGAAAATAAATAAACACAGATATTTTCTGCAGCCCTATTGCTTGGGGGTAAAGGAGAATCCTAGGTGAAAGGCATGAAGAATGGAGTTAATTCTTTACAGAGAACTGATTGTACAGGGATGAATCTTGTCTTCCAGCCAGATAAAACTCACCCATACCAGTTGTTTCAGAGGGCCAGTTGACCAGATGTGGGCTGCTCAGTGACCTCCATGAAATGAAAGTCAGTTCTTTTCAAAGAGGTGCCCCTTGTAATCATAGAAACATAAAATAATTTATGTTGGAAAAGACCTTCAAGGCCACCAGGTTCAGCCTGGCACCTATCCCCACCTTGTCACCCAGACCAGAGCACTGAGGACCACATCCAGGAATTTTTTTAACAGTTCCAGGTGTGGTGACTCTACAAACTCCCCAGGCAGTCTGTAGCAGTGCTTAACCACCCTTCCAAAAAATAAATTCTTCCCGATGCCCAACCTGAACCTCCCCTAATTACAGTTTGAGGCCATTTACTCTTGTCCTCTTGCTCACTACCTAGGAGAAGAGACCAACACCCACCTGGCTATGACCTCACTCCAGGCAGTTGCAGAGAGCAATAGGATCCTCCCTGTGACTCTTTTTCTCCAGGCTGAGACCCCCCCACCCCATTCCCTCAGTTGCTCAATTTTTGAAATAGACAAAAAGAGAAAAAACAACCTTCTCCTGTTGGGTGAGCTCCTGTCCTTCCGGCATGGAAGCAGAGAAACCAGAGAGTGCAGCAGTTGCAGAAAAAAGATGATGAAATGCCCTTATAATCCTGTCAGGGTTGATTTTTTGATTATGTGATGTCTGCAGGAGGAATTTTACACAAATGACAATCTGCTGTAAGCAAGAATCTGTGTCCATCAACCCAAGACTTATATACATATATATGTGTATGTGTATATGTGTATATATATATATGTATATCTATATTTATATCTATATATCTTATATATATATATATATAATTGTATCTATTCAGTTATATGTATATAAAATGGGTTCTTTCACCTCTTCTCCCTAACACATTGTCCTCATTATATCACACTTCTGGGTATCTCCTGCAGAAGATTCTCACAGGGGATGACAAAACACCCTCTCCTAGGTTCTCCAGTTTCTAGAGGTGTGTCTTACTGTGTTGTTGATTGTGCTGTCTAAAAAGTTTTGATTTCCCAGTGATGGATGTTAGCCCAATTGATGTTAAATAGCATGGAGCTGCTTGTTATTTGTAAGTCAGGCTATTGGAGCCATTTATCCTAGTTTCAGCCCTTCCTAATATCCACAGGCAAAATTCCAAGTCACTGCAAAGCTGATAAAAGACTGAGTTGCTCCTCCTTCATGTTCACTCAAGGAGCCCTGAACCAGGAAAAGTTACCAGCAGTATCATCCAGAAGGCCTATATTTATGATCCACAGCCCAAACATCCAGGAGGAGCTGTAATAAGGCAGAAAATTGATGAGCCTTATAAAGGTTTTATACAACTAAACCCTGGAGCCTTATAACTACATTTTGCCAAGAGTCACCTTAATTCAATGTTTACTAATGATGTCCTTCATCTGTAGTGCCTGTATCTCTTCCTGTCCTGCAGAACCCAGTGATAACGTACTCAGCAGCAAAACAAAACCACCAGAAGGACTGTGTCACTGTAGCCTTGATTAATCCCAAGGCCTCTACATTTCCTGATCAGTTTTTAGGAGTATTTGTGGGAAAAGGCAACAAAACACTGCTGATTCACAACCGGTGCACTTTACACCCCATGGATGTAAATAATTGTACAAGTTACAAGGATGTGGAGAGTTCTGGGGAGAATCAGGGAGAATTCTGTCCCTGATTCTTATGCTCATGTCAAGAGTATAAATAACTTATAATGGTTTGAATTGTCAGGCTCTCTGGTGGGATGACACTTCAAATATGAGAAACTTTTATTATTGCCCTGACTCTGGATATGGCAGTGATAAAGCTCTGTACTGAATTAAGTCTTAATTGTTCCTTTCTTCCCCATATAAGGGGATTGAACCCTGTTAGGAGGTCTATGCACCATATTGATCAAGTTTTATGTCCCCTCAGGATTTAATTAGAACAGCTTTTCTCTGAAAAATACAAACATCCTTAATTAGATAATTTCACTCTAGTTCCTGCAAAAGTAAGCAAAAAAAAAAAAACCAACAAAACTGACAAAAAACCAAACCCAACAAACCTCACAAAATATATTGAGGTGAAAAAGGATATTGTCAAGGCTTGGTTGTCTTGTTTTTCCTAAGACTGTTTTGTCAGCTTTGGCAACTGTTTTGCCCTGTGTGAGAAGGAAAAACACCATAACCATAAATGTTCACACAGATGTATTGTCTGAAAGCCACAAGAGCTGTGTCAGAGGCTTTAAATTAGCAGTTTCATGTCATGTTTTTCCCCTCAAATGTTCACCTTGTGGCCACTCAAGGCATGCTGCTGTTCAGTGTGAGCTCTGTGTGATGGTTTGGGGCAGATTGATTTGACTGATACGTGGATCAGATCCCAGCTACCGTTGGGAGAGAAGGTGTCACTGAAGAACAGGGCTGAGGCACCTGATTACTAATTAATCAGACATGAGAAAAACCTCATGGAATCAGTTTCTATTTAATTATGGAAGCCTCATTTGGCATAGGAGCATATGCTGCTAACTCAATCGAGTGCTTTCAACTGACATCAAATAGTAATTATCAGAAAGAATCAAGTTTTTTGATTATTCATACTAATTTATTGAACACTTAAAATTAATGAACCTCAGTTATTTTAAATTTGCTCAGTTGCACTGGGAGAAAAGGAGGGTGTTAGGGAAGGATGGGTTTCACAATTTAAAAGTACAGAGACTTGTTTAAAGATAAAATAAGTAAATTACAATATGGCATGAAATCCCATCGGTGGGTTGATGCACACAGAGGAAAGTTCCAGGAATGTTCTGGAACTGAGGAAAGCTCTGACAATGGCTTCATTGATACAATACTTCTACCCCCCAAAAATCTTCCAACAACACTTTAGGGTCACCATAAGGGGCTGGGCAGAGGACAGGAGATTTATTTGTTTGTCAGAGTGTTTCTATTTTAACCTACAGTTGTTCCAGTCTGGTGACTGAAAGGAAGTGCCTTTATGTGCCACTGGAGATGAAGAGGAGGTGGGATTTTAGCTGGGTCTGAAGCAGCTTTCTCCTGCTCCTCTTTGATTTGCATTATTCTGGCCCTTCTCCTGCTGACAATACACTGGCACAAAGGTTACCACTGTGATAATTGCTGCTGACCCCTTTTCACAGCAGAGAACACAGGGTCCCTGTCTCCAGTCTATAACGTCTGGCTAATTAAAGCATCTCTTTCAGATACCAGATTTTGGGGGCAAAAAAAAAAAAATGAAAACTAAACTACAAAACAAAAGCTGTATTTCGCTGTTTGAGCCAGTTAATACATTATGCATTCAATGGTGTGATATCACTTATGTGAGTGGAACTGCTGTGGATTTATAGTGGGATAAATGAGATTCGAGTTCCAGCTTAGAATTTCTGATTGTTGAATGTTTTCTTTTTAGCTGTTTCTAATGAGTTGTCTTGAGACCTTCCGTATCTGTAAATTAAAATGTGTTTGTTTAATCCTTTCTCAATGCATAAAAAAAAGGACAAAAAATGCTTAGAAAACATGTATAGTTGCTCTTAAAGAAAATGTTTTTTGTAAGAAATGTATAATGTTTTCAGGAATTCATGTGTGGAAATTGATTTATTAATGTTTTTTGGTGTTAATTTGAAAGGCCTTGCTGTAACTCCCTAAAATTCTCTGTGTTCAGTCACAGGAGCTGATTTAATTCAGGTCACACTGAAAGAGAAGGAAAGAGTGGCTTTACCTACCCCAGGTATGTGATAGTCTGTGTCAGAAAACATTGATCTGGGAGTCACACCATTTCTTTTTTATGGCTTTTACAGGAGTAAATTGCTATTTTTCACTTCAATATTTTGTACATCTATCAAACCAACAGAGGCTCTTGGTATTCATTTAGGTGTTTCATTGAGCCCCGTCTACCATTGCTCAAGATAAATGTGTGATTCCACAGTATAAAACACTATAAACTTTCCCTGGGAAATACCACAGCAGATCAGAAAGGTCATGGAGAATGTAAGACTACAGAGTATTTTAGTGCTCCACAGTCTGATATTACTACTCAGTTTCGTGTTGAATCAGACAGAAAATTATACCAAAGACAAGAGACACCTCCAAATTTTGATATTTTTGGGTATTGTTGCCTAGAGAGGCTACCTGGAACAGGGGCTAGACATTGTAAAAGGAATAAAGTAGGTATTTGTTGAAAGGTCTTCAAAGGATACACCTTGGGCAGCACAAGAGCCCAGCCATGGCTCTATCCAAGATGGACCCAAGATGGACCCAAAATGGATCCAAAATGGATGACTGGTCATGAGTTTTCCCACTTGTATAAGTTTTTGTCCATTTACATATTGGGGTTAATTGTCAAATTGCAGCTCCAGGTTATGAAGTCCCATCCTCCCAGACTGCTCTCCTCAATTTGCTGTTGTTTACATGATTTGGGCCTGAAGTTGCAATGGTGTCCTTGGTTCTCAGGCTGGAAAAGGATTGTTTTGTCTGACTGAACTGTGAGGAGAGCTTGCTGGCACTTTATATGAAGTTCAGAGTCACACACTAAGGCAGAACAGAATCTGAAAAATGTGAAAGCTAAAACTTAAGGCGCCATATCAGCTGCCTTCCTATGTTGTATATTAACAATAATCACTTATGTGGAAAAGGGGTTTAGAGACATTTTGGCAGGGTGTTTCTCCCAGAACAGACAAGTGATTGGAGAGACAGACCCAAACTTAAGGAACTTGACATAGGTTTAATTTCTGTGTTTCCCTGTGCTGACAACAGAGTTTTTTTGTACACTACAACATTACTGAGCTGGGTCTAGCCCCTAAAACCTGGGCATGTGCTTGCTCCCATATTTTCAATCCCCAAAGAAGCTCTCCTCAAGAAAAAATTACCAGAATTCCCTTTACAGTGGAAGGACAGAAGTAGGTGCTTGCAGAGGCCTCCAGAGGGAGGCCCTGCCTGCATTAGTCTAGGATTTACTAAACTTGGTGTGCAGGATTTTCCCTTGAAGGCTTCCCTTCCTCTCCTTAGGGACAGCAAATTTAGGGGCAATTCATTTATAGAGCCTGGCTAGTTGGCTCTCTAAAACACAAGTGCAAGTCAAGCAGCTGCATTTTGTGAGCTCAGTTTCTTCCAATATTTTCCTAAGTCTCAGGATTTTTCTTTTGGATTGACCTGAAAAAGAAAATTTTGGAGAAGGAGCAGGAGTTTCCATGTGTCTTGGTTAAGCTGCTTTTCCAAGGCACGTCTTGGTCACCTCTTGGAAAGGGAAAATTGCTTTTCTGGGTGTTGGCAAGCTTGTAAGAGTTGATCAACAATTATTTTAAATTTTTCATACTTTGGGAAAGTATGGAAATTCCCGTGCCCTGGGAATTCAATCAAACAGTTTTCTTTAAACATGGAAAATAACAAACAACAGTTAGCAGTGACAAAAGGAGGATGTTAATGTCACAGATGCTTGACTATCAAAGAAATGGCAATTCTTCCAGCTACAGAAAATAATAATTCTGTCTTTATGCGTTCTGTTTTGTAGCTCCTTCTAGTGCTGTCTTGAAATGGTCACTCCCAGAGACGTGGAATGGTGTGGGAAAAGGCTGGGGCGGATCCAATGGCAGCATCCCAGGCCCTGGGGAAGATGTCATCATCTTGCCAAGTACGTGAGGAAGGAAAGGGGTTTGAATTCTCTGGAGGTGCTGGGCTCTGCCTACATTGGGATTTATATTTGTGTTCCAATAAGAGCTCCTTGACCCTGGCAGCCAATCCAGTGTGTGCAGGACCCCATATTTGTTCCTTGTCACACAGACTGCAGTACAAAAATGTAGTTTTAGAAAGAAAAAGATAATTCTTTTCCATTTTCACATACACACAAACACAAGCACTTATGCTGACTTTCAAGCTAGAGTATGTACAGGGACCTTAATTCAGAAGAGAACTTGAAAGACCCAGAACCACAGCTCACAAAGAGCTCATCTCTTCACTCATCTCTCTTTGTGTTTTGTGCAAGGATCATATTTTACATTTCTGCATCACCTTGCATTTTATTTTTCTGTTGCAATTCCTACTTATCAATGGTAATTTCTCAAACCATTTGCCATGGATGCCTCCTAGATATTTTAGCTTAAGCCTGCATTTCAACTTGAGTTACATCTAAATCCCCACTCATCATACAACATTACTGCATGAAAAATGGATTTTAGTAAATTTATTAAGGAATTTGCAATAAAATCTGGAGAAAAGCTTATGATAACCATTTTACGTAAGAGCTGACCCTCCTTTGATCAAGAAATTGGACTACATGAGGTCCTGAGTTCCTTTCCAGATATAATTATTGAATTTCCAATTAATGTTGTTGGATATGTATCTGAAATATTCTAGAAGCTGATGCTGTCTCCTTCTCATTTGTTTGAAACCAGTTAAGTCTCTCTGCCTACCACAGCTCCACTTCTGGAAATGTGGAATGTGGATAACACCCCTTCATGCCTATTCCTCTCCTACCTGGTTTTGGTTTATGGATTTTGTGGAAGGAAATGTTTGTGTTAGTATTTGGACATGGAACTTCAGTAATTTTTAGGGCTTCTCTGGCCTGTGTCATTAAAGATTTCATATATATATACATACACACACACACACATACATACATACATATATATATATATATATATATATATATATATATATATGTGAAGATAAACCCTAACCATGACTGAAATTCCATGTCCAAATACCAAAACAAACATCTCCTCCCACATATATACATCTATACACACACACACATGCATATATATTTCTATAAAATTGAAGGTTACATTAAGAATTATGATCCACCTTCAATATATATTTAGTTTAATCTTCAATTTTCTAATAAGTATGAAAAAAACCCTAAAGCCTGTACTTTTAAAAATATTACTTTTCTTCACTTTTGGGGGGAACTTACATTGAACTGAAGAGGAGATAAAGTTGGAGGTCAGGAAGAATTTCTGCATGGAAAGGGTGGTCAGGCATTGGCAGGGGCTGCCCAGGGAGGTGGTGGAGTCCCCGTCCCTGCATGTGTCCAAGGAAGCTCTGGAGGTGGCACTCAGTGCTCTGGGCTGGTGACAAGGTGGGGTTGGTCACAGGTTGGACTCGATGGTCTTGGAGGCCTTTTCCAGCCTTAATGAGTCTGTGAATCTGTGATTCTGTGATAACTGGTCCACCAATATCAGCCCATTACTGCCATAAGACCAGAACATTCCAGTCCTCACTATCACGTGTCAGATGCAGATGTGAAGAGGAAAATCACAATTTGCACAGAAGCAGAGAATAAAAAAAATAAATAAATAGGTTTGGCTGAGGGTTTGGAGTTCTGTTGTTTAGATCAGATCAAGAGAGTAGAAGATGAAGGATGAGTTTGTGATGCATGATGAATAAAACTCTTCTGTGTTTCCTGCAAAGGTGAGGAGCTGGAGCATGTCCAGAGAAGGGCAATGATGCTGGAGAAGGGTCCAGATCACACTCTGAGACACACAGTGGGGTTCTTGGGCCTGTTCTGTGCAGGGCCAGGAGCTGAACTCTTGCGAGTCCCTTCCAACCCAGGTTATTCTATGATTCTATAAAAAATCTCTTCATTCCCTTTGCTAGAGTAAATGTGTGTGTTGGTTGATGTGCAGAAACTATTCTCCTCTCCAGTGCCTTTCTGGAATCCTCTGATTTTATCCTGAGAACACAAACATGAACACAAACACAAGCTGTATCAAACCACCAATTTTGTTTCATCTCTTCCTTCACTGGTCACCCTCTCTCTATTTTATTTCTGCTCTCCCTCTTTAGTCCTGCTGCTTTGGAGGTGTTGAGACACTCACTGGCATTGATGTCAACAGAGTACAGGGTCTGAAATTAGAGTCATGGTCCTCACCAAGTGATAAGGGAACTGGATTTGTTGCTCTAAATGCACTAAAATGAAGTTAGGCAAGATGAATTTTCTGTCCATTTTGCATGCTTTGCTTTGCTGCCACAAGTGTTTGAGTCTCCAGTTCAAAGAAAGCCAGCCCCTTGCTTGGATCAAAAATCTAAAATGAAATCAACAATTTTAAAATGTATGTTTAATTGTAGCATTTTATGGATGTTTCTCTTCCCTTTTCCACTGGTTTGTATAGACCCTGCTTATCTCAGAATGACTCCAGATGGCTTCAAAAAGGTGAGAATTTGTTCTCATGAGAACAAATATTCTAGAAACCACCCAAACTTTGTGCTGCTATGCACACCAAAATAAGTTTTTGTGATTCACTCCTGGCAAGATGCAGCTGTGTCTTACTCCTTGCTGTCTTCTGGTTACTTAAAATTCTCTTCTGGGAGCCATCTAAAATGATTTTCTGGTTGAAAGCCAAGACATGAGCTTGCTTCTGGTATGCTGTGCATGACTGGCTCAATCCTTCCAGCCCCCAAAGAACAGTTTTAGAGTCATAAAACCAAATAATAGATCAGTTTTCGGGTCATAAAAGCAAATAATAGATGCTTAGTGTTCATTTCTAGTGTGAAGAAGTACAGGGAAGGACTCTGGTCAGACACTGGTGAAATCTTTGACTGAATGTGGATTCCTAGAGCTCACTGGAGAGCTGGGGCACTGTCTAAATTTAGCTATTGAAGGCTTCAATTTGCTTATTTAACAAAGTAAGCAGAACTGCAACATTAGGGCTACCTCATAGGCTGGTCTCAGGAAGGTTTGAAAAGGTAGAAAATGCCTCTATTAGCAAAATATACATATTAGAAATCAGGTTTTTGTGTTCTTGCTTGGTGCCTGCTTGACATCTAGAAATTTGGGCAAGCTAGGAAATTGGGGTTGTGTGTCACAGACATGTTTTATGAAAAATCCTTTCCTTAGGATTTTCTACTCCTGAGAAGCTGAGAGACCTCAAGAACAAAATGTAAACATTGGTTATCTGCTGCTGTGGAATGCAACAGGTGAATCTGTAATTAGTCTCGTGTGGTTGTTTCTAATTAATAGCCAATCACAGTCAGCTGTCCAGACTGTCTTGGTCAGTCACAAGCCTTTGTTATCATTCTTTTTCTATTCTTAGCCAGCCTTCTGATGAAATCCCTACTTCTATTCTTTTAATATAGTTTTAGTATGATATATATCATAAAATAATAAATCAAGCCTTATGAAACGTAGAGTCAACATTCTTTTCTCTTCCCTCATCCTAAGACCCCTGTGAACACCACTACAGTTGTGTACCAAGTTCTTTCTTTTTTTGCCATGTTTGACTTCACAGACAGTAAAAAGATGACTTTCACTTGCAGCAAAGCTGGGTTCCTCATGTGAAAATGACTTTTAGTGTTGGTGTGTTGCTGCGATTCTCCTCAGTGACTGTCTCCCTGGTGGATATGAGTCTCTTCCAGCCTGATCTGGAAATCCTCAGCTCAGGCTGCCACAGCTTGTGCTTTTATCCCTGGAGGTTCATCCTCCAGAGCCACAGCCATCCCACAAGGACCTGTCACATGCATCAGGATTCAGCAGCCACACCACCTTGGAAAACAAGCCAGAGGAGTTTAGTCATGCCATTCCAGCAGCCAGCAGTGGCATTAGCTTCCCAAAGCCCAGGGATTTTCAGGGCTTTGGTTTATGGTTTTTAGGGTGGCACACGCCTGATGCAGTGTGCTTTGGGTGGAAGGAGAATGTGTTATAATTCCAAGCAAAGGAATGCTGTTTTGAAGGGTATTGATATGATATCATGTAGCCTCTGGCAATTTCTATCTTCCTTTTTTTTTTTTTTTCTCTCCAGTGGTGGAATCCACTCTGTTCTTCATTTTCTGATTTTGATTTTCTTTGAAGTTTTTCTGTTTGAAGAGATGAATGCTGGAGTACTGTATCCCATATAATGGCTCCTCTGTTGTGCCTGATTTCCATTCAATGGCATGCTATGGTGTTTTATACAGCAATGTGGCTGATCAAAGGCATTTTGTGTCATTGCTGTAGTCATTAATGCCGTCTCAGTATTGTACATATGAACATTAAGACTGGCATACCTGAGCTTTTTGTCTGAAAAAAGTGTATGTACAATGAAATATTGCCCTGTTCTCAAGCTCAAACTATGGTTTGCTGAAAGTGGTTTCTTGCAGTTATATGAAAATTTTCATGGTGGGGAAACAGCTCCCATTTGTCTTTCTCTGAAGGTAAATCCTTTGAGCTCAGTGACCTAAAGTCTATTGTTTTAACTGCTAAGTCATATCTCCCTCTACGAGGTAAATGAGTGTATTCTGTAAGGAAGTTGCTTTTGAATCTGTTTGCTTTTTTCTTCAAGTGTGGAAACATTTTCCCCCCCATGTTCTGTTGTTTCTGCAGAGCAACATTTCATCCTCTGAGAACTTCACACCCCAAGCATCACACCTCAGATTGTTGTCCTTTTAAACTGAGGAAACTCAAGGTTTGCAAAGATATCTCTGAGTGGGGGAATTTCTCACTCCTCTGTTTCAAGGCTCCCACACATGATGCCACAGATGCAGAGCAGTCAGCGTTTCCTTTATAAAACATTTTTTAGAAAGATGTGCAACTCAGCAAAAAATCTCTGTTCTAGACTGAAATGTGACATATAAATGGCATGCCTGGGAGCACTGCTTCTCTTCCTTGTAAAAATGTTTCAGCCTGTGTTTGATGAATATACTTATGGCCTTTGTCAATTGCAGATTTTTGCCACATTCTTGAGCTGTGATTTCACAAACTAGATTCCCCTTCTGTCTGAGAGATACCATTTTAACAACATCTCCCTTTTTATTCTCCTCTCTGTTTCCTATCCTCACATCCTGAGCCTTCCCTTCACAGTTCTGCAGGGCATGGGACTGTACCTGTCCTGTAAAGAGATTATAGACAGGAATCTCTCCATGCCTGTAAAAATATATTAAGTACTAACACCATAAGATTTAGAGGGGAAAAAAATGCCCTCCCTAGAGACTTACTTCATCTGAATGCTGTGAAAATTTTGCATGCTTGAAAGATGTTTCAGCCCAAGGATGCAGGGAATTTGTTTTGGGATGAGGGGTTCAGATTGGCCATGGTATGCTGCTGTACTTGGCGTAGTCCTTGAGAGCAAACATCCTGGGCTTTCAGGGTGCTCATGGCCAGAGAGAAAGGATGAAAATACAGAGGGGAAAAGGAAGAGGTGGGATAATTGATTCACAAGGAATATGTAGGTAGGAGACAAACAAGTCTGTAAGCAGAGCCAGAACTCCAAGCCTGAAAACAGAACCTGAAATAAAATTTTCCTTTCCCTGGAGGTTGTGAAACTACAGGGTTGCAAAACCAAGGAGTAAAAAACTAGAAAATGCTACTAATATTTTCTTTCAGTCCAATTCTGCGTGTACTTCATGTAGGTTTTCACAGAATCATATTGATTATGTTTTCTGCAAGCAGGGCTTGGGAATTTTCTTAAATGTGTGTGCTAAATAGTTCGAGCCAGCCCCTGATTACAAGATTTTTGGCAAGGACTTTCTCTGTGCTACCCATTTTGTGGTCATTTGTGTTCCCATCCACAGCAGTTGCCAATGTCCACAGGCAGAAGTGAAACTGTTAAGTAGCTGAACCACTTCCCAAGTCACTTCATGGTTCTTATATTCCACACAAAATTGGTTTCAAGTGTCCCATTCTCACCGCTCTGTCAAAATACACCAGAAAAATATGTGTGTTCCTTAATGTCCCCCTTTTTTTTTGTATCAATGCCTTGCAATGAGTGCTTATGAGAACAATGAGAGTCACAGAAGATCTCTGTGTAGGGTAGGGCTGTCATTATGATGAAGATTTTTTTTTCCTGCAATCTATTTCTCTGAAAGCCATGATTAGATCATATTATTGAACCCCTTGCTAGGGAAACACCTTGCTTTTCCTTCTTCCAGGAACACCCACTGACTGAGAGAGGCACCATGCTGTTACTCTTGTCAATAATGAAAGGGCATGGAAACCACAGTTTCAGGGTCTGAGCTGTTTTCCAGTGCAATCAGCTGAGAAGCTCTTAGTGACATCCAAGAGCATTAGATGGGCCCTGAGGGTGGAATTCACCTCTGTGCAGTGGGCTTCCTCTAAATGATCCACCATTTACATCCTTGCTCATGTCCTACTTGGAACATTTAAGAGACATTTTAAAGGTTCCCAGGCTGCAGACTTGCAGCTTTAGGAAGCAGCAGTGATGTTGTCATTGTGCTCAAGCCACAAAAGTTTCCACTCTGTTCTGAAATGTAAAAATATCCCCCTTGCTTTCTCCTTATGGATCTGAGGGAATGGTGCTTTGCTGGTCATTGCTAACTGATTTTTAGAGGGGAATATGAATGCAGAATGGAACTCATGGTGGACCTGGCAGTGATCTCAGAGCTCTTTTCCAAGTTTAATAAATTCTGTGGTTCCATGACCTCTGGCTTCCTGCAGGTTGTGTTTGTGTAAGCAAAGCTTTCCTCTTGGATGGTGAGGAAGAGGTGAGTTTTCATACTCTAAACCTAACTGAGAGCAAAGCCAAGATGAAAAGAGGGAAAAGTGGTAACAGGGAGTCAGTGGAGGTAGTTCATGGTGTGTGGCTGCAGTTTGTCACCCTGATCACTGTTGTGGACAAGGTGGGGACTTGCAGGCCCTTTGTACTGTGACACACCTCAGTGATACTGATGGATATTTTTCCATTTCCATCAATCCTAGAACCCAGAAGGGTTTGTATTTGAAGGGACATTAAAGCTCATCTTGTTCCAACCTCCTGCCATGGGCAAGGACAACTTCTACTATCCCAGGTTGCTCCTGGAAGTCCTGTCCAACCTGGGCTTGAATGCTTCCAGGGATGAGGCATTTTGTCATTCTTGTTTTCTTCAAAAAAACTCTCTTGTCCTCTTCAGTTCCATGAGGCAAAAATGGGAAAGATGGGGAGAGACTCTTTGCAAGGACAGGACAAGGGCTAATGGCTTCAAACTGAAAAAGAGTAGGTTTACATTAGATATGAGGATGAAATTCTTCCCTGAGGGGATGGTGAGGCCCTGGCACAGGTTGCCCAGAGAAACTGTGAGTGTGTCCCTGGAAATGTCCAAGGCCAGGCTGGACAGGGCTTGGAGAAATGTCGGATAGTGGAAGGAGTCCCTGCCTATGGCAGGAGGTTGGAACAAGAAGATGTTCAAGGCCCAGGCCATTCCATGATTCTGTGAAAACCAATCTGAGAAACAAAACTCAAGCCAAGTTAACATTCTTTTTGGCAAGTGGTGTTGTCAGGCTGCCATTGACCTAAACAACCCTCTGCTTTTTTTTTTCCCAGACAGGACCATCCTGGTGGATGTGGCTCTTCCCCCTCTGAGAGGACTCTACATCCTGGGAACCCTCGAGTTCCCCAGCAGCTCCAGCAATGTCCTGAGTGCAGCCTGTGTCGTGGTGCTGGGGGGTGTGCTGAGAGTGGGTGAGTGAACAGCTCATTTTTGGGATGCCTGGGGTTTATTTCTGCTCTTGATAGGAAAAAAAACAAAACTGTGGAGAATGACTTAAAGTGTCACCATAAACATGCTGTCCAAACTAATGCCCTGTGGCTATCTGGATATCTGCAGATGGGACACCCCGAATCCATGGGAAGCAGGATGATTATCCACTGGAGCTAATTACCTACTCCTTTAATGGCAACATGCTACAAATACTGCAATCTGCACCTCACTCCTGGTTTCACCGGGGCAGAGATTTTATCTGATATGTGTAAAAGACCTCCCTACTCCCTGTGGGGGTTGCTTTATGAGACAGTAATTCCTCAGGGCAGGTTTTGCCCTAGTGTTCAGGCAATGCCTGGTGCCTATGGGCATTAACAGGACACTTTTTGTGACACAGAAATATTTAAAGCCAACATAAACAAACTCATGAAGAATTCCCTGAATGCCTGCAAATCCTGCTGTGGTGTGAAACAGCTGGATTCAGCACACTTGTTCTTCTCATCCCTCTGTACAGATGAGGACCAGGACCACAGGAAGGTACCACCTTGCCCCTACTTCCAGCTGTTTCACAGTCCCCAAAGTCACCGGGGCTGTTCCACATTATTTACAACAATCAGGATTGGTGTTTTTCCACTCTGAAGTAATTGCTCACATAATTCCTTTTAAATATCAAGGTTTCTAAAGCCAGGCATTATATTTACTTACAGGAATCCTTAGGACACAGGGATCACATTGTTGATCATTGCTTGACCTTTCTCAAGATTGGTTTCATGAACTTTAAAAAGAGAATTTGTTTGTGTAATCACCTCCTGAGGAAGTCTGCTTCAATATTTGTTTGTTGTTAATCTCAAGGGACTGTTTAGTTAATATAGTACTGGCCAAAAAAGTTATTTTGCTGTCTTGTGTTTTTCTTTGGAAAAAGAGGTTGGAAAGCTTAATCTGGGAGGTTAAAAAATATATATACTTAAAAGACTGTCAGTCATTTCTTACTTAGACTCCTTTGCACTTTAAATACGGTTTCATATTGGTTTTAAGAAAAAGCATGTGTTCATTGCTAAAAACACTTATTAAAAAAACATTGAGGCACTTTGCTGCACAAACTCCCCTCCAGCACATCTGTGAGTAGTAATGATATTAAAAGCCAAACAGGTAATTGCAGCTGTTGAGTTGCAGTCCAGCATCTCCTGGAAAGCTGTCCTTGTTTCAGCTGTGAGATGTTGGGTGGGTAGAGGCTCTGCAAGTTTCCCACATCTCATACTGGCTTCTCTGCCTGCATATAGAGCTGGGAGTGCCTGTTTTTTCCTCCCTTCCCCTTTCCCTTCCCATGTGTTCGAGGCCTTACGGAAATGTCTTGGAGCCCATCTGTCCAACCCTGCCTGTTCCACGCCTGAAGGAAGGGTTTTGAAGCCCATCTGTCCAACTCCACCACACCCTAAAGAAATCCTGACACAAAATAGATAATGAGACAGTTTAGTAAACAGATTTAATAGATGTGGACATCAGTGTTCAGCATTGCCTGAGCAGGATCTCAGGTTGGCATCACGTGAGTCAAATCCCCAGGTCCTGCCTGTTGTGTAATTTCTCCATGCCCTATTTTCAGTGTAGAAATCTATAACCACATGCTATTCCTTCTAATTCCATGGCCTGAGACAAAGACTTCTGGTAAAGCTAGAGTATTTTGTTCCCTTGAACTCCTAGAGAACAATGATCAGTTTAGAAATTCATCTTATCTGGTTTTGGTGTCCTCCAGAGCACTTGACTTCTTCTCTGCAGAGAGAAAACAAAGTCAGAAGGTTAAGTCATGACCATAAATGCTTGGAAAGAAATGATGATGGGAAATATGTAGCAAAGGGAAAAAAATCAGTGTAAAATTGGAGTTTATCAACCATAACAAGAACCTAATTAATTTTATTGAAACAATAATTTACAGGCAAACTGGGATGAGAAAGTAGGGATGGCTGGGAAATCAGAATTTTTGGAACACCATTGACTGTGCAGGGTCAATCATTACTTTTCTCTTTAATGTATGATCACAATCCACGTGAATGATGATCCCTGGAAGATGTGAGATGATTTAAGATCCACAAAGAACTCTGTCAGAACTTTCAGAAAACCCAAAGGAAAATGTGTGGTTCTACCCGCACAGGAATATCTCTGGGTGCTCCTAGACCTTTAATGTTGTTGGATCCAGGGAAACTTTCTGATTATTTCTACTTTCATAGTCCTACCCCTAAGGTAAGGAGTTTCTCTCTTTCACTTTATCCTTCAAAATCTTTTATTTTATGGTGATGTTTGCAGTAGTATTTTAGTAACACCATTTATTTCTATTTCTCTGTACTATGATATTGTAAATATTGGCTATTTTTCCAGCTTATAAAAGGAAGTTTGAGGTTCAGAGAGAAAGTGAAGTGCTAAATATCTTTAGCACATCTGTGTCAAAGCAAGATAAGAAGTGATGAGTTCAACATCTCACAGTTGTTTTTCCATTCTCAGCTAGGATGATTCTGTCCATTTTAAGCCACAAGCATTAAAACTCAGGCAATATGTGCAGCAAATGCCCTGTTCCACTGCTGAGCAAAGCCCTCAGCTCCCAATAAAGCTGAAGGAAATGCTGAAGTTCACTTGGCACACATTGATCTGTTGGACTCATCCTGAACTAAACTGCACTCAGCTGCTCTTTGCTGGCAGGCTGCTTTTGCTTTTTATAGTAGAGCTTGCCAAGTAATTATCCAGATAGGATTTCTCTTTTTATTTCAACTTGTCACATTCTCTCCTTCACATATCTCCTGATGGCTGCTTGTCAGTCATGTCACTCATTGGAGGCAAGAAGCCTAAGGTCATCATTAGCTCACGGCTTGATTGTCTGGAGAGGCAACCCCAGACAATTCTAATGCCCCTTAACTTGCTCGTGGTGAGAGCTCTAATGCATTTATTCCCCCTCTTTTCCAGGAAGAACCCCCATACTAATTTGTCAAAGGATAAATCAGTGTATTTCATTAAATGGCCATGTGTTAGCAGTAAATAAAGAGCAGTAATTAGAGCACCAGTGAGTTTCACCAATTTACTGTCTTTTCCAACTTCTCCAGCACCTCTGTTGTGTGGGTCCCATCTTTGGCTGTGGGCTGAGTCCCACCCTGCAGTCACACACCATCCCTGCACAGCTGTCCAGCTTGTATGAAGAAGGGATTCTGTTGGCGTAACAAGATGTATTTTCATTCTGGATCACAGAAAAAAAGTGGTTTGAGAAGTTCATTGGACTGTTTGTATTCCCTTCAATGAACCCCTCAGCCTCTGCCTGTTTGGCTTTTACCCTTTCCAAGTCATTCAGTTTCTTTGAACTGATTGCTCCATGTAGGGAAGGGATTTGGTTCAAATGTTCAAGACATACAAATTTAGGTGTAATGTGTACATCAGCACATGAGCTGCTGTTCCAGTAAAGGTCTATCCAATATTTCCAGTGGAGCCCCTGAAGTCAGGGGGACTGGTTGATAAAGGTATCTAGAGAAAATCTACATTAAAAAACCTGAATGTAGGTATTTGATTATCACTCAAAATGTGGTTCAGTTGTCTAATTATAAGGATTTCCTATCTTTCTGGGCACCCTAAGGTGTCTCCCCCTGCCTGCAACTTCTTCTTAAAAGTCCCACTTTTCAGTCATTTATCCTTGTCTGGTATCTGCAATCCAAAAGAAGATTTGGAGGGCACTGGGACTCTCAGATCCCATCCTACGTGTCTCACCACTTATTCCTCATTCACCCCTACTTCTGGCTGTTGGTTTCTACTCCACAGCTGTGGTGATGTGGAGCTGAGGACTCCTGAAATCTTCTGTACATCTGGCAGAAAGAGGCAACCAAGTGAGGTCTCCTTGTTTGGCTGCTATTCCAGGCTGCTTTCCAGAGTGCAGCCTGAACACCTGAAGGAAGCTCCAGAAGAAAACCAACAGTAGGTGCTGTCCAGCTGTGTGTAGATCATGAATAAATGTTCCTCAGATTTTCTGGTGAAAATATGACACAGTTTTCAAAATAGCTGGGTACTTAGAGTCCAAGAAGTTTTGGATTAGGGAAACAGAGATAGAGGAGATGGTCCCAGCAAGATACACAGCAAAGTCTGTTTGCCAGGTGAAGGGCAGAGATCTAGCTCAGAGATTTCGTTGCTCTTATATGCAACAGCTGTTGCAGAGTGTTATGTTGTGAAAAAAAGAGAAGGCTAGAAGGGAGGAAACACCCACTATTCTAGGAAAGAATTGAATGGGTTTTGCTATGGCACAAAACCCCAAACAATACAGCAAAAATCTGTCAGGAGGAACATCTGGAACAGAACTGAAATATGAAAACAATGGAAAATGCTTTTAAAACTCAACAAACTAGATCCAGACCACAGTCCAGGATAAATGAAAATCTGGGTAGGAAAAACACATCTTTATTTCTGTTCTCCTGTTTATTCCCTCCTTTTTTTCTCATAGTAGGTTTTCTCCTCTCCAGGGGATAAACCTGGAACCATTGTGCTAACAGATCTGTGTTACAATCTCAACATTTGCATCTCACACTTCTTCAGGCCCAGAATCAGTGGTGAATTTATTAACACATCAGGTTGTTTATTAACACGGGATTATCATAAATGATTGGGGTTTTTTTGCGCTGTGTAGTGCAATTGGAAGAACACATATTTGAGAGAGCCCTGCCTCTGTCTTTAGTGCCTTCTGACCTTTTCTGAACATCTCACCAGACATTTCCACCTTTTGGTAAGTTTCCAGGTTGCAAGTATCCTTTTTTCCTGGCTCTCTGCCAGCAGCATATTAATATTTCACTTTATGATCAATCAGGTTGCTCATCAAATTGCCAGGGCTTCCAGCTGGAATAGGAGCATGAAAGGGGATCCATTTCCACTCGTCTCATGCAGGATGGGGAATTGGGCAGTTTGGTGTGGTCTTATGTAGGATTTGCTCACCACAGAAAAGTGGGACAAGAAATCTGAAGTTTTCACAATCAAAGTCCAAAGATGGACACTTAAAGCCCAGATCCTGCACTTACGTGTTGCAGAAATCATGATTCCTGTTGTTTGTGGCAAGTTCCTGTAGCCAACAAAATTACTTATTACAAGAGCTGTGATTTCATTGACTCTTACTTCATAATGTTCTGAAACTTACCCAGCTCCGGTGACTTGTGTGAATCAACTATTTTGGAGTCCCCTTATGAGTAAGCTGCAGTCGCTGCTGCTTCCATATCTTCATTTTCAGAGGCCATTCTGCTGGAATCTATTTAGACTTAGTGTGTATCTGAGACCTTACTCAGCTTTTCCCTTTGTTTTTCATTCTTCCCCATTCATTCCCAGAGAGAATCTTACTTTTTCAAGACCTCTTGCCTTATTATGTTCAATATTAGAAAATCACAGAATGGATAAAGTTGGAATGGATCACTGAAGGTCATCTTATCCAACCACCTTGCTTAAGCAGGGTCCCCTAGAGCATTCTTCACTTTTTTCCTAATTCTTCACTTCTAAATTCCTGCTGACTTTCCTAGAGCATCCTTGTAATTGTTCTCTCCAGTTGTGTCAGTTTATCTGCTTACTTTCAGCATCCTCACACAAGTTTGAGTCCCTAATAAAACATGGAATGCCACAGGGTTTGCAGGACCAGACCTGGCTGAGTCCATGTCCCCATTCCAGTCACTCAGACTGTAAATTAGTGTGTGCCATGTTCCTGCAGCACTCGTGTAGTTTGTTAATCACAAAGGTTTGTGCTACTAAGCCAAGTGCCTTGGAGAAGCCAATTATACGATATCAAAGCTATTATCTTTATCAAATAGACCTGTAATCTCATTAGGAGATGATAACAAGGAAGTTTCACAGGACCTTTTTTTCCTATAAAAGCAGGTTGATTGGCATTAATTATATCATCCACCTTTAATGATTTATTAATTGTGTTCAGAGTTGGACATTCCATTTTTATTTATTTTTCCCCCAGAATCAGTGTCAAGTTGACAGGCCTGTAATTACCTGGGGCTCTTACTTTTATCTTTGTTTGAAATATTGGCACAATATTAGCTTTTTTCAAGGACTTTCAGACGTCATGAGTGATTCCAAAATTATTGAAGAGTCCACCTTAATAGTCCAACGGGTTTCCTGTAAAACTCTCTGCTAGCACTTGGATTCAAGTTACTAAAATCCATTGATTTAAACTCATGGAACTATTGATGGAAATAAGCAAGTATTAAGCCTATTTTTCTTCTAGATATTCTTAAAAGAAGCAGATTTTTTTTCTACTGATTGGTGACTACTGTGTTCTTTTGTGTCATTTACCAATTACAGTTTCCAGTCACTGAAGAATTTCTGTGAATATTATCTTCCCTTTTAAATTTTATTTTATTTTCCATTATAAATAGTTTTATTATGACCTTTGTTTCTCACTCTGACTGTATTTTTTATTTGTGTGGTTTGGGATTTTTTTGAACAAAGGTATAATTTCTTAATATGTTGTTCATTTTTGGACTAAAATTTATGATTTTTAGCTAAATGTAGATGTAAATCTTTTAAAGGAGGGAGAAGTTCCAGTTCATGCTATAGAATCCCCATTTCCAATCCTTTGTATGTGATTGTTAAGTCTGGAAGCCTACTTAAAAATGGTTTTAAAACTGAGCTGGGAATTGGATATATGAGATGGTTTTAACTGACTTAACTATAAAAGTAAATGCTTTGTAACCAGGAGTAAAAAACATGAGAAATTGTGAAAGCCTATTTGGAAACAACCTAATTCCTGCTTTTCCTCTATTCAAAACACAGTTATGGGAGTTTAAACAAGGAAATCAAACCTGGTTTGGGTGGACAGTGGACACTGAAAAATAATTCCATCCATGTCCCCAGAGAATATAAGTGTTCACTAGTGTGAGATATATTAGATGGGGAACATGCAAGTCTTGTACTGTTTGCTTTTTACCTGAGAATTTAAATATCCTCAGTTATCCATCAGACACTGGTGGGGAACAATTAATTGTTTTATTGATTTCACTTAAATAAAAAAAGGCTCTTAGAGCAAAGCGTTTCTTTAGGATACAAAATCGGCTCTCTTTTCCAAACTAGTAATTTTTAAATATTAAAAGAACATGACAGGCCAGCTAATTTTGTACAGATACATATATATATATTTTAGTTCTACATCTGCTGCAGTTTTCTGTTGCATAATTGATTTAATCTCTAATTTTAAAGGAACGTTGAACTCCTTTACTGGACTCCGCATACATTTCTCCAGGGCAAAAACTGTCCTACTTTTTCCTCCTTAGTATCTGTTTAGTGCTGGGCCATTTTCCTCTGAAACTGTAAACTACCCCTGGTGAAAGAAATGAAGGCAAAGTTGGAATATAGTTTACTGTGCAGATTTATCACCAAAATCTCTCGGGCAGTTTCTTTTTCCCTAATTTTTTTTCCTCAATCTTTCCATTTTTCTCATCCTTGCTGTACAGTTACCTTTTAACTGGTGAAGGAACAAAAAGGCAAAAACTGGTTGAGAAAGGAAATATTAATCCAACCATTTAGTTATTTCTTTAAAATCAGATTCACACATATTCCTCCCCTAGTTTCCCTCCCGTTTTCAGCATCACAGAAGACATGGGTACTTTTGTGGTGGGTTTGATGCTGTTTTGTCTTTATTGCAGGTTCTTTGCAACATCCCCTAGAAAGGGATTTAAAGCTGCTGTTCCTTCTTCGGGCTTCTGAAGGGATTTACTGCGATCGTCTGGAGGATATAAATGTGCACCCAGGGAGTATTGGTATGAAACCTGAATTCCACTTTTCATAGGAAACTAATTTTTATTAATATCCAAATCTACCACTGTTGAGACTGTTACTATGTTCTACAGATAAACCTCAAACAAAGGTACACAAATTTTACAGCTAACATTTAATCTTCTGGGACATATCATCTCTATGAAAAGTTTCAGTATTTTGGATTTGTCCTCTGGTTTTGGATCCCTTTTCCAGAGGGGGAAAAAAAGTTCATAGTCCAGAAAGATTAATAATAGCCACATAATTTTTTGTACCTTTCATTCCTGGAGTTTTTACCTAATTTTTCTACTTAGAATTTTTTTTTTTTAATGGTAGATATCGTTGTCTGCAATTCCTTTAATTCTAATTTGTGTCAATGAGACTTCTGTGGTAAAATCCCCTCTCTTGCCTGTACATGCAATGGTCATTTCACTTTATTGAGGACTTATTTATCCTTCACTTTATATTTTGAGTGAAGTCTTTGTGCTGTTCTTACACTTCTGATAAAATATAGAAACATACTTTAATAAAGATTTCCATATATTTAGTCATTTCTTCAGTTCTTCTCAAGCCTCTTTTTCTTTAACCTTTAAAATCCTCCTTCTGTTCTTTCTTTTTTTTTTCCCCAGGAGTTTATGGACAGGTGCAAATTTATAGTGCTTATCCTAAGATGCCTTGGACACATCTGGGAACTGATGTTGCTCCTGGCAATGAAAGGTGGTATTTTGGCTAAATACGCTTTCAAATATTAAATTTTGGCTCCTGTTGCTATGGTTTGTATTTAATATTCCTGTGAGTTGCATTATTCTTTCCCTTTGTGATGGGCTCTCTTTGAATTCTGTTTAGATAGAAAAAAACAACCTAGGTAACAGAAAATTGCACCATGATGGGGAAGCTGATGATTTTTAAGGTCCCTTCCAACAGAAATTAACTTTAATTCTAAAGAAATCAAAATTCCAAGAATGAATCAAGCTGAGAATTCCCTTCCTTCCTTCCTTCCTTCCTTCCTTCCTTCCTTCCTTCCTTCCTTCCTTCCTTCCTTCCTTCCTTCCTTCCTTCCTTCCTTGTTTCCTTGTTTCCTTCCTTGTTTCCTTATTTCCTTGTTTCCTTCCTTGTTTCCTTGTTTCCTTCCTTGTTTCCTTCCTTGTTTCCTTCCTTCCTTCCTTGTTTCCTTCCTTCTTTCCCTTCTTCCATGTTTCCTTCCTTGTTTCCTTTTTTCCTTCCATGTTTCCTTCCTTGTTTCCTTCCTTGTTTCCTTGTTTCCTTCCTTGTTTCCTTGTTTCCTTGCTTGTTTCCTGCCTTGTTTCTTTCCTTCTTTCCTTCTTTCCTTCCTTGTTTTCTTGTTTCCTTTCCTTCCTCGTTTCCTTCCTTCCTTCCTTGTTTCTTTCCTTCTTTCCTTGTTTCTTTCCTTCCTTCTTTCCTTCTTTCCTTCTTTCCTTCTTTCCTTCCTGCTTTGTTTCCTTCCTTGTTTCTGCCTTTCAGCCAGGCCTAACAAAGCCTCATTGGAAGAGTTCCCATCAGGGTAGACGTGTCAGCGTTTAGGGCAATGATTGCAAAGATAAGCAGTGGAAGCACAAAGACCTCACCAGTAGAACTCATCTGTTGTGAGCTCTCTCAGAGCTGTGTGTTCAGTGCAGATTAATTGTTTAGGAATTGCTGTGTAGCTGATCCTGATCCAAACCCTGCAACTTTAGAATCACCCTCTGGAAATTCTTCTCCTTCCCTGACTGAGAAGGGAGATCAGAGTGAGCAGATTCTGAGTGAAGCATGCCAGTTAAACACTTGGATGAAATGGATCCAGGCTAGGTCTGGGTTACTGCCCAGATATTTTATGTGAAATATCATGAAGTGCTAAGATACAAGTGTTTGGAGTTAATGCATGCACATTAAATACAGCACAAAGAGTTGTTTCAGTTGTTAAAAGAAAGGGAAAAAAAACCAAAAAAAACCCAACCAAAACCAATGCCCTATTTTTTATTAAAAATCTACCAAAAGCCAGCTAAGAGTTAATGTGGTTGGATACAGGAAATAGGTAAAGCAGTGCTGGAATATGAAAGCTGAAGGAAAATGAAAGCTAAAGGAAGTGGATTTTATTGAAGGAGAGGAGCTGCTCTATATCATTTTCCAGCATGAATCAGCTCATCAGTACAGGAAGGACTTTCCTGCCATTTCAGAAGAGATGCAGTGATTCCTAAAAAAAGAAAAAGAAAAAAAGTTAAAAAAAAAAGTTAATAAATTTTTGTTGGATTTCTCTACTGAATATTCACAGGTATTGTATACTGTACGTGCTCATCTGGAACCTACTCATCTTTGAAAAATATTGGGAAAAGAGACTCTGGAAAAACTTGACAACATCCCTTGAGGAATCTCCTTTCTCTCTGCCCTTCTGTTACTCTATCCTGCATGTGAAGCATTGTCTGAATTCACTCAGTGCCCTTTTTCCTCAATAATTCCCTGAGGAGTTTAGATCATTACCTGGCCAGCAGCAGTCACCCTGTCACAGGACAAGGTGTTTATCAAATAGAGATGAACTCTGATCATTATGCATTTTGCTGTCACTAAGCACTTTTATTTTCCTTATGTGAAGCTAAAAATCCCCTGAACTTCTAATGCAATTTTGACTGTAAAAGGGGATCTTCAGTTCAAGATTAAAACAAATAAATGCAGGGCTCCGTGCAATGTTCAATTGGGTTTTAAGTGATGGTGCCTAGAGGATGTTGAGCTGCTAAGGGCAGGATTCAGGTTCTGAACAGATGGTTTGGGCCCATTTGAGGTGTCTTTCAGCACTTTTGAGATGTTTTTGGGGTCCTTCCATGGCTGCACATTTGTCTCCAGGAACACTTCAGGAGCCAGTCCTGTGTCCTGTCACATCTTCTGGCTGATGTTTTAGACACCCTGGGGTATCTCAGATAGCAAGAGGTGCTTTTGTTTAAGGAATCAAATCCTGCTCAAAGTGCCCAATCCAGAGAAGTGAATTGCTTTTCACCTACTACTGACTGCACCAACAAGCTCTGGTGGAAGCTTAGATGCCAAGTGCAGACAGCCCATGACCCTGCACATGGTTGTTGTCTAAATCCAAAGCTGACTTTCAGCTCTGCAGAATATTCCTGGCACCAAAAATGGTCTGATATGTCTTTTGGAGGCAGCTTGAGCTCTGAAATGCCGTGCTGGAACTGTATATGTTGTTAATCAATGGTGTGAAGTAGATGCTTCAGGATTAATTTCCTCCCACATATTTCAGACATCTGTTTTTGCAAAAAGCCCTAAAGGGGCTTTTCCTACAGCATAGCCTGTGGAGTTTTTTTCTTTTTTTTTTTTTTCTTTTCAGATCTCCCTGAGGAAAACTGTTCATTTTTAATTAAATTTGTGAGCCTAACTCTTGTAAGTGTAATGACATTAAGTTTATATCATGGTGTTACAGGATTTTTGTGGAGGATGAAGTAGATTGGGATCAAGGTGGGGATATTGTGATCAGCTCTTCTTCCTATGAAGCCCACCAAGCTGAAGTAGTTACACTTAAAGAAGTCCACAGCCATAATATAAGATTTCATCAACATCTTCTGCACAGGCACATTGGTAAGGAACTTTTCTTTCCTTTTTTTGAGAGTTTTCTTCTGAAGTATTGACTTTCCATTTCATATCTCAACAGGATCAATTCTACTTCCTTCTGGTGTCTCCATTTCTTTCACCATATACTTTTTTAGCTTGCTGATTCTAACATGAATTTCTGTGAATATAATCAATTCACTGCTGAATTGTTTGGGAAAACTTTCTGGTGTTTCAAGTTGAGATGGTTCACAGACAGAGAAAGTAATTTTTCCTCTTTAAAGGAAAAAAGAAATGTAGGATTTTAGGCCCTTTCTACAATTTCTATGGTATGTCAAAACCCTGAAATATAATTAAACCCCATCCTTTTTTTCAAATTCAAAAATAATCATATTCATAAAGTTTAAAATACAAAATTTTATCAATTCCATGGTATGAAAACAATGTATTTATAAATTAATATCGAAATAAACATAAAATCTGCTATTTTCTGTGTAGACTGCATGGGATCTATATTTTTGTGGAAAAATGGATGCAGCGTTAATACATATTTACTTTTATTTCAGCCTATATAGTAAATTTATTGCCATCTATTTAACAAAAACAAAAGAATTTCATTAACAGTTCAAATTCTGAACCTCCAAACTAAGGATTTTTCTTGTGCACATCCATATTTTTTAAATTTGATCTTTATTCCAGCCAGTAGGCCCAGAAATTAGTGTAATGGATAAAAAGATCCAGAAATATCATGTTTTAAATGGTGAATGTTTAAATGTCTGAGCCAGTAATCAAAGCTTCTCTTGGAACTGAGCTCTGTTCTGCAATTATCCACAGTTCTGCAATTAATCAACAGTAGCCTGCATGGCACGGTTTTTTATGACAATTGCATTTTTCAAACAAAATGTGCAGCTCAAAGCATAGAACATCTCAACTTTATTTCCAGTAGTTTATGCATTTTAGGCCTTTCTTTTTAGCTGATGTAGATATAATTAATGTATCATGAGGGGAAATTGAGTAATGCAGCAGTTGTTAGATACAGCTGAAAAAAAAAGTACTGATGGAAAAATTAATGGGTAAATACCGAGTTTCACCTTGGCAAATGTAGATACTTGCAGGAAATGTTCACACATGAACCAGTCACTCTCAGCTCCCTGGATAATTAAAGCAGAAAAATACATATAATACATACTTCTCACTCGTATTTTATCTGCCCCTAAAGCAGGTATATAAAATACACAAGAAATTGCACTTGAGATTTGCCTATTGCTCTCTGCCATGCATAAAACCAGTCTGGAAAACTAAATCACATCTGCACGTGTCTAAAATCACCTGAGATTAATCCAAGCTAGACAGCTGCATAAACTTGAGCAAAAGTCTCCTTCAGAAAGGCACTGGAAAAAATGTTTTAAAATCCTCTTAGAAAGCACACACAAGCAAGACTCTGTAGCAAAAAGGGTTTTGGCATTGACATTAGTCTGATCCTGAGGAAAATTCATGGAGATCAACTCTGCAGTGTGCTGAAGAGTAACTCCAGCACAGAGAGCTTGGAAAAAATGAAGTGTGAACCTGTTCATTGCTTTGGCACCTGCACACCTCAGGGGAAAGGTTTAGCACCTTCTTGTTCTAAAAAACAAGATATCTTGGTAAAATATTAGCACACAGTGAATATTTGATGGGCAGGTGGCCTTTCTGGTTTTGTGTCGACGCACGCAGATTGTGCTGGGGGTGAAACACACCTGAATGTCAGTGCAGATTCTGCAGAGGAGCTGTCAGGATTTGTGTCCCTCAATGCACTGGCTAATAGCTATGATAGACACTTATCACATTTGCTTTCTTGAAACTCCCCAGGGCGTCCCCATGACACAGAAGATGGAAGAACCATCCCTTTGGCCGCGGAGGTTGGGCTCCTCACACGGAACGTGCAGATCCGGTCAGATGTGGCTTGTTCTGGGAGGATGCTGGTGGGACACTTCACAGACTCCAGTGGGATGGAGTTTGAAGGTAGCTGAGATTCACCTGTCCTCAGCAAGCACACCGGTTTTGCCCAAGAAAGAGGTGCAGCAACATGTGAATCCATTCACATGAAAGTCAGAACAAACTGACTGTCAGCAAGTATGAAACATGAGCACCACTAAAAACTCATAAATATGGAAGATATTTTAGGAAGGGGTGCTGTGTGCTTTACTGTGTGTTTGTATATATTTATTAACAAACACCCATCACAACAATACACTGACAAAGTACCTGCTGTTCTACATCTGACTGTTGTTAACGTGGTTGTCCTTACCTGTTCTTATGTAATACAAATGTTCATTTCACTCAATTTCTCTCATTGCAGGTGCTCTTCAACTCTTAAATGTTCAATTTTTTAATTTTGGGCCTCCTCAGCTTTCTGCCATTGAATTCAGGAACGTATCCCAGGGGTCCTCAGTGGTGTCATCCAGCATTGGTGGCAGCTGTGGAGCTGGCATTAAAGCAGTTGAGAGCAGTGGGATCTTGTTGCATGATAATGTGGTGTTCAACACCACTGGACCTGGCATTGATTTGGAAGGGAAAAATCACTCTCTCATCAGGAGCCTTGTTATTCTGAGCAGGCAGCCAGCAGGTTCATTAAACTGGGTTGCTGGCATCAAGGTGAACCTGGCCACCAGTGTCTCCCTTCATGGCAATGCTGTGGCAGGATCCGAGAGGATTGGCTTCCATGTCAGGGGCCAGGAGTGTTCACTAGCTGGAGAATGTTGCAGTGGAAATGTGGCCCATTCGAGTCTCCACGGCGTTCACCTGTACCAGGAAGATGGATATCAGACCTGCACTAGAATCACAGGTTTTCTGTCCTGGAAGAATTATGACTATGGTGTCATGCTCCACCTTGGAGGCAGCGTTATTGTGGAAAATGTGGTGCTGGTGGACAACACTGTGGGACTCCTGGCAATGGTGCACTGTACCTACACTGAGCAATGCTACACAGGGAAAAAATTCATAGAACTTAAAAACTCCATCATTGTTGCAACAAGCTCAACTTTTGACTGCCTCAGAGACAGGATCCAGCCTCACTCAGCTGATCCAACAGCCCAGGACCGACCCCCACGTTACCCTCTAAGAGGCCATGTTGGGATTTTATGGCCCACGTTTAGCACCGCTCCCAGCCAAAGGCCAGAGCATCCCTGGCACAAAACTGGGCATTGTCCAAAAGCCCTGGGAATCATGAAGCTGAAAGGTTGGTCTTCTGCCTCCACTGGCCAGACTGTTCTGTCACTGCTTTTCTTTACTCATTTCATTTTTTCCAATTGAGGTTTTAGCCTCCCACAGATGGACTGTTGGAGAAATCAGAGTCTCAGTGAAATTGATAGCACAGTTCTTCTACAACTTGATACAGTTTAATTAAGAAAAACATATTATTTGATATTTTTTGCTTCCTAAATCTACTGCAGGATAATTGTTGCCCCTAGAAGCTGTGGCTGCCCCATCCCTGGAGATATTGAGGGTTGGGTTGGATGGGGCTTGAATCAGCCTGGGATGGTGGAAGATGTCCCTGCCCATAGCAGAGGAGTGGAACGAGATGATATTTAAGGTCCTTTCCAATTCAAACCATTCTTGGATTCTGTGATTCCATGATAATAATGTCTCGTGCTAACCCATAGATTCTACCTCACACATACCTTCCTTCTGTATTACTTTTCCAATTGATTCATCTCTCTGACCCACAGCTGCCTCTACCTAAATAAAGATACCAAATCTGAGAAATTAATATCACACTTTGGATAGAATTGTCACAGAACATGAGAACTACAACTCACAGAAGCAGTTATGACCTTTATTGGTATAAGAGCTTGCACTTGAGGAATAGAAGTCTGTTAGGTATCTTGGATCTTTGTTTCAAATGAATTTTTCAGTCCCCAGAGCAATATTTGAATATAGCAGAGCCCTGATAGCTGATTGCAATGGTGGGATCTAAATACCTGATTGCTTTTCATGTCTTTACTCCTCACTGCCCTTTACTTTTGCAAGAAAATTCATTATCCCCTTTTTACTGAGGAGTAAGAGAGATCGAAGAAGACAAATAGACTTGCACAGAGTCTCACAAAAAAATTCATGGCACAATATGGATTTTGGAGCTGCATCAGAGTTGAGTGACAGAGCCAAGTATGTGTCATCACACCCTGCTTGTTTTATATTAATCTCTGGCAAGTAGAAAAATCATCCAAGGCAGGTTGTTATTTAACTGGTTCTTACTAATTCAAATGAAAACATATTACATATTCTTTCTTTTTGTTTTCTCTCTCAGTTTCTGCAATATCATTTCCTATGGTGTGACTTGGTTTGTATCAACTCAGGATATAAAGTAGCTACAGAGTATTCTAAAGACACATGAAAATCTATGAACAATGCTATTAGTCTGATTTAAAAATAATTTGCACAGATATATATGGGGGGCATGTTAATATGGAAAACATCACATGAAAAAAAACAAATTTCTTATCTCTAGTTATGGCACTCTTTTAACCATTTTTCCTTGCTTGATCTTCTCTTAATCCCTGGCAGAAGTCACCTTTACTGGTTTTACACAGAGCTGCTTCAGTGAAGACAGGGATGTCTGTATCATGTCAAATGCTGATCATTTAGGCATCATGCCTCTCATCACAGCAGAGACATCAAGGATGTTACATGTCAGTGAGAAGGACAAGTTCTACTTTCATCCAACGAGGTAAAATGCTTCATTCTGAACTATCTTTATTAAAAAAAACAAAACAAAACAAAAAAAAAAAACCAAAAAACCCAAACACCTACAGCTTTGGAACTATCCTCCTCTCATATCTGCTTTTGTATTGCTCCTGTCTGACAAAAATGAACAAGCTCTGACATCAAGCAAACATGCACAGAAAAACTCAAATATAGAGAAAAAAAATGGAAAAACACCATCAAATTTAGTTTAGGGCAATCTTTTTTAATTTGAGTTTTGAATTCCATCAAGGTGCATCTCCGGATGAATCCTCTTGGATTTCTTTTTTTCCTGACATTTGTGTAGCAAAACAAGCCTCACATATCCCATTTCCAAAACCCCCATCCTGAGCATCTCTGACTTCTCAGCCTCAGGCTTCAGAAAATGTCAGGACCTCCAGGAAAAAAAAACCCTGAGACAGGGAATGTCCTTTTGGTCGGGGAAGCGTGGCTTGATTTGTGCCTGCGAGATCACATCAGAAATGTTGATCAGTACCAGGCAGGCTGTGAGATGTCAAATGATTGCCAGAACTGCTCCTGCCCAGGGAGAATATCATCTGTGAGTGTTGAGGAGGGAGGGGAGAACTTCATCTGTAACCTTAAGTCACTGCTGGTTGCAGTGGTTTAGACATACCACATCCAATGGAAACCACATGCCTATTTATTTATTGCAGTCACTGAACATGATGCAGAGGCTATGTCAGGAAAGCCTTGAAGTAGCAAAAAAAAATTCCAGCATGGACTCCACTTGCCAGTCAAAAATAATTGGAGGTGTCCCGCACTGCTATGTTTAGAGCCCCTCCAGCCTTCTGCCAGAATTTCTTATTTTATTCTATATTTTTGCTTTTTTGCTCTGGGCATTAGTTTGCGTGTAGATTTCTGAGCCCTGTCCAGCTTGTCAGCTCCCATTATGTTTCACTCTTGTATCCATCCCACAATACTCTGCTGGAAGGGAGCTGCTGAAAGAGCTGGTGGTTTTCAAATGTGAGGAATCCACGTGGATCACTGAATGCTTCCTTGGGAGGCTGCTGAGCCTCTGAGCGTGGTTACATCTCCTTGTGCTCCTCATGCAATATCTGCATGCATTTATTTAATCCACCTTTGCAGCTGCTGAGCTTGATCCAGGATGTGGCTGCATTGTTCTGCTTCAGCATCCTGAGGGGATATCTTGATGGATTTGTCCTGTCAAAGAGAAGATGAGCATTGCCTTGGAGCAAGAAAGGAAATAGAAATATCAGAGAATATAGCAAATCCATGAAGAACTTTGCTTGTCCTACTGGTAGACCTAACCAGCAGAAATGCTGATGTGATGAGAGATGGTCAAGAACTGAACTGTCAGGATCAGAGGAGTCTTTGTTCTCTGCCTCTTTTGAGCTTGGTTTACTGGGGGAATTGGCCTTTTTGTTCCTCTGCCCTTACTGCAAATCTCTGCCTATAACTATTTGCCCCATTCAAGGTACCAGCAATTGGTTTTTCTCAGCCTGAGACCAAATAATTCTGCATTTTCTTCAAGGTTTAATGTGTAGTAATCTGAAAATATCTCCAAGGACTTTGCTGGAGTACAAGTATTTTTATTGTATTGAATTCTGCCATGGGTGTGAGATGCTCAGTTCACCAGTTCCTTTAAGCTGTGTTGAACCTTTAGTCAATCTGCAATTCAGCTCACTACATGTTAGTGTTTCAAAAATTAGGCATGTTATTTAAACACACTGACCTCCTTCTATAGTCAATATAGATCCTTGTTTAGGAAATTATTAATCTCAACTCTTATATTTGTCTCAGTGAGATGAGTTTCTCTCAACACCCCTGTTTTGTTACAGGTACCTTCCTCTGTGGCAGCCAGTGGTTAATGACTTACATAGAAATTTATAGGCTTTTCTGGCTGTTCCAAGCCACTAATAATAATGTTACCTTTCCTTCTAACCAGTGTACAAACCTCTGAAGACACCATGCTCCCTGAAAAGAGATGCAAAGGCTCAAGGAAAGCCCTTTTCAAGGATTTGGATGGAGGTGTCCTGCATCTGGAGCCACCTGTCTCTGTTTTCCCTAAGTCAGAGTTTGAATGGACACAGTTCTACTCAGAAGCTGGTAAGTGCCTGTGCTGGAGGGAGTGTTTGCAAAATCATGCAGAAACTTGAGCCATGAGATGTGACTTTCACTGAGATCTGCAGCTGAGGCTGAGGTCATGGTAGCCCCAGTCTGTGTGATTCCTTTCCAGGCAGGATGTAGGGAATTGTGCTGTGCAGCTCTGTGCCCACCAGTGCCACTCTGCCTTCTTGCAGTATCATTTCACCCTGCATCCTTAGCCTCTCTAGGGTCTGACTCACTAGACTGGGTGGTAGAAAAGTTCTTCCCTGTGAGGGTGCTGAGGCCCTGGCACAGGTTTCACAGAGAAGTTGTGGCTGTCCCTTTATCCCTGGAAGTGTCCAAGGCCAGGTTGGACAGGGCTTGGAGCAACCTGAGATAGTAAAAGGTGTCCCTGCCCATGGCAGGGGGTGAAATGAGATATCTTTGAGGTCCCTTCCAACCCTAACCATTCCATGACTGGTGATTCTACCTGCCCTTTGCAAAGTCCTCTGAGAGCATTGAGGGGTACATGCCGTAAAAACACCACAAAACTTCAAAATAATACCAATAATTTGCCCTGCAAAGATTTTCATCTGCATCCCACTGAGGAGATAATCAAGCTAAAAACCCACTCCAGAAGTTTGACGACCCCTCTCTGTTTAAAAAAGGCCCATTCTGCTCAGTAACCACTTTCTGAAAGCTCCCACAGCAAGGCTCCATTCTCATCCTGATTAAAACTCAGCTCTCTGATTCCAAATAAACTCTTTAATTACAATTAGCATTCCCTGTGCCTGCTGCTGATGGTGGCCATTTTGCTGTAGAGATGCATCGTTTGTAACTCTGCTGGTACGGGAGACTGATGGGAGGGACTGTAATTAATCCTGTTTTCCTTCACACTCTAAAACTGATTAAACACAAGAAGAACTTTAATCTTTAAACAAAATGTGCAAGGCTTTTCCTCTAAGGATCCCTCTCTAGCTGGCTGCTTACAGGGTTGATTTATGTGTTGTCTAGATGCAATCACTGATTTTTATTGTACCTTTTCCACCCTAATTATGAATCACATCCAAGCACTAATGCTCTGGTACTATTACCACTTAGCACCTGCATATTAATGAATACATTTGCATACAAAACCTGGATTTTATTCAGATTCCCACCATTTTTAGCACATCCTAGCACACAGTCATAGGTATAAGAGGAATCCCTACCATCTAAAGTGTGCTGAGGGCACAACCTTTACTCCCTAGGGTTTATCTCCTTGTGAAATGGAGGTAACAGCATATGATAAATGTTGCCTGCCTCTGAAGCTATAACAAAATTGCTGTGTTCTCTTTTTGCTGCCCAAATCTGAATGGGGATTTTTTTTCCCCTTCCCTTCACAAATGTGTGTTAAATTCCTCTGCATTTCCCATTCTGACCTATGGTTCCTTTTGTGGCTGACATTTGAAATGGCACAACTTGATGATAAGGTGAATTCATGGTCATCTTCTTCTTCTCTTTCTGGAAAGCTGCAGCACTGAGTATTTTTCACAGTGCAATGCAGGCTCCCAGGATAGACAAACTGGAGAAGAAGCTCAACTTTCCTGCTCCCACTCATCTCCTGCCAGCAGGACCAGAGCAATTATCATCCTTCCTGTGCTGGGCAGTGATGAGGCCAAACCTCGAGTCCCATGTTCAGTTTTGAGCTCTTCACTGCAAGAAAGACATTGAGGCGCTGGAGTGGGTCCCCAGAAGGGAAAGGAGCTGGGGAAGGGTCTGGAATATAAATCCCATGAGGAGCAGCTGTGGGAGCTGAGGTTCCTTATCTGGAGAAAAGAAGGCTCAGGGGCACTCTCTACAACTCCCTGAAAAGAAGGATTGGCCTCTTCTCCCAGGAAATTAGTGATAAGTCAGGGGGAAATACCCTCAAGTTGCACCAGGGAAAATTCAGGTTGGATATTATGAAAAATTTCTTTCCAGAAAGGGTGGCCAGACATTAAAACAGGCTTCCCAGGACAGGGGTGAGGCCACCATCCCTGGAACATTAAAAATAAATGATGAAAGAAAGAAGAAAGAAAACCAAGATGTGACCCTTTGTGATATGGTTTAGTGGGCATGGTCGCATTCACTCATTCATCATGGGCTTGATGACCTTGGGGGCCTTTTCAAGACTTAATGATTCTGTAGGGACAGATTCCCCTTTGGTGTGACAATGCTTCAAGGCCTGTGAAGATGGTGGTGTTGTCACAGAATTATAGAATCATGGAATGGCTTGGAAGGGGCATTGGAATGGGATGATCTTTCAGATCCCTTCCAACCCAAACCAGTCTGTGCTTGTGTGATTCTATGATAAACATAAATACTTATGTTCACTTCAAGCTTCCAGTTTGGCCAACCAGATTGAAATTGCTGTCCCTCAGCCATTTTCAGATACTCTGATTACTCTGTGGGGAGCAAACCAAAACACTCAGTAGACTTCAGGGACAAAAAACCATGGAAATGTTTTATAAAAATAAGGAATATCACAGGGAAGAGGTTGTGAAAGCCATAACTGGGGCACAAGGGATCATTCAGAATTATATTGGTATTCCTGGATTCACATGGTGTCTTTTATTGAAGATATAATTGATATAGAATTTGTGAAATTTATTATTTCTATACCCACATTTTTCCCCATTTGTTTTCCCAAACTTTTACCCACTGAGTTTGCTCTTTGTTCATAAACCAAGGTTTTTATTGTGACTCTCTGAAAAAGCAGAATTGTTCACTTCAAAATGAAATTTTAGTTTTCTGGATAAACCGCAGAAATTTAGAAAAAAAGAATAAAACAGGAGGGAACAGATCCAAGGTTTTTGTTGCTATTATTATTTCTACTGCAAGAAAAAAGGAGTAACAACAAAAGTGGGTTTGAGTCCAACAAAGCATAATTACTTTTTAATGTGAGAGTCCTTTTTAGTCTTTTTTTTGTCTTTTAAATATAATGCTGCAAAAGTTTAAAATTAAATGTTTTCCAACACCCTCCTCCCTAAATAATTTATGAGGAACTTTCAAAGTACCATTTTTTGAATTATCCAAAACAATTTAATGAGTTTAACATGAATTTGTAATTATTTAAATCTCTTTGAGCTGCCATTTTTGGATGACAAAATGTTTTTCTCCTAAAACTCATGTCTAGAGCAAGCCTCTTGCAAAAGAGCTTGGGGACAGGCCTGGAGCACTAAATGGTTCCATGATAGAGGAAATACCAGAATCATAAGCTGTACAGCAGAATTAGCTATAAACAGGAGTGTCTTGTTGGGGAATTTAGGACAAGTGAACAGTTTGTGTATTCAGCTGATTCCTATGTCCAGGTTAAAACCCCAGCTCCATGAAGGGCAGCTGATTCAACCATCCTTGTGTAGTTAAAGGATCAGCCAGTTGCTGGCTTTTGCAGTGTTCATAAGACTGTTATGACAGTTCCTAAATCTGTAATCTGAGATGACTCCCAGAGCCATCGAAGTTCATTGTCTTCCCTTGGTGGAAATGTAGCTGAGGACCTGAAACTGGTAGAAGATCCAGCTATCTCCACTTCTGTTGTCTCCAGCGTTGTCATAGAGTTTTGGAATGGTTTGGGTTGGAAAGGACCTCAAAGGTCATCGGATTCCATCTCTTGTCATGGGCAGGATCAATTTCCACAGGAGTTCACTAATGTCCCCTCCACTGAGCAAAGAGAGATTGACTCATTGCATGGGTGATACACAGAAACGGGGAGATGAAACCGAGGCTTTCAAGTTTTAGTCTTGAGCCTGCAGACTTATATTTTCTTCCTGCTGACAGATACATTCGAGGCATAACTTAAGGCAATTTGGACTGAATAATCACAAAATCCTAAAGCAGATCAGGTTGGAAATGGATTCAAAAGCTCATCCGGTCCACCCTTCTGTGGGAAAGGAACATTATGTGGCACCCTGTCCAACTGCATTTTGAAAACTTCAAAATGAGGATGTGATGGAGACTCCACCATGTCCCTGAGGAGGATGTTCCAATAAATCACAGAATGGTTTGGCTTGGAAAGTACCTTAAAGATCAACTTGTTCCATCCTCCTGCCATGGGCATGGACACCTTCCACCATTACAGCTTGCTCCAAGCCCTGTCCAACCTGGCCTTGGACACTTGCAGGGATGGGACAACTACAACACCCATGATTGCTACCACTGTGAAAAAAAACTTATTTCTTATATTGAGATGAGACCTTTCCTGGTGCAAGCAGTACCTGCAGCCCATTGACTTCCCCATGTGTCTCCTTGAGAAGAAAGAGTCTCATCCTCCTTGTAGCTTCCCTGTAAGTACCGGAATATTGTGATAGGATTCTCTCCTGAGTCTTGTCTCCTCTAGGGAGAACACACCTAATCCTTCAGCCTTTCCCCATAGGTGAGGTTCGCCAGCCTTTTCACCAACTTCAATCCTTCCTTCAGTCCTGTCTGGTTCTGATTTACTGGGGGATGATGAAGCCCTGGACTATCTGATGTATATTCGTGAAAATTTTTATTTCTCTTGTAAACATGTGCTCCTTACATTTTGTGTGAATAATTGAATTTATTTTCTCCTTTACAACCTGATGAATCCTTGTAAATTCTTTGGATACAGTAGAAGAATCAGTGAAATTTAGGTCTGTAATACCTCTGTGGGATAGGCATTTATTTTGACACTAGTTTTCCAGGAAGAGGAGAGAATTTGTGATTTGCCCAAGGTCAGTCATTGAATTAAAAATTTTTCTTCCAGATCCCTGACAGCCAGACTCTGAATCTAAAAACATCCCATCGTGTTAAAGCAGGTGGAACTTTATGATTGCATGGACTAGAATAAACCCAGAGTGCATTTTACATAGCACTTTTTACTAAAAAAAATATTCCTGGACTATATTTCGGGACATCACTGAACATTTAAATTCTGGCTACAGTTATAAAGAAACAAACAAAAAATTGCCGTTGGTTTGGGGTTTTTTTTCAATTATTCTTCCAAAAACCCAGAGAATTTTTTTTATTGACCCAGCTTTTGTGTTAATTTGTTGGTGAGAGGACCAGTGTGTTGTGGACAACAAAACTTTTTATCTGACCAGCAAATCACTGAGATTATATTTTCCTGTGACATTTTCAATCTGGAGAAATCTAAAGCTATGAAATTGCTCAGTAGTCTTGCTTACTCTCTAGAGGTAATCAGTACATTTTCTAAATCATAAAGAGGAAAGTGTTTAATTTGTAAATGCTGTTCTGAAGCAAGTTATAGAGACATTTAACACTCAATTTTTTTAAAAACTATTGTCAAAAACTCTTTGAATTGTAACATTGAAGTTAAAAGTCATAAATTAATATACAGAAGTTTGCTAAGTTCATCAGAAATATGATAAAATGTCAGATGTAGGTAAAAACAATAACTTGGGTTATGGGTTGAAGATGTTTGTACTATTTTCTTTCTTCTGGTACTTTTAATTATTGAATAAAAATCTCAAATAATAGTTGGGAAAGCATAGAATTTTGAGACACAGGCTGACAGTATAAGTTAGGGCTAAAGTTGGGTGAAAATGTTGCACCATAAATATTTATTATTCCAAGGAATATGATTAGCCACACTAGCTATGCATAATCATAGTCAGTAATTAAAGATGTCTGAGAAGAAAATGCATGTTTGGTAGATCTGCAAGGAATGAAACAATGCAATATCAGCATTGTTTTTCTCTGGAGCTTTTTTGCTGTTGCTGTTCACAAATAGAAATTTGCTTTTTCTGCAATAAATGGCCCATGCAAAATGGGTTGGAAGTAGCAATGGAGGACATTAAAAGAGCTCTTACCAAGCTATTCTTTCATAAAAACCAAACCTAATATGATCAGAAAATGCTTGTAATCCTTAATTTTCCTGAAAACACATCTCTGGTAAAGATTTCAGCAGACTTTAATTAAGTTGAGACCAAAGCAGAGAATAAAGTTGGGAGGATTTTCGTAATGCTCATGGGAGAACAAAGTTTAAAGTAATCCAAAGGGAAATTAAGTTATTTTTATATCTTTGATGTCTATGTGGTGGCTCATCGGGGTAAGATGGTGGAACACACTGAATTAAGGAATCAGCTCTGCCAATTTCAGCACAGCAGAGTGAGGGACAATTTTGTGGGGAGAGAATCCACCAGTTGGGAAGGAAGACAGAGCAAGGAATGGCTTTAAACTGACAGAGGACAGGTTTAAATTAGAGGTATGGAAGAAATTCTTCTCTCTGAAGGTGCTGAGGCCCTGGCACAGGGTGCCCAGAGAAGCTGTGGCTGCCCCTGGATCCCTGGAAGTGTCCAAGGCCAGATTGGACAGGGCTTGGAGCAACCTGGGATAGTGGAAGGTGTCCCTGCCCATGGCAGGGGTGGAACAGCATGAACTTCTTGGTGTCTTCCAGCACAAGCCAATCTGTGATTCTGTGATCTGGATGCCACCATGAGACTTCCTTGGGGACAGCTCTGCCAAGGAAAACCACTCCTCTATATGATTTCTTTCGGTAAATCAGAGAGGAACTGGGCACAGTTGGGGATGTAGCAACAAGGTCAGCAGTGGGGCTGAGGTGGCCATGCCTCATGTCCATTTTGAAATACTCTAAATTGCTTTCTCTCACAGTCACTTGTGTTTCAGACTCTAATAAAAGACTATTTTCCTTTTTCAGGGTTGCTTTTTCCTTAATTTCCTTAATTCCTAAATTCTGAATCCAGGATGTGTGGGATGAATGGCATTGTTCATTTTCCAAGTGATCAGCACAGAGCAATGTATATACACACACAGATTAAATATCTGTATATGTACAATTGTATAAGGCTATCAAACCCTATTTCCTTGTTCCCATCAAACAAGGGTATAAAATTCTTTTCTCCTGATGAAGTCAAAAAAATCCTTGGGCAAACCCAACCATTTTGCACATTTATTGCTGTAAATGGAGTTCAGCTTTTTGTGCCACCCTTTCTGCTTCTTTTCTAAATTCCTCAGGTTCTTTCAAACAGTCATGTGCTGATGCTCAGCTGCATAAAACGTAAAATATGTATACATATCTATTAGGAATGATTATCCAAATGAATTTTGGAAAAACTGATTATGAAGTCAGGTCCCTGACAATGGGAGATAACCTTGCCCCTTAGGATAGCAATCCTTTTTGAAGATGTGCCAACAAATAGTTTGTGCCTACTGTTGCTATCAGAAATTCTTGGCTTCCCCTTTTATTCTTAATCCTTGAGGATAAAAGAGCAGGTTTTTCATTTTCCATACTCAACTCCTGTATTTAAGGAGCTATTTTTAAAAATGCCACCATTTTTAGAATTTGTGAGATCTTGGAGAGCCTGTTTGCTTCCCTGGAGGCTCAGTACCCCCAAAACACTACATCACCTTTATTTAGGATTCTAGTTATGGATTTGAAACCCACCTCTCTCCCTTTATGTATATAAACATTGTCTGCAACACAAGCAAAAGTTTTTTGTTTTATCATTGACAGGATGAGGCTTCTGTTTCAATGTAGTGTTTCTTAAACTGTGATTCATAAAGCATTGGTGGTCCATGAAACCTGAATACCTGATGGACTCACTACTCATGGATTTATTTAGGAACTTGAGAGTTAAATGTCAAAAGAATTATTAGGCATGTGGAAAACAGGAGATACGAGAAATGGCTGGAAAAGCTGGGTGGCTTGCTCTTGAGAAAAGGTGGAAGAGAGGTTTAGGAACAAAAACATGAGACTGCTGGGGATTGGAGAGAAACAAATTGCTCTCAAAGTCTGTGGAGTCAGAAATAATGGTCTGAAGTATCATCAGGATAATTTTATGTGTTGGGAGGAAATGTTGGAATAGAGAAACATGGGCATAGCTTGCCTGAGTGAGTTGCAGAGTCCTCATCAGTGGTAACATCCTTAGATAATCAGATAGAGCTATCTTTTCCTGAGCAGATAGAGGATGGGTCAAATAACTTCAAATAGTCCTTTCAGCAACCTGTTTTTAAAATTCTGAAAGGATTTTTGTGGCCTTCAGGAATCTTTGAGGTCTGACAGTGATATATGGGTACAAAGGCCAGGGCGTTTTAGGAGGTTTGGTAATTTGGACTCTCTAAATGCTTTTGATGAAGACAAAGAGTGACCAAAGGAGGGAGGAAGGGGAGGAAAGGGATTGTCTCTCAACCCATGTGCTTGGTCCTGGTCGTTCAGTCTGCCTGTTCTTGTGAAATGCCAGTGAGCCTGGAGTTATGTGTAATATGTAAGTGTAGAGATGAGTCCCATAGAAAATGGTGTCCAGGGTGTGAGTTTACAGCACCAGGGAACCAAAACTGGCACAGGCTGCCCAGAGAAGCTGTGGCTGCCCCATCTCTGGAAATGTTCAAGGCCAGGCTGGATGAAGCTGGGGGCAACCTGGGATATGGAAAGGTGTTCCTGCTCATGGCAGGTGGTTGGAACGAGCTGATCTTGAAAGTCCCTTCTAACACAAACCATTCTATGAATCTATTCCTTATCTGGGACCTCTCCTCCAAGCTCAGACATCCTTCATATTCTCCCAAAGGGACTGTTCCATTCTTATTTATCATTCCTGCTTTGGTGATGCCCACAAATCTGAGTCAGTCGTTGGGTTTTATTTTTACAATATACCACCCAGAAATTTTCCAGCATCTTCTGGAAGAATCACAGAACACCTTGGGTTGGAAGAGACCTTAAAGATCATCTTGTTCCACCCCCTGCCATGGGCAGGGACACCATCCACTATCCCAGGTTGCTCCAAGCCCCATCTAACCTGGCCTTGGACACTTCCAGGGATCCAGGGGCAGCCACAGCTTCTCTGGGCAACCTGTGCCAGAGCCTCCCTACCCTCACAAGGAAGAATTTCTTCCTAATATCCAATCTAAACTTACTTTATTTCAATTTGAATCTATTCCCACTTTTCTTGTCAATCCATGCTCTTGTAACTATTCTTTCTCAGTCTTTCTTGTTGACTCACTATAAGTAGTGGAAGGACACAATTAGATCATCCCAAAGCTTCTCTTCTCCAGCCTGAACAATCCCAACTCCCTCAGCCGTTCCTCACAGCAGAGGTGCTCTATCACTCTGATCATCCTGGTGCCCCCTCTCCACTTGCTCCAATACCTCCATGTCCTTCCTGTGCTGGAAATCCAGGGCTGGAAAAAACTGCAGGCGAGGTCTCACCTGAGTGAGGCAGAGTCACATCCCTTGATCTCTGCCTATGCTGCCTTTGGTGCAGCTGCTGCTGATTTTAAAAGTCAAGCCAGAATGTGTCAGGAGAAGCAGAGGAAGTGGAGGAGTTGCTCCAGAGGGGCAGCGATAGAACCAAGGACAGCATCTACATGGAACACCCTCTCCAGGCTTGCTTTAAGGAGGCAAGATGGTTGTGTTTAAGCAATTAAAAAATAAAAAAAAGAAAAACAGAAAAAAAGAAATGTGTATTTCATCCTGCAAGCATAACTATATTATTTCCTTTAGATCTTAGAGACATATTTATAATCCAACCAAACTGCTGAGTGGGAGTTTGCAGAGGTTTACAGGGGAAGCACCGCATTTTGCAACAATTAATTTTGCAGAGGAAGCAGCCTGTTTAAAGATGCCTGTGGCAGTCACTAAAATATGTGTTGTTTTTCAAGGCCACCAGACACACAGTTGGCTAGGTTGGCTAATAAACAAAACAACAATGAAAAAAAAAAAAACAAAAACAAAACAACCCAAAAAAAAACAGCCTCATGGGGTTTGCAGGAAGAAGGGATGAGAAATAAAATGAATAATGCTTACCTGCTAGGGGTGGGTGAAGACTATAATTGTTTAGCCCCCAGCAGATCCCTGCAAGGGTTAAAAATGACAAAGATATTAGTTGGTGACTGCTAAGATTGTTGGTTTGAAGCTTTGGGCAAAACACAGACTGTTATTTACCGGACTTGGTCGATTTACTTCTTAATGCAATAATGACCTGTGAAATGAAACGTGAGCTAGACAATTGTTCCTCATTGTTTCCAGTAAAACATCCTTTCATACCCCATTAAACCACCATTAATTCCATTTGAAAGAGAAGCAGGCACAAACACCAAGGGACAGCTCTCTTTTCCTCTTTTCCTCTCTTTGAGGGACTGATCAAGGCCTGTGGATGGAAAAGCAGCTTTCTCACCCATTTTAGAGGGTGTTGGGCAGCCTGTGGGGGACACATTTTTGAATGAACACTGCAGAGATCTACTGGATTGGCACCCAGTGGATCACATTCCTGAATTTTGCAGAACATATTAGGAAATCTGGCTAACAGTCAATTTATTGGTTTTTATACATCATGTTTCTGTCTCTTTCTTTAAGTAGGGTTTCTTCAAGCATGAGATTTATGTAATCATGCAGTATATGTGCAGATATATCTGTGTGTTATTTCCCTCCCAGTCCTTTTAAACGCATTTTCAATTTTAAACAAAAGTAATAGAGTGATAAGTCCTCAAGGTAATAGATTCCTACAGGTTTAAAAAGGTTGGGTCTGTGAACAAAAACTCTGTGAGTGAATGTTTCTGTCCCCCAAAGTGTGTTATCTGTTTGGAGTCCTTTGACTACCGTGAAATGTTCTCTGGGGTGAAACTCCAGGTTTGTATCTCAACTAAAGGAAAATACTTTTGCACACTGGTTCAGAGCTGGGAATCCAGCCACAGCTGTGAAGTGCAGCACTGCTTCCACTTGGTGTGGGACTGGTTTCTTTACCTCCTGATTCTCCTCTGCTGTGGCATTGAAAGGCATGTTGATGTGGCACTGAAGGACACGGTTTAGAGGGATTTAGTGGCATTACATTTACAGTTGCACTTGATCTCAGAGGTCTTTTCAAAGCCAAACGTCCACAGCCTTCCCAACCAGTAACCAAATTGTTTTACTGCTGTTTGGCCTTACCTGAAACCTAGACCAAGACATTTAATCAGTTCTTTGGCAGGTGTTGTCCACCTGCAAGGAGGCTGCCATGGATCAATGGCTTTGATCCAAGAGTACCATTGATTTCATGCAATCACAGTTTGACAGCCTATACCCTTACATTCCATCATATTACTTGCTCTTTCTTTTTACTTGCTTCTACTTTTATATTTTTATTTTATACTCTATACTTTAATGTTATTTGCTACACTAGATGCCTTTCTTTTTCCCTGATAGATTTATGCCTGGGGAAAGATTTTGTCTGAAAGTTTGCTCAAAAATGGTTCAGCTGCAATGAACAAAATGAAGCTTTCTTTTGGTGTGTGTTAAAAACAAATCTCTTCACTTTAGAACCTATGGTCTTACAGCAGAGGTTGAGGGTTATCAGGGAAACTATTCTGTGGTCAGTAAATTATTTTATATTTACAGTCCTTGTGAAAAACTATGTCCAGAACTATTCATGAAAATAAACTGCTTAGATTCATTATTTTCTCATGTTCTTTGAAAGATCTAAGCCTTGTCTATCGCTTGTGAAAAGTTCCTGCTCTGCTGCATTGTTTGAAGCACAGACATCAAATGCTCTCCTGAGTATTTGGAGCCTCAAATCCCACATTCTAGTTCCCTTGCATTGCATCTGCTGATTAACAAAAGAATTCTGGGCACTTGGTGACCCTGGTTGCTGCCCAAGGCTGTGTCCCCAGGAGGCAAACATGTGTTGTGTCCTGACTGTACAGACTGGGTTGGGCAGGAGCCAAGGGATTACAGAGTCCTCTGGGGTGGAATGGAGAAGAGACCTCAAAGTTTTGCCGGCAACAAGTATGGCATCCGCTAGGAAAAAGCTGGCTAGGTGTTGATTCACCAGCCTTGTTATTAAAGAACCTAGCACAGTTTAGTTTGTGTAGGATTGGGATTTTTTTGTGTGTGCCTATGTGGGACTCAATGATTATTTATAAGATCAAGTTTCACTTGGAAAAAAAAAACAACCAAAAAACCCAAAAAAACCCCAAAAAAACATTTTGTGGAAGGTTTTAATTGCAGTTCTGAAGAGAGATGGAGAATAAGAAGTGCAAAATCTCTTGTCATGAATATGAGGAGCAATAACCTGGGAAAATAGGTATCTTTTTTTCCTTTCCTTGTAATTTTTCCTACGTAGCCCTGCTCTGATTCAGAGCAAATCACGATGGTCTTGTTTGTGTGTATGCAAACATTTGTGTTTATACACACACAGGCACTGCCCTCACAACTGCTCTTGGGAGCATTTCATCATTTTTTCCTCTTATCTTCCAAATATTAGCATTTAATGAAATACACATTTCCTTCATTTATCTTGAACCTACTCCAAGGCCAGCAAATACCAGAACCTCAAATGTTATGACAGGATAGATTCTTTATTGGTTTGTTTTCTTTTCATTCTTTCTGTTTTCACTGTGATTTTAAATTTTTTTTTTTTTAAAGATTATAGACCCTTATGTTCCAGCTCTAGGAACCTGGCTTCCAACTGAGGTACACAAATACGTCCAAAAAAATGTCCCTGAGACCCATCCAATGCAGACAGCTGTGCAGCAAACAGGAAATTGAGGAAGTCAGGTTCATCAGAAACACAGGATTTCCTTCGTGGATGTTTCAGATAAAGCATCTTTAATTTTTCCATGCTGGATCAGTGCTGTAAAAGAGCTGTGAGAAAAGCAGGGGAATTTTCTCCCTGTTCTTTGATGTCAGGGATGTAAAAGTACAACTGAAAGATGGGTTCTCGTGGGGACCATCACACCTTGGCCATGCTGGCAGGACAGGAGGCAGCTCTGAACCAGGAGCTGTGTCACTGTCACTGTCACTGTGCACACAAGAGCAGCACTGCTAAAGATGTCTGGGGAACTGAATTTTGAGGAGAGGTCCCAGATAGTGAATGGAACCATAGAATGGTTTGGGTTGGAAGGGACTTTTAAGACCAGCTCTTTCCACCCCCTGCCATGGGCAGGGACACCTTCCACTAGTCCAGGTTGCTCCAAGACCTGTCCAGCCTGGCCTTGGACACTGCCAGGGATTTGGCAGCCACAGCTTTTCTGGGCACCCTGTGCCAGGGCCTCAGCACCCTCACAGTAAGAAAATCACTTGATTACCCTGTGAAATTAGGATAATTCTTATTTTTCTTTCCGCTCATTAATTTGAAATTACTCCTGACATTTCAGTGTCAGGAACTACAGAAATGTCTATGTGGCATCTGGTATGGTGTGATTCCAAACTAGTTTGAGTCCCCTATGAACCACTGGGAAAAATTACAAACTGTAAATTGTCAGTGTTCCTGTGGCATTACTAAGTCAGGCAAGCACTTAGATGTTGCCTGTGTGACCTTAGCTTGCCTTGCTCTCCTCTTTGTGCTTTTAAATTTTGACAGTCTTTCTGCTTTGACAGTTTGCATGATCACACTAAGAAGCAAGTAATTTTGACTCATTTGGCCCAAAATGTAGTTGCTCTGGGTATGGCTCAGGGCTGTGTGCTAACACATGTTTGTATAATAGAAAAGGCTGTGGGGAAACCTTATTTTGGCCTTTTGGTATTAAAGGGAGCTTTTAAGAAAAATGGGGGCAGATAATTTTAGCAGGTCCTGCTGCAAGAGGACATGGGTTGATGGTTTTAAATTAGAAGGTGGTCAACTTAGATTAGATATAAGGGAGAAGTTTTTACAATGAGGGTGGTGAAACACTGGCAACAGGTTGTCCAGGGAGATGGTGGCTGCTTCAATCCTAGAAACATTCAAGGCCAGGTTGGACAAGGCTCTGGTGTAGGTGGTCTCTGAGTGATGTTCTTTGACCATGGGGGTGGTGAGGCCCTGGCCAAGGTTACCCAAAGAAGCTGTGGCTGCCCCTGGATCCCTGGAAGTGTCCAAGGCCAGGCTGGATGGGAATTGGAGCAACATGGGATAGTGGAAGGTGTCCCTGTCCATGGCTGGGAGTGGAATGAGATGATATTCAATGTCCCCTCTAATCCCAAGCATCCCAGGATTCCAGGATTTTGTGACATGCACACCAAAAATCAGCAGGAAGTGCACAACCTTCCATCCCAGTTTCAAGCATATTGCTCTCAGGACACAACTAAATAGAACATTTTAACTTAATGAAGTAAAAGTGTTGAAAGCTTGAGCCAAGAGGTTGCTACACGCAAAAGCTGCATTTCACGAAATAATTACTGAGACAAAACATGCAAAATCTTCATTTATAAAGCATAGCTTTGATATAGATGTCATCACTTTACCAAAGTTCAAAGCACATGTGGTTGACACTATGTGCACCATTGGGTTCTCAGGATATCAGGCATGAGTATAATGCTTAGTTAAAATAATTAGTTGAAAAGAACATATTCATTTCTGAGTGAATTTTTGGAGAAATAGCTCCGTGCTTTGGAAAAAAGAAAAGTTATTAACTGACATTGTGTGTAAGAAACTGCAAAATAAATATTTTCATCTGGGGTACTTATGTTGAATACTCAGTTTTAGATGATGCCAAGAACATGTTTATTAACTTAACACGTAAAAAATTATATTCATTTCAATATACAAATAGAGAAATATGTTATGATCAATATAAATATATTTATGAATATATGTGATTATAAAATCATTCCACATTCTCCATTTGCTGGGATAAGACACACAACCAGTGAGAGCTACCACAGCATCATAAGGTGCTTTTGAAGAACTTTTCAATGAAAAGGTGTGGGGTTTTTTTCTCTTTTTTGTCTCTTGTAGGCATGCTAAATTAACAACAGCACCTCATCTTGTCTTAGAAAATAAGTCAAGACAAGGTAACCTTGCCACTTCAATTTGTCCCACAATAGAAGTCATGGATCTGTGCAATATATTGGACTCTGTGTCCTTGATTTTTTTTCCCTTTGTCTTTCCTATTTTATTTTTTTTTCAAATCTGGGTAACTACCCAATAATTCTAGTTTCAAAAGACCCTATTTTCTCATTCTTGGATAAGGCAACTTGAATTAAAACTTTGGAATAGATCTTTCTTAAGAGACCAATATAGAATTTAACTTCTGTGTTTGACAAGTTAATTGGCCAAGGTTTAAAACCATCAGTTATGCAATAAAACTGTATGTAATTAATTAAAGGGAGCCGATTATTTTCAGTCAGGCTCTGTTCCTGAAACATCCTCCTACTCACTAATAAACTTTGTTCCTGCGGTGGTTTTTCTGAAATTAATAAGCACATTGCAAAACCAGGGTAAGCCTTTCTTATTGTCTGCTTCCCATGCTCACCAGGATGCAACAGTTACTGGACTGAAAATGAAGTCACATCCCTATGGGGTCCATATTGCAAGAACAATATTTTATTCTCTGTGGGTTTTACAGAATCACAGAATCCTTTAGGTTGGAAAAGTCCTCTGAGGTCATCAAGTCCAACCACCACTGCCAAGTCTACCACTAAACCATGTCCCAAACACTGAACAGTTTCAAGGATGGTGATTTCACTGGCTGGCCTTTTTCAATGCCTGGCCACCTTTTCAGTGCAGAAATTATTCCTCAGACAGATTATAGAATTAGCTGATCAAAAGCACCAAGTAAGTTCAAGGTTGCACCAAAATATAAATATGAAAGAAACAGGCGAATCAGCTCTATTGGATAAATATAGTGGGAAAGAATACTTGGCAAAAATTTCATCAATAGCTGTGAGAGTCCTTGGCTCTTCTTGGACCTCCTGATCCAACTCGTGATAAATTAATTAAATTTTCTGTCCATGTCTCACTCTGAAGATTGGCCACAATTAAAAGCACAGCTCACATTGGAGCAGGGCTGGGCTGTCCCTGTCTCTGTGCCTTAGGAGAGGGACACCACTGCTTTCTTTTCTGGAGGGGGAGCTGTGAGATAAAGTCACAGCAGGATGTGTCAGGAATGAAGCCAGGCTGACCTTTCCTTGCTGTGGGGTAGAGGAATAGGCTGTGCCACTTGTTGAGGACTTTTCCAGTTCTTGGAATAATGATCTGGATTAAAAGGGACCTTATAGATCACCAAGTTCCAATCCCCTGCTATGGACAGGGACACCATCCACTAGACCAGGTTGCTCCAAGACCTGTCCAACCTGGCCTTGGAAACTTCCAGGGATGGGGCAATCACAGCTTCTCTGGCCAGCTTGTGCCAGGGTCTCACCAGTCTCTGAATAATTTCTTCCTAATATCTAATCTAAATCTACTCTTTTTCATTTTAGAGCCAATTCCACTGGTCCTACCTCTGTATGCCCTTGTAAAAAGTACTTCTCCTAATCCCCTTTTTGATACTGGCAGGCTGTTATTAGGTTTCCATGAAAATCATTACAAGTTGTTAGAGCTGTAAGTAGAATCAGTTGAAACAATTTTTTCATTGCAGGAAAATGATATGATGTCTTTCTTACTCTTTGAAACCACTGAGTAAGACATCTAAATCAGCTTTAGAGAAACTATTCTGCCCAGCTTCGAGTGGTTGCTTTGGATCCTTGTGCATGGAGGGAAATCTGCTTTCTCCTTTCCCTCTCCAGACCCCAAGGGTACAAACTTCCTCAGCCACTCAAATTTGTGTCTGAAGGAAGAAGAAATCCCTAAGGAAGTCAGTGACCACACATAAAAAAAATCCAAAAAACATCCCTTGCTCTTGGAAAGGCTAAGTCTCTCTGGAAAAAGCTCTGACTCCATGTATACCTGAAGAGCACTCCAAAGAAAAGAACTCCAAACCAGTCAGAGATGAAATACACGTGCAGGGCTGCCTACAACAGCAGGAAGATTCCTGCCTGCAGACAGGAATCCTACAGAACTCCAGGAATGGCTTAAAAAATCAGATTCAAATTTTATTGTGTTTTTAATGCAATGTTGGAAGCAGTGGTTGCTTTGGGAAGAATAATCAGCATTTGTAGACTGACTTCTTTTCTCATACCCTGTTTCCCAAAGCAGCCATTAATTCAGGTTAGTTTGACCTGAAGGTAAAAGAAATTCCTGTATTATTGGTTTATGTATCCTGTCTCACCCAATCTTTTAGCCATTCAAACCTCCAGTGGCAAAATGTCCCAGAATTTGTGTGAGTGACAACTTCTGGGAACGAGGTGATCCTTAGGAATTCTGATTGATAGCAAGTACCTCCATAAATTATTGCAGACTGAACAAGTCACTTGTGTTCTCTAACATTTTCCTGTTTTGGATATTTTCTGGGATTTTTTTACTGTTCTCTGTAAAATGAATGTGGACCCCCATTCAGTAGAAATCAGTGTAGAAGTTTGTTTGTTAGCTTTTACTGATTTTACGTAGATGTTGTTTTCAAAGAAGCCCTTTGTAACCAATAACTCTTCACTGCAACCCTGGAAGGCTCACAGGTTGTGGGATGATGATTTAGGCAAGAGGGTAGGTGGGAAAAAGTCAATAATAATACCAATAAAAAAGCCATATTTCTGATCAAAGCAGCAAGTGCTTGAATAAAGATTATATTAAAAAGAGAAAAATGTAGAGGTCTTGTTAAAACCTTTGGGTTAGTGTCCAGTTATGTGGATTTTCCCTCTAGTGCTTATTCTGGCATTCATTAAACCCTGATAAGTTACATAGAAACACTTGAAAGAATGATTAGAAATGCTATGTGTGAATAATAGAATTGCTTAAAGGGAAATGCATACTGACATGGAAAGTGAACTTGTGCAATTTTCTCATTGTTCAGGGTTATTATCTTATTCTTCTTATTTTGAGGGTGTTGAATTTGTATCCTTTTACGTTCACAGTTTGGGAGCTGCTTAAGGAAATTATATTGCTGCAGTGGGATTCAGATGTGCTGAAGGTTTTTCAAAAAGTAAAGTGTCTTTTTCGGGTGTCTTTCTTTGAGAGGCTGAGGCTTGAGTTTGGAAAGGAAAGGAATAAAAAGAGAAAACTTCCAAACCAACACAGAGCTTTACTCTCCATCTTCCTGTGCTCTTGGGGTGAAAGTCCTCATATTTGAGTTTCAGATGATTTTTCACAGGTGTTCCTTGGTAAATAGGTTCAACAGAGTCAATCTTTGCATGGAAATGATATCTTGCCAACAAGAATGACAAGAGAACCCATTGTGTTGCAGGAAATGATGCAGCCAGCACCATCAGGAGGCTTTTTGTTTGAGTACAGGTTTATTTCTGGTTTATTTGGTGTTGCTATTTAACCAACCAAAGTGCAATGACAAGCACTGGAGGTTAAACCAAAATTAACTTGTTGCCATGAGAACATGTTCTATTCCTTTGCTCTGCTCTTCATGTTACAGAAATAATATATCAGCACTGTGGCAGAGGGGAGCAGAGCTGATCCTGTGGTTGAATTAGGAAGTCAAGTTATAAAAGCCCTAATCTAAACTGTGGGATAATGAGATGTGAGAGGATTTTCTGAGGTCCACTGCTGATCACATCATGTTTGTTTAGTAAGATGGGAGTGTTTTCACTGAGATAAAAGCTTAGATTTCTTCGGGAAGAGTTTCAAAACCAACCTTCAATACTTTAAGCCACAGTGATTTAATGGGACACGGAAAAGCATTTTTCAAGCCATTCTGAGGTTTTGTGCTCTACATGAGCTATATGTGGGTATAACATTGACATGCCTTTCCTTGCCAATGTTATCCAACAGAATTTGAAAAGTATTTTTCCCTTGTATTTTCTTTTTCAACAGTGCAGTCAAAAAAATCTCAGTCAGAGGACGAAACCCTGCACCTCTGATCTTAATGTCTGTGTTGACACAGCTCTCAAAGAAGGTTCTGTGGAGAAACTCAGGATGCAGTGAGCCCCCAGATCCATCCACCTTTCACACCACAGAGACCACACAGGTAGATGATGGCAGAGTAGAAATACGTGAGGTCACCCTCTGACAACACGTCCACGGGTCCTTCCTGGATCTGCAAAGATTTCAAGGAAACTGAGGCTCAGAGAATTACATGTGCTCTGAAATCTGGTTTTCCTTATTTCTAGAACCTGTGATTCCTGGTTTATTGCTGCTGTGGGCGGTGGGTCAGGTCTTGCACTGTGCCAAGGAGAAGGTGTAGATGTATTCTGGATATGATGCATAGGGTTGCAATATCTTGCTTTTCCAAAGAGACATTCAGAGTAAACTCAAAAGATTCATGTTGCCTACCTGAAATAATCTCTCTCTTCCTAAAATTGGTGTTTAATATACATAAATTTCCTGTGCAAGGTGTTGATTTCTCTCAGCTGAAGGAGCCATGCTCAGGCTCAGACACTCATGTCAAAACACACAAATTTATGAACTAGATAAAAAGCCAGACCTAGGAGAAAGCACTGCATGGGGACTATATCCCATGGGGATGGGGATGATCTCTGAATTGGTTTTGTGAGAGTCCATCATAATCTTGCTGGTGAAAATGTAGTACTGCAAAACCATGGCCTTCTGAGGATGGCACAAGGCATTGGGGTTGGATTTTCTGGTGAGATCTGGAAGAGAGAGACTCACTTCTTTCTGACTGAAAGGGGGGAGGTTTAGATTAGATATTAGGACAAAGTTCTTCTCTGAGAGGGTGAGGAGGCCCTGGCACAGGTTGCCCAGAGAAGCTGTGGCTGCCTCTGGATCCCTGGAAGTGTCCAAGGCCAGGCTGGATGGGGCTTGGAGCAACCTGGGATGGTGGATGGTGTCCCTGCCCATGGCAGGGGATTGGAATGAAATATTCTTTAAGGTCCCTCCCCACCCAAACTGGGCTGTGAATCCATGATTTTACTGTTATCATTTCCCCACAACCGCTGGGCTAATTCAGTATCAAATTTTAGGTAGTTTGAGCTATTTTAGCAATGCATTGAGCTGATTGGTTAAAAGCTACATAAAGCTCCTTCTGTTGCAAACACATTTATGCAAAAATTGAGCAATATTAAACAATTACATTCTGCATTTTTGTAAAACCAATACCCCTCTTAGTTTCTCTGTAAAAAAAAATATTTTAACCTTAACCTTAAATACACACCTTAAATATGTATTTTAACTGAATGTACACATGGCATGTATATATATATATATATATATATATATATATATATATATATATATATATATTAGATTTCAAGATAATAATAGAAGATGCATAACAGGATTCTACTTCCTTTGGTGTACAGATTGTGGAATAGTGGAGCTGTCTCTTTGTCTCTTCCTTTCTTCCTGCTGCCACAATCCTTTTGGTCACCGTCACCCGCCTGCAATCCAGTGATCTAAAAAACAAGGACTGGCAGTGACAAAGCATCAGAGGGAAGCTAAAAACCGTGTGGCATGTGACATAGAGAAAAGGTCACATTGCCCTGCATCAGCCTTCTCTTAAGTCAAGTTAATTAATGGTTCTTTTTTTTTCTAATTCAACTGGATGGGCCTCCAGGCAAAGAACTATTTGTAATGGCTCTGGAGTCACCCAGCCTGGCTCTGGCTGTGCCCCTGCATGTCCCCACATCTTCAGGCCAGGAGGCATCAGCTCAACACTCCACTCACTTTTCAGGTGTGTGTATTGCTCCCAAGTCACCTGACAAAGGGTGATAATGAGCCTGATCTAGGTGACTTGCCACTGAAAATCCAAACACTGGCATGAGCACTATGGATGGGAGATGCAAAGAAAGTCTCAAATGAGAAGCCACAATAATTTCAGCCTTCTCTGCTGTGAATGTGCAAAGGATTCCTGTTCACAAAAGAAAATAATCACCTCCAAATAGGAAGGGAGATTGAAACAAAGAGGCAAAATGAATTCCTGGTCCTTGCTGAGGGCAGGTCTCTGACTGAGCAGCAGTGTCTGCCTCTTTCCTCATCTTTGCCTCCACCTTGGCTGGGAGGTGGTTCATGGTATGGTTTACTGGGCATGGTGGTGTTTGGTTGAAGGTTGGACTTAATGATCCTGGAGGTCTTTTCCACCTGACCAGTTCTATGATTCTATGATTCTAGGAGTCTGTGATGTGTTTGTGCCCTTTTCCCTATGTGTTGCTGGCTGAGGTGGTGTCCATGACACTGGACCTACTTGGGTTCCTCCTGAGGAGCCTCACCCTACATTCCTGTTATCCTACTCTGTGTGGGTACTTTTACACACAACCTCAGCCTGTGCTTCTGACTCATCCCAGCACTGATGGAGTCTACTGTGGGTCAGCCCTGTGTGTCTCTGAACCTGTGCTCAGAGCAAATGTTTCTTTGCACACTGTGTCATATGGTTAAATATACAGCAAGAGGTTTAACTGAGATTCACAGAGCTCATGCAAGGCAAGGACGCACAACAGAGAGTTGTCTCCAAAAACCACTGGTTGTAGAATTCTGGCGGTCTAGCCACTCTTCTTCACCTATCCCCACTCTTTCTCTTGCATTTGCTCAGTGTGTCTGTAAGAGGATTTACACAGCTTTTTTGTGATTGTGACGCATTTTTTTAGGAACGCATTTTTCATCCACTGTTTTCCAGAGTATCTGGATTAGGGAGATGCTCATGTGTGGTGAGCTGATTTGGTGGCACCACCAAACATCAGACTATTTCCCACACTTAAATGTGGCCAGAACCTCATTGAACTCATAGATTAGGACTGGATGTTGTAGACCAGAGTTCAGTCCAGCTGCATCAACCTACAGAGACACAAGCTGAGTAGAGACAGGAAATCATTCCCATTTGCTCCTGGGGTGACTCCAGTCTTCCCAAGCCCAGCCTCCTTGTATTAATTAAGGTTGCAGTGGGTAGGTAGGTTTCTCCTCAGCTGTTGTCAATCTATTGCCTATTTCCAGCAGGGAAATAACAGCCAGGAGGTGACTTAGTTGTCCCTTCCTTCACTTCCTCTCAAGTTCAAAGCCTGCCCTTGCAATAAACAGAAGGCACACACCAACAACTTGGTTTCCTGCCCCATTAATAGTGATTTTAATAATAACCATAAATGTTTGGGTTTTTTTCCTTTTAAATATTTTTCTAGTACAAGAGAATGTCAGTGTTCTAGTGGAAGGTGTCCCTGCCCATAGCAGGGGGCTGGAACTAGACAATATTTAAAGGTCCCTTCAACCCAAACCATTGTGTGACTCTGAACTTCTGAAGAGTGATGATGTTCAGCAGCCTTCAACAATGCCAAAAGAAGGCCAAATATTTCACACAACATCTGCTTGGTCTTTTCTGCTGGGTGTGAACTCTTCTTTCAAACAGGCCCAGAAATAATCTGGGCTGCAGGTTTCTCTGCCCATTTCCTTAGGCTAGGAATGCCTGACTTGGGATACACCTGCCTGGTGTGGTCTCTGCCCTCTGTTGAATTTTGCAGGTAAAACTGTGGGCACAGGAGCACTCTCCAGGGGCAGAAGTTCAGGTGGACAGGGGTGATGTCCATGTTGAGATAAATAAAATGGCACAGAGGTGCAATCCACTGCCCTGCAAATGTGTTTGCCACAGCCCCTTGCATGCTTTAGTCCTAGCCAAGTAATACTCTCCCAAATAATTCTTGTTTTCTTGGGTGCAGTTTGAGAGTCTGTGTGTGCCAAGGAACATTCCCAGCTGGTCTGGTGGATGAATCCACCCTGTTTTTGAAGCTGAGCTTGTTCAGAAGATGAATGCAACCAGATGATTTCAGTTGGCCTCGGTGTCTGGGAATACTCCTGGGCACATTTAATTTACTGGTGAAGATGTAGCCAGAATGTCTCTTCAGGACCATCCATTACTTAAATATCTGTGTTGAAGCTGATATTTTTTGCACTAGTCTGATTGTATCCCACTGCCTCTGGTTTTAAAGATCTTATTTTTCCCTTTTGGCTGCTGTAACTAATCTGGGATGTGATCTGCTGTCTTCATAAATCCGTGCTGTGTGGGTTCACTCAGTCTTCAAAGATGCTCAGGTTTCAAGAGCTGCTGTTTCTTTTTCATTTTCCAACTCTGAGGTGATTAAGCAACTTTGACTATAGTGAATTAAAAGTCATCCTTTCTCTTGTGCAGTTTATGTGTTAGGCTTTTTGAACAGTTTCTGTTCTTTTTTGCATTTTAGGGTATCTCATCTATATTTAGATAGTCAGCAAAGTCATTGCTGACTCTGAGTATGGAGAGCTGGTAAAGAAAAATCTGATGGTGGAAACCTAATTTTTAGCTCTATCAATGCCTTCCATGCTTCTGAGTGGCTTGAAATTGAACATATCCTCAACCCTGGAAGTGTTCAAGGTCAGGTTGGATGGGGTTTTGAACAACCTGGTCCTGTGGAAGGTATCTCTGCCCATGGCCAACTCTTAGTGTGGCCATTTATAAAATCATTAAAATCCCTTTTGCTCCAGATCAGATTGGTTGCATTCAAACTGGGATGGTCACAAATCACATTAAGCCTCAGACAGTTCCTAGACACATTTTTAATCAGTGCTAGCTGACCTAGACAAAAAACATGCCAAATATTGCTCTAAGAATGTAAAATATTAGTGATTGAGTGCTAGGTCTAAGGCATAAACCTTCATAAGTGTGGACATAGCCTCAGTGTACCTCTTTTAAAGACTAATGAAAAATGTCTGTGGCCCACTGTGTCCCAGAAAGTGGAAAATGTATGATTCAAGCTTTTGACACTTTTCATCATGGACAGCATGTTTAACATGCCATCCCTACCCCAATCCTAGACAAAGAAAAGCCTCTGTGGCAATTCAGATGTTTATGCTGGATTTTTTCTGTCTGTTATGAAAGAAATTCAGCCCATCAAGATCTCAGACATTGTTCCTGGCTTCCATATTCTTAGCTAAGCTCTGAGGCGTTCTGACCCTCTTCAGTCCACACTGGCATCACTGATGTAGAGAGTTATTCCCTCTCCTATGAGAGAAGTTTGGTCTCTGTGAGTAGAAAGACTGAGAGGTTACTGTTCCCCTCAAATCCTTCTTATTGATTTTTCAAGTATGGAATAAAAGCAAGAGCATTGGCAAAATAAATCCTGAGGAAGCAAAGGACAGGGCTGAGTGATGCCTTCCAGTTCTTTCAGTGATTTGTGCTGCTTAGAGCAGGGAGGAGAAAAATTTGGAGAGTACAGAAGATGCTTGGGCAGCCTTCAAATTGTCAATTTTCATTGGTGCTGCTTGCTCAAATTGTATGTAAGGGTAGAGCCAGAAATATCCTGGTTCACAACATATTCTATGCAGAGACTTCTTGCATAAAGTGCCTTTATACTTCTCTTAAATATTTTTTCACTTGTTATTAAGTTGACAGAATTGAGATCTCAGTTTTAGTGGTTGTTTCCAAAGTTACTGTGTAAGATTTGGTATTACCTGAGAAAATATTAACTACCTGGGCTTGAATTATATGAAGAATCTGATTATTAAACTGGACTGTATCAGGTCCTTGGAAACCCTTATTTGCAGCAGGAGATGGTGAATTGTCATACTGGAATTGGAGGTTGGATCTGGTGTAGATCTGTAGGGCTCAGCTCCTAAAAGGTAAATCTCCCTTTCACTTCCTGCTCTCTTCTTTCATCTAAGCCATCTGAGGAGGATCTCACTGACAGCTTTTTGGAGCATAGCAAAGGGGAGTCCTACCTCCACAAACCCCCAGCCATAGCAACATCCAGCCAGATAATCTTAACCCATTCTCACTCCAGACTGGCACTGTCAAGTTTGCACAAACCATCAGGATGATCTCTAAATAGTCATGGAAGCACTGCTTTGGTGAAACATGGGCTATTGATCTCCCCTGATCATCCTGTTTGCTCCTGGGGTGGCTGGAAGTGCCTGGAGGTGGGACATGGATGTGGTGCCTCCAAGGTGTTGCGTGGGCTGTGGTGGCACAGACCTGATCAATGTCCACATGTCCCTCAGACGCCTGCTGGATGCCCCTGCAAAGGTCAGGCATCTTTAGAGCTCTCCCAGAAGGTTTTTAATGGAGTGAGCTGCTAGCTTTTATCCTTCCTCATAATTCTATGAGGCAGAATCTCCCCCTCCCCCAGGCAAGCAGCCAGCCTGCCACCAGCTATTCCCTTTAAAATTATGATGAAGCTTGAAATAAAACACAGCCACGGACTGAACCCTCTAACCCTCAGTCCAAAGGTATTAAGGCTGCTGGTTGATAGAGACAATATCTAGTTCTTGGAAATGTTTTGCTTCTAGCACCCCTGGATGATTAGGAAGAGAGGACTTGGCAAAAAAGATAATGATTCTGTATTTGCTGTGGAAATGACAAGTGCAATTAGAATTGCCAACTGAGTTGTGATCAAAATTCTGATTAATTACTTACTGCTATTTCACAGAGAAGAAATTAGTGCGTATCTAATTGGCGTTACTGAAATGTATTCTGTGCCTTGCTCGCATAAATTAAATGTAAGGAAGAAATCTACTGCATGTCCATGAGAGGGAGAGAAAGAGATGGAGCAAAAGTGAGTGCATGATACTGGGCAAGATCCTCAGGTGATGCGAACCAGGGCTGTTCTGGTGAAATCCCTGGATGGTGAGGCTCAGACCTGGAATGCGAAAAGAAGCACTTTGATTTGGGTGTTTACTGGGGGTCTGTGCTGTAAGAAAAGGTCAGCTGGAGGATCACAGCAGCCTTTCTCCCAGTCTTATCAAATCTCACTTTATCAAAACCAGTCACAGTATGAAATCCTATTTTCAGCTTGTGATACCACGGCACCAACCCCCACCGTACCATCAGAGACTCACTATCGTGTGATTTTTGTTTGCTTATTTATTTCAATTTCAGCTCTGCACATGCTCCAGGCACATATACAATAATGGCAATTACACATTGTACAAAGCACATCAATAATTTTAGTATGAAAGGGAAGGAAAAGGCAGAGATTCGAGTGCTTTAATCGGCAGGACCACATTATGTCAATGAAGCAGGGACACGGAGGACTGATTAGATAAATTCTCCCTTGCAGTTCCAGCACCCAGCACTGAAGTGCCCACCATGTTCTGAAAATTAAATGCATGCATTAAAAATGTATCTGCATTTATTTTCCCTCTGGTGTCTTTTTTTGGTTTTTCTAACAAACAGAATCTTGTGGAAAAGAAAAAAAAAAACATCCCTAGATGGGAGCTTTGGCAGTGTATTTGCTATTTTTTTTCTTTAAGGAAGTCAACCTGGTACCTTGATGGAGAAGGCTGTGTCAGTGGGGATAAGATGAGCTTCCTCCTCCTCCCTGCTCTCCTCAATTAACTTTTATTCTTCCAAGTGAAACAGGAGAAAGGTTGAAAAAGTGGGGAAGAAAAGACACCCTGTGGTTTTGCTAATCTGTGGAACTGTTAATTTGAAAGAAGTTATTTTCCTAAAGAGGGGTCTAACTTTTTGCATACTGTAAGTGTAGCTGCACTGAGTTTAAAGGGTCATTTCAATAATCCCCAAAACTGTGATGAAATCCAGCAGCCCTATTTATTACCTTGTAGCATCTTGCCATTATCCTTGTCTTCCCTTGCCTTTGGCCTATCCTCATTACAGTGGCATGGAAATATATGCTCAAACCAATATTCTTTTCTTTTTTTTAATAATCTCCCATTTTTTCCATAATGACCTGGTGTCCTGCCTCTTAAACAAATATTTCACTTCCCCCCACTTGAGTCTGAAAGGGCACAGCCATCACCAACCAGCTGTAATGTCCTTTCTTTTCCTGCCTTCCTTTCTCTCTCTCTCTTATCTCCGTGATCTTCTCTCCCCTGCTCCCTCCCCCCAGACAGCTTTATTAAATTCAGACCTCTACTTCTGAGGCCTCTCTGTCTGAGCTCCTGCTCCCTGTGAGACATGGAGAGAGAAATGAGAAAAAAAAAAGTCAAGATTCCCTTATATTCCTCCTCTCCTCAATGTCCTTGGCAGCACAGGGATGCTTCCCACAGCACATCCTTCTGGCTGGATGTTCAGGTTGCTGTCTGTAGTGTTGCCAGAATTATTTACCATTTTGTGACCCCAGGGAAACACACCATGCAAGAAAATGTGAATCTATTTTTGACAACTGACAACATGTGGTTGACATAAAGTACCACCCTTTTGGGAAGGATTTGAATTGGAAAGGGGAATTCCATGTAAAGAGAATTTCTGTGGCTTTCATGGAGAATAGTTGTAGTCCAGATTCTCTTGATAAGGCAATACAGGCTTGGAAATGGCTTGCACCACTTTTCTACCTGCTGGATTAGCCTTGGTACTTAGCTCTGAATACTTTGTGTACTCTGACTGTGGAATGAGCCTTTCCATCCTAGTGGGATACAAACAAAATCTACAAGTCTTCAGCCTGCTGTCCCCTGTGACTGCTACATGAGACTTGGGAAAACTGAACAAACCCTGCCAGATGGGCTCTTTGAAGGCTCTCCAAAGCATCTTGGCTCTTCATGGCACTGAAAGACACTCCCTGATGGCCCAAACCAGCAGGAATTCTTGTGGAGATTCTTGCTGACAGCTTTTCAACTGAGCTTTTCAACTCAGAAAATTTCTGGTGTGTCCAGAAAATTAAATATGTTCTGATATTTTTGATGCCATGGAATAAACAAGTAAAAATCATTCTTGGGCTTGGCTGATGGGTGTGTCTGGCAATGCAGGTGTTATACGGAAAAAAAAAACCCAGACCAAAATTGTCCATGTTGACAATTCTCTTCATAAAAGTTAGATAATGTGATTATAAATGAAGGGCATCTTTTAAATTCCAGCTGGGTGCCTGAGCTAAGAAACCTTGGAGAATGTTGAATTGTTCTGCCTATCTAGCACAGTCTAACACAGTATCAGTGTTTTGGTTTTTTTTCTGGTGCTAAAACACTAAAAACTCTCAAAGAAGCAGATCTTCCTAATGCACATCTCTGGTTCCTGTGCACAGATAATATTTTCTCACCTGACAGCCTTGATGAGGTTTTGAAGAAATTTAATATTTTTATACTTATGCCCATAATGACAGCAATGATAAATAAACACATAATGCCCCAACACCAAGAGTCTCAACAATGTTATCAACTGTCATCATTTAGGGCTTGAGCATAGGGTAAGTGCCCTCAATAACATTTATTTTCTATTTTCCACAATGATCTGGAGGATTGCCCGGTGTAGGAATGCAGCTCTGTAATTTTATTGTCAGATAGGGTCAAGACATCAGCTGTTTTACATTGGCCTCATGCTGTCATCAGCTAGACCACCTGAGGAAGTGGCCTGCTGGGAATGCATTTTAACCATCCAAACAGGGAAATCCAAACCTCTGCAAGCTCAACCACCAGAAATTACAGGGAAAAGCAGAGAACAAATGGGCTTCGGTTTTGCTTCCTTCTAACACCATGCAATGGGTTGTTACTTCTCTTTTCTGCTTCCCATTGCAGCTGGGGATGTTTTCAGACTAAACAAGTCCCTGAAACCTGAAACTTGGCCATCACTTATGGAAGTACCCTGTGCAGCATGGTTAATAAATAAAAAGTTAAGAAAAATATAAAGACAACCTTTCCACTATTAACAAAAGACTCTTCAAAGCTACTCTTTTGCTCTCGGCTTTTACAATAATAAGCTGAAAAAATACATTAGAGAGCAGACTCCTTTCTAGCCACTTCATATTTCATTTTGCCTCTCACTTGTCTATTTATTTTCACGTCTTTCCTGATTACTTCTCAATTGTAGAAAGACAACATTAGGCACAATGAGTTTTAAATATACTCCCTGGCCAAAATAACTCCAAGGGCTGTCTGAAATTTCTAACAGCTTGCTAGTAAGTCTGGAATAAAATATAAAGGAAGTGATCCTTACTACTTAGAGCAGGGCAATCAGGAATGGTGGGTGATTTCAGTGCTCCACCAATACACTTATTATTTTTCTCCATGAGTGCCACCCCACACAACCAGGATCAGTGTGAATCTGTCCTTTCACCTTTATATGAACTTGAAGAACACTGTCTGGTAAAGCACAAGAGATGTTCGAGCTCCAAATGTACTCCTTTCCTGTTGGAGCTGTCCAGAAGGCTTGGAATGGGACAAGGAACAGGACTTGTACTACCTAAAATAAACACACATGAGTATAAAAACTATTTGAAAAATCAACCCTCAAAGCTTCTTCAAACTATGTTGAAAGCAACTGAAGTTCTGAATGAATGTATCATTGGGTCAAAGATATTCTCCAAGTAATTTTCAACCCTGGCAGCTCCTCTGGACATACTCTAACCTGGGAGTTTTGTCCTATGAAATCTAAAAGTGTAAAATGTAGATATGCTATAATTTGTGGTAAAGCCCTCAGAAGTCTGATGTAACTCTGTAGCTAGCCAGGCTCTGAGTAGAAGTTTAAAATACATGACATCTGGAAATCTCTTCTGACCTACTTTTTTTCTCCCAAGATTCATTGTAGGCATGCTATTTTACGGCTATGCCGACAGACACGTTTGATTCTTTCAAAGTGGCATTTGAAACCAGTGTGCTTCTGTTCCTGCATCCTCTTGGTTCCAGAGGTTAGAAATAATTTCTTAGGGTGTTGTTCTATTTGCTCAACTCTTTTTGGATAAGTTCTCTAATTTTGGGCATTCCAAGGTATTTTGCTGAGGACCCCCTCTGTTTCCTGTGTTGGGTGCAGTGTTCAGGAGCAGACAGAGCCTTGGTTTTCAGGGTGACTGCACCTTGCACATGTGGGAGTACCTGGATGCCATGGCTTGGTCATCAGAGCTACAAAAGTCAAATGTAGAGTTTGGTCTTTTTCAGGGTCTTCCTCAAAAATGTGTTTGTAGCTTGTTTATTTCTCTGTCAGGGATAGGGGAGTTTCTTTCTAATTTTTAATTTGATCGTAGTGACTTCATCTCCCTCTTTTCTCTCTTTCCTCTTGTTCAAAACTGGAGAAGATGGTTACTTAGAAGTGTGTACAGAGCTGTCATTTCCCTCTTATTTCAGAACATGAACATGGATTGGCCTGGCTGTCCCACAAGCCTCATTAGCAGCATCATTAGTGCTTGGGCTCATTTTACCCAATGGCCCTGGCACTTAGTGCTATTGGTTTAATGGCAAGGTGGTGATTGGCCAAAGGTTGGACGTGATGATCTTGGAGATCTTTTCCAAACTTAAAGATTTGGTGATTCTCTGATTCTAAAGACAGGCCTGCAGTCCAAAATATGTGTCTAGGTCCCACACATAGCCAGCAGAGGCAGATACCTCCAGAAGTGATACAATCCATCCAAAGAAAAGCAGGAATGAATGACCCTCTAAAAGTCTCTCCTCTCCCCCTTTCTAATGATTATTGTCTAGATGAACAGCTTATACCAGACAATTAGCTTAGACTAGATGCTTAACATTTAGGCAGCTAGAATTAATGTGATGGATCCCTTCTATGTGCTCAGATAATGACTGTAGCCTTTGTGTCTCAAATTTTAGCTCTGCAATATGTTTTCATAGGTGTTCAGATTTTGCACTGTGCTCTCAGATTAATTTCGACTCCCAAGGCTTAAAATACTTGCCTCCCATTACTGTTCATTGTCATAAATATGTCATGGCATAATATAGCTGTCTGTACCCATAATGAAATCCTTCTGCTTTAAGATTCAAGTCCACAGCCCATACAGGACTAATATTGCTGAAAATCACCCTAATAATGTCACAGGGATTCTTGTGCTTGTGAACATTTCTGTTATGAGCACAGGCTCTTGGGCTGAACCTCCAGCCAAGGCAGGTGCAAGTAAGATTTTAACATATTTTTATAACTTAGATGGGAAAAGAAAAGAAAAGAAAAGAAAAGAAAAGAAAAGAAAAGAAAAGAAAAGAAAAGAAAAGAAAAGAGCACTCCAAAGTTATATCTGTAATTGCAATGTTCCCAAAAGAAATTAATATAACCTACTAAAAAATCCCTCAATTTTATTAGTCCTCCCAGATTCCTAATCGATTGGTTTCAAGCTCTTGCTACTTACATTTTCTTTTACCAGAAAGATGATCTTCAAATTTCCAACCTAAGCCTCCCTGGTTAAAATCCTAATACTTTTATTTTGTAATCTCTGTATTGGATGTGGGAAACCAACCTTCCTTCCTAACAATTGTTATAAAACTTCTATAAACTAATTATGCCTTTTACTATACTAACTGAAATGTCTGCAGTCTTTCTGGGCTGAAATTGGGATATATGAAATATGTTTTATTAAATGGCATTGCTGGGGAAAAATTGGGTTTTAATAATAGGGTTTACAGGAAAAAAAATGTACAAAGACCAAATATATTATAATTTCTCAGGGAAAGTTAAAAACTTAGTAAAATGTTGGTATTTAGTCAAAATGTGTTATTTGTCAATGAAAAAGGGAGAAAATAGAACAAATGAAAGCTTCTGTTCTGCCCTCTCAACCTATTTCTTACAGAAATTTTTGTCATTTTAAAGCTTATATGTAACCCAAATATTTCCAGAACCTGCAGGTATTTGGCATTTTCCTTCTAGCCTGCTTCTAGTGGAAAATCACTCAGTCTCTTTGTGAGTACGTTCCCAGGACCAAAGAACTGTTCTCATTGGGAAGAAATGATAATAATAATAGCAGTAAAGTGGAGTTCCCTGAAAATTTTATTTTGAGGCAGTTCATTTTATGCCCTAACTTTATTTTTGCAGAAGAAAAGGATGATTTGTCTTTGCAGTGACTGCAGGCCAAGGAGGGAGAGCGAAGCTGAGAACCTCCCCATCCATATCAGCAATGGTCTGAATAGAGTTCAAGTTTATTTGACTAATTCTTTCACTACTTGTCAGGGAACATACTTTTGTTTGTGGTAACAAAACAAGCTCTTTCCTCCCCCGTTTCTCCTGCGAGTAGCACCAGCACTTGTGTGGAGCACAAATTACCGTAACCATTATGATGTTTGCTGTCAAACTCATTTATTTATGCAACTGCTGTGGAAAGGCCTGGGGCCCAAAAGCAACCCTGAAAGATTTCAGAGCCCTGGTGTGGGGTCATGAAAGGGAAAGTGAGGGGGAGGGAGAAGCCTCCACTGGTTATGAGAAAGGAACTGACACAGGAAATGGTCACATATGGCACAGATTTATTGTGTCCGGGACTTCCCATCCAAAACTCATTATATCCACAGCTCAGAGCAGTGCGTGGCACAGCCACATTCATTTTTAGGTCTTGCATCTGACAAAACTGCTGTTCCACTTTCAGGTGGTGGTGGTGGTGGTAGTTTTATCATTCTTAGACCAGAGAGATGGTGACTGGAATTGTGTCGGCAAAAGCTCTGCTGTTTGCTGCCCCTCATCTTTGTTTTGAGCCACAGGTATTGCTGTGACTAAAGCTTCAGTCAGTGAGGTTGCTGGTCAAGAGAAGAGAAAAATCCTCTTAAAAACACCTAAAGGAAATCAGGATTATCTTCAAGGGGATAAAAATGGGAAAAGCTTTGGTAGTGGCACTAGAAAAGAATTGATACTTGTGGAACAGCATGTTTTTCAAAGGTGAAATAATAGGGATGAAAAGATGTTTCTCTTTGTATTTTTATTTGTCTTTCCTGGGAGACAGGACCCATCTTATACAGAGATGGCTTTTTGGATGGTGGTTAATCACTTCAAGAGGTTTGAGAGAATAGTTTGTTTGTCTTCCCTGCTTCATGAGATCATCTAAAAGCTCCAGTCCGGGCTGTTTAACCATTTTTGACTCCGTGCACAATAAAATATCTGGTAACGCTTTTGTCACTGCATTGGATTTGTTCCTGAAATAAGCATTATGGGGACCTTTGTGTTTTCAGGATCACTAAAATGACCAAAGTTCCCAAATCATTAATCATGATGCAGAAAAAAAATCCTTTCCAATTCTGTCTTTCTGATTTAGTAAAATTATGGACAAGCTGCTCTGGGCCAGTGCTGACAGTAGCAGGAATGGGTCTTTACCCAGTCCAGCAGCACTGGGGTATGGACACAGGAGCTTCCTATCGCACCAAGAGCACAACTCCAAACCCACTTTTGTCCCAGCCAATGCAGAAGTGCCCAAAATAACTCCTGGGTGCTTTCCAAAAATTATCATGAGTCAGGAGCCAGTTCAAAAATGAAGCTTGGAGGTGATCACTGTCTTCTGGAGGGTCCATGGCTTTAATACTATGGAAGTGCTATGCCAGCTGGCCTCAGGGACTAGAACCTGACTTGGCAGTGATTATTTGATAAGTTTTGATGGATAAAACAGTCTAGAAGCTCAGTTCCTGCTGATTCTTCTGGACACAAGTATTTCCAAGTGTGACACCTTGTAATCCAGAAGATTTGTGGAATTATAAGGAAAATTCCCTTATCCAACCTGGTCTGGGCAACCTCACTAAAGGGACCTTCCAGATTTACTCACCCACCCCCTTTGAGAGGGAGCAAGATATTTTCTCCTGGCTGGGTTATTATTCTCCTCCCCAACTTTTAATGGGTTTGTAAGACAGATTTGGTGTTTTCCCTTAAATACAAAGACCAACAATGATCTCTCTGACTCAAGAGGTTCCTGACCTGTAAATCAGCGAAAGCTTGAGGAGCATTTTGGGTGAACATTGCTATACAAATGCTTGGTTCCCATACTGTTTTTGATCCCTGCTGGAGAGCATTCTGACCTCAGAGATTTGCTGGTCTCTCTTTTTAAAACTGATGCTTTGAGGTCAAGAATGAATTAGTATTATTATAGTCTCTGGGAACTGTACAACTGTAATTTTTTGTTCATGACTGGGACAGATATATTGTCATCTGTAATGTGTGCCTTCCATTTCAAGCATGGAGAGCTCTGAAGTGTTGATGCAAACATAAAAATGTACAACTGCATGAAAGTGGCAAACAACACTTGATTTTACAGAGAATAAGTGGTTTCAATATGTGTGGCCATATCAGAGCATGCACACAATGCATACAAGAGCAAATATTTTATGTATTACACCTGTTTTTCTTTGGATTTGCATGTGAAAGAGAAGGGTGAGTGCAGATCTCAGGATGTGTATGAAGAGAGTTTTACTACAGAGCTTCGTTCAAAGGAAGTACCACTAACTGTCTTTTCTCTTCTTGGGCACCTACTTTTACAAACCTTGAAGGAACATAGTATGTTTGAGTCCACAAATGTGGCTAAAATTGGCTTGGGGGGGGGGGTCAAAGTTTTTTATAGAAGAACGATAAACAGGAGAGTATAAAACCCCCACACAGAGTGATGTTATGAGACTCATTTCCTTCCAAAATAATTTTCTTTAAAAGAAAGAATTAACAGCCTAAAGCAGTCACTCTATTTTTATTTACATGGTCCCTGCTATGAGTACATATTTATGTGTGTGTGTGTGTTCCCATGACTTAACCCCAGCTGGTGACTCAACCTCACAGAGCCCCTCAGTCACTCAGCCCTGGTGGGATGGGAGAGAGAACTGGAAGTGTAGAAGGGAGAAAACTTGGGGGTTGAGATAAAGACCTTTAAACAGGGGAAGTAAAAGTTCTGTAAGCAAGCAAAGCAAAACAAATAATTCATTCACCACTTCCCATGGGCAGGGAGGTGTTCAGCCACTCCAGTGGGACTCCATCTCAGGTTGCAGTGACTTGGGAAAATACATGCCATCACTCCAAGTGTTCTCCCTTTCCTTCTTCTTACCCCAGCTTTATATGCTAAGCATGAACCCACATGGTCTGGGATATACCATGGGTCACCTGGGGTGACCTGTCCTGGCTGTGTCCCCTCCCAAATCCGTGTGCACCCCCAGCCCATTCACTGGTGGGGTGAGGAGTAGAAAAATCTTCAACTCCGTGCAAGCCCCTCTCAGCAATAATGAAAATATCTCTGTGCTGTTAACACCATTTTCAGCACAAATCCAAAACACAGCCCAAAACAACTACTACAAAGAAAATTAACTCTGCCTGAACCAAAAACCAGCACATATGTACACAAACACATGAGAAACATTTGTACCACTGTACCTTCCTCTGCAACTGAACTCAGAATAATTTACCTTTTCTGGATTTCCAAGGTGCTATTCCTGAGCCCTTTTTTTCCCCCTCTTTATTTCCCATTTGAATGTCAGCAGGTCAAAAGGAACAGTTAATGCTGATGAATATTTCCCTCTCAGCAAAGATATGTGCTGGCCAGCCCAAGGCCAATGAATCGCAATTTCTAAACAGTGTCCCATTTATCTCTCCCCTCCCCCTTCCTCCCCTCCTTGCTTTTATATTTTTGTAGCTATAATTGTAGTTAAATTAGAAATAACTGATGGGCAAATGCAGTCAGATGGGAAGAAAATTGTGGGAGATTTATTTTATTTTGATAAAAAACTGACATTGCCTTTTGTTTTTGTCAGAAAGAGACTCTATTTTTCCTTTTGCCATGAATTGTGGAATCTATCACGAAATGGGTAAAAATTATTGAAGCAAATGGTGGTGTTAACCTGAAGGGGAAAATCATTAATGTTGATGTATTTCATTCAATTTTAAATGTAGAATTTATTTTATTTTATTTATTTGGCATTGGGGAACAAGAAAAAAGCCAGGAGACTTGTATAGGACTCTATGTGCCTTTAAGTCAGAACATCTATTTTAAAAAATGCTCTTCTCTCCTTCCACCTCTCTCCATTTTTCTAAATAAAGGATATGATGTGGTGATGGTGGCAGTGGTGGAGGTTTTTTCCCTAAGCAAAGAGGGCCCCCTTGGCGCATTATTCTTTTCAAATGTGAAATGAGGTGGAAAATCCTCATTTCACGACAGGAAGGACAAATATTGACACAAAGTTAATATTTGTCAGGAGCCCTAGAAGCAACCTGAGTGCTAAAATCTCATCTAGATATATGTCCTGGTGTGTTTATGTATATAAATAAATAATAAATTTGCCTTGATGATGGGTGGAACCTGCAGAAAGCAAAGTCTGCTCACTGAGGTGGAGGAATTATCTGCAGAGGGTGAGCACACACACACACACACATTCCATGTATCATTTCTCTCTCTTCTTGTGTGGAGCAGGACAAACAGGTGAATTCACGAGCCCAAAGAACACGTGTCCCCTTCCTCTGCTCGGGTACACAAGATCCCAGCGTGAAGTTCAGCAATATATGAGTATCTTCAAATTTCCCACACATGTCTAAGGACTACGGTTGACACTTTTTCCCCATTTTTTTCTCCCTCTCTCACACACACAAGTGTGTGTGTGCAAACACATACAAATAGAACCTGTGTAATCCAATTTCACCCATGGCGGGGGGGATGCTTCTGGAATTTATCACTGCTATTGTTCATCACCAATGTAAATAGCACATGTCAGCTCAATATTCAGTGGTCACTCAGTATTTATTAAGTCCTGTCCACTCTGGCCTTTTTTAGAGGAAAGCCCTGGGGCAGATTAGCTGCTGGCCGTGACACGCCGCGTCACTTATCTGTTCTCATTGATTATCAGAGTCAGCTGTGGCCAGGACTCACTTTTTTCTTCTCCTCTCAGACCCCCTCTTACAAGCACCCCTGCTTGGATTTTCATGAGGAAATAATCAGATTAGGGCTTCAGTGGCGAGTTCATATGGAGTTCTCTTTCTCCACTGTGCTACTAACCGAATAAACGTGTTTTGTGGTAAATTGTAAATGACATTATGATTACTAAGGCCAGCATGGGTTTCATTTAAAAGTGATCGAAATTGCAGGCTGCAGAAATTGTGACTGGCAGATAAGGCCATTTGGAGGAAGACAAGCAGTGATGCGTGTGTGTGCACGGGTGTGAGTGTGTGCAGGAAACCAAGCCAGCCCCCTTTGCAAGGCAGGCGGGGCTAAGGAAGGTTCTGAGGACTCATGAAATATCATCAAATCCCATTTGTAGACATGAGAAATGTCACCAGGGGGAGATGGGGTGTTTCCAGGAGAGCCGTGGATGAGATGTGTCAGCCTTTGTGGGCAGGCTGCTGGCGGCACAGCGCGTCCTCCCAGCGCTCCAGGACAATTCCAATGTCTCTGAGCACAGCATTTCCACTTCTGTTCTGAACAGAGCTGTCCCTCACTCTCTTTTTGCCTCCAGCACAAACTGACAGCAAAATACAACAGCAAAATACTTACACTGAAAAGTAAAAAAAAAAAACAGGGAAAAGCAAGAAAATGGAAGCAAATTTGTAAGCTGGTGTCTAAAAATAGAGGGGTTTGTACAGGTCCCATCTCATTTGGACATCCTCCCTGAGCAGAGCTCAAAATGTATGTAATTCCACTGCTTCCCTCAGGGACGTGCAGAGGGAGAGCTCATTCTGGGGAATGTTCACAGACTACGGGCTGCACATGATGATTCCCCTGGAAATACATAGTAGGTGAGAACCCACAGGATCTGGGCTTTGAGAAGTAACTAAAGGCAGAACCCAGAATTATAGAATCAAAGGAATGGCTTGGGTTGGAAGTAACCTTAAAGATCATCCCCAGGTAGGCAGGGACACCTTCCACTGCACCATGTTGCTCAGAGCCCATCCAACAATTCTCATAGTTCATTTCTTTTTTAGGAGTCTGTTACTTTTATTTAGCAGAAATTTTCATATAATTTTTCCTTGATAAGGGACATCCTTTTGCCCCAATGTCTTCTTATTCATCCAGAAGTTTGTGACTCTCAAGGATGTTGCTGTCCCTTATTTTTTATGTGAACTGAATGCATGTCCCCATGTGCTGAATGAGGAGCACGAAGTTGGTTTGGACATTGGCCCTGCTTTGCCCAACACGTTTGTGAGCACAGCTGACTAAGGAAGGAGCAGGCTAGGTGAGGGAAGGAGAATTCTAGCTGACTACAGCAGCAAATTCCTCCTTTGATTTTATTTTGAAGAGAGGAAGGAAAAACAGAAACCTACATCTTTTTTCTAAGATGCTCCAGGCAGAAATGTTTATGTTTTTGGTGCCGGTATCTGAACTCATTTACTTTTATTCTCTCTTTATAATCAGTGGTGATCTCATCGTTACAGCCTGAGGCACAATTTCTCTCATCTTAAAGCAGAGACCTGTATGTAGTCAGATGGAGCACACTATAAACTTACAGCACCATTCAGGACTTCTGACATAGGAATGGAGTGGCAGCATAAGGGGAATGGCATCAAACTAACAGGGGTAGGGTTAAATTTGATACTGCAGAGAAATTCTTTACTGTGAGGATGTTGAGGCATTGGTTGTCCAGAGAAGCTGTGGATTCCCCATCCCTGGAAGTGTTCAGGGACAGGAAGGGTGGGGGCCTGTGCAACCTTGTCTAGTGGAAGGTGGTCCTTTGCAGGAGGGCTGGAACTAGATGATATTTAAGGTCCAACCTTACAACCCAAATCATTCTGTGAGTCTATGATTCTAACTCAGAAGACTGTGTGGATTACATCTCTTCTCTCTAGAGCCTTCCATAAAAGGATCCTCTTGACTTGTCTGCAGAGGCACTTGGAGGGCATTTAGTGGGAAATCCTGAGATATGAGCAATGATCTCCACCCTTGTTTTGAAAGAACAAAGTATTATGTAAAGCGGCTTTTGCACTCCCATTCATTGTGTGTTACACCTACAGATGTTGCAGCTGCCAAAAGAAGTCCAGATGACACTCTGCACTTGTGTTTAAGTGACAGGATCCCACCTGTGGTCAATAAAATTATAGGATTTTAAAAACCAATCCAGATGACTAAACAGAAGTATTTTAGCATGAATTTCATTGGTTTTAAACTGCTTTGAATAGATGACTGGGGAATTGAGTGTGTGTCAGTTACACAAATGTGTGTTTAGTGTAATTCCTGGTTCTGTGGAGTGTCCTTGCAAAGCACATGTCTTCTATAGACCCTGTGTCACATATCTCAGGTACCTCAAAATATACCAAACATATCTAGACACCTGCCTGTGAGCAAACGGTTGAAATTCCAGATCTCAGCTGACTGCAGTGGGAGTTTGGACATTTGGAACACATGTGAGAGTCTCCTATATTTGTAGGTATCTGAATCTGATGGTTTCTTCCAGCTTCTCACTTGATGAGGTGGTTCATCACTGGAGTAGATTAATGATGTTCTGGTCCTTTCTAATGTTTTCTGTTTGAAGTGCAGTCTCTGTGAGTGGGATGAGACAGCATTGTGTAGGGTTAAATTATCTTTGCAAAGACTTGCAGTCATGTCCTGATTCATCACTCTGCTACAGGCTTGGGACCAGGAAAAATGTAGAGGGTACAAGGACATAGGGACAAAGTGCTGGGTCATACAAAAAGTCTGTCTTGCATGTATGCACTTTCAATGGATACTGTAGTTTTATATGTAGAAAGAACAAGGTAGGTGCATGTGTTGCTTCTCTGTCATTTGTTTTCAGTCCTCAACAGTCTTCAATTCCAGGACATCTAGAGGTAGATGCAGTTTCTACCTATTTAATATCTCTCAGTGTCCAGGCTTTTCTTAAAACTATGCAAAATTTTAACACAGACAAACTGATTTTTAATTTGGAATGGGAAAATAAGGACTTTTTAAAAAAATTTGAGATTATATCTGAAGCAATTCATTTTTTTCCCCATCTCCCTTTATTTTCTTCCAGGAATTTACAGAGATGACAGTAAGTGCCTCTTCAAGCCCTCAGTACAAGGCTACTTCTGCAAACAGACAGATCATGCACTTGTCATCTTAGAAAACTTGGATTCCAGTGTGGACAGCCAGAGACTGTTCCCAGTGGTTACAATGACTGGAAGCTTTATGGACACCTTCACTGATGAGACCTTGCATTCTTTGTGTCACCCTGCAGAGCATCATTCTGCTTTCTTCTCTGTTCTGCCCTCCACCAAACTCACCACAGTTTGCTTCCCAGACCTGGCACCTCTGGCTTTCAGACTCTACCTTCTCAGCGGCCGAAACACAACCAGGCTGCCCCTTGCCATATTCTTCACTGAACCACTCAGCCTTCGTGTTTTCATCCAAGGGAATTATGTCTCTCCAACACCATCTTCTTTTTCACTGAACTCAGGGGCAGGGGCCAACTACTTCAGCTTTGAGGACAATCTTCTCTATGTTCTCCTTCATGAGAAGGAACCTGTGGAAATAGTTGCTGGCCTTTCCCTTCTTGTGGCTTTCACTGTAACTGAGGCTGCTGGGGAAGAGGGTGAGGAAACCATAATACATCGATTGGCTGATTTCTTGAAGATTGGTCATGACCAAGTCAGAGTGGTCTATAATGTGCTGGGAAGTGAAAGCACTTTGCAGGTAATCTCAGCCAATGCCAGCAAAAAGAGATATCACTGCCCTAACATGGCATTTTGCACAGCCTTTCAGAGCAGATACAGCCCACGGGAAGAAGGGACACAACTAGGGAGCACCCGGGCTCTGCATCCACCTGATGGGGCTGGTCCATCCAGAGTGCTGATCATTGAGCTTGGTAATCTTCCAGGTCATCCAAGAAATGAGTTGACAAGTGACAGCCTAAAGAGTTTGGCCAGAACAATTATCAACACTCATCAGACTGGAGACCTTCAGAGTGGCCTTGGCTTGCCAGTTGACACCTTAATGGTGACTCAGTCTGCTTTGCTGTCCCCAAGAGAAGGTAACAGTAGGTAAGTAGCAGATGTATCATCACCAGATACTGACTGAAGTGTAGTGAGGTACTTTATCCACTTGATGTACTTAATAAGTTCTCCCTTGACTGAAATATGACTAACCACGTTGAAACATGTTATAAAGTTTCCATGACTTGCCCAGAGAAGCTGTGGCTGCCCCATCCCTGGAAGTGTCCAAGGCTGAGTTGGACAAGGCTTGGAGCAACCTGGATTTTTGGAAGGTATCCCCCCATGGCAGGGGGTGGAACACAATCACCTGTAAGATCCCTTCCAAACCAGACCATTCCATGATTCTGTAATGACAGAGCTATGCCCAAGTACTAGCTGGATTCCCAAGCATCAATTAACCATGTTTTTCTGTTGGTGCTCTGAAATGAATCTCTGGAATGCAGAGATGTCAGTGGTGCCTTAAATGAGGAACAGGGTTCCTAGAAGTCTGCCTTGAAACTATAGAGAATTGGGTTAATTCAGGCTATCATAGCTCTTAAACTCTAAACAATTAAATCTACAAATGTTTATAAATTGATGTGACAGCATTATTGAAGATGGCTTGTTGCCTTAACTATCTTGAAGATCTAAACATTTATTCATATACTTTTAAAATTTAAGACCACAAAAATCTGTTTAATCTTTTACTTCAATATCCTGCAGGATACAAGCCACTATTCTTCCCCTTGATGCCTTAGTGTTGACTCTTATTTTTACCTAAAATTCTAGAAATCCATTTGGTCTTGATGGTACAGAAGCTGGACACATCCAATATTACCTGAACATGTGCCCAGGTGTTGGATCCTATTCCTGTTCTTTCTGTCTATTTCCTCTTGTCAGCCTCTACCTCCAGATTTCCATGAGAGCACCTGGTTTCTTTCCTCCACTTTTACATCAGTAACTTTCTGGACATTCATTCTTCCCCCTCCTCCTCCAGATACCTTCAAAGTAATCAAATCACCTCACTGTCTGCTTTGGAAAAAAATCAAAAGGTTTGAGTTCTGGTGGGTGTTTCTTTCTTTCTCTATCTCTGTTTTCTGAATTGGAAGTGGGCATGACTAAAAGTAAAGGTTTCCTTCTTGGCAGATTCCCCAGCTTTAGACATTTTTAAGATTCAGCTGCACAGGGTGCTGGGCCACCTTGACTAGGCCATGATTTTTTCAAGAAAGGTTGGACCACAGGATCATTGAGGTCCCTCCCAACCTGGTATTCTATGGTTGTATGGAATCAGTGACAAATGCAACAGTGATATTAAATCCCATTTTCTACTGGCACAATTCAATGATTCCATTAGCCCATTCTCCCACAGAAACAGGAGAGCTCATGGTCTTCTGTTTGCTCACTGTATTCTTTAATTCCTTTTCAGTTCTGACTTTCCAGAACCCAGTGCCCTCTGTTTGCCCAGATCCTACATCCCACATGATCTGGGTCCCTATGTTTGACTTTTCTGTTGGTAATTTATCAGCCCACAAAAACTTCCATGCATTTTATCAGTGGTGGCTTTATATTTGTATCTCCATGCAGATACAGCAACAGACCTGCATCTTATTTTGAAGGAGGAACACAGGGTACTCCTTTGCTTTACAATAATTTCCCCCTGGAGCTCCCTTTTGAGCTCTGCCAGTTGCAGAGTTCTTGGTCAGTTCTGTACATACTAAATTTTATTGGTATTCAATACCAAGACTCACTTTTTGAAGGTCTTTTTTTCCCTCTTCTCCACAGCAACAAAAAACCCTTTCTCTCCCTCCTTCCTCTGTCCCTGTCTTGCTCTTTTCAGCATCTTACAGCCACTATTTGCACAGCCCAGATGTCAGCCCTTATCTGCAGAGGAGGCTGTGAAGAGCAGGGCTGGGATGGGAGCAGACAGCAGTGTATTTCAGCATCAGATCCTGAAACTGTATTAAAAGCATATGGGTAATATGAAAAAGGTAATATCCCATCTGTTTTTAATAGGGGACATAGGATTTGATGTTTGGCCATCTTATTGTGTACTCTCTTGATATTGCATAATGTTATTTTTTGATGTTGTGCACTACTGAGGCTTATGCAAGTATAAGTATATTCCATATATTCCATCTATGCAAGAAAGAAATTGGATTTGTCTAAGACTTACCTTCTGAAATTAATACCACATCCTCTCCCATTTACTGCTGACCCATGGACCATCCTGATGTCTAGCAGTGATACAAATTCTGTTCACATGCTTAACTTTTCTAATAGACCCTGTGTGGTTTGTGGTGGAAAAGCAGCCAGAAGGAGGACAATGGTCTGTGACTGCAGGAATCTTTGTTTTGTTGTTTTGGTTTTGGTTTGTTGGTTTCAGCTGTAGGTGGTTTTTTTGTTTGTTTGGGGTTTTGGTTTTTTTAGGGAGCAGGATTTTATTTTTGTTTTCTTTTGGGTTGGGTGGATTGTTTTGTTTTGTATTGTTTTGTTTTGCTTTGCTTTGCTTTGCTTTGCTCTTGTGATTTTGGTTTTGGGGTTTTGTTGGTTTTATCGTGGTGCTGCATTAAGTCCAATGAGGAATTATTAAGTGCAAGATCAGATCATAAATCAGGGCCAATTCTGAAGTTATAGTGTATTTTGGATCAGCTGAACCAACATCACTGTTATGAGTGGGGCTGTTTGTGTTACACTGGAGGACACTGCAAAATGGGACAGCAGAAAAATAATGTGGGAAATTTTACAGCAGGTGCTGAGGCCCTGGCACAGGTTTCCCAGAGAAGATGAGGCTGCCCCTGGATCCCTGTCTGTGTTCTAGGCCAGGCTGGATGGGGCTTGGAGCAGCCTGGGATGGTGGAAAGTGTCCCTGCCCATGGAAGGGGGTGGAACTGGATCATCTTTAAGATCCCTTCTAGCCCAAAGCATTCCATGATTTACATGATCCCAAGAGACCGTTTTAAGGAGGGAAGCACCATCTTCTGTGTGCCAGCAAGGAAACCTCGAGGCTGCCTTTTTTCAGGCAGAAATGACATCTCCACACTGGGAACTGCTCTCCCAGCTGTGTTTTGTCTTCCTGTCTGTGCACACTCTGTGAAAAGATTTCGAGCAGCAAGGACCAGGAGAGTTCCCTAGGATGGAGGCTGTTTTACTACAGACACAAGAGCAGTGCTAGCCCAAAGCCTTGGATTCACTTTCCCAATTATGGGAAGCCCTGGGATCTTTATTGAAGAGAACACTCACATCACCAGATCATAGGTCTGGCTCAGAACTCACCCACCCTCAGCTGCCTGGGCTCCTCTGCACTGTTATTTATTGCTCCCCATCAGTCATAGCTTTTCTGGAATTACTCATGGCTGACATTTCCGATGCAATAAAGCCACAGATAACCTGTGAAATGAAATCAGGGTTTTCCTGTTGGGACATGTACTGTCCCCAGTGTCTATCCGTCTCCATTTAAGCGGCACATGCTGGCATAGGCACAGATAATGGGGCTGGGATTACAAGTCAGACAAAGTATTCCAGTTTATTTTTCTGTGGGAGGAAAAGAGGAATATTTTCACACCTGAGTCATGCAAAACCCAGTTGGACCATCAGAAATACACAGAACCTGCACTCCTGCCCGGCCCATCTCCTTGGGCTTTCAGAGCAGTGAATTGTCCTGCATCACTATCATTCTCAAAGACTCTCTGAAAGGAGGTTGGAGCCAGGGGAGGCTTGGTCTCTTCTCCCAGGTAACAACTAACAGGATAAGAGAAAAGCTTTCTCCTTCAAGTTGCATCAGGGGAGGTTTATGTTGGATATTAGGGAAAAAAAATCTTTCACTAAAAGAGTGGTCAGGCATTGGGACAGGCTGCCCAGGGCAGGGGTGGAGTCACCACCCCTGGAAGTTCTCAAGAGGTGAATGAATGGGACATTTGGGCACATGGTTTGGAGGTGAACACAGTGGTGCTGGGTTAATGGCTGGACTAAATAGTATTAGGGATTTAGAGGTATTTCCCAACTTTAATGATTTTATGGTTTTGTAACACAACAACAACTACAAAGAGATCTTTAATCAGCATAGTCTGGAGGCTTATTTGCAGCCAGGACAGTGAGGCTGAAGGGGAGCCTTGGAAACCCTGCTGTGGTAAGGTATGAGTCAGTAGGTCCGTATATCACACTGCCAAGCCTTTAAAAAATATGGCTTGTCTGTTATGATTTGGAGTGCTTTTATACATGATTTTAATTTAACTCCTTTGTTAGGGTCACTTCAAGCATGGCTCATTAATTTGTCAAGAGAAGACAGAGGTGATTGCTGTGACTGCTTTAGTCTTGCACAGCTGGAGAGTCAGAGATGTCTATCACACAGTTTATCTTCCAGTAAAATGCCTGTGTATAATAGATACTGTGATGTATTTACAGATAGCAATCCCTGGTTTGCAAAATCTTCCTAATATCAGTATAAATAGGAAAGAACAGGAAGCACAATGATAAATATATTGTGCATCTTTGTGCAGGTACCTTTATACAAAATCAGAAATATAATTCTGGGCAGTTGTCCAGAAGCCATTTAGTCCCTATTCCCACTCTACTTCAGGGTGCTTTGCTCCTCATTAATTGACCTTTGACTGAACACAAACTGAAATATTTTTTTGTTGAGAGTTATGTTTGAGGTAGCATATGAAAATGGTGCTTGTGCAGGAAATTTGAGGCTCACAGCAAGGAATAAAAGGGAAGCAAATTATCAAAGAATGGCTCATTCCAACAGCAATTCCCATGCAGGGCACTAAATGAGATATTGCAACTAATTCCCTGTGTCATGTGGCACATATGCAGGCAGCAGGGGTGGAGTTCAAACTAGATGAATTCTGACCCCTCCTAACCCCAAAGTTCTTGAATTTGGTAACTTTTGTGAAGATTTCAGGCAGGCTGCTCTGTGGAATTGCACAGGATTTTATAAAAAAGACTTGGCAGCTCTTTTCCTGCATAAGTATACAAGTTTTTCCTCCAGTGAGCAGGCAAAGGCAGGATGCTAAAAATCTCCATGTCAAGAACTGCAGATATTGCAGCACCTGAGGTTATTTCAAAGTTTTATTTGCTACACTCCACAAGTGAAGGTGTGGAAGTGATGATACTCGGGAGCTTAAAGTAAGCTTAAAATCTCCTTTAATTTAAATTTATTTAATTTTAAATTAGATTTTCACAGGGTTAGATTCAGGTTAGATATTCAGTGTAGGGGGCATATTCTTATGTAGAATATGCCAGTCACAGCCAATGTACAAAAAAGGACAAATTCAGTTCAAGTAAGTAAAAGGAAGGACATTTAAGATGATCATGGAAACTGAGTTTATTTTAAGAAATAAGGAAGAGAATCATAAAACCATTTAGTAAAGAGTTTGTTTAACTTGGCAAAGCAAATCTGAAAGATATCATTCTATCTGTGAAAATATGTTGCAAGAGTAAATAACAGTGAGGAATCTCTTGATAGTAATGGACAATGACAGCACAGGAACAAAAGCATATAAGGCATTGAGAGATAAATTTGCATTTAAAAATAGAAGCAGGTTCCTCCTCAGATAATAAACTGGAATAGCCTTGCAATAGAACTGGAAAGAGAACATTTCACATTTCCATTCAAGACTATTTTCTATATTTTTTTCCACACATGGGCAAAATTATATTATTAATTTTATTTATTTATTTTTTAAATTTATTTACTTAGTAGTTTGGGGATAGTTGAGGTGGCCAACATCTCTTTTACAGTCTACCTAAAAAGGTAGGAAATTCCACATGAAAAACTTAGAAGGTTTTCCATCAGAGGAAATTCTTGTTCTGTAATGGTTCTTTATGGGCGTGATGGGATAAGGAATATCATGAGTATAAAGTGGAGGTTAAAACTTGAACAAAAAGTGTTATGTCAAATGAAACTGCCTGATCAAAAGTTGTGCTTTTGGAATCAGGATGAAATTTTTATTGTCAATTCATAATTCTTTTCCTAGTGGGAAACTTTGTTGTGGGATGAGCCAGAAGAGGTGGGTGGTCAATGGGAACTTCGAGACTCAGACACATCTTCCCACAGTGAAGGTGGTGACAATGGATGTAAAAAGTTTATGTGAAGGGATCCTGTGTCAATAGAATATTTATCTGTCTGAACAGTAGTGGAATTTTAGTCTGTTATGAATCTTTTGCTTCTGGTAGAATTGAAATCGGGCATCAAAACTGAATTGTCAGTGTAAAGAAGGCCCAGTCAATCCAGGGATGATGATGCTACAAAAAGTCTTTAATTATGGAGAGATTAGGCCCCAGATCTACTGTTTTAATTTTTTTTTCCTTCATATTTAAATAAAGGAAGGAAAACTAAGGAGGCATCTTTTGACCTGAGTCCATGGTCAATAGAGTAATTGAATTGCAGCTTAAGTGTAAATGTTTTTCATTCAGACTGTTCCAAACAAGCACAAAATATGATGTCTGTCCATAAGATTGTTTGGTTTTGAAGGGGAAAATACCAAAAGCAGCCCTTCATACATGAGCCTTGTGTGAAGCCAGCATTTCCCTTGCAAGTTTTCCAACAAATCTCCAAACTACCTTCCATGGATCTTCACATTGCCTCTCCAATAATAGTAGATAAATCCAATAGCAGTTTTTCACCACTGCTCTCCTGGGCAGGATCCCTTCTGACAGTGTAGGGTTAAGAGGGTCTATCACCAAGACACATTTCACCTCTAAGCCTTAAATTTCAAACTAAATTTCTGTTAGTATCTAGTGTGCAGGGTGAACGTATCCACTAATTTGTCATTCCCACTCAAAGGTGGCAGGTGTGAATTATGAGATTCAGGCAATTAGGGGTCCTACCCCCCCACATAACTTTGGTTGCTTGCTCTGACAATGGCCTTCCAAAACTCAGCTGGCTCCTCTGCAGGAAAGGAGCAGGAGGCAGGAAAGGTGAAAGGAAAGCAGGAGAAAGCAGAGGAAGAGGAAGGTGGAGAGGATAGAAGAGATTTGGGAAAAGGAGCACAGGACTTTGCATCTGTGGGAAGAAGGAGAAATAAATTGCCACATATCTCCCACACCAGTCTTGGTCTTTGAAACTGAAGGGTTTGTGTTAATACATCTCAGTTAAAAATGAAGAGGATCAGTTCAAGGGAAGCTATTCCCTATTTCATTGCTCCCTCAGAAGTTAACGTTATCCAGATAGATGCAGGAGATCCAGCAGTGTCCCTGCCATGCTTCTCAAGCACTGTAAAGAGATCTGACCCCAGCACTGGTACTTCAGTGCTGTCAAACAAAACCTGCCTTGCTTGTGTCACACATGAATTTATTTCCTCTCCTAACAACTAACGGGACCTGTGACATAAGCGATGATTTACACAACACAGGCTCCAGCAGAGAGGAGCTGCTGGCCACGTCTCCAAGGGACCAATCCTGTCCCCACTCCTCCTTATTTAACATATGAGTGGTGTCACCTCTATCAGCAGAGCTTGTCTGCTGTGACATTCGAGTGAGTGACGGCCGTGTCAGCTCCCAGGCCAGCCCGCTCTGCTGTCGCACTGTGCTCTTGGCCTTCGCTGCTAGTCTGATGGGAAAGGGGGGAAAAATTCTTTCACATGTTTTGTTAGCAGGAATCTGGTGAGCAAAGGGTTAAATCGCTTGGGGTGCTGGGTGTTTGTGGGGTAGTGTGCGTGTGTATATATGTATGTGAGAGTGTGTGTGTGTGCATATGTATTTTAAAAAAATTACATATATAGATACAGATATATATATGTGTACATACACAGGCACCTTGGTTTGGCTGTAGGACCTCGTGCCCGCAGGCCACAGTCACATTATCATCTGGAAATTGGATAACGACAGCACAATGACAAATCCAGGTTGCCTGCAATAAGGTGCTAATCCCTTTGCTTTAATATCGGAGCAGCGTGTAATGATGTTTGGACATCACTCCAGTTTACTGACGACCCCACTGGGGCCGGCAATAGAAGCGTACAACTGTCTAACAAGCCATCAGGTGACCGCCGTCGTCAAAGCAACGGGGGATGCAATCTAATCTTCCCTCCATCCCTTCCAGCTCCCAATAAGGACCAGATTATAGAAGTGGCCCATCAATGCTTGGTAACTCGAATCAATTAACGTTAATTCGCACAATGCTATGATGTATTGTGATCACTTTCATTTCGGAGAAGGGGGAAGAAATTGCTATAATTCACCTAAAATGAGGTTGTCTATGGTGCTGAGGTATTAATTGGGTGTCCATATTAAATGGAAAAGGAGCACGGTAGTGAAGGAAAAGTGGATGAGTGACTCTCTTGGCTGCTATTGACCTATCAGAAGAAGACAGTGCCCTTTTCCTTTGCTTTTATCTATTACAGTTTTCCCTATTGCGTGTCAAGTTGATGTATTATAAAAAATTCATTTGGTGACCTTCCACCCCCCTAGCAGATTAAACAATTTCACTGGGATGGCATCATTAACAGGGCCTTGCATTTAATGATGATTTCTCTAAAAGGCCACGGAGATTCGATTTTAAGCTAACAGATTTATTGCACTATTATAACATATCGTAAAAAACTGTACCACCTACGGTCTGGTTTTAGGATAGAAACTGTTTAAGAGTTTATGTGGAGCTTAAAGTGGTATTACCTTGGGATACGCAGCACGGCAAAACTCTGACCTCCGGCGGGATGCTGTTTACTTTTAATAAAAGACATTTCTCTGACAGTAAACTTGGGGACTGCGCTATGGAGGAGGCCTGGCTTAGCTCATTGCCACTGGCTTTGTAAACAGGGGCATTTCCACTGATCTACAGCTATTAATGGAAGTCACTAATGAATCTGGAGGATGTTTCTCTCCTATCTGATGCATCTGCTCTGTCTCTCTCCTTCTAAAGGCTTCTGGTGATCCCACATCTAAACCCTTCATCAGATTCATTCTTCTAATGAAAGAAGGGCCTAGAGGGGGAGTCATAAGAGGAGAGGCTGAGGTCACTTGGTTTGCTCAGCCTGGAGAAGAGGACACTGAGGGGACACCTCATTGCAGTTACAATTTCCTCATGAGGGGAAGAAGAGGGCCTGCACTGATCTCTGCTTTGAGGTGACCAGTGACAGGACCTGAGGGAATGACATGAAAATATGCCATGAGATGTCTAGGTTGGATGTGAGGAAAAGTTTCTTCACCCAGAGGGTGTCTGGGCACTGAACAGGCTCCCCAGGGCAGTGGTCACAGCACCAAACCTGGCAGAGTTCAAAAGTGCTTGGACAATGCTCTCAGGCACAGGATGGGATTGTTGGATCTGTCCTGTGCAGAGCCAGGAGCTGGGCTCCATGAATCTTGTTGATTTCTTTCTATAATATGGCAAAATATGGGAATTGGTGGAAATAAAAGTCATCTTTCAAATATCTTTTTTTGCTTAAAATAGGTATGACCTCAGACTCCTCATTGTTTTCTGATGCTTATGTTGCTCTTCTCTGTCTGTATTAATTAGTGACAAGATCTGCAGGGGGTGACAAAGCTCCAACAGTGCACCTGAGAGGGCAGAGGTCTGGCTTATTTCATCATCCCATGACATCAGAATCCATTCTCACCCAAAAGCTCCAAGTTCCTCACAATCTTCCCAGTGAATATGTACCTACTTTGCTTGCCACAAGTCCTCAGCTTGTCTATGCCCTGTCCTTGCTGAACCTCCCTTTCTTGAATCCCTTGCAGTCACCAGCAATCCCCCACCTTTTCAACAACAAAGAAAAATGTCTCTTCGGCTGTATCATGATTCATTTAGTCATATTATTCCCTAAATTCTTCCCAATTTCCTTCCCCTTCCAAGGATACATTGATTTTACAGCACATTGCAGACATACCAGACAACTGTTCAATTAATTTCAATGTCTATTAGGAAATTAAATATGCCAGGGGCTGTTCTTTGGCACCAAGGCCAGCTGACATATTTCAGCATGGCCTCATCCAAACTTCCAAGTGAAAATATTTTCTGACTGTACTAGCTCCCAGACCATTTGGGAGTTGTTCTGGACTTTGCCATTGGACCTGAACCACAGCTTAAGAGAGACTGACAGTTTAATTGTAGAGGTGACCAGGTGTCAGTGCCAAGGCTTTTTTTTGGCATAATTTGGTTTTCTAGTAGACACATTGACTTTAATGGACCCTTGACCCAGGCTCTCATCCTGATCTCCTTCCCCTTGAAGTCAATTGATAATAGTACTTCTTCTTCTTCTTCTTCTTCTTCTTCTTCTTCTTCTTCTTCTTCTTCTTCTTCTTCTTCTCCTTCTTCTTCTTCTTCTTCTTCTTCTTCTTCTTCTTCTCCTTCTTCTCCTTCTTCTTCTTCAGTCTTCTTCTTCTTCCCACTACTATTATTGTTGTAGATATTATTATGATGATGTAACTATACTAACAATAATATTACTGTATTACATTGGATTAAATATCAGGAAAAAATTCCTCCATGTGAGGGTGATGAGGCTCTGGCACAGGTTGCCCAGAGAAGCTGTGGCTGCCTCTGGATCCCTGGAAGTGTTCAAGATCAGGTTGGACAGAGCTTGGAGTAACTTAGGATAATTGAAGGTGTCCCTCCCCATGGCAGGGGGTTGGGGCAAGATGATCCTTGAGGTTCTTTCCAACCCAAATAATTCCTATGATTTTATATTTTATTATCACAGTTATTATTACAATTGTAAATAAAATGACAAGTTCTCCTTGATTACAGGGATACTTCATTTCCTCTGCCCCAAACCTCTCCACCAAGTTTCTCAATTAATCCATGATACCTGCAGCAGACCCTCCAGTTTCTGCCCTCAAACTTCCCTGCTGCTAAAGGACAAGCACTTGCTCTCCTGTGGAGCCTCAGCCTGTTCAGCAGGCACTGATGGTGACAGGATCAGGGATGCCTGGTGTCCCTGCTGACTGAGGCATCCCCAGCCTGCTGTGCCCACATCTAGAAGAGCTGCAGGGCACTGAGCATCAGAGCTGCTCCCTGCCAGCAGGAAATTGCCAGCCAGCCTGCTCCTGCCCAGCAGGAGACTCCAGAGCAGTGGCAAACAGCGCATTCTTCATGGCTACAGGGTGAAGGCAAAGGCAGGTCTTGCTCTGGTCCTTGCTGGGCTGCAAGCACTCATCTACCTCCACCTCCCTGGGACAAAGCTGTGCCAGGAAAGGCCTATTTTCCTTCCAGTATGAATCAGCAGGGGAGCAGCAGGATGCTCCTTTCTCCTCCTCCACACTGACATAATTTTAAGGAATATAACTTGCTGTGTGCAGGGTTGTGCCCTAAGGCAGGGGCTCCCTCACAGCACGAGTCAGGTTGGACCATGTGGGATATAAACACCACATTCCATGCTGTGCTAACCAAGTTCAAATCACCCACAGACATTCATTTTTACACTTCCATTTTAAGTATCCATGTCTAGTTTTGCTTCGTTCTGTTTTCTTCACTGTTATTTTACCAGAAGAGTGAAAGAACAAGGAGGAATGGTTCTAAATTAAAAGAGGAGAGATTTGATGAGTTGTTAAGAAGAAATTTTTTACTCTGAGGGTTGTACAGGTTGCCCAGAGAAGCTGTGGCTGCCCCATCCCTGGAAGTGTCCCAGGTCAGGCTGGATGGGGCTTGGAACCTCCAGTAGTGGAAGGTGTCCCTGCCCATGGCAGGGGGTGGAACTGGATAATCTTCAAGGTCCCTTCTAATCCAAATTTTCTGTGATTCTATGACTCTATGACTCTATGATTTTATGATTTTATGACTCTATTCACCCTAGGGAGTGAGAACTACTTCCTAGATCCAAATTTTGCAGCAGCCTTCCTCTACACACAGTTTTAGAATGTAGAGACTGGGGTGTGAATTCAGGGCATTTTTCTTATTTGTTAAAGAAGCTGAGGAAAGAACAAATTGGGCCTTACAGAAACAATGCCAAGACTCACCT